>NC_090021.1:245500874-246167660 GCF_037176765.1 Anolis sagrei | reverse complement strand
TAATAATTGTATGTTTAATTCTATTTTAATGTTTATATTTTGTAGGTTTTAAATTGTATTGTTTTTAAGGTTGTGAGATGCTTTCACCAAAGAGACGACGACAACAACAACAACAAAAACAACTCATAATGTTTAGCCTACATGTGTTATCTCAGCATAACCAATGGCAAAGGCTTGTGGGAAATGTTGTTCAAAACAGGTAAAGAACAAAAGTTTTGTCACCACTAAAATTTAAATTCATTAATGCACTAATAATTGCTAGAAAACCTGAGATTTATGCCTTGAATAATACATTTACCTGCAGACTTGAAAAAGTTGGGTAGAACCCTCATTCTTGGGGAAGGCCACAGTGGTTCATGGTGTCAGTATAGGGGTTGTAAAATCAAATTTCACAAGTAGATATTTGCACTATGCTGAAGTGATGTAGGCTTTACGGTGTTTTCTTTTTTTCTTTTACTTTCTGTGTGGGGAGGCAAGAAACTCCATGGGATTTTGCCACTGACAAGGGAAGCACCCCTTTTTTGTCTGTGACAGTAAATCTGAGATATGAAATTAAATCAGATTTCCCAGTCCTCAAGAAAGCGTGTATTGCTACAGGCTACTGTGCAAATGGTGTGATTCACTAAGCACACTGTGATGTGGGTGAGGATGTTGGTTCTCCATGACAACATAATATAATATTCCTTTCCTGTACTCCACCCAAGTTGTATTCCATACTTTCCCTGCCATGGTGATGACAGGGTCTGTGGGATATGTGTGTGGCCATATGAAAGAGTCTGCATGAGAAAAATCAAGGCCAGCAGCATTAGCTCAACCCCAAGTTTGCTTGCTTCAGGAGAGGACATTTCCCAGTGGAAGTTTTGACACTTTCCTTATCACACAAAGGGGTGTAAAACAGAATGGCCACCCAAATGTTCAGAAAAATAGGTGCTGCACAGACAGGTCACAGTGGTATAACCAGCACCGAGGCCCCTTCTACACTGTCATATAATCCAAATTATCAAAGCAGATAATCCACATTTTCTGCTTTGAACTGGATTATCTGAGTCTACACTACCATATAAATGAGTTCAAAGCAGATAATCTGTATTTATATGGCAATGTAGAAGGGGCCTGAGAGCTTGGGCTCTGAACCGTAGGGTGATATCTCAACTTTCCATTTCATACAGAGATGTTCACACACATTCTGCATATTGAATTAGAAGCAACGTACTCATTATTCTGAACCAAGACCTAAAATCTTAAAATCTAGGAGACACAATAGAGAAGAATTCAAGGCACAATTACTTCTGGTTTTTACACTGATTGGTGCTGCTTGTGGCCTTAATAAAGATACCATACTGCAGTAACTATTGCAGGCTAACAAAAGAAAAGACCCAAGCGATCTAGTAAATTTGATTTTACTTGCTTAAATATTATAGTAATTCAGATTATAAATCCATCAGGATATATTTATTTGAACTTCCATAAAAGTACTCCAGATAACAGAAATAGCATAACATTCTTCAAGCAGCTTTTAAAGATTTAGGGTTGGGTTTTATTTTTCCCCAATACACCTCCTTTCAAATTGAGTCAATTAAAAGGAGGAGTTATATTCTGAAAACTTGCTAAATTTTAAATTTGCATAGAGCTTGATTTCTCTTCAGTTACAATCCCTTCTTTACTGATGCCTTCCCATGATCAACTTGAGAAACCATGAAACTTCAGAAACCATGAAACTTTAAAACAATACTTTTGTGGCTCTGCTGAGGAAGACAGCAATCAATAACATTGTTTTCCTCTTCCTTCCCATGCCTTTTTCCTTTCCCTTTAGACTATAAGTCTGAAGACAGAGACAGCATTTACTGACCTCATGAAAGCCTCACTTGGAGCCCCTTTCCCAGAGAAGCCGGATTTCGAATACTGTAACTGCTTTAATGAAGAAAATATATTGTGCTAGAGTCAAACAACTAAAATCAATGAAGCTCCAACTTAGGGCTAGTCTACACTGACCACTGTTTCACTTTCACAGCTGATTGTGAGAGTACCTCTGCTGATGTCAGCAGGGGTTACCTGCAATGGGCAGGAGCTCTCATTGTGCTCTGCAGGCCTCTGGCAGCGATGAAAGTGAAAGAGGTTCAGTCTGTCCCCTGGGCTGATGCACTGGGAAAGGGGGATGGCAGTGAGGACTGGACTGGATTCAGTGTGTGGACAGCTGACTGAACTGTATTGGATTCAGTCCAGCTGTCTACACTGCCCAAAACTCTGGATGTGCCCATCCCTCTTGTATAGTCCAGTTTACCCTGCAATACGGTCTGGAAGGCCTTGAATGTTATGACAATACCCAAGAGCAACTACATAGTAAGTGTATTCAGCCTATGTAGCAACTAACTTGCTACAATGGTTTATGTGGGGAAATCTAGACATTATTAAATCAGGTTCAACCCACTGTAAAATTCTTGGCCTCTGCATCTGTGTATCTGTGATTGCAGGCATAGAGCAGGGTTGGGAGGACAATAGCTTTATAGACAAGCACCTTGGTATCCCAACGGATGTTCCGGTCCTCAAACACTCTCTGCTTCATTCAGGAAAACGCTGCACTCGCAGAGCTCAGGCGGTGTTGTATTTCGGTGTCGATGTTGACTTTGGTGGAGAGGTGGCTGCCAAGGTAGCGGAAATGGTCAACATTTTCTAATGTTACACCATTAAGTTGTATCTCTGGCATTGGGGAGGGAATGGCTGGTGATTGCTGGAAACGTGCAAAACGTGGACTGTCTACAGACGTCACATGCAACTCCTGGAACGAATCCTTCAGCGCTGCCTCTGGAAAATCCTGCAAATATCTTGGGAAGACAAGCGGACAAACGTCAGTGTGCTGGAAGAAGCAAAGACCACCAGCATTGAAGCAATGGTCCTCTGCCATCAACTCCGGTGGACCGGCCATGTTGTCCGGATGCCTGACCACCGTCTCCCAAAGCAGTTGCTCTACTCTGAACTTAAGAATGGAAAACAGAATGTTGGTGGACAGGAAAAGAGATTTAAAGATGGGCTCAAAGCCAACCTTAAAAACTCTGGCATAGACACTGAGAACTGGGAAGCCCTGGCCCTTGACCGCTCCAGTTGGAGGTCAGCTGTGACCAGCAGTGCTGCAGAATTCGAGGAGGCACGAGTGGAGGGTGAAAGAGAGAAACGTGCCTGGAGGAAGGCGCATCAAGCCAACCCCGACCGGGACCGCCTTCCACTTGGAAACCAATGCCTTCACTGTGGGAGAAGATGCGGGTCACGAATAGGGCTCCACAGCCACCTACAAACCCACAAAAATAGTCATCAAGGAAGACCATTTTACTCGTCCAACGAGGGATCACCTAAGTAAGTAAGTAAAGTATCTGTGATGTCCTGATTTGTAGCAAAATGCTGGAAATAATCTCTTCATCACTATTACACTGCTTGCAACCATAAAAGCACACTGTCAGAAGATGCATCTGCTAGAACGTTGGTTATGGATGTGTGAAATCTGTATATGCACTTCCATTTAAAATTTACTAGCTATGAAAGAGGAAACATGGAAACATGATGAAAAATAGCTTGGAAATATTACTGTCCTTGTGAGGTTGTAAAATATTTAGACTCACTGTGCATGGTAGTGTGGGTAATATATCTTAGCTTCCAAGATCAGGCTGGATTGGGTGCCTTTAGGTTATATCTAGTCCCTGATACTAACAATTGGTTGCCTCTGATCGATAACTAAAAGTGACCACTAGTTGTGCCTTCCCCACTGTGCCCAATGACAGGACCTGCCCTGTTTTGAGAAGTCAGCACGCAGCAGTCATCTGGACCATATTCAACATAAAAATCCACAGAGGACAATTTACACAAGCATGATAGTCCTAAGTAGTAGGCATCTGTTAGGGGAATAGAATGGGTACCTGTGATTAAAGGACAATTGGGAGTGGAGGAAACAATGACTCATTAGGCAAGAGAAGAGATAAGAAATCACACTGGCTGTAGATCAGGAAAGGTAAGGCTGGAAGACCCCATGACATTCCAAATATGCTCGCTGTAACATTTTCAACCTCTTTTCAATGTGTGCCCTTTCACCTCTCTTTTCCATTCATTAACAGCTTTTCACTGTGGTGACTGAATGGAGTTGGCCTCCCTTCCCCCAGTTTCCAGCTAAACTGAAAGTTGATTCATAAAAGGACTTTGGAGTTAAATAAACTGCAGATGGATAGAGCAGCTTCCTGGCCGGTACATGAAGGCAATCTGGGTGTTGACAGATGATAGTGCTCCTGAGATTACTATAGCAAAACCACATTCAGAGAAGTCATGCCTGCTGATCAAAGGAACTTATCTTAGATTTCCAAAGGTCTCTCTGGGTGTACTCAAGTAGCACAGGAAAACACCTTGTGTGTCAGCCTCTAGCTCCACACCTAGAGTGAGCACAAGTGTTATTGTATCTTTAATAGTTGTATCAGAGATGGGATTTCAGGAGGTGTAGTCTGCCATCCAAACCACCAAGTGAATTTGGGTTTTGTGATCCCTCCCACACAGGTGCAGGCATCCCACCCCATCGGTTCAGCAGCAGCCAATCTTCATGATGGGCAGGGAATGGTGGTGCTTGATTGAGGACTGTCTGGTTGAATAAGAGATTCTGGCTGTGCATAAAGGAGGATCTAACAAAGTGACTCTTTTCCTGCTTCCCTCCATGACTGAAAACAGATGATGACATGGGAAGACACATCCCACCGAGTCACACTTCAGGTTAAGGATTTCGGGTAAATATTCCTGCCTAGACACCATTCTCCCAATGAAGCACTTCTTTGAATGTGTGAAGCCTACAGTGGGCCTTACCACTGGTCCTGTTGCAGCTTCCTGGAGGACATTCCAGTTTTTTTTTATCAATTGAATTTTAGAGGATTTGACAGACTGCTCTGTGTGTATGTTATGTGTCTTCAAGATGTTTCTGTCTTAGAATGACCCAATCACAGGTTGTTTTTTTTTTTTTTTGCAAGGTCTCTTCAGAGGAAGGGTGCCCTTGTCTTCCTTTGAAGCTTAGAAAATGTGACTTGCCCAAGGTCAACTAGTGCGTTTCCTTGGCCAAGGAGAGATCCAGCCTCTGCTTTCCAGAGTACTAGCCAAACATTTAACCCACAATAGCACACTGGCTCTCAGGCCTACCACTGCATGCCATAAAACAACCTAATTTAAAATGGGGGTACAGAGACTTATCAAAGATAACAACAAACTGCTAAGAGAACTCTTCCACATCCTTTTATCTTGTGCCAATGCTCAAAGAGTGGGACATGGAATGAAATCCGATTGTTAATTTCAGCTAGGGTAGACAGACCTACTGAATCAATGGAATCATGATAAGTTAACACTTGTATATACAAGGTCCACTGATTCAATGTATCCACTCTGAAAATGATAATTGGATTCAGGCCACAGAAACCTATCAGTTCTAATCTATCAGACCCTATGTTCTCTCTGTCTTGATACTGGCTTTCTAAGATTTTAACACCCAGCATTTCCAGCTTGTACTTTTCATGAGATATGCAATGAAATATAATAAAATAAAGAAGAGCCTTGTTATGTTAGATGATCTAGTCCTGCGTTTAGATCTGGTCCTGCATTCTGTTTCTGACAGTGACCAATTCAATGATTCTTATGTCCATCAACAGTCCTGGAGGGCAATGGATCTATCCTACAACTGTTCTCCAGTATCTGGTCTTCAGAAGTGCCCCATTTTTGTTACAAGATATAATATGGAGACTATTTTGACCAGATGCAAAATGTTGATGAAACCTATTACTATTGGGAAAGTGCATAATAATCTTCACTAGGATGGTTGCCAACCTAGCAGTTTGAAAACATGCAAAGGTGAGTAGATCAATAGGCACTGCTTCTGTGGGATGGTAATGGTGCTCCATGCAGTCATACTGACCACATGACCTTGGAGATGTTTACGGATAACGCTGGCTCTTTGGTTTAGAAATGGAGATGAGCACCAACCTCCAGAGTCAGACATGATTAGACCTAATGTTAGGAGAAACCTTCATCTTTACTTTGGATGGTTGCTAATGTCTTTTAATTCCTTCTATTGCTAAGGCCTTGCATCAGGACCTGCAATGGAAGGAAGGGAATTCTGTGACACAGTGACCCAACAAGGCTTGTTACAAGCTTTAGCAAGCTGTGTACTGAAAAAGGAAGGAAGAAAAGATAGCCTCATCAATCAATATTAGCTTAGCATTAGTAAATGCCAAGAGCCCAAACCTACCTTGATGTAATTATCTCATAAAAGGAAAGGCATAGGGAAGTAACGTGGAGCATCTGGCACTTGTTAGTGGCATATGCTGCCAAACTCTCCTGGACTTGAGTTGGTCCATTTGCTGTGCTCTGGTTTGTTTGGTAGAATAATTAAACAGATCCTTGCTAAGGTTTCTTTTCGGTGGGAATGAATTACTAAATAAGATGACACACTAACTGGACAAGGATGCTAGTATTAGGACAATTTGACATTTTGAAAGGGTGTGTGTACTTTCAACTATTACCTGTCATGTCAATGCTTTTAATTGCATTGCTCAGCCATATGAACCAACACATAACAAGATTTGCATCCCAGGAAAAGCAAAGGAAAGATTATTTTTATTCCAAGAAGCTGCTTGCTACTTTGTATTCTCTTTTCTTTTGTCAAGGGGTAACACAGTAATTTTATTGATGCTTACTTGGTAATGACTTGCAGTTAATTTAGTGGACCTTTTACATCTTTGTAGATGTGCAAGGCATTGCAATATACAGCAGCTTAACGGGATGCAGCCAGATAGCATGATAGAAAGTGTGTGAAGAGATACTGTCTAGACACACAAGACATTTCATAACTGAAATAACACCTTATGATCTACTTGGATGTCATGGGAGGATGCATAACACCAGAGGGAAGAACTAATCCCTTAAAATCCAGATGGTTTCCCTTTTTATTATGCATGATACCAAGGGAACAGAATTGGAAAAATATATGGTTGTAGATCACAGAGTCATAGCTCTGGAAGAGACCACAAGGGCCATCCAGTCCAACCTCCTCCATGCAGGAATGCATGATCAAAGCACTCCCAGCAGATGAGTATCCTACGTCTGCTTAAAAACCTTTGAAGAAGAAGACTCTGAGGTATCTATTCTGACCAGTGTGGGTGTATATTCTTCTTATTTACTATTTTTGACTCAAAGTCACAATCTGAGTTGCAAGGGTACTTTAGAAATGGCAGATTTTCCTAATTCAGATGTTGCTATGTGCCTTCACATGGACACCAACCTATGGCAGCTCTATCCTGGCAAGTTTTCTTTAGAGGAGAAATGTTTTTGACTTCCACTTAGGTTGAGAGTATGTGACTTGCTCGTAGTCACTCAGTGCATTCTCATAGCTGAGCAGAGACTAAAGGCTAGAGACTGCTATTTTTCCCCTTTTTCCTTTTTGTATCAGGAGCGACTTGAGAAACTGCAAGTTGCTTCTGGTGTGAGAGAATTGGCCATCTGCAAGGATTTTGCCCAGGAGATGCGCAGATGTTTGATGTTTTATCTCTGATGTCCCTGCAAGGGGAGCTGGAGCTGACAGAGGGAGCTCAACTCACTCTCCCTGGATTTGAAACACTGACCTGACAGTCAGCAGTCGCGCTACCACAAGGATGTAACCCATTGCACCACTAGGGGCTTGTCCTTTATGCCGTCCCCCTGTCAATTGTTCCCAAATATTTTGAGTAATTGAGTTATTTCTTGTTTGGTTTTTTATTTTGAACCTGAAATTATACGAGAGGGAGAGAAAATATGACAAAATTACTCCCCCTGCCCTAGGACATGGGGGGAATTTGGGGCAACTATATTTCAGTCTTTTGTGATGCTGTTTCAAGCCAGGATAGTGAAACAGCTCGGTGTAGTCAATTTTCTCACGCTGGTGGACTATTGCACAATTTATTTTATTAGGTCTTTGACTAGATCTTAAAACCAAAGGCATGGTTACAGTAGCATTTTCCTTTTTAAAATTATGACCTTACACTGTCTAACCAAAGGGCTAATAAGTTGTTCAACTCCTCTATTCTTTCAACTGTCTATTGTGAGAGCGTTCCGCAGAAGAGTAACAATGTCCAGCATAGGATGGAAGTAACACCAATAATTACTGCAAAGAAGTTTCTGTGACTTCCTCATTGCGTTTGCTTAATAATACCTTAGGAACAACCAACCCTCTGAACTCAAAGGGAACAGTCCATTCGATGCGCAATTTTCACTCATGGAGAGATCTTGATACATTTATTTTGTTCATCTACACCAGGCATGGGCAAATCTTTAAACATTGGTTACTACCGATTGAACCTAAAGTGTTTTTGAAAACCCATTTCCATGTTTGTGAGCATAAAGTCTACCAAGAAATTCACTGCTCACTCCCTTATTCCAAATAGTACCCACTTCAGATACGGCTTACATAATGTTTTTATATTTTCAAAGAGAACATCTTCTTTCACTCCCTAGCTTAACATAGTTTCATCCAGGTAATTTGATATAAACCTCTCAGAATCCCTACACCTCAGCCAGTGTAAACTCTGGGTTGCTGTGAGTTTTCCAGGCTGTATGGCCATGTTCCAGAAGCATTATCTCCTGACATTCGCCCACACCTATGACAGGCATCCTCAGAGGTTGTGAAGTCTGTTGGAAACGAGGCAAGTGGGGCTTATCTATCTGTGGAAAGTCCAGGGTGGGAGAAAGAACTCTTATCTATTGGAAGCAAGTGTGAAGGTTGCAGTTAGCCACCTTGATTAGTATTGAATGGCCTTGCAGCTTCAAAGCCGGACTGCTTCTTGCCTGGGGGAATCCTTTGTTGGGAGGCGTTAGCTAGCCCTGATTGTTTCCTGTGTAAATTCTGATTATTTCTGTTAAATATGGGATTGGTCCCTCACATTCCTGTCTTTTTATTTTCTTCTTTCCTTCCCCCGTACTCCTCAAAGATGCTAAAATGAAAACTCTGAGCAAGATCCCTGCCTTGTGGAGGTGGGATCACCAATACATACAAGAGTGAATTGGGTGTTGCCTTGGGAAACAGTGTAATACTAAAAGTTCAAAATACAATAGCAACTTATGAAAGAACAGATATATGGTATATCTCAGACTGGATCTCTATAGCAGGGTGTGGCCACACAGGCACATTCCTACAAGCCTGACCTTTGTTCGGCCTTAGTTTTGCTTTCATTCATCACTTCTTTGCATAGCTTTTCTTGGAATAGGACTTTACATTTCCAGCCTGTCCAAAGATCCTTGACCTCAGTGAACACAGTTTGTTCCTGAAGTATGTTGGGAAAAGCTACAAAGCTATATTGTTGAAGGCTTTCATGGCCGGAATCACTGGGTTGTTGTAGGTTTTTTCGGGCTATATGGCCATGTTCTAGAGGCATTCTCTCCTGACGTTTCGCCTGCATCTATGGCAAGCATCCTCAGAGGTAGTGAGGTCATAGATGCTTGTATCTATGGCAAGCATCTTCAGAGGTAGTGAGGATGCTTGCCATAGATGCAGGCGAAACGTCAGGAAAGAATGCCTCTAGAACATGGCCATATAGCCTGAAAAAAACTACAACAACCCAGCTACAAAGCTGTTCAGTGCTAATCAGGCTGGCCAACTGCAACATTCACATCTGTCCCAAGCAGACAACAGTTCTTTCCCCCACCTTGGACATTATTCCACAGATATATAAACCTTACTTGCCTAGTTTCCAACAGACCTCACAACCTCTGAGGATGCCTGCCACAGATGTAGGCGAAACATCAGGAGAGAATGCTTCTGGAACATGGTCATACAGCCTGGAAAACGCACAGCAACCCAGTGATTATGGCCATAAAAGCCTTCGACAACACAACAGCAAAGAGTGTCAATGTATTTGAATGAATAGCATATTTATCATAGCCCAAGTTTTTATGTTCTACTAGCCGTCCCCTGCCATGTGTTGCTATGGCACAGTCTGTGTATATGTGTTTGTATATATTTGTGTATATGTGTATATATGTGTGTTTGTGTGTATATGTGGTTTTGAGCATGTGTTGTAATGATTTTTTTATTTTTGGGGTTTTCAAGCCTCTTCTGTGTTTTTCAGTGTTTTTATAAGTGATAGTCACTCGTTGGCTTGATAGATGTTTAGCATCCAAATTTGGTGTCAATTCGTCCAGTGGTTTTTGAGTTATGTTAATCCCCCAAACAAACATTACATTTTTATTTATATAGATAGTCCACCTGATCAGATATAAGAGCCTGTGGAAAGTTATACCATAAATAAAGAAGTTAGTTTTTAAGGTGCCACAGAACTTTTCCTTTGTTTTTGCTGCAGCAGTCCACTGTGGGTAAATAAACAACCAAAGACAGCTGTGCTTGTACAAAAACAAAGGCTACAGTTCATCAATACCTTTATTGAGATCAGTGTCCTAAAGTATTACTTCTGTAAATACCAGAGGCCGGATCCAAATGGGTTGGAAGGTAGAGGCTTTCATACCTGAATGAAAACTCTCAGAAAGCTGGCTTTCTTCCAGTGTTATTAAGAGGTTGCTGGACTTAAAGGACCTTGGATCATCTGGCTATGATGTGTGTGTGTGTGTATGTGTGTACGTGCATGGGTGTGTGAGCACGTGTGTTCTCAAAGGGAAGGTCTTTTCTGAAAAATGTTCAGAACTGGCTCTACCTCCTGTCCAAAGTGAGGAGGTCATCTTAGGCGGCAGATAATGGAGGGGGAAAGCAGCTGTCCCAGTTCTTTCTATTGACCCGCCTGGCCATTTTCCTCTGATGGAGACCGAGTTGTATGAGTGCAGCATGTCCAGCCCTGTTTCATCTCTGGTACAGTGCATATCCAGTATCATAATAGGATCCAATAGCCCTTCCAGCTAGTTGCCTCATGTCAAATGGCACTTGCTTCCTCCTTGCCTTGGGCATTAAAATGAGTGGTCTCTGACCTTACCATCATTTCTTCCCTATGGACGAGTGAGAGAACCACCTCATTCAGCCCCTTGGCATAGAATGACCAATGTTCAGCTAGTAAATGTAGAAATCCCATCCTCCTTTCACAGTCTTGAATGCTGGAGTTTTGAAGTCTTGGATATGCTGTCCTCATGGACTGTGAAACAGAAATTAATTTCATTATGTAATTGCTTGACTGAGTGAAAGAGAAAGAAAGCAACGAAGTGGCCTGCTGGATTCCCCCCCCCCCCCTTTACAATATGACATTTCTGTTCTCTGTCAGAAAAGAGAGCTGTAGTGTTTAAAAGGAAACCAGGCCTTATGCGGAACAACTTAGGGAGTTGGGCATGATCAGTTAGGAGAAGAGAAAATGGTTGAAATAGCTGATGAAATCTCACGTGGAAAAGGAAACCAGCTTGTTTTCTGCTCCTCCAGATACCAAGACACAAACCAATTAATCCTTGTGTTGTCAAAGTCTTTAATGGCTGCAGTTGCTTTGAGTTTTCTGGGCTGTATGGTCATGTTCCAGAAGCATTCTCTCCTGATGTTTCACCCACATCTATGGCAGGCATCCTCAGAGGTTGTGAGGTCTGTTGGAATCTAGGCAAGTGGGGTTTATATATTTGTGGAGTGTCCAGGGTGGGAGAAAGAACTCTTGTCTGCTTGAGGCAAGTGGGAATGTTGCGAATAGCGACCTTGATTAGCATTTAATGGTCTTGCATCCTCTGAGGATGCCTGCTATAGATGTGGGCAAAACTTCAGGAGAGAATGCTTCTGGAACATGTCCATACAGTCTGGAAAACTCACCGCAACCCAATTGGTCCTTACTGCAAGGAAAATGATTTCACCAGAATGTTAGGAAGACCTTCTTGAAGGCAAGAGCTATTTGATAGCAGAATGTACTGCCTTGAGGCAGGGCGGGGTGGGAGAGACTCTCCTTCTTTGGAGATCTTCCAAGAGAGATTGGAGTGGGTTGCTGTGAGTTTTTTTGGGCTGTGTGGCCATATTCCAGTAGCATTCTCTCCTGATGTTTCACCTGCATCTGTGGCTGGCACCTTCAGAGGTTCTGTTGGCAGTGAGGCAAGTGAACTGTATGTATAGCTGTGGAATGTCCGGGGTGGGAGAAAGCACACTTGTCTGTTTGAAGCAAGTGTGAATGTTGCAATTAGTAAGCTTGAATAGCATTGAGTAGCCATGAAGTTGCAAAATCAATCAGTGAGGGCATCTGGTAGCCTTGCCTCTGTTGCCTGGCCAAAGCTCTCCTCAAAGTTTTCTTTCTGGGCAAGTCTGTGTGCCTCCCCCACACCTTCCAGGGTTGCTCTTTGCTTTCTTCTGCCCTTTCCCAGAGTGCATTTCTCTCTCCTTTGGCCCGGGCCTTCCTTCCTTCCCTCCCTCTCTGCCTACTCCCTTGCGCTTTTGCAGGATGAATTGCCTCAGGAATGCAGCTGCTGCCAAGCCCACAATCTCTGAGTCAGCTGCGGCCTTGGGACTCTCCCCAGGTCTCATTCAGTTCCTGGGATGGGTCTGGGTAGTGAGGCATGTCATAGAATCACAGAGTCTGAAGGGGCCACAGGGGCCATCTAGGCCCTTTCTACACTGCCATGTAAAATCTGGATTATCTGCTTTGAACTGGCAGTGTATAGAATCATAGAGTTGGAAGAGACTTTGTGGGCCATCCAGTCCAACCCCCTAGCAAGAAGCAGGAAAAAAATCACATTCAAAGCACTCCCGAGAGATGGATGGGGTAGATTCATATAATCGAATTCAAAACATATGTGGATTATCTGCATTGATAATCTGGGTTACATGGCTGTGTAGAAGGGGCCTGAGAATGCTGGAGGCCAGTCCTGTACAGTGGGCCCTCAGGATCCCACTCGTGGTAACATAATCCATGAATGACCAGCTAGTGTTACGACAACAGGGTAGATTCATATAATCGAGTTCAAAGCATATGTGGATTATCTGCATTGATAATCTGGATTACATGGCCATGTAGAAGGGGCCTGAGATGCTGGAGGCCAGCCCTGTACAGTGGGCCCTCAGGATCCCACTCGTGGTAACATAATCCACGGATGACCAACGAGCATTACGGTATATACAACAGTGTAGTAAAATAGCACCTCTTATATAGAGTGGCAAAACCAAGGTATACTTTTGGGATTTTTTTTTGAAAAATGGGTAAATCTATGGATGCAGGGTCTGTGGATAGGGGTAGGTAGGCTGTACTGTGAATCCCATAATTCTGTGAGATATTTCCACAGCTGTTAAGTGAGTTCATAGCAATATTGTTGGGGCCCAAGCACAATGAGGAGAGAAACAGTAAAGTACAATATGCACCAGGCACCAGTGAAGTCCAAGGAGGCATTTACAACAGGCATGGGCAAACTCCAGGTGTTTTGGACTCCAACTCCCACCATTCCTAACAGCATCAGGTCCTTTCTTTTTCCCCTTCAGCTTCTTAAGAATGTTAGAATGTTGAGGCTGGCCAATCAGAAACCACATGCAAATTAGTAGGTCGAGATAGCTCTCATGCATGGATGAACTACGGCCAGGGGCGGCTTGTCCATTACGCGAAGTAAGCAATCGCAGAACACTTTTTTTTGCCAGGGGCGCAGATGCGCCTGTGTAAATGCCCCTCAACTGCCACTTGAGGAGTGCCCCCTCAGCTCACAACAGCCCTAGCAGTTCGGGGGGAGCCTTGGTTTTCTTGCCTTGCTGCTGGGCGATCCTCTTCCCAAAGGGGCCGGGCCCTTGAGCCTCGCCTAGCCCCTCTCATTCCTGCTCCACCTGGCCACCGGGTGTGTGAGCAGAGCTGGCGCTCAATCGTTCTCTGCGTTCGATCCCTTCCCCATGACTGGCTTCCTTTTCTCCTGACTTTCTCTTCAGCCATTGGGACCAAGAGAGAGAGAGAGAGAGAGAGAGAGGGAGCCCCTCCGGCTGGAGGTATCTCTCACCTCTGCTCCCTCCTTTGTTTTTGCGCCTACCTTCAGGAAAGGTGGGCATCTCCACCTCTCTCTCTCTCTCTCTCTCTCTCTCGGTCCCAATGGCTGAGGAGAAAGTCAGGAGAAGAGGTGACTTTTGGTGCACATGCCGGGGTCTTCAGGCATGACTCCAGACCCAAAGCGGGCCAGGCAAGGGAGCAAATGTGGCAAGTGTAGTTACTGGGATGCATAGTTCACCTACAATCAAAGAGCATTCTGAACTCCACCAATGATGGAATTGAACCAAATATGGCACACAGAACTCCCATGACGAACAGAAAATATATATCAGTGATTGGTTGGGGGGGGGGGGGGGAGGAAATACTTTTTGCTTACGCTGAAAATTACCTAGGGCCGCCTCTGACTACGGCCTTGTCGCCAGGCATTTTGGACTTTGACTCCCATCATTCGTAACTGCCTAGGGCCCCTTCCTTTTCCCCTTCAGCCGCTTAAACGGAGACAAAAAAGGTGAATTCTGAAAAGCTAGGTTGAATGTGCCTTGGCTGGGATGGTAAAAGAAGAGTGGGTAGGGTGCCCTCTAATTGAGCCACAGAGAGAACAGCAGGGGGGCTCCATTGGGGAGATTCTGGAGGGGATTCAGGTGTAGATTTCGGGCAGTCTGATTCCACTTGAGGTGCCCTGTCTCCGTTCTATGGTACCCTAGGCGTTGTAGCTTCATGAGGCACCAGTCCTCTTGGGCTGGGAAGGCGGAAGACTTGTCAAACTGCACCTCTGAAGATGCCATAGCGTTGGGCCACGCGGGGAGGCGGAGTCGGCGCCAAGGGGGCGGGGCTTGGGAAGGCTATAAAGGCTTCTCCCCGCGTGTCAGGTCTGCCAGTCCCAGAGGGAGAGCGGAGTGGGTTGTTCCGTGGCTGCGCAGCGGGAGACGCCTCGGTGAGCATGAAGGGCCCCGTGCTGCCTCCCTCGGGGGCCGCTCCTCCTCTTCCTGGCTCGGCGGGCGTGCTGCGGGCGGGGGAGCTGGAGAAGCGGAGCGCCAGCCTGCTGCAGCTGTGGAAGAAGAAGCGGGCGGAGCTGCGGGCGGACGGGCTGAGCCTCTTCTCGCCGGAGGGCAGCGGCGGGAAGGAGCTGCGCTTCGGCGCCATCCAGAAGGTGGACTGCGTGGAGCGGACCGGCAAGTACGTCTACTTCACCATCGTCACCAAAGACCGGAGGGAGATCGACTTCCGCTGCCCCGGGGAGAGCTGCTGGAACGCCTCCATCACCCTCGCCCTCATCGACTTCCAGAACAAGCGCGCCCTCCGGGACTTCAGGAGCCGGCGGCAGAAAGAGGGAGAAGAAGAAGGGGGAGAGGGAGAGGAGGAGGAAGGAGGGAAGGCCCGGAAGGCCCCGCAGAGGAGGGAGCCCGAGCGCGCGCCCTACGCCCAGGCCCCCACGCGCCGGCCCAGGCTCGCGCGCGCCCCCTGACCAAGGTGAGCTGCTGCGCCGGGATGCGTTCTTGGACCTGCTGCCACGGCTCAAGGCGAGGGCACCCCGGGAGGTTGGGAAGGCACCTGGACGGACCCTGGCAGGGAAGGCGAAAGACCCTGACAACCTAAAACAGCCACGAGTCCATAGCATATAGAGCAGGCAGGAGCAAACTTCGGCCCGCTGGTTGTTTTGGGCTTCAACTCCCCACAATTCTACCGGCAGATCTAGATAGAGTAGGCAGGGGCGAACAGGAAGACAAAATCGCATGTAAAAACCGAGTTTTAAGTAGCGTCAACTTCATTAATTGTAGAAGTGTATTTGCCCCTTTGGACGCCTGCTCCTCCATCCCGATCTCCCCAGGCTTTTCCTGCTCTCTAGCAGCAAAACCATCACTGATGTGATCTAGAGGCAGATGAAAATCCAGTGGGTCGGAAACTTGTCCTGGATGATGTTCTTAATGACTACCAAACAGACATTGACTGGATAGCAGCAGCTTCAGTCTTTGAAATAAGTTTCACACCAAATGTAATGCACAATGCTCCCGATCTAGCATATTTCTTTAAGGAGATGAAGTTTGCTGCTCAGCCCCAAAACAGCATGAAAGTGCTTGGGATGCAAACTTGCAAGTCTGCCCCAAATCAGTTCATTAATACTGCATTGTAAAACAAGTCAAACCAAAATCCAGAAGAAAATGTTTGGGAAGTATCTGAAATAATGAGTCAAGCTTATTGTGATCCCTGCTTTAATCCAGTTAGATCAGGCATGGACAAGCTTCAGCCCTTCAGGTGTTTTGGATTCCAACTCCCACCATTCCTAACAACCTCAGGCTCCATCCTTTTCCTCCTGAGCGGCTTAAGTGGCTTTTTTTGTCTCCATGACGTAGATTAGGCAAGAGCAAAGTCTGACCATCCCTCCAGGTGTTTTGGACTAACACTCACCATTCCTAACCACCTCAGGCCCCTTCCATTTCCCATTCCTGTTTAAGCAGCTAAGGGGGGAAAGGAAGGGGCCTGATGGGATTTAGGAATGATGGGAGTTGACGTCCAAAACACTTGGAGGGAGGGCCCAAGTTTGCCCGTGCCTGAGTTAGATATTATGCTTAAGTTTTGTGACTTTGTGATCAAGCACGTTGATTTTAATAGCATGACAGACTTTCAATTGTTAAGATGGGTATTCAGATTATATTGACCAGTACACTTTAGAATTTGGTGCAGAAGGAAAACTTGGAGTAGCAACCAAGCAGATGCCAGAGGCATTTGTTAAGGGAGAAGCTAATTTGGGCTGGGCCAGCGCTGTTCCATCCCAATGTGTGGGCATTGCTTGCGTGTGAGCCATGAGCGTGGGCGCTTTCTTTCCCAGGAATGGCATCTTTCAGCGTGAGACTGAGCAGAGGAGACTTTAGTCTCTTGGCTCGGAGGGGGCCATTCATGGAATCTGGGACTTTTCACTCCCACTGGAACGTCTTCATTTTAATACACTTAGGAAACAGGAGGAAAGGAAAGTAGTATCTACACATGCAAGGGAAATGGGATTTAACCTATGGGAGAACTGCAGGGCCATTTGCCAGAATTTGTAAGAGATTTGTGTGTGCCCTAAAACAACCACACTACACATAGGAGAAGTGAGATATGCTGATTGCACATAGATTCAGAGTCTGACTTATGATATTTTGCAGCATTTACTGGTCTGGATGCACTTATTGGCTGGTGCTGCCTTTCTCCTGGACTGCAACAGAAAATCTCCTGGGAGAAGAAAGCTGGACTTGTGCTTGCACAAGATAATATATACATTGTCAATCTAATAAATTTTTAAATTATAGTTGGATCAGTTTCCCAAAAAGAAAAGAAATTGGTACTGGAGTCCTTAAGCTCCTTGAGTGTGCCTTGTGAATTCTGGAACTAAAGTTCTCTTGCTTAGCAAGTTAGATGAGTAGAAAACCTAATGGGAATGGACATGGTAGTCTTACCTCCCTCCCTTAGTTTTCTGAAAACCCAGAGTAACCCAGTGCTTAGGGATATCGATCTCTGGTAGAATTACTCAAACCAAAATACAACCAAAACAAGGGAATTGAATTCTATTAAAACCACTTCCAAATTAGTACTCTCTGTTTTCAGAAGACTAAGGGAAGGGAGTAAGACTTCGATGTTCAGTTGCATGGTGAGTGTGCACCACCAGTATGTAAATATTCTCTTTCTGTATCCATTTCCAATAAGTTTTCTACTCATCTAACTTGCTAAGCAATAGAACTTAAGTTCCAGACTTCGCAAGGCACATTCAAGGAGCTTAATGGTTCCAGTGCCAATTTCTTTGGTTTTTGGGAAACAGATGCATATTTGCATGAGTTCAGTGTTGGTGAAAGTATGCATTAGATTGCTCCGTACCAGCATACTTGAACTCAGGGGGACTAACAGCTGAGTAAATATATGCATAGGGTTGGGTTGGAGACCTTGAGATTTTGAGACAAAAATTGCCTCCCTACTTAGATTATAACTCCAAAAACCGATTGGATTGCCCTCAGAGGAATATACACTGCTGAGTAGGCACCCTATATAACTTTCTCTTTCTTGAGTCCTCAGCAAAACCTGACATCCAGTGGGAATCCTGCAGCATGTTGCTGGATTACAAATCCCAGCAGCCAGTGGTACAGAATGCTGGGTTGCAATGTAGAGAGCCACAGGATTCCTAACTCTTATTTATTGTGTTAAGCAATAAAATATGATTATGACTGTATTCATGCATATTCTACATTTTCACTACGATTGAGACTCAAGTCAGTGTTCAGAATATTAAAACCAGAACTGATTAAAAACATAAGTTTGCGTGTATGCTTTAAAAAGCAATTAAACAGTTTATAGAATGAAAGCCAGTTAAATGAGAGGATATAAAGAAAACAACAAAACATAACCAGCAAGGCTTAGCTGGGCTCATATAATTATGGCAAAATTGGATTACATTATTAGTTATCTCTACATAGGATTTTTTATTGAGCTAGAGATTTAAAATGAGTTTGTTTTAATTAATGCTTTTAGTAATGATTTTGTACTAGTGTTGCTAATAAAATGCTTTTCTCTTTCAGTGAACTGTGGCTCTAGGTGACAAACAAAATAGGTTGTCTTGGACTTTGAAACGGGCCAGGATACCAATGAAGGAAAGCAACAAAGAACGCTTAAAAATGCCTGGTTTCTTCCAGGTGCAAAGCAGCAGCAGAGCAAAGAGGCCAAGCTTCCCCGAAAGGCATTTACAAGCCAAAGACTTTGAAAAAAGAAATGTAAAAACTTAAGGAAAGGGATGACTGTGAGCGTGGATGCCTCATTTTGCAAAATGTTTTTTCTATTTATAGTATGTGATGAATATGCAGCCCCTGCTGGCGCAAAACCACTTTAAATTATTTGTAATATCTATATTTGTATTTATTTTGATAAATATCTTTAAGCACATTTGTCTTTAAATTACTTCTAGCATTTAAATGTGTCCATTCCAGATTAAATGCTTTTTTTATGATTCCATTTCTGACATCAAGCGATTTATTTTTATCAGCAGAAGATAAAAAGGTACTTTCCTCCTCTAGCTCAATAGGATTTTATGGGAAAAACACTTACGCTAATAGTGGGATTGTTATTGTGCTCCAGTAGTCTCAGCATGGCATGGGCAAGGACGACAGAAAAATAAGTGTAGTTTGTAGAAGTTATTATTTGGATCACACCTCCCGGAGCCAACCAGATAATATGATTTTGCTGTCTGGGGATTCCTGGAATTATTGTCTAAAATTAACTTCTCCAAGCTCCAAATTGCACTGGAAAAAAGAGCTTTCAGTGAACTTTGTGGCTCACATGAGCTCCCAAGCTACATTCTCCCCATCTTCAGGAGGCTCAAACAAAATATTGTTCAGATGGGAATTGAGAAATGGCCAAAAGCTGACATTTGCTAGGATTTCCAGCTCAGATCAGTTGCTGTTGTACATTTCAGACTGGTCTTCATCCAAATTTGAGCCTGCACTGCTGTTGCTAGGGCTAAAGTCCAATTTTGAAACAAAGCTTGTCTGTTCAGGGCTGGGGGTGGTGGCGGCACTGGCATGGAGAGTTCATGAGAGATGCCTTAAGAGAAAAGGGGAAAACTCTTCAAAGTCATTGAAGGGAGGGGAGAGGCATGAAAATGACCACACAAACACATGGGCCATCTTCTTTACCCCTTTAAAATTATCTCCAAGAGCCTCATGGAGAGGAAACAAGTCACAGCACTTCAGCACGAAGCAACAGTGTTCCACACTACTGTCATTGCACAACAGTGCTAGGATACCCATGTCCTTTCAGATGTTATTAGACTCTAACTCCCATCATATCTCATCCAAACCAGTGGGAGTTGTCTAGACAACATCTGGAGATTTTCCTGTTCTACAAATTCTTGGTATATGAAATACAGGCAGTCCCTGAGTTACATGCCTCCAGCTTACAATTAGCTCATAGTTAAGAATGGGTGAGACAATAGGAAGTGAGAGAAATGTATCCCTTGGAAGAGCATTCAGACCTGAAACCGTTATCATGGGGAAACTATCATCAATCCTGTGTCCACAACAAACTGATTGCTTTTCAAAATCCAATTATCACAGGAAGAGAATGTGAGGTGAAATCTTCTGAACAGAGGCACAGATAGCAAAAGGAACATCACCGAGTGTTAACCCTTCCCTATGCTATCGATCTATCTATCTGGATGAAGTTGTACTATAAAAATGTGCCTGTTCTGACTTACATCCAAATTCAATTTAAGGACAAGCCTACAGAACCTATCTTGTTTGTAATTTGGGGGCTGCCTGTACTTGGAAACGTAACATTTATGAATTCTATACCAGGAATCCTCAACCTTTTTAAGCAGAGGGCCAGTTCACGCTATTGGTAGTTTTTCAGACTATCATTTGAAAAAAATAAAATGAATTCCTATGCACACTGCACATATCCTATTTATAGTGCAAAAATGTGAAAGAACAATACTATATTTAAAACAAAGAACAATTTTAACCAACATAAACTTAACAGTGTTTCAATGGGAAGTGCGGGCATGCTTTTGACTGATGAGAGAGTCAATTAGGATTGTTGTTGCATGCCTTCAAGTTGTTTCAGACTTGAAGGCAATCCTAAGTCTAAAGTTTAGGGCAGGGGCCAGGTAAACGACCTTGGATGGCCACATCTGTCACTCGGGCCTTAGTTTGGGGACTCCTGTTCTAAATAGTTACTATTAAATAGTATTTATTTATAAACTAGAAGGGTAGGGGGAATTTATTATGGCTAGAAGAGACTATGTATGAATGCAAGGTTTGCTGACTGATACCTCTGAAGAGCTCCTTAGCACAGATTTCAAGATCTAACACCTAACTTGGGGATATAGTTAAGAAGAGTGCCTGGTGTCCTAGTTCTGCCAAACAACATATTTCACAGATTGATGTTAAAATTCTGCTCTAAAATGCACTGTACAAATCAATACATCTAGTCTTCAACTGCAAGCAATGTATCTTGCACAATAGTCTTAAAACGTATTTGAGTGGAAGCAGGCAGGCCCTATTGCTTTTTGCAAGGCCATTTGGAATAGAAAGACTCCAAAAAGTTTCAAAAAATAGCCAATTGACAGAATATTATGAGAATATACGGCTATTTTTTGTATTTAGTTACTTTATTAAACATGGAATCCTCAGAAGTGATCTTGCCAGTTTCTTCTTCTGAAATATATCCTACATCACCTGTGCTTCATTGACAATCTCCCAACCAATACTAACCAGGGCTGTTAGCTTCCAAGATCAGGTAGGTTTTTTGGTGTATTTTGGCACTCTTTATCTTTCACATAATTCTGGAATTGAAATGTGTTCTCTCTAATGTAATACAAAATATCTGTTCATGTGTTACAAAATTAGGGGATTTTGACTAATTACTAGCTCCAACTAGGGGAGATCCATCAATAAAAATGTGCTAAACCAGTAATTACATAAATGTAATTGATTCCACTCTAGTTGGAACGAGTGAGTGAATTTAACGACTTGTATTCATGTGTTGATAGACTGAGCTTTCCTTCTGTCAGAATTTGCCATCATCTAAGGCAAACACATTTTTTATCACAAATAATGTATCAAGGGCCATGTTGATTCTTTTCTGTTCAAAATGGGGCTGGGGCAGAACATTTCCATAGAACTGTGGAATGAATACAGTTAACAAATAAAACAATGATATTTTAATGCAAAAATACCCACAGCATTATGCCTTTTTAATCCCAGTGTGATTTCTTTTTTTAAAATCTTGTCACCTCTGTTAAGCATATGACTGAAATCACGGTCATTAAAGAAGCCCCAAGTGGCGCAATGGTTAAAACCCTTGTGCCAGCAGAACTGCTGACCAAAAGATCAGTGGTTCGAATCTGGGGAGAGTGGGTTGATCTCCCTCTGTCAGCTCCAGCTCCCCTTGCAGGGACTTGAGAGAAGACTCCCACAAGGATGGTAAAACATCAAAACATCTGGGTGTCCCCTGGGCAATGTCCTTGCAGGTGGCCAATTCTCTCACACCAGAAGTGACTTGCAGTTTCTCAAGCCACTCCTGACATGAAAAAAAGGTCATTAAAACTCTTCCATAAATTCAAAATGGCTGTTTTGTTTAATATGTATTTTTCTATATATTTTAATATATAATTGGATAAACTGCTATTCAAAATACTGCTTAAAGTGAAGAATAGAGTAGGTGATAAAATGGCCTCCACTTGCAAAGGACAAAGTGAATGAGTGCAAGCTATAAACTCAGTTGATGCACACACTAAAAAGATGGAAAAATTGCAAAATTAACAGGTATGGATGGAATAATAAAATTGCATAATATGTCAAACCAGAGTGGAAAGTCAATTGTGATTCTCTCACCTAACTTACAGTGGAAGAGCAATATTTACATGTGCTGAAAGCTATGTGCCTGGAAGCCAGGCAACCTCGTGAGAAAAAAAGATGGAGATTTTCATTTTCACTCACTACTTAATTACACAAGATATAGTGCTGGTCACTTAGGACAATTCTAGCCCCACATTAATTGTTATGGCAACATAGAATCATAGAATTGGAAGAGACCTCGTGGGCCATCTAGTCCAATCTCCTGCCAAGAAGCAGGAAAATTGCATTCAAAGCACCCCTGACAGATGGCCATCCAGCCTCTGTTTGAAAGCCTCCAAAGGAGGAGCCTCCACCACACTACGGGACAGAGAGTTCCACTGCTGAACAGCTCTCACAGTTAGGAAGTTCTTCCTAATGTTCAGGTGGAATCTCCTTTACTGTAGTTTGAAGCTATTGTTCCACGTCCTAGTCTCCAGGGCAGTAGAAAAGAAGCTTGCTCCCTCCTGCATCAGACTTCCCTTACATTTTATACATGTCTCCTCTCAGCCTTCTCTTCTGCAGGCTAAACATGTCCAGCTCTTTAAGTTGCTCCTCATAGAGCTTGCCCTCCAGACCCTTGATCGTTTTAATCGCCCTCCTCTGGACACATTCCAGCTTGTCAACATCTCCCCTACATTGTGGTGCCCAGAATTTGACACATTATTCCAGGTGTGGTATGACCAAGGTCTGATCTCATGGAATCCTGGGATTTCTAGTTTAGGAATGGGAATTTAGAACTCGCAGCCACAGAGAGATAGTGCCTTCCACCAAACTACAATCCCCAGGATTCTGCAGTTAAAGTGGCATCAAAGGACTGTAATAGTGTAGTACGAAAGAGACTTCGGAAAACTTTAAAAGGGGAAGAAAATTAATCAACATTATAGGTATCAGTTGCCCTTTTATTTTTAATGTATTAGTTACATTTTGATGCTGCTTTTTTCACAGTGAGTTCAATGCGGCATACTTGGTTCTCCATCCTCCTCCTTTTTTTCTTGCAACAATTCTGTGAGTTCGATCGGACTGGCAGGGAGTGGTTGGCCAAAGGTCACCCAGTGAGTTTCATGAGTCACCTTGATTTCCCAACTCTGAGTCCTGCATTGAAATTGCTACACACAAAGGTTACTATTAGGGACAGCAACTATCTATCACCTCCTGCATGAGATGCAGTGTGCCTCTGCTAGTTGCCAAAAAACTTGAGAGGAAGTGTTCTTGCATCCTTGTCCTGACTGTGGGCTTTCTCAAAGCAACTCGTTGGCTGTCAAACAGATGAGCCATTGATCTTATGCAGCAAGGCCAACACTATGTTCTTCTGTGTTTCTATGCCTTCAATTCTCCTGTCAACTTATGGCAACTTCATGAATTTCATAGGGGTTTCTTAGATAAGGAAACCTCAGAGGTGGTTTTGTCTTTCTTCTGAAATATAGTCTACAGTACAGTTCATTGATGGTCTCCCATCCAAGTATTAACCAGAGCTGATTGCTTAGGTGTCAAGGGCAGGTAGGGTCTGATATCTATAGGGTGTTTAGGTGTCCTGAAGGTTCTTACTCAACAGTATCTATAATATGCTGTGCTGTGTTAAGGGAGTTGGTTTTAATTAGTCTTCTTTCTGTGAAATAGGTCAGTTAAAATGAGCATCTTAAAGTGTAATTGGAATATGACACATCAGCACAGTTCATAGAATTAATTCTTTACATTCTCTTCTTTATGAGGGATCCTTTTCTTTAAGAGATACAAAAACAGAAATGCATTGACCACTAGCTGTAAATAACCAAAGCACGAGACCCCAAATCTTCTGTATAAAAATCCTCCAATTGTTGGTCCTATCGTCCGCGTCAGTGGCATAACGGAAGCACTTATTCCCAGCATGGCACCTAAGAGAATGATGAAGAAAATGAATGTTAACACCTATTCTAGTTCTCTAACATTCAACTGAGCCTGGTCTTCTACCATCCAGATCTTGCACTACCTTGGGAAGATGTCCTAGGGATAAAACTTTAGTTTCAACAACGTATAACTTTGCAAAGCAAATGTTACAATAACATTGATTTCATACTATTAACACACAGCCATCATGGCCAGCAAAGGAGAAAAAGGATGTAACTATGAATATAGTCTAAAATCCAATTGCTAGTTCTAACTGGAACAAACAATTGAATCAATTGGGTTACACAAGTATTGATTTATCATTCAGCAACTGGTTTAGTTGATTAGGCCCAGAGTACACAACACACCATATCTCTCTATATGGACCTGCCCAGGCCTTGGGATCTTCAGGAGAGGTCCCTTTATTCTCACTGCTTTCATGAGCAAAATGGGTAGAGGTACATGACAGGACCTTTGCAATGTTTGCTCTTAGGCTCTGGAATTCTCTCCCTAGTAAGCAAAGTCGTAGCCAGGGGTGGTGGTGGTGGTGGTGGTGGTTAAGTGTTCCAACCCCTGCCCCCGAAACCTGGTTTACTCAAGAATTTTAATTGCTTAACCAGATCTACTACTGCGGACAAGAGGAACATCGAAGAAATGGAGTAGCCTTCATAATTAATAAGAAATTCGCTAAAGCAGTGCTTGGATACAACCCAAAAAATGACAGAATGATCTCAATTCGAGTGCAAGGAAAGCCTTTCAACATTACAGTGATCCAAATATACGCCCCAACCACAGCTGCTGAAGAAGCAGAAGTAGATCAGTTCTATGAGGATCTGCAGGACCTACTGGATAATACACCAAAAAGAGACATTATTTTCATTACAGGAGACTGGAATGCCAAGGTGGGAAGTCAAATGACAACTGGGATCACAGGCAAGCATGGTCTGGGAGAACAAAACGAAGCGGGACGCAGGCTGATAGAATTTTGCCAGGAAAACTCGCTGTGTATAACGAATACTCTCTTCCAACAACCTAAAAGACGGCTTTACACATGGACCTCACCAGACGGTCAACACCGAAATCAGATTGACTACATCCTTTGCAGCCAAAGGTGGCGGACATCCATCCAGTCGGTGAAAACAAGACCTGGGGCTGACTGTAGCTCAGATCACGAACTTCTTATTGCCCAATTTAGAATAAAACTAAAGAGATCAGGGAAAATACACAGACCAGTTAGATATGATCTCACTAACATTCCTAGCGAATATACAGTGGAAGTGAAGAACAGATTTGAAGGACTAGATTTAGTAAACAGAGTCCCAGAAGAACTATGGACAGAAGTCCGAGACATTGTTCAGGAGGCGGCAACAAAGTACGTCCCAAAGAAAAAGAAAACCAAGAAGGCAAAATGGTTGTCTGCTGAGACACTGGAAGTAGCCCAAGAAAGGAGGAAAGCAAAAGGAAACAGGGATAATAAGGGGAGATATGCCCAGTTAAATGCGCAATTCCAGAGGTTAGCCAGAAGAGATAAGGAACTATTTTTAAATAGGCAATGCATGGAAGTGGAAGAAGACAACAGATTAGGAAGGACAAGAGACCTCTTCCAGAAAATTAGAAACATTGGAGGCAAATTTCAGGCAAAAATTGGTATGATAAGAAACAAAGATGGTAGGGACCTAACAGAGGCTGAAGAGATCAAGAGAAGGTGGCGAGACTATACAGAAGATCTGTATAGGAAGGATAATAATATCGAGGATACTTTTGATGGTGTGGTGAATGAATTAGAACCAGACATCCTGAGGAGTGAGGTTGAATGGGCCTTAAGAAGCATTGCTAACAACAAGGCAGCAGGAGACGACGGGATCCCAACTGAACTGTTTAAAATCTTAAAAGATGATGCTGTCAAGGTGATGCATGCCATATGCCAGCAAATATGGAAAACACAAGAATGGCCATCAGACTGGAAAAAAATCAACTTATATCCCCATACCAAAAAAGGGAAATGCGAAAGACTGCTCAAACTTCCGTACAGTGGCCCTTATCTCTCATGCCAGTAAGGTAATGCTCAAGATCCTGCAAGGAAGACTCCAGCAATACATGGAGCAAGAGTTGCCAGATGTTCAAGCTGGGTTTAGAAAAGGCAGAGGAACAAGAGACCAGATTGCCAATATCCGCTGGATAATGGAGAAAGGCAGGGAGTTTCAGAAAAACATCTATTTTTGCTTCATTGACTATTTTAAAGCCTTTGACTGTGTGGATCATAATAAACTGTGGCAAGTTCTTGGTGGGATGGGCATACCAAGCCACCTTGTCTCCCTCCTGAGGAATCTGTACAAGGACCAAGTAGCAACAGTAAGAACTGACCATGGAACAACAGACTGGTTCAAGATTGGGAAAGGCGTCCGGCAAGGCTGCATACTCTCACCCAACCTTTTTAACTTGTATGCAGAACACATCATGCGATGTGCGGGGCTCGATGAATGCAAAGCTGGGGTGAAAATTGCTGGAAGAAACATTAACAACCTCAGATATGCAGATGACACCACTCTGATGGCTGAAAGCGAGGAGGAGCTGAGGAGCCTTCTAATCAAGGTGAAAGAAGAAAGCGCAAAAGCTGGGTTGCAGCTAAACATAAAAAAAACCAAGATTATGGCAACAAGAATGATTGACAACTGGAAAATAGAGGGAGAAACTGTGGAGGCCGTGACAGACTTTGTATTTCTAGGTGCAAAGATTACTGCAGAGGCAGACTGTGGCCAGGAAATCAGAAGACGCTTACTTCTTGGGAGGAGAGCAATGTCCAGCCTCGACAAAATAGTAAAGAGTAGAGACATCAGACTGGCGACAAAGATCCGCCTAGTCAAAGCCATGGTATTCCCTGTAGTAACCTACGGATGTGAGAGCTGGACCTTAGGGAAGGCTGAGCGAAGGAAGGTCGATGCTTTTGAACTGTGGTGTTGGAGGAAAGTTCTGAGAGTGCCTTGGACTGCGAGAAGATCCAACCAATCCATCCTCCAGGAAATAAAGCCAGACTGCTCACTGGAGGGAAAGATACTAGAGACAAAATTGAAATACTTTGGCCACATCATGAGGAGACAGGAAAGCCTAGAGAAGACAATTATGCTGGGGAAAGTGGAAGGAAAAAGGAAGAGGGGCCGACCAAGGGCAAGATGGATGGATGGCATCCTTGAAGTGACTGGACTGACCTTGAGGGAGCTGGGGGTGGTGACGGCCGACAGGGAGCTCTGGCGTGGGCTGGTCCATGAGGTCACGAAGAGTCGGAGACGACTGAACGAATGAACAACAACAACCAAGTTATTAGTAAGCCAGGTTTATTTTTTAACCTGACACATTTCAGGGCAGGGTTGAACTTTTAACCCTCCCCACCCCAGCTACGGCTCTGCTAGTAAGGCTAGAATGGCTCAATTTTTGCTGTCTGTCCATTAGCAGACAAAGCCTTTCTTTTTATTTCAACAGGATTCGGGAACTGAAGGTTTGAAAGGAAAAGGCTCATGAGTGTGCTGTATGGTTTTAATTGTACTGCTTTTAAACTGCTTCTTAATATTTTTAATTTTATATTCAAAAAGTTTTTTGTATTGGCAATGTAAGTCCGTTGTAATAATTCTTTTTATATGCTTTGACTACAGTATACACGTTTTAATTTGTAAGCTGCATTTAGTCTCAGTTTTGGGAGGAAAGGGGTAAAGAAAGGATATAAATAAAATTAACAACTCAATGGGTCCAAATTAGTTGGGAATAGGAATTTGTTCTAGGCCAAAAATAAGAAGGATCAAGGATTTATTAAGAGGACTGTATTGTTAAATCAGGCCCTGAATGAAAGGATTTCCAGTGTGGCTGTTTGTAGTACCTACTTATAAAGGAAGGAGATTTGTAATAATAGCTCTATGGGTGGATCTGTAGAGATATTACTACAAATCATACCTCTATTCTTTGTGACAAAAACTGATGTTAAAGCACCTCAATAACCATGTGGTTTTGGAGTTGCTCACACTGCATTAATTGCTAGATAGATACCATTCCAATATGGATGGAGGAAGGTTGTTTTTTGTTGCTCCAGAGACTAGAACATGAAGTAATATATTCAAATTAAAAATAAAAGACATTTTCCAATTCTTATTGTAGGAAGTGTCTGGCAGTGTAATACACTGCCCTGGTAGGTGGTGGATTCTCCATTTTTGGAGATCTTTAAACAACAATTGGATGATCTTTCGCGAGTGCTTTAGTTGTGTATTTCTGTAGTCAACATTGTTGGACTAGATGGCTTCTACAGCCCCTTCCAACTCTTAGACTTTAAGATTTTAATAAAAGCAATCCAAACAGTTTAAACATTTGGAAAACAGAACACACAGTTCTTGATATAATTTCTTTGAAGCCCAACTCCTTCATCTCACTTACTTTTATAGCTAAAAGTATACTGTTTCCCCACTGATATACGCAAGCTCCTTGATTCAAGAGACCTACAAGCTCAGTTCAGGACAGCTATGTGCTTCAGTCTGCCCAAAACATCCCTTGTTAAATATAGCACACATTCCAGGCATGTCTCAGCTGGTCACCACCAGTCCTCATCTACTAGATACTCCTGCATTGCAGTGCTGGACTCTGTGTGAGTCCATTCATAGAGTTGTGAGTATATGCATACAGATTGTTCTCTCACCACAGCATTTTGACTCACTGGGCTGCTGGCTCAGTCTTCCTAGTGCACTTTATACTTGAGCTACACCTTTAATATTCTGTTGCACGTTTGCAGAAAGTGGCAACTCTTCTGAAGAGTCACCTAACAATCTATGCAAATCAGGCTGAGGCTGAAGCCACTAAACTGGCTTTCAGCTGTGACTGCGGCTGTCCTGTGGGTTCAGGAAGTAAACCAAGCAGGCTCCAGTTCCCTTACAAAAGCCTTTTTGAGAAGAATTCTGGACCAGTTCCAACTGCTCTCACTCCTCCCCTTCCTATCCTTCTCCATTTCTTAATTTCCAAACACAGGATTTCATACACTGAGAACGAAACTGTCCAAACTCTCACTTGTATCAGTATGGTAATCTCAAGATACATTTTAGCAAAAACCTTTAACATATGATTCATAAGATCAACATCCTTCGAAAAATCGCAGTGTGCACTTGATATTAGGCAAAATGTGGACAAATCATCATTATTAATTATCAATCATTCTTCTCAGAAGCTCAAGGTAGGATACATGATTCCTCAGTGATATTATCACAATTGCCCTGTGTAGTAGCCTAAGTTGACACACAGTGATTGGACCAACATTAACCACGAGCCTTATGGCTAAATAGGAATTTGAACATGGAATTCCCCAGTACTCATCTAATACTCTAATACAGGCTTTGCTTCCTTTGCCCCATTACTACCTCTGTTGCGGGTTTTTGATAGAATACAAAAACACGTGAAAGCTCTTTTCAAGAGGCAAAAAATGGGATGAATGTATATACTAAGAGAAGTAATCCCATCAGCTTCCTGAAAAAGCAACTACTGCTTTCCTCCAATTCGTATGAATGGACAATTCAAATGACTGCGCCCCTCCCCCAAAACTGCAGCCAAGGAAGTGGCTGAAGACCAGAGTTTTGTTTGTATGCTGGATGTAAATGAGAGTCAGGAAGGATTAAACATGTTTTGTTCTACACAAAGATAACTGTTTCAAAATGCTTCCTCAGATGCTCTCTCTCTCTCTTTTTTACATGAGGTTCGATTGGAAGTTTCCTGTTTTCTTTCCTTTTAAAGCTTGGTTTCTTCAAAAGAGTCTCAAATTTTGCAGTAGATACGAGATGGATGAGGAGGATGTAGCCCCTCCTAAGGGTGTTGGACTACAACTCTCAGATCCAATGTTGAGGGATAACTAAAGTTGCATTCCAGCAATACTTTGGCCTCATTTGTGATTTATGGTGACTTGGTGAGTGTGTCAGGGTCACTCAGGCATCAAACCTCCCATATGAAGAGGATCAGCAGAATTTGGAGGAAGTTGCTTTTGGGGACTCCCAGAACTCCGTAGTCAGCATCGCCATAGGCCATAAGTGACTATAGTTGTGCCTGCACTCTTTGTAGCAATGCATATAACCCTAATGTGGAATTGCTAGTGGTAGCACTTGTGCACGGATATTACTTAGTTGTGAACGTGGCAGGAGCCTCCAGGGGCTAACAAGGCCCTGTATTATCTAGCTCAAATGTCCAAGCAGAGAAAATTGCACAGTTTGTTCACAAGCATATTGATGTTTGGAATTGCTGCCAGGTTCGACCTCTTCCTTTACAAATGGCTTGTTAAGTTATATGGGTCAGTAGCTCCCTTGCAGGCATTCCTGCTACTCCAGCCCTACTAATCCTGACTAGTATTCACTGGCTTGGTAGATGTGCTGCTCCAGTATAGGTTGCCCTTTGTTCTAAAACAAATTACGTGAGATGCCCCAAGACTCTGGAACTTGGCATTCTTCCTGAAGATCTTTCCATTTGGGCTGGCAACAAAAAGAGCTGCCAAGCAGAACATGAAGTTAGCTCATCCTGTTGCCAACTCACAACTTTTTCAAAGGGAACCAGAATTGACTGGCACAGCCAACAGGTTTTTTTGCTGGGTGGGGGAGGGGGGGCAAGCAAGACAGCAAGGGTGCATAAGGGAACATGCAGTTCAAGGATAAATCTTACCTGTATCAGAAGCAGGAACAGACTTGGTCAGGATGATGTCAGTGATGACTCCAACGGTACTGAAGGAGAAAACCATAGGGGCCACAATGATGCAGTAATGGAACACATTAGTCATCAGGGCCTTGGAAACAGAAGAAAGTAGAGGATATCACAAATGGCAAGGACAGAGCTTGAGGAGGTTCCTTTTTGGAATCATAACTCCAAGAAATCCCTCCACAACAAAGGCCTGTTAAGAATCCTTATGGTATGAACCATGTATATATGAGACAGTTTCATTTATCCATGTCTGAGAAAATATGTCCCATCTAGGGATTTTTTTTGGTCCTCCAGAATGACTCTGTGATATTCATGGACTGAAGTCCTTTATTTCAAATAAGGTTCAGTATTATTCACACTTTCATGTATCCACATGAAGTCCAGGAACAGTTCACCAATGGATATGGGGGTTGTACTATATTCAGGAACATGTTCTTGGTAACATGCATATAACAAAATACTACAAGACTTCTTAGTTTTCACAACTGTGGCAAAAGGTAACAGGGGCAATGGCTACCGATAAAGAGGAACTGCCTTATTTCCCCTCAAATTAGATAGCTCACTTAGGCTGAAGAGGAGTACTGGGCTTCTCAGAGAGCTGCAGTTGGTTGCTCTGGAGATGGGGCCTTACTAAACAAGAGCCATCCATCAGGACTTGGAACAAATGTCTATTCACTGGGTTTGGTAGTCTAACTGGGGATTTATTCCGCTTGGGAAAGTTTCTTATTAGATTGCATTTCCAAGGACACTAGCATTTTGATTAGTGCCAGAGACACTGTTGAAGAAGATGTTCAGAAGGCCTGTGGACCCTGCTTCATTGTCTTTGTATGATTTAGGGAAACTTGACCTTTTTGTGGAGCTGGTGCATTTAACACAAAATAATTTCAATAGTCAGCAAAAAGGCCTCCAAATCACAATCTTACATAGCAGAAGCAAATGGAGGAATTCACTAAGTGAAAGTGCAGGGCACCCGCTGTATTTGACTCACAGCTTGTCATACCACTCATTTATGCCATGATATTCCATTTGAAATCCACTCCAGCCAGTCTTGTGAGAGCAGCTGATTGTTGGGGTAAAGATGGTGATAGCTTTAAGGTTGGACTTCTGCAATGCACTGTACATTGGTTCTTTGTTCTATATATTGTAACTATGTATTGTTAAAGGCTTTCATGGCAGGAATAACTGGGTGGTTGTAGATTTTTCAGGCTGTATGGCCATGTTCTAGAAGCATTCTCTCCTGACGTTTCATCTGCATCTATGGCAGGCATCCTCAGAGGTTGTGAGGAGTTCACAACCTCTGAGAATGCCTGCCATAAATGCAGGCGAAAGGCCAGGAGAGAATACTTCTAGAACATGGCCCTACAACCCGAAAAAACCTACAACAACCTATTGTAACTAAGTTTTAACCCACCTCAAGCCATAAGGAGGAGCTAGTAAGGCCTGTTACTATTACTACTATCATGAATAATAATTGGCACTTTCCATTGCAACCTTAGCTCTTTTGTGCTTTAAGAGCATCATCTGCATTTCATAGAATCATAGAATCAAAGAGTTGGAAGAGACCTCATGGGCCATCCAGTCCAACCCCCTGCCAAGAAGCAGGAATATTGCATTCAAATCACCCCTGACAGATGGCCATCCAGCCTCTGTTTAAAAGCTTCCAAAGAAGGAGCCTCCACCACACTCCGGGGCAGAGAGTTCCACTGCTGAACGGCTCTCACAGTCAGGAAGTTCTTCCTCATGTTCAGATGGAATCTCCTCTCTTGTAGTTTGAAGCCATTGTTCCGTGTCCTAGTCTCCAGGGAAGCAGAAAACAAGCTTGCTCCCTCCTCCCTGTGGCTTCCTCTCACATATTTATACATGGCTATCATATCCCCTCTCAGCCTTCTCTTCTTCAGGCTAAACATGCCCAGTTCCCTAAGCCGCTCCTCATAGGGCTTGTTCTCCAGACCTTTTATCATTTTAGTCGCTCTCCTCTGGACACATTCCAGCTTGTCAATATCTCTTTTGAATTGTGGTGCCCAGAACTGGACACAATATTCCAGATGTGGTCTAACCAAAGCAGAATAGAGGGGTAGCATTACTTCCTTAGATCTAGACACTATGCTCCTATTGATGCAGGCCAAAATCCCATTGGCTTTTTTTGCCGCCACATCACATTGTTGGCTCATGTTTAACTTGTTGTCCACGAGGACTCCGAGATCTTTTTCACACGTACTGCTCTCAAGCCAGGCATCCCCCATTCTGTATCTTTGCATTTTGTTTTTCCTGCCAAAGTGGAGTATCTTGCATTTGTCACTGTTGAACTTCATTTTGTTAGTTTTGGCCCATCTCTCTAATCTGTCAAGATCGTTTTGAATCCTGCTCCTGTCCTCTGGAGTATTGGCTATCCCTCCCAATTTGGTGTCATCTGCAAACTTGATGATCATGCCTTCTAACCCTTCATCTAAGTCATTAATAAAGATGTTGAACAGGATCGGGCCCAAGACGGAACCCTGCGGCACTCCACTCGTCACTTCTTTCCAGGATGAAGAGGAAGCATTGGTGAGCACCCTCTGGGTTCGTCCATTTAACCAATTACAGATCCACCTCATCGTAGTTTTGCCTAGCCCACATTGGACTAGTTTCCTTGCCAGAAGGTCATGGGGGACCTTGTCGAAGGCCTTACTGAAATCCAGGTACGCTACATCCACAGCATTTCCCGCATCTACCCAGCTTGTAACTCTATCGAAAAAAGAGATCAGATTAGTCTGGCATGACTTGTTTTTGATAAATCCATGTTGACTATTAGCAATGACCGCATTTGTTTCGAAGTGTTTGCAGACCACTTCCTTAACAATCTTTTCCAGAATCTTGCCTGGTATTGACGTGAGGCTGACCGGATGGTAGTTGTTTGGGTCATCCTTTTTTCCCTTCTTGAAGATTGGGACCACATTGGCCCTCCTCCAATCTGCTGGAACTTCTCCTGTTCTCCAAGAACTCTCAAAGATGGTTGCCAATGGTTCCAAAATGACTTCCGCTAGTTCCTTCAATACTCTTGGGTGTAGTTGATCTGGCCCTGGGGACTTGAACTCATTTAGAGCGGCCAGGTATTCCTGTACGACTTGTTTCCCAATTTGGAGTTGGATGTCCTCAAATCCCTCATCCACTCCGTCTTGCTGAGGTTGAAGATGACTTTCTTTTTGTGAGAAGACCGAGGCAAAGAAGGTATTTAGTAGTTCTGCCTTTTCCCTATCCCCTGTCAGCATTGCCCCATCTTCTCCTCGAAGAGGCCCTATCGCCTCCTTGTTTTTCCTTTTTCTACTGACATGAGAAAAGAATCCCTTTTTATTGTTTTTATTGTCCCTGGCAAGCCTGAGCTCATTTTGTGCTTTAGCCTTGCGGACCTTTTCTCTACAGGTGTTGGCTATTTGTTTGAATTCTTCTTTGGTGATTTCTCCCTTTTTCCAGTTCTTGTGCATGTCTCTTTTGTGTCTCAGCACAGTTAGAAGTTCTTTGGACATACATTCTGGCTTCTTTGCACTTGTCCTATTTTTTCTTTTTGTTGGCACGGTTTGCAACTGCGCCTTGAGTATTTCACTCTTGAGAAACTCCCATCCATCCGTAACTCCCTTGTCTTTTAGTATCTGTGTCCACGGAATACTGCTCAGTGTTTCCTTCATTTTTTTGGAAATCAGCTCTCCTAAAGTCCAAAATGCGGGTTTGACTTGTCTTAGTTTCGGCCTTTCTTTGTACCTCAAATTGCAGGAGCACATGGTCACTTGCCCCTAAGGATCCTACCACTTCAACCACATCGATCAGGTCCTCCACATTTGTTAGAGTAGCCAATCCCCTTGTTGCCTCTTCTACCTTCTGGACCATGAAATTGTCTGCAAGGCAAGCGAGGAATTTGTTGGACTTTGTACTCTTGGCCGAGTTTGTTTTCCAGCAAATATCGGGATAGTTGAAATCGCCCATGACTACTACATCTCTTCTCTGTGCCTGTTTGGTCAACTGTTGGCAGAAGATTTCATCAAGTTCTTCCTCCTGGCTTGGAGGTCTGTAGTAGACTCCTACAACAAGATCTTTTTGAGTCCCAGTTCCCTTGATTCTTATCCAGATGCTTTCAAGCTGGTTTCCCGGATTGCTGTCATGCATTTCTTCTGCAGCATAAGAGTTTTTGACATATAAGGCTACTCCACCTCCTCTCCCCTTTGTTCGGTTTCTGTGAAAGAGGTTATAGCCCTCGATGTCTACATTCCAGCGATAGGAGTCATCCCACCAGGTTTCAGTGATGCTTATGATATCATATTTGTGGTGTTGTGCTAAAAGTTGGAGTTCGTCATGTTTATTCCCCATGCTCTGTGCATTAGTGTAAAGACATGTGAGCCCCTGAGATCTTCCCCTGAGCTGTTTAATTGGGATTATTGTGCTTTCGGTACTTGGTCCTTTTTGTGTTTGTGCAGCCCTCCGTTTAGCCTTCTGGCGGTTCCCTGACATTGTGGGTAAAGTAGTGTTCGCAAGACTGTTGTCCCCCTCCCCCAGTGGGCCTAGTTTAAAGTGCGCCTAATGACGTTTGCGAGTCTGTGAGCAAAAAGGTGTTTTCCTACTTGTGTGAGATGCACCCCATCCCTTGCCAGTAGGCCATCCTCCTGGAAAAGCAGGCCATGGTCAAGGAAGCCAAAGCGTTCCTCCTGACACCATTTTCTAAGCCAGTCATTGACCTGTACTATTTTTCTGGCCCTTGTAGGACCGTGTTTTATGACTGGGAGGAGGGATGAAAAGACCACCTGTACATTACATTGCTTTAGCTTTGTTCCTAGAGCTCGAAAATCATTTGTGATCTTTTGAACAGTATGCCTAGCAGTATCATTGATTCCTACATGAATCAACATGAGGGGAGGACGGTGATGGGGCTTGAGGAGCCTGGTGAGCCTCTGAGTGATATGGTGTATTTTTGCCCCCCGGTAGGCAGCATATTTCTCGAGCCATCCCATCCGGTCTGGAAATGACGGCTTCCGTTCCTCTAAGGAGGGAGTCGCCTACTACCAAGACCTGTTTACTTTCAGGAATGGCAGGGCCCCTTTTGCGCATTGTAGTGTGTAGGTCCCCAGAAAAGTGATCCTGTTGGTGTGAATTGTGTAGGTGTAAAGTGTTGTCCTCCTCCTCGACCTCCTCCTCGACATTTTTTAAATTTCCATTAATGACATCATTACTTTCTCCTATACCCCACCCTTTGCTTTGTGATTGGTTTAGTTAATGTTTTGTTTTTAAAATGTATCCATAATTGCGCTACAATGGTAGGACTGTAGAACTTGCCACAATGTTATGAAGATATAACAGCAAAGAAATACACAAAAATCAAAAACCAGAAGAAGAGGTCAAAAAGGGGTTAAACAGATTACAAAAGTCATATCTCAAACTTAAGCACTGGAAGTGTCTAGGGCTTCTCTGCCAAAGATTTCTTTGGGAATCCTTGAAGGAGTAGTAACATCGCTACAAACACACCACACCCACTAATGAATTGTCCATGGAAGAAAGTGCTATGAGACATCTGCACATTAACTGGCTCGGGAAAAGGGGGTCCCTAACCCTTAACATATTTTTAAAATAGAAATTTAGGATAATTCTGTATAATAATAATAATAATAATAATAATAATAATAATAATATTTCTAATCCTCACCTCTCTCCCCGAAGGGACTCAGAGCAATTTCCAAATATAGCACAAAAACATGGCAAACATTTAATGCTGTAAAAATCAACTTTTAACTTTTGTATTATGAGTCCTTAAAAATTGCATTGTGATTTAAAACATTATACACCTTTGGTCCTGTGCTGAGAGAGAGGCAGAATATAAATTAAATAAATTGAATGGATGAATAAGTAAGTAAATAAATAACAGGTCTAATGGGAATTGCAGTCCAGCAACAACTGGAGAGCCACCTGTGCTGGTAACACAAATAAACATGACGGTTCATTTGCATTTTAATATTTCGTTCTACTTGGCACTCTCTGCATTTTGGATTCCAGGCAAAGAAAATTGCTTAGGCCAGCAACAGGAAAAGATAAAGCCTGAAGCTGTTTCTTGCTTGACAAACCTTACCTTCTCTCTTCTGCTCCACTAGGAAACATCTCATCTACTGGGAGGAGTGTCCCAAGATTAATTGTTCATGAGTTGTTTCACAGGATCTTATGGGTGGTGGATATGGATTGCAAGATTTATTTTGTCTAAATAATAGGAAAAACTATTTATTATTTTTACAGTAAGAGTTGTTCAACAATGAAACAGATTGCCTCAGAGGGAAGTGGATGGTCTGGAAACAGAGGGTGAATGGGTATCATTGAGGAGGGCTTTTAGTGTGTATTTCCGCACGATGGGGAATGGAGTCAATGGCCATCTAAGATTTTATGAATATAGGACATGATGCAACCTGGACTCTCCTCCCCCAACAAAATTTCATGAATGAGCCAGAGCAATCACAGGATTGCTTTTGTGGAAGCACCCTACGTGTCACATCTAGTTTGGTGCTTATGGGAACAATTTAACAATAGAGAAAGCTGTAATACACCATTCATGAGCTCATTAGTTACCCAAGAGGGCCCCAGAATATTTACCAACAATACATTAGAACAGATAATGACGGCCTAACTATGCCTGTCAAAACATACAAACAGCAGGAAATTATGCAGTGCAGAAGAACCCTGAGAACATTCAAAACCTGTCTGACTTGCTCACTTCTTAGAGAAATGATTGAACATTAATGAAATAGTGTTTTGACTATAAATGCAAATCCATGTGCTTGAGAACTGGGAATATTCATATTATTGTAACACTGAGGCTAAAAGACCCAATGCCACATATTGATTACTGTAACAAAAGCAGTGAAAACATGCTTATACACAAGGCTCAGAATTTGGCCATGTTTGGAGAAGTTACCCTTTTAGACTGCAACTCCAGAAACCCAAGTCATCACAGCAATGAGCCAAACTGCAAATTCTGAGGACCAGCATCCAAAAAAGTAGTGTTGCCAAGTTATGCATTTCTATTCATCTCCTTGACTGGGGTGACTGTCCCTCACTGGAAGGGACCGTGCTTTTCATGCAAGAGGCCCTAAGCTTAGACCTCAATGTTTCCAGTTGGAGTGGGAAAGACCTCTGCCTTAAAAATTCAATAGTGGGGTCAGTAGACAAAAGGTGCATTTACATTGTAGAATTAATGCAGTTTGAAACCACTTTAACTGTTATGGTTCAATGCTATGGGATCGTGGGAGTTGTAGTTTGGTGATCATCTCTCTTTGGCAGGAAAGGCTAAAGACCTCATAAAATTACAGTTCCCATAATCAAATAGCATTGAGCCATGGCAGCTGAATTGAGGTCAAACTGCATTAATTCTGCAGAGTAGATGCACCCAAAGATTCTACCTTGATATATAAGGCAGCTTCCTCTTTTCCCTGATCCCTAAACAAGTTTCAATTTGTCAGGAATCCATACATAATATATATGAACATGCACCCCCATACTTTCAAACATCTGAAGGAATAAATCATTAAATATCATTTCCCTTTTATGGAGGATGTGTAACAGGAATTATTGCTGTCCTCTAAACATCTAAAGAGTTTTCCTTGCTAAAGTTTTAGTCATGATATTACAACGTTTGTCTTTTCATTTTATAACGCTCAGAAGAGAAGCACAAGATTAGTGCTGCTCTGACCTGTAGATGTTACAGCTGAGTAAAGGTGCTGGTCATGAATCACAATAGTTTAAAATCAATAGTGGTGGGAAAATAAAAAGAAAAACAAACAAAATGGGGCCAGTGACAGATGGTTGTCCCTCCCAAATGATGGATTTTAGTGCTCTACTTCCAGATGTCCCTGCTCAGCCCCTCTAATGTGCAGCTCCATTCATCTAAATAAGAATAAAGTAAATAAATAAATTCAATCATTGTGTTGTCAAAGGCTTTCATGGCTGGAATCACTGGGCTTCTGAGAGTTTTCTGGGCTGTATGGTTATATTCCAGAAGCATTCTCTCCTGATGTTTTGTACACATCTATAGCAGGCATCCTCAGAGGTTATGGGTTCGTCAACCTTTGAGGATGCCTGCCACAGATGTGGGCAAAACGTCAGGAGGGAATGCTTTTGGAACATGGCCATACAGCCCGGAAAACTCACAGCAACCCAAATTAAATCATTCTTCTGAATAAGAAACAATGGACATCTCTGGACAGGGCAACTGTGTCAGGAGGTTGCAATATTTGTTGCAGTAGTTCTTGTATTATGGTGTAGTACTTGGCATTATTGGCTAGAGACTATACTGTATATATATATTTTTAAAGTACTTGCATAGGAGACTACCAACAAATGCTTGGTGCTATAGGCTATATTTCAGAGAAAGGAATTGGCAAAACACCTCTATTCTTTGCCTAAGAAAATCCTATGGAATTATGGAGTCATCATAAGTCAACGGGCATTATGAAGGCACACACATGTGCCTTGCTCTCCTGGTCCACAGTACTATCTATGCCAACTATGCCTGAGGTGGTAGATCTTAACTACAATTCCTTCCAACCTGATCCTTATAACAAAACAAAACAACACACACACATACAGGCTGAATGTGAAACCTCTGCATGCACTCTACCACTTAACTGTAGTTCTTTCCTGAAACACATTTCGCCCCTAAACAAAATTGGGTTGACTGAACCATCAAACCTGGAAGAAGCTTAGAAGCAATACTTCTGGACTACAGTTCCCATACTACCCTAATCAGTACAACTACCGACCATGCTAGCCAGGAATTTTGGAAGCAATCGTCTCAAAGTAAACTCTAGTGTTCTAGGTTACTTTAGGTTGAACTCTGGCTGACCGAGGTTGGAGATCTGGGACATCTTGCCTGTTCATGCTCTCTGTTTTATCTTCATTGCTGCTAAAGTGTTGCTGAATTTCTTTTATGCACAGCTGGCCTCTCTGTTAATTTCAGCTCCGCATAGCTTGGAGGCCACTGAGAGGAAGTGATTAGTACATAGTGGGGGAAATGTAACCTGAGATATTTCTTCAACATCTTTGTCATAAAATCAATGCAGAGCTCATAAAAATCTTTTTATTATTTCCCCACATCTATAAACCACACGCCGAGTTCAGATTGAGACGTTCATGTTGCTTGGGGCAAGTTGTGTCCAAAAAGCTTCCCCCTACAAACAGTTCCTGGATGGCTACCTCCCCAAAAGAAGAATGTTTTCTTGTTAGCTCCTTGAGCATAGTTTTTTCTTGGAAATGAGACAGCAGCTGCCTTTTTCCTATCCACAGCTGTCACAGGAATCCATTTCTGTGCCCTTCCCTTTAAAGCCTATGGAGGTGAGAGTTACAGAGCAAGCCTTCAATGTTTCCCTTCACAGACTAAGTGAACATTTCTGCAGACTTCACCAGCCTGTTTATTAATTTTTCATGTTTCTTTCCAGATTAAAGTATTTTTTTTCCAATTGCATTTTCCCCATGTAGTACTATTGCCAAAAGCAGGAAGAACAGCATAAAACCTGAGGACTTTGGGATGAGTCAAAAGGGATCCATTAATCACAAAAACATTGCGGGGAAAATGAGGAGGCTGTACTAGTACCATGTGATGAAAATCACAGACCTTTGGCTAAAACTTTGCCAATCTTTTTAATTATGAGAGCCAGTTCAGTAAAGTGGTTAGAGTCTTAGATTAGGAGCTTGGGTTCAAATCCATGCTTGGCCATGGAAACCCATTGGGTGACCTTTGGCAAGGCACTCTCAGCTTCAGAGGAAGGCAAGGGCAGCCCCTGCTCTGAACAAATTCTGCCAAGTACATGGTATTCTAGTGTTATATTATCAGCTGATAAACATGTAAATGTGCAGACTTACCATGCCAATGCCAACACCACAGAAGACTAAGACACTCAGCATGAGTAGGGTCCTCTCTGTATAGCGGCTAGTTAGCCTCCCAATGACTAGGCCCTGGACAACCTGGAAAAGGTGAGAGGGCAGGTACAAAGACAAAAAGTTTCCATATGCTTCAAGGTAAAACACAAAGACTTTCTGTGCAGTAATTTAACTCAGGTACTTGATAAATTTGTATCTGGGAACATTGCTAAGAACTTTTACCGACTATAATTTTGTTTGCTAGTGTGAAACTTATTGTATCCAAACAATTGCTCTTACATAGAGGTTGCCCAATTCTTGTCCACAGTGCAGCCAATCATTCCATAAATACACTCATAATCTTATCTTTTGGGTTAATGGGTGGGTATGTAATCAGCCTTTTCATCATGGATGTCATGGTACCATTTGGATAACAGAATGCACAACTATGGGATCCAACATACCCATGCTGCTGTGCACTACAATATGCTAAAACTATAAAGTATATATAATATGTCGAACACTGGGCTTTCTATGCACATTCTTTTTTTTGTAACACTGGACTGATTGTATAAAAAGTTGGCAAGCCTAGGGGAGCGTTCCACATAAAGGCAGGTGATGGAACTCACGAGTCTCCACCCCCACTCACAACCCCGGGCTTTCCCAAAGATTGATCCTGGATGACATCCAGTCATTCCCCAACCCCATATCACTCCCTCAAAACGTACTCAAGGGGCCTGCTGGCAGCACTCCCCTCAGGTAAGTTTGGGGGATGAAATGGGGGGGGGGGGCTGGAGAGGAGGTGGGGCCATCCCATTTCTCTGGGGCTTTTGGAGCTCAAAGAAGTGGGGTGGCTATGAGGATTGACTCCTGGGTCTGCAGAAGCAGTCCTAGCAGTCAGTCCCTACAGGACCCTCATATCTAAAGATCCAAACCTTAGCTTAAGGTCTGGGTCTTTAGAGGTGTTTAATTAATGTGGAGTAAACTGGGAAATATGGAGTAAACTGGGCTCCCTGGTGACTCAGCGGGTAAAACTGCTGAGCTGATGAACTTGCTGATCAAAAGGTTGGCAGTTTGATTCTGGGGAGCAGGATGAGCTCCCGCAGTTAGGCCCAACTTCTGACAACCTAGCAGTTCGATAACATGAAAATATGAGTATATCAATATCTGCAGGAAGGTACCAGCGCTCCATGCAGCCATGCTGGCTACATGACTTTGGAGGTATCTATGGACGATGCTGGCTCTTAGGCTTAGAAATGGAGATGAGCACCCCCCCCCCCCCAGAGTCAGACACGACTAGACTTAAACCTTTACCTTTAGGTACTAAAACTGGGAAAACCAGGTTTACACTGCATTAATTTGCTTTTACCCGAGGTGTCGTTTGGATGCCTCAGGAAAGAAGCAAGACAGGTCCCGCATTTTAGACCTGTCTGGAAACACCCTCAATCTCTTAAATTGATGCAGGTCATTGGGTTTAAAATAAATACACCTTTAAAGATCTCTGCGGACAATTCCAGACCTGAACTTCAGGTTTTGATTTAGTCACTTTCCAAAAAGTACTTTCCCTGGGCTAACTAGGCCTGTGTGTGGAAGAGAGAATTTTAATTTGCCAATTTTTAAAAGATTTTCAAGCAGTGGATTGTTCATTCTGTGGATACAAAATCCATGGACATGGAGAGCTGACTGTACATGCACACTCATTTTAATGTAACCAGAAAGCTAAGCATTAGATATATACAATAGTTGGCTAGATATTGCCATTGGAATATACTTACGTAAAACTTATAAATTGCTTGGCTTAACTAGATTTGCATCAATTAATTTGAGTTACTAATTTGTTGAACAAAGCAATTAATTCACATATTATGAATCCCTGCTGTATATGCTATATTTCTGATATTCTACTACTAATACGGAGCTATGAATACCAGACTGTAGACATTGCCCCTCTTAAAACAGTGTCTTGATTTTTAAAAATGATCCAGAGGAATTATCGATGCAAAAGGATCCTGTGGTGTCGTTGCTTTGGATTACACCAGAGCTGCACCTGGTTTGGTGGGAAGCATCATAAGTGCTAAAATCAAGCCACTGGCTGCTTTCAAAAAGTATAAAGCTATCATAATCATTAGCCTTCTTTAAATTGTTTATATAAAATAATTATGAAAAAGGCTATTTTTAAAAAGACTAGACAAAAATACTCCTTGGAAAGCAGATCATTTATGTACTAATACAATTAAGCTTATTCATAGAGCCATGGATTCAAGATTTAAACAACATAGTTTAAGGATTATTTCTTTCTAAAGATTTTTTTCTAAATAAAAGATAGCAATAGCAACAAGGAACAACCTCAGGATCCTCAGTAGGAGAAATAGTAATGCTTTAATTTGCTTCTTTTTAGCCTTCACGTGCACAAAGGCCGTCATGAGTCAAAATGACTTGAACAAGCCCTTTTTACTCAAAAGCTCAAAGGGAGTAGGGTGTTGGTGAACTTTTATACTGATTACAGGTTCTCTTCCTGAAAGTAGCTGGGAAATGATGGGAGACAGTCTGGTGAGAGTGCAATTGAGAGCCATGGAGTAACACCCAACCCTTGGCTTATGGCCATTTCAGCGTAATACTATGGCATTATATGGGATGATGCTGACTAATGGCAATCTAGAATCAGGCTGTACATGTTCCATTGAAACCTCAGACTCTGAAAACCATCATTAAAACAATGTTACAAGTAATTTGTGGTTCATTTCCATAGAGGGTGGATATGCCGCATCCTTTTTAATGTTATCAAGCACCTCCTAGCTGTCATAAGCATTTTGAAACTTTCTACGCCACCTTAAAGACCTGAGAAGCAGGCTAGCTACCACTGGAAAGAGTTGTTAGCTCACATGAGTCACCCTTGCTCAACCAACAGGTATAATATTAAGGAGTGGAGGCTGCTCTGGGCATTTTAAGGATTCAGGATCATTGACTCAGCGGTTGTACATTTCAGAGAGAGGATTACAAATTCATAGTTGCCGAGGCTCTTCTATGTGGAGCCATAGAAGGTGAAAAAGGATCTTTTGATGATGATGATGCTGGGGCTGTCTGTGACTAATTCTTAGCCATTTCCTGTGGTAAAAAGCCTTCCCTATGATATTAATATTCTGACAAAGTAGCATAAAATGCATTTCGTGCACAGGAGGGAAAAAAAAGATTGTGTAAAGAGGTAGTTTTAGACATGGGTTAGCTCAAATCTAATGGCTGATTACACTTCTTTTCATTTATCAAACAAAATGTGTCTAATTTCTTTTCTGAATGTTGAATGCTGCTACCTCCTCTCTTCCCCTTACTAGCAGATTTCTGATTCTCCAACTCTTTGGGCATTTAGTAGACACATTAAGAAAGGGTACTTGGTGGTGCAGTGGGTTAAACCACTGAACTGCTGAACTTCGAATCCGGGGAGTGGCATGAGCTCCTGCTGTCAGCCCCAGCCTCTGCCAACCTAGCAGTTTGAAAACATGCAAATGTGAGTAGATCAATAGGTACCACTCTGGTGGGAAGTTAATAGTGCTCCATGCAGTCATGCTGGCCACATGACCTTGGAGGTGTCTATGGACAATGGCTTCCAGCATACAAAAGCATTCTCTGTGCATTTCTCTGTGTTCCAGTATAATTAAAAAATTGAAAGGGCAAAGCAAATGTGTGATTATGCTACTAGTGTATCCAAATTAAGCCTGGCTAACAACCCAACTTTGACCCTAATCTTCACCCAAATGAAGATTAGTGATGTATATTGCATTTATTTATTTATTTACCTTTCTCACTCCGAAGGGGAATTAGGGCAGCCTTACAGATTGGCAACAATTCAATGCCATATAAAACAACAGTCAATTAAAATAAACAATGACATTAAAAACATGGAATTGAAAACATCTTAGCAGCAACACTTAAAAACCACACAACACTACATGAATTTTTAATACTCAGCTGAAACCAGTAAAGTCCTTTTTTGTTAAAAAAAAAAACACCCAAAACTCTGTGGCACCCTCACGACTAACACATTTATTATAGCACAAGATAAATTTGTCAATATCTAATATGTATTAGTTCTCATTTGTTTTTATTTCAATGGTGTAATTGACCTACCTCTGGGAACTGGAACTACTGAGGTTTGATATAATGTTTGCTAATGGAAACCACCCATTTTCTAAGCAAATTCATTGCTTTAACTTATACATGTACATACAAATTGTGGGAAGGGCATTTTCTACAGGGAGAGGATACATACAGTAATTTTTGTTGCTGTTGCTGATATCAGGCCCGTAGCCAGGATTTCGTTTCGGGGGGGGGGGGGGGCTGAATTTTTTTCAGGGGGGGTGTTTCGGGGGGGGGGGCTGAGTCTGAGTGAAAGAGGGTCTAGCCTAGCAAACCTTTTGTATCGTTACCCCAATACCCCCATGCATATGGGATATATTGAGTATGGTGATCAGATCATGATATGAATAAACATAACAGTTTAAATAATGCACCAGTAAGGCCTTTTTGCGAACCACCATGAGAATTTCGGGGGGGGGGGGCTGAAGCCCCCCGAGCCCCCCCCCCCCCCCCGGCTACATGCCTGGCTGATATTATCATCTTTCCCCAAAAATTGGGACTCCAAAATGTTAGGCACAAAGAGAAATGTATCTTCTGCTTGTTTGACTACCTACTTTACTTTCATACTACACCTTTACAGAACTCTGAGGTCACATTTCCATTGGTATGTCCTGTGGAAACAGGGAATTCATAGCTTGGCTGGGCATGAGAGCAGCAGTCCCCAAACTAAGGCTTGTGGTCACCCTAAGTTTGAAGGCACACAACATTATCAGTCCTAATTAACTTGAGTATCTCACCAGCCAAAAGCAGGCTCACACTTACCATTAAAATACTGATGAGTTTATATTGATTAAAATTGTTCTTCATTTTTAATATTGTGTTATTCTTTCATTTTCTTCGCACACTACACCTAAGATATGTGTAGTGTGCACAGGAATTCATTCATGTTTTTTCCAACTATAGTCTGGTCTCCCAACAGTCTGAGGGACCATGATCCAGCCCTTGGCTTAAGAAGTTTGAGGACTCTTGCAGACTCTGGCAGAGAATTCCAAACACTTCATAAAACTACAGACCACAGGATTCCAATGAAAATGGTGCCAAAGTGCTATAATTATATACAAAGTATGAACTAGATCTCAGCTAATTTATCTTCACTACAAGCATCTAGTTCACCTGACTCTTGATTTTTCATGCTTCCATATTGAAAGGCATTGTGGTCTCCTGCCAACATTACTTCAGACATCACACAGTAGGTTGCCTCAGCCTCCTGTCTCCTATATTGTGTTTGCCTTTGTAACATGGCCTCCTTTGAAGTAGTGAGAACAGAAGGCTCTATTTACCCTAACTGGAATCTGTTCTGTCATCAATACACAAAAGAGGAAGGAAATAGTTTGCAATGTGACATAACAAGAGCCACCCACAGCTATGTACACATGCTGCAGGTGAAACAACTTTGTCTTTGTCTTCTTTCAAAGACAGATAAGCTTCTGAACCGGCAGTGGAAATATTTAATTGGAAACTCCCAACAAATACATTCAAGAACTGTGCATTCAAACAGTGAAATCTCCCTTCCTTTTATGTGCCGTCAACAATGATTACTGTGCCATATATCAAGCTGATATTTTCAGATCTGAAAGTAGAAAAACACACAGTGGAGACAAACATTAATCTCATTTTGGGAAGGAAGCCAGCTTTGGGAGGCACCTTTAATATAGCTATTAATAGGTAATCTCCTGTCAGTTTTTCACACACACAACTCCATATCAAATAGTCATCAAATGTGGAGAGACATGAGACACCTGCTTGCGCTGACCAGACTTTTGAGAAATAACTGCTCAGCTTCATTTACTTCTAGAAATATTAACATGTAAATAGAATGAACTAAATCATGTTCTTAGTCCTAATTATTTTATTTATTTTATTTATTTAAAGCATTTATATTCCACCCTTCACACCCTGAAGGGGACTCAGGGCAGAGCACAACATATCAATGGCAAACATTCAGTGCCGAAACATACCAGACCAAACACATACAAAAGCATTAAAATAATTGATCTTGATGTTAAAATCCTCTGGTTAATTAGATAAGATCTACTGAATCAATAGGATTTACCAATATGTTGGTTCTCCATTCAGCAATTGATTCAATGGGTCTACTACTAACCAACAGGATGCTAGTCAATATGTGCATTATTATCCTACAACATCCAAAACAGCAAGCAGGAGAATTACTGGATGCTCGAAGACAAAAAACAGCATTATTATATCAAAAACAGTGGAACTATTCCAATATATTTCAACTTATATCATCTTGTTGGTTTTCAGTTGGCTCTCAAGGAAAATCCTTTGCAGCATGCAACCAATGAGTACTACAACCAAAGGAAATCATCACCAACTAAGGACAGTCACAAAAATGGTTAAAATGTGGTTTTTAAAAACCAATTTTCAATGTTGAAAATCTGGACTCTGTTTTAAAAATAAATCAAAGGATGCTGACATGCACACATGCAAGTGTATATACAGCAAAGTCTCTAGTGCCAGCAAGATCAAAATCTAGCCCTAGCAAGATCACAGAAAGAACAAACAAACCTAAAAACAGCTAGTCACCCCCAACTGTACTGTTGACTTTTGGGATATCAAAATCTAAGACTAGAAAACTGGACAAAACTAAATGAACTCATTAAAGATCATCACACTAATTGGCAGTAAATAATTTATAATGTTTTAAAACACTTGTATTTAAATAGAGTAATTTGTTGAGTGGTTTTTAAAACTATGCTGCTATGAAGAAACTGGGCAAGATCAAGAAGTGTAAAGATGTGTCACTGAATATTAAAGTTAGGATGGTCTATGCCATTATATTGTCTATTTCTAAGCATGGTTGTGAAAGCTGGACAGTTTAAAAGAGGCAATAGAAACCAAGATGATTAAACTGAAGTTATCAGACTTTGGTCATAGCTGGCTACTGGCTTTTACTTAAGATGGTGAATTGGCACCAAAGACAGAAAGATTTCTTACACAGGAACATTTCCCCTTCAATCCTTGAGAAGAGAAGACTTGTTTGAAAAAACCTCAATGCTTGGTAAAGTGGAGGGCAGTAGGAAAAGAAGAAAACCACATTCAAGATGGCTAGATTAAATTTTGAAAGCTTCTGTGACTGAGCCCTGTTGAAGATAGGGTCATATTGGAGGTCTCAAATTCATAACATTGTCACAAAGCAAAGTTGATCCGGTGGCCATTAATGACAAAAATTTAACAAGAACCTTTATAATTGTTTTGATTAATGTGTGAGCTACTTTGCAGCCCAATTGAACTCAGAGCTTTCTTATTCATTTGTGCCATTTCATGGAAGCAAGATAGTAGAAGGGGACACAGAAGTCAAGCCGCTGCTAAATGCAGGAAATCCGGAATTAGAGAATTTCCAACAGATGGATGGCTAAGTACTGTTTAAGTCTTTCAGCAAAGGAAGGAAATTCCCGTCCCTTTTAGGTACCTGTTCAATTACTGAATTGACTTTTCTTGCCAGGAATCATTCCTTTGATGTTCAATCAAAATCACCCTGTTGTAACTTAAGCCCACTACTGATGTCTTTGTTCTTTGTGGCCATAAATTCACTTGGGGGGGGGGGGGGGGTTGCTACTCATTTGTATCATATGACAACACAATAAAGTGAGTGTTTGTGTGCTTTCGTGACTAAATGAAAATACAGAAAAACAGGTTCTGCACATATTTACAGCTGGCCTAAAAGAAGTGTGATCAAAGGGCAAATTGTTTCCCTAGTCCACCTTGATATGGATTTTAATAATTTTCCTGTTGAGTTTGAATCTAACTCAACAGTGCTAATGTCTTGTTTTCAGAGACATGTTTCATTTCTGGAACAGATCAAGTAATAATAAAATTATCCCGACCATATGCTGAACAAATCTGTTTCACTTAAATTGTCAACACTGCATTCAAAACACCCAAGAAAGTGAGGGCAAGCTCTGGCCTTTCAGCATTTAACAGATGAAAACTTGACATATGCGGACAAGCAATATTTGAGTGTAGTTAGAATGGGAAAAGTTATTAATGTGGATGTGTTCTTGGAGGTAATTGATTATTTGGATCTGATGCAGTCTGGCTTCAGGCCAGGACATGGAACTGAAACAGCCTTGGTCACCTCAGTAGATGATCTATGCTGGGAAGTGGACAGGAGGAGTGTGTCCCTGTTGGTTCTCTTGCACCTCCCAGTAGCCTTCAATACCATAGGCCACAGCATCCTTTTGGGATGCCTTGTGGGAATGGGTCTTGGAGATACTGTTTTGCAGTGGCTTTGGTCTTTCCTGGAGGGCCGTTTCCAGGCGTTGTTGGGGGACACCTGCTCGGCCTCGCAGCCATTGTCCTGTGGGGTTCCACAAGGATCAGTACTGTCCCCCATGTTGTTTAACATCTACATAAAGTCATTGGGAGAGATCATCCAGAGTTGTGAAGTTCAATGTCATCTGTACACAGATGATGTGCAACTTTACCACTCTTTTCACCTGTAACTAAGGAGGCTGTTCAGGTCCAGAACCAGTGCTTGGCAGCTGTGGCAGTCTGGATGATGGTGAACAAATTGAAATTGAATCCAGACAAGACAGAAGTACTCCTGGTCAGTCGAAAGGCTAAACAGGGAGCTGGGGTATATCATGTGCTGGATGGGATTACACTACCTCTGAAGGCGCAGGTTCGCAGCTTGGGAGTGATCTTGGACCCATTGCTGAGCCTGGAACCCCAGGTTTCAGCAGTGTCCGGGGAGTTTTCACACAATAAAACTTGTGTGGCAGTTGCGTCTGTACCTTGGGAAGTCTGACTTGGACACAGAGGTCCAAACTCTTGTTACATTGAGAATAGATTACTGTGACACACTCTACATGGGGTTGCCTTTGAATACTGTTCAGAAGCTTCAAGTAGTCCAATGGGCGGCAGCCAGATTTCTCATCGGAGTGGGGTACAGTGAGCACACAACCCTCCACTGGCTGCCAGTCTGCTACTTTGCACAATCCAAAGTGCTGGCTTTAGCCTATAAAGCTCTAAATGGTTCTGGCCTACCTTACTTGTCCCAATGTATCTCTCTCTATGAACCATCATGAAGGTTAAGATCTTCTGAGGAGGCCTCTCAGTCCCACCTTCGTCGCAAGTGCAGTTGGTGAGGACAAGAGACAGGGACTTCTCAGTGGTGGCTCCTCAGCTCTGGAACTCTCTCCCCAGTGAGATTAGATCAGTACTCTCCCTCCTGGCCTTTAGAAAGAAAACAAAGGCATGGTTGTGGGACCAAGCCTTTGGCCAGTAAAATAATGCAGTGCAAAGAATAATTAGGAAACATATGCATTGACAATTGGAATGGCTATGGTGTACGATTTTTGGATCATGTGATTTTAATATTTATACTAGGATGATTTTAATGCTTTGTCTGAATGTTTAAATTTTGTTTATGCTCTATATTTAATGGTTTTAATGATTTTAAGTTTTAGTTATATTTAGTAATTAGTTATTATGATTTTTTTGTTTTGCTGTATATTGGCATTGAATTTTTGCCATTAGTATGTTGTTAACCACTTTGAGTCCCCCCAGGGTTGAAAAAGTAGTATATAAATACAATAAATAAATAAATAAATAGGATGGGGAAAAGGTATTAATGAGGATGAACAGGTAAGTATAAGGCTGCAGCATTTTGCTTTTGCTCAAGTCCACAGGAAAATGTAACGTTTATAGAGTAAAAAACTGCTTTCAGAATTTGGACTATGAGCTCAATTTATAGCAACTGAAATAAGCCAAGAACAATGAAGGGAAGTGAGAGAAGGGCAAGAAACTGGAGTCATTTTTAAAGTGTTGCTTCAGAAGATTAATTGGGACTGTCCCCAAATTGGGACACATGGATAATAGAGGATTGGTTCCTATTCTGAACAGGAACATTTTCCTTTCAATCATTTCTTCTCCAAATTTCCATCTTTCATTTTGTCTATGGTGCCATTTCACCATCTTAAGTAACAGCTATTAGCCAGCTATTGACTCAACATATCTTGTGTTAAATAATAATATGGCTGGTACAATAAACAGTTCATTCATTCATTCATTGAAGAATAATACACAGATTTGAATGGCCAGCTGAAGATTCAACTGATTAAGACACATAACTAAATTTCATGTTCAAAAAGTCAGAACTCTGCATAAGAGCGGTGACCCAGATAGTTTTTGCTAGCCAAGGAAAATGCCAATGTGGCGGACTCATTGAAATGCATGGAAGCTGTGTAACAGACATGGTGCTTGGTGGATTTGCTCCTCCAACTGGTAATTAAGTTTGATGTAAGATGAAAAAGCAGACTATACACACAGCTCCTCTCTTATCCCAAGAAACATCCAGTAACAGCTTGTTTCCTCCAGATGCTTTGCTGGAAGCAAAGACTTTGTGGCAAGAGAACAGAGACTTAGCTCATATTTAATTAAACCCCAGGGCCAAAATCTCAGCTTTCATTTCACCCAGTGGGGGATTTAGTTGCATACAGGTGCAAGGGAAGAGGAGAATAATTGTGCTGATTTTCCATTTCCTTCCTTTTCACAAAGGTTAGCTAGAGATGCCTTTTAACGCAGGTGAGAGAGAGAGAGGTCATGGCCTCCAAAGAATGTTGAATCTCGTTTAACAGAAGGACACTGTGGGATATCTATGAACTTCACATTTATTTATTTATTTATTTATTTATTTCATTATTATTATTATTATTATTATTATTATTATTATTTTTATTATTTGAAACACAACAAGATGAGTCCACAGCAAACAAGATCACTCTGCTGGCTGTTGTATTGGATCACAAGTCGGACACTCCCCAATTGTCTATTACTGTGTGATGTATTGGCGAATAATGCATGCAGATCCCAGTAAAGTGGTCTTTTGCAGCTGGCAGCTGGTAATTTTGTCAGCACCGATTGCGTTTAAGTGCAGGTCAAGGTCTTTAGGCACTGCACCCTGTGTGCCAATCACCACGGGGACCACCTTGACTGGCTTGTGCCAGTCTTTGCAGTTTGATCTTTAAATCATCATATCATATCAGCTTTTCCAGTTGTTTCTCTTCAATCCTGCTGTCACCTGGGATTGCAACATCAACGATCCATACTTTGTTTTTTAACACGATCGTGAGATCAGGAATATTGTGCTTTGAAACTCTGTCTGTCTGAAGTCTGAAGTCCTATCTTCTGTAACTTTGTCCAGCTTGTGATCCCACCAGTTCTTTGTTGCAGGCAGATGGTATTTGTGGCACAAGTTCCAATGAATCATCTGAGCAATGGTGTTATGCCTCTGCTTGTAGTCTGTCTGTGCGATCTTCTTGCAGCAGCTGAGGATGTGATCTATTGTTTCATCTGCTTCCTTGCAGAGTCTACATTTGGGATCTGTCGTTGACTTTTCAATTCTGGCTTTGATGGCATTGATTCTAATGGCTTGTTCTTGGGCTGCCAGAATCAGGCCCTCTGTCTCCTTTTTCAAAGTTCCATTTGTGAGCCACAGCCATGTTTTTTCTTTGTCAATTTGGCTCTCGGTTTTTCCCAGGAACTGTCCATGGAGAGCCTTCTTTTGTCAGTTTTCTCTTCTGCTCTGCATTGTGTTTTAACGGAATTCACTCTTTGTCTTTTGCACTTTAAAGAGTTTACTACTATTGACTTTCATTATTATTATTATTATTATTATTATTATTATTATTATTATTTGCGGTATTTGTATACCACCCTTCTCAACCCTAAAGGGGACTCAGGCGGTTCATAGTGTAGGCAACAATTCAATGCCATTGATAAAAAACAGTATAAAACATCAAAATTGACTGTCCCCTGATAAAACATTAAACATTATTATAATTATATATTAAAATATGGCTAGATGATTTTTGGTCATTCGCAAGCAGTGCAGATATTCCAGCACACCATTTCTATGTGCACAATGAGAAGCTCCACTAAGTTTATGCGCTGCTCATACAAGTCCAATTACCATCAGCTACACAGCTGTATTTCTGATGGTGTAATTGCCTGCAAGGCCATTGCCTGCAAGGCCAAAGTTATAACTGACTTGCTGTCTCTTTAAAGAAGAATGCTCAAGATAAAGACTAAGACAATGCTCTCTATCTTAAAGGATTTCAAAATTTATCATATTTAGAGAGGCAGATTTGGCTGCAGTCAAAGAGGGTCTTCTCTGTTGTGAAATAATCCCCCTATTTAATTAGGAGGACTCAAGAGTACAGTAATAAGGATTTATTCAGACAGTAAGAAATTAATTAATAAGGAACATTCAGTGTATTCTATTACACAGTCAGAAAATAATTAGTGGTCTGTAGGTGTTCTTTTCCCCCAAACCAACACTTCGAAACAATCATAGCAGACCATAAGGAGCAAAAAAGGTGGTATTTTCAAAATATTGTTTCTTAATTTTGTTAACTCAAGTTTTTGTTTCTTTCTGTTGTTGAGGAAAGTCCTACTTGCTTGCAGGCTCTCCTGCATATTCCTGCATATCAGGAGTTTCAATGGATTTTATTATTATTATTTCATATTGGTTTTATTGTATCTATTTCTATTGAAACTTGCTTTGAATTTTTTTAAACCAAAAAGCAGAAGAAAAACATGTTCTTAAGTAAATCAGTAAGTAAGCACTATAAATACATAAATGCATGTTGACTATACTTTAGCCATAAACGATGGTCCACACTCTTATTACATTCCATATAGATTACTGCAGTGCACTCTACATGGGGCTGCCTCTGAAGACTGTTCGGAAGCTTCAACTGGTCCAATGGGTGGCAGCCAGGTTGCTCACCGGAGCAGCGTATAGGGAACACACAACTCCCTTGTTACTTCAGCTCCACTGGCTGCCAGTCTGCTTCCAAGCACAATTCAAAGTATTGGCTTTAGCCTACAAATCCCTATACAGTTCCAGCCCAGATTACCTGTCCAAACGTATCTTCCACTATGAACCACCTTGAAGATTGACTGAAGAGGCCCTGCTCTTGGTCCCGCCTTTTTAGCAAGTGTGGCTGGTGGGGATGAGAGACAGGGCCTTCTCAGTGGTGGTCCCTCAGTTGTGGAACTCCCTTCCTAGTGACATCAGATCATCCTCCTCACTCCTTGCCTTCAGAAGGAAAGCAAAAACCTGGCTCTGAAACCAGGCTTTTGGTGACTAGTGTAGTGCAATATAGATCGGATTATGTGAAACTGACTATGGAATCGGCCTTGGACCACAATTTTTGGAGGGCGTGATTTTAATACTGAATGTAATTTTAAAAATGCTTAACTGGTATTAATTTAAACTCAACTGTTTTTAAATTTTAATGTCTGCATATGTTGCAAGGCATTGAATAATTGCCATATGTAAGCTGCCTTGAGTCTCCTTTGGAGTAGAGAAAGGTGGGGCATAAATAGGGTAAATAATAAATAAATAAATAACCCCCCAATTCTCCAAAATTGTCCATCTGCGTAGCTGAGATAGTAAAACCTTTGTTTTCTAGTTGTTCAGTGCACACAACCTTTGTTTCATGCTCAAAAATTATTTGGAAAGTTATGCATGAAATGACCTTCAGATGATGTGTAAAAAGTGTGTGTGAAATATAAATGAATTTCATGTTCTAATAATAAGAATAGAATAACAACACTGAAATTCAAAATACTTCTGCTCCAAAACATTTTGGATAAGGAATACTCAATCTGTAAATCACAACATGGATATGTTGGGGGTTACAGCACCTGGATTGGAATATAACATTGGCATTACAAACATCAGTGTCACTGAGGGAAAAAATTCAAGGGATTTGGGGCGTTTTATTTTTTAAGGCAGAGCAACCACCTGTGGCCCTTTGATGGTAATTGGACTCCAGCTTCTACCATCCCTCAACATTGGCTATGGAAATTAAGGCTGATGAGAACTGCAGTCCATCAGCTACTGTGGAGTCACAAACTTGCCATGCTTTGGCATGTGCAATTAAAAGTTGCCACTATATGAAAAAGGAAACAAATGTTGCAGGTCCTATTCATACAGTCTCTAGATTCATCCTGGTTGGGGATGGCAGACATCCCTCATGCCACACACTGGTAGACATCTTGCTCTATGCTTAGACTTTACATTTCCTACCATTTAGTTCTGAGAAAAACTGACACAATTCAGGATTCCTAGTTCTGGCTAGTGAAGATAGAACTTGGAAACATTCTTTTTTTGGATTACAGATTGGCCATTATGTCTGGGGAATTCTGTTAGTTGTAGTCCCCAAAAGGTGAGGACTGCGCATTTGTTAGATATTGTTCAATACATTTTATTTATTCGTGTCAGGAGCAACTTGAGAAACTGCAAGTTGCTTCTGGTGTGAGAGAATTGGCAGTCTGCAAGGACATTGCCCAGGGGACACCCGGATGTTTTGAGATTTTACCATCTTTGTGGGAGACTTCTTTCATGTCCCTGTATGGAGAGCTGAAGCTGACAGAAAGAGCTCATCCATGCTCTCCTGGATTCAAAATTATGACCTGTCAGTCTTCAGTCCTGCCAGCACAAGAGTTTACTCCATTGCGCCACTGGGGGCTCCATTCAATACATAAATTTGTGTTTTTAAATACATGTTAACTGTTTCCTCAACTCGCTTCTGACACAATAAATAAATAAATAAATACATACATGCATATGAGAATGCATATAGACATCAGGCTGCAATTCACATCAACAGGGAGCTCTGATAATAAAAAATAAATAATTTCTAGCCCTCACAGCTGCAAAGTTCTGGAAGACATTAATGAATTGAAAACAAGGTAACGTGATAAAAATAGATGCACAGAAATAGCAATTTCAGTGGCCCCACCTCAGAGGCTATATCTTGATGTGGTTTCCCATTGTGAACAAATCTCCCAACCACTTCAACCACATCACTTTCACAACATGTATATGCAATTTGAGAATGTCTTATATCTTGATGGGCATAATCAAACCACACTTCCTTGCTTTCTCTAGGAAACGGGTGAGCTTTCTCAAGTTGACAAATGGATGGCCTGGAAAACCAAATGCCTGAGAACAAGTTCAGTACTTGAGGCAAGTAAACAGGTGTCTAATGGGCATAAAATGACAGAACGTTGTAAGGTTGAGGAGGAAAGCTGTTTAGATGGGAAAGCAAAGAATTGAAGAAAATTGTCAGAAAGTGTAGAAGATGGCATTTTTCAGAAAAGAAAAGGTCCTCTGATAAAAAGCCAATAAAGTCTTCCACAGCAGCATAAAAACCCCTTCCCTGAATCTGTACTCCTCCCATTTTTGTTCTTAGTGTGGAATGTGTGTTATGATGGCATTTTGTATTCATCCACAAACAAATAGCGTTCTCTTCCCACATCAGCAAATGCTTTACTATTGTTCCAGAAACACAATGGGTGTGTGTCTGTTTGAGTTTTCAATGTAACCAAGCGACTCTGTTCTGAATGTACACACATACCAATGCAGACTGAGACTTAAAACAAACAGGATGTTTAAGATTTGCTTTTCTTCTTCCAGCCATAAGATCAGTCAGCTTTCTGTCCCAGTTCTTGGGGGGGGGGGGGGGGGGGGAAGACACCACAAAACCCAACAAACTGCATATTTGGAGGTGAAAGGGAAAAGTTTCTCTTATAACTGAATTTCTGATTCTAAGCAAGGCAGAAAAAGTAGCTTTCATAAGCATTAAAAGCCATATAGTATTAGTATTATACCAAAGGATAATTGTAATCAACAAAGACCTCATAATAGTTGCTGTACCAAAGAAGAATATCTGTTAGTCTACTTCTATTACTTAGAACTCATCTAATTATAGGATGATGAAATTCACTAACTCTTTAACCCCCACAACCCATCTGATAATCTTCACTACAGTGTAATAGAAGTGGAGCTGTGTGATCTTCAGCCAAAAATGTTACGTGCTGCATTAATGAACATACATTAATTCAGCACAACCATGAAATTACCATTATTTTAGTCTGCATCTGATATCTCTGGATTATTTCGCACACATCCTTAGCCTAAACACTAAACTGACAGATCTCATTAATTTATAAAATCTTGAATCTTAATATATCTAAAGAGCAAAATTAAAAGTCACATGATAGTATCTTAGCTTTAAAGAAAAGGTTCTACTACTTATGGGCGGAAATGCCATGAACTATATTTTAGGGATTCCTGAAGGCTTGTACACACCTGGCAGGATTTTTAAGAAACCTTTTTTTTCTTTTTTCACAGAAAGTTCCAAAGCAAAGTGTAAACTCTTGCTGAAACTCCACTTAATTCTAAAAGTACTTTGCCATGGGATATGGGAAGACGGTTGAAAGGGAAGCATACATGTCCAAACCTTCCTTTGGGATGTCAGAATGTTTGGATACTGCTTTGGCTTCTGTCTAACCGAGTCCCATATTAGCAATCGATCTTAAATATCCTGGATTTCCCACATCTCCTCTGGCAAGGCACAACCACACACCAGAGGCAGTGTGACAGCAGATTCCAAAGAGATAATTGTGTTAGTTTGTTTCAGCATTAAAAAGAGGGAGATACAAAAAAAAGGAGATGCGTCTATGCAGGCGGAAATCTGGCAGTATGACTGAGTTGGTAGACATTAATCCATTTTAAGATGCACTGATGAGAGTTATATGAAAGCCATATTTAATCTCAGTTATACTGTTGTGGGTTAGAGATAATGTAACAGGATAAAGTAACATCAAAATGTGATGCTAGTCTTACCAAATATTAGGTCAGACAGTAGTCAGTTTGTAGATTCTACTTCCCCATGAGAGGGGCAATGTGGTTGCACTGCATGGCCCCCCACTGTCAGCTTCTCCAGCCCCTAATTGTTTATAAATACTGGGGTGGTATCCTCCCAGGGCCCTTCCACACATCCCTACATCTCAGAATATTAAAGCAGGAAATCCCACAACATCTGCTTTGAACTGTGTTATCTGAGTCCACACTCAGATAATGTGGGATTTCCTGCCTTGATATTCTGGGATGTAGGGCTGTGTGGAAGAGCCCTCACATACTGTGTTAGGTCTGAAATGGGTAGGCTATATTATTAAGAACAAAGGTGAGCAGGTTCCAAAGGGTCGAACAAGCACCCCAGGATAAAAATGCAAGTGACTGGAGATACATATCAAGTTTTGTCACATGGGAGAGGGAAAAAAGGTGGGATTCTGCACCTTGTTTTGAAAATAGAATCACTTCACCTTTGTCCAGCCATTGTGGATTCCTGAAGACATGACTGGATCAATGTTTCCCATTAAAGACCTTGAAAACAGATGTCACACTAGCCGTCTTTCCTTACCATTTGAAGGATCCCACAATAGGACATCAGATATCCCGACTGAGCTGCATCCAAGCCAAAGAAATCAATAGATATGATGGAAAACATGATCAGGAAGACACCTAAGATTAAGAAGTGAAATAAGACTATGTTTAAGGAGAACTTTACAGCCTTTTGATATGTTTTGTTTAATGGACAGGAGCTATGCTAAAACTCTATTCAGGCATTCAAGAAATGTGAGGATTCCTCACATGAAAGCAACAAATCCAAAAAGGAGATCCTGTCATATCCATGGATGTTCTCCATACAAGTCAGAACCCGGATTTGTATTACACTGAAACCTTCAAGGAGGAATACATGGCTCTCCTCCTGTCCAATTTGTTCTCCCAACAACCTTGTGATTGAGGCCAGGTTGAGAAAAGTGACTAGATGAAGTTGGAGAGTGACAGGTTCAGTGAAAGCTGTAGTTTAATGGACTAGAACCTGGTTCTCCCAAGTCCTAGCCCAACATTCAGATCACTGCATCACGTGAACGCTCAGATTTAAAGGGAGTTCAAAATGTGCATTTGGATTGGAAACTCTAGTCACCTAAATCAATTCATGGCTAGAGCTTCCAAACTGGATTATGTTGGGCAAGTGCCAAAGATGAGCTCCAGATATTTCATGAGCGGGTAGAGCCCTATTCATATTTACTCTGAAATAAGACCCACTGAGCTCAATAAGAAGTTCACCCAGAGAAGTTCACACAGGATTGCAAGCTTCCGCGTTGAACATATCCATGTCTTCTTGAATACATTTGTTTAGACAAGAATACTATAAATGAGAGGGCTGTATCTCTGTGTACATTACAAGCCTGCTTATAATACAAATAAAGGCAACACCCTAATTTAAGCCTCTCCCTTGTGTCCATTACTAAAAATAATTGCATGGTTGGAGAAGGGAAATGAAAATGTGGAGGAACATTTACTTGAAAGTTATGCCTCCAGCTCTGAGGTATTGAATGGATGGAAAGCAGTTAAAGCACTTCAGGCTGGTATCTCACCTTGGATTCTTACACTCTCAGATTGTTAGATCAGCATGGTGGGAAAGTCCTATAGAAGGCAGGTAGTTTTATAATAAATAAATAATTTAATATCACAATGAGACAGAGTTGGCTTTCCACATTTGTGGAGATGATTTTGGTGGGTTTAATTAAAATATTCTTTCTGAGAATTTTGAGAACTTCCAGTGCAGCTGTATGGATACCCAGGAAATTGACCATATAAGACTTGGGACCTTATCCCATGGAAAGGAATGTGTCATATAATTGTGGCGTTTAGTCCTGTAGCATTGCACATCACAATATTTATTTATTTATTTATTTGCTATATTTATATACCGCCATTTCTCAGCCTAGCCGGCGACTCAACGCGGTTTACAACATAATATAACAATCAACAGTAAAAAAGTTAAAAGCATAAAAAACATAAAAAACATAAAAACACAATTCATACATCAATACCAATCCAGTTCGACTCTTAACTAAAAACGTGATCCAGTTCGTCATCCATGTTGCCAGTCCTTTAGTCAGTTACCATTCGTTGCATTGGGTTAACCAAATGCCTGCTTAAACATCCACCAAAATCATCTTTTATTCTTTTATTCATTACTTATCACATGTCATCTGAATTTGCTGGTTTCTCCGTTACTAATTGTATTTATCCTTCTCCTTGGAGCAAGTTGATTGTCTGCCCTCTCCCAATTTTTTTAATTGGGTCGTACTTCAACATTGTGAGGGATCAAACATTTGTGTATTGAGATTTGCATTAAAAAAGGATAGAAAACGCAAAAAAATCTCACTATTAAACACAAAGTAGCAATCTATTAAAGTAGTAATATTTCTTAGTTTTAATTCTTAAAATTACCACAAAGATTTGAGTGGTTGCATTATGGCTGAGTACTGGGGACTCACTGCTGATTAGGAGATGGTCCATTTGCCCATGTCATAGATAGCATTTTTCCAAATGAAGCAGAGTGTTTGAGGATCAGGACATCTGTAGGGAGACTAAGGTGCTCGTTTATAAAGCTATTGTCCTCCCAGACCTACCATATGCCTACGAAACGTGGGCTGTCTACAGATGTTACACTCAACTCCTGAACAATTCTATCAGTATTGTCTCTGGAAAATCCTGCAAATCTCTTGGGAAGACAGGTGGACAAATGTCAGTGTGATGGAAGAAGCAAAAACCAATTGCATTGAAGAAATGCTCCTATGTCATCAACTCCGCTGGTCTGGCCACGTTGTCTGAATGCCAGATCACAGTCTCCCAAAGCAGTTACTATACTCCCAACTCAAGAATGGAAAACGGAAAGTTCGTGGACAGGAAAATGGATTTAAAGATGGGCTTAATGCTAATCTTAAAAACTATGGCATAGACACTGAGAACTGGGAAGCCCTGGCCCTTGAGTGTTCTAACTGGAGGTCAGCTGTGACCAGCAGTGCTGTGGAATTTGAAGTGGCATGAATGGAGGGCAAAAGGGAGAAATGTGCCAAGAGGAAGGCTTGTCAAGCCAACCCTGACCAGGACTGCTTTCCAGCTAGAAACCTATGTCTTCACTGTGGAAGAACATGAGGGTCAAGCTCCACAGTCACTTATGAATCCACCGCCAAGACCCTACACTTGGAAGGCCATCATACCCGGGCAACGAGGGATCACCTAAGTAAGTAGGACAGAATTCAGTGCAGGTAATTCTGCCAGCTCTTATCCCACGTGTCTTTGTACTTTTGAAATGGAATATCCTGAATATCCTGGAATATCCTGAATATCCTGGAATATCTCAAACCATCTTCTCAATCCTCCCCTCTTTTGGACTCTTTATGACGTTTGACTACCAAATTGTGTCAGGCACAGATAGGAAGACTCCCTGCATCACGGGATAGGCTCTGACACTTTTCATTGCCTCAAAGGCTTAGAACTGTTTTAAAACTAGTGTGTGTGTGTGTGTGGGTGGGTGGGTGGGGAGGGGGATGAGGTTGTTAGAGATTCCTAGTGAGAACACATTTTTAGGAATCTCTAGGTCCTCCAGTGTGATTCTGTGGTCAGCTTTCAGACTCCCCAAGCTGCCACGGCCACTGGCCACAATGTTTGAGGAAGTCTAGGAGCTGAAACCTCCCAAAATGTAAGCTTTCTGTGTTGTGCCAACTGATAAAGATAAGTTTTTTTGTACAGAAATTTCAGGTATCAAGGGAAAGGTAATTAATATTCAGCATACCCTGGTTAGTGTAGTGAGCATAGAAAAAGAAGACATAAGGCCCTGCTTCCAGGTGAAAAGTAGGATCTCAAAAATGCCTAGCTCCAAGATTTTAATGAGATAAATACTACCATAGTGAATAAAGCGAATCCCTTTTAGTCTAGTTTTAGATCTGTAATCCATTTCCCAAACACTATTGCTCAGTGTTGATTTTTGAACATAGAAGTTGTTTCCTTCCAGTAAAACCAAAACAGCCAAATTTGATATCAGAGGAGGCTTTCACAACATATGCAGTATTCCAATGCCTTCTTAATCATAGCATCATTGAATGGTATTGAAATAAGGCTAAGATAGCATCTACAGGAATGTGTTATATGTTCTAATTAAGGAAAAAATCTCAGAAAAATCCAAAGGCAATGTTGGCAGCAGCCTTAGACATTCTGAAAATAATTGATGGTGGCTAGTATGATTTGTCAATTAACCAACAAGCTATACTACACTAGGGAAGATACTTTAATATCCTAATCATGAATTAGTATAGTAACATGACTTGGGGCTAAATTGATATATGGCTGTGAAAGAACTGCAAACCTCCCAATAACTCATAAAAAACAATCATATCTGAGGGGCCTCTTATTATTTAAAATGACACACAACACTCACCTGTAGGAAGTCCAGAAAACACCTTGATTAAAAAGACATCCATTACTCCTGGAAGCTTCATTAGGTGGATGATTTCTTTCAGGTTAAAAACACTACTGGACTGGGATGTGCCTGGAAAAGTAGAAAATTAGGGCTAAAGTCAAAGAACCCAGATGAGCCCAGGAAAGCAAGCATATTAAAGGCTGTCCAACCACAGAGGTCTTCCTATAAGGCAGGGGTCCTCAAACTAAGGCCCGAGGGCCAGATACGGTCCTCCCAGGTCATTTACCCGGCCTTCGCTCAGGGTCAGCCTAAGTTTGAAATGACTTGAAAGCACACAACAACAACAACAACAACAAAAACAACAAAAACAACAACAATAATTCTATCTCATCAGCCAAAAGCAGGCCCACACTTCCCATTGAAATACTAATAAGTTTATATTTGTTTAAATTGTTTTTCATTTTAATTATTGTATTATTTAAGTGTTTTTTGCACTACATATAGGATATGTGCAATGTGCATTGTAATTCATTCATTTTTTTTCAAATTCTAATCTGGCCCTCCAACAGTTTGAGGGATTGTGACCTGGCCCTCTGTTTAAGAAGTTTGAGGAACCCTGCTAAAAGGATTCCTATTTTGTTTGGTGCATATTCCCACTCCCCTTTAAACATAAGCAAGGGAATATGGAAGATCAATATACTTTGGAATTTTCTCAAGGAAAGGGGACCGTGGTCCTGTAGCTGTTATTGGCCTGCTGCACTTCCCATAATCTCTGGCTAGTGTCTATCCTGGGAACTGCATGGGAACTGCAGTCCAATAAAACATGCTGGGCCGCTGGTTCACCATCTCTGGCCTACAATAGGGCACCTATTTGGGTGTATGCAATTCTATATAGTTTACTGAGTAAATGCAACTCATAGTACGGATACTCTTCTCTTTTAACTATCATGTTTTAATATACCTTTCCCCCTTTTTTCTTTTAATATCATTTTAGCTGCACAGGGAGGTGATTTTGGCAAACTTAACTAGGAAGAGAAAGAATAACTCTTCCTGTATTCTGTGATCTTTTCTCAATTCACCTCATGACAACAATAATTTAAGTGGGTCAAGGGAGGAAGAATCGTAGTTATACACATAACATGTAGCTAGCTCTTCTGAATGTATAGTTTGATCATGGCGAATTCAACAGACCTGCTCCAAGATTTGTCAGTACAGTTGTCAACTAAAACCTTCCCAGATTTCAAAGCACTTTTAAATTCCTATACATCTGAAGTATGAACCATGTTGCAACCTCCCAGATGTTATTGGACTGCATTTCCTAGCATTCCTATTTGCTATGCTCCCTAGTGCTGCTGGGAGCTGCAGTCCACACATTTCCTATCCATACCTCGAGTAAAGTGTAACCTACATTAACCAATATTTAAAAAATAAATCTTCATATAAACTTCATGTAATAACGGGCATACACTGATTTTTGTACAGGGTATAAATGTTTTCAATAAGTTGTAATTTGTATTCTTAGATTTGCCTAAACACCTCAAAGGAACTGGATCCTGTTTATCTTGGAAGCTAAGCAGTGCCAGTCCTGGTTAGTATACTTGGATGGAAGATGACTAATGAATGCTATAAACTCTAGTTCAGAGGAAGGAAATGGTAAAATCACTTCTAAGTACTGCTTCCCTAAGAAACCCTGAGTAATTGATGGGGTTGTCACAAGTTGATAAGCAACTACACACACTCTTACATGTCTTTTCTATGTCCTTATATGAATGCTTCTAGCTTCAGTTTCCAAACATTCTTAGCTGAAGAGGGTGTGAATTCTTGGTATGAGGAGGAAGAACACTAAACAGTTAGCACTGAGTACTGGAATGCATCACTGCTTCTCACTCTCTCTTCCTCGTTGCATAACTTCATGGGAACATTTATTCACTGTCCCTCCTCAAATACCTTTTTTCTGTTATGTCTGGAATACATGAAGCATATTTATGAATGTTGCTGATATTTTTGGATCTTCTGTGGAAAAAAGAAGATCCAAAAATATGAGCAACATTTGTACATTCTGCTTTGTGAGGACAAGATTTATGAAAATGGCAGAAAACAATGCTGAAATGGAAACGTGGATCCTTATCACGCTACACTGTTATAATACTATGTTGATGTTTTGTGTGTCTGACTTAAGTTGCTTCTGACTTGTGGAGATCCTAATGGTGAATTTGTCTTTTTGGCAATATTTGTTCAAAAGAGCTTTCCTCTGAGGCTGAGTGTATGTGAGTAGGCCAAGGTGACCCAGTGGGTTTCCGTGGCCAATGAGAGATTAGAATCCTGATCTTCAGAATTATAGTCTAATGCTCAACCCCACTATAGCATGCTGGTTCTGTCCTATAGCACTACGTTCCACTAACTTCCATGCCAACATCCTGTGGAATTCTGGGGATTGTAGTTTAGTTAGACCCAAGATCTCTCTGGCTGAGAATTCCAAAGGCTCCTCTCTAAGCCACAAATCCCAAGCTTCCATAGGATGTTGCCAAGGAAGTTAAAGTGGAATATAGCGTTATAACATTGTCATGTTACAAAGATCTACAAAGGCAAAGTGTCTAAGAGCATCTCCTGGTGTGGCAGGGCAGAAGGCCAATATATAACATCCTTCTCCTAGGTCATATAATCCTAAAGATAATGGTATAAACAGTACTTCATAGTGGCTGATAATGGCCATACACTGGATCTGATGAAGCAGATGTTCCTATGCTTCAATTGCTAGTCCATGGTCCAACCTGGTACCTTCCAGCTGTTTTTGATTACACATCCTTTCATCCCCAGCTAGCATGGTATTAAGAGTAGTGATTGGTTGAGGGGAGTTGTGGTACAGCTGGAGGGTAGCAGGTTGGGAAAAGCAGATTCACAGTTTTTCTCCATGAATTGCACTAACTTTAAATCAATTGATTCAGTTATCCAATAACAATTCACTCCTACTCACACTTACTTTTGGAATATATATTATTCTGGTAATCAAGTGGAAAATACACAACAGTCAGAGCAAGAATACTTGCTCTTATTAGCCCACAAGCCCATATTTTCCTTTTTCAGTCTTTAAACACTTCAATCAGCAAGGAAACTCACTTTGTTGGATGGCATTTTTTTCCGCTGGTGGCTTTGTCTGAGCAGGAATAAAGATGAGGACAATCACGGTACACAGAAGGCATCCAGTTACGGCAACATAGCAAGGGAAGTAAACTCTTTAAACAGAGGGGAAAGGCAAACATAACTGTTATGGACAGTAAAAGTATAACATAAAACACAGTCCTTTCTTTTTAAGACAAAGCGATTGTGTACATACAACATTATTTGCTTTTAGTTTTATCCAATAGGATAGCACCCATTAAATTCAGTATTTTTGGGAAAGTAAGACTGCGAACCTAAGCACTGAACTCAATGGACCTTATTTTTAACTACACATGTATAGGATTGTGCTGAAATATAGCTTTCCAAATTCCCAGTCTCAAGTATACTGTACAAACTAGTACTTCACTTCAATAAGATGAAGCAAAGTATTTGTAAAGGGATTTTTAAAGTGTGAAACTGCAAGCAACCACCCTTACAAGTTTTGTAAAACATAGTTTTATGATGGGTTACATACAACATTAATTTCCAAATTATTGATATGCTTTTACCATTACATTTGTTGGAACATGAAAGGAATCACTGAGTGTGTGTATGTCAATTGTAAAATAAGTTGCATGAAGCTGTTTGGTTGGGCAATGCCCGGGGAGACGGCTAAGCCTGGCACTTTTTTGGTTACAGTTACATTTTTGTTCAGGCTTGATCTATGCTGGTGCTTAGAGAAAAGAAGAGAGAAGCAGCGATAGAGTTTGGAGTGTGCTCTCGATCAAACGTGAACGACTTGTGTTTTATTTTACATTACGCCACAACATTGACCCAACAAATTTGAATAACTAAGCTGTGCCTTTTTCATGTTGTTCTTTCTGTGTGTTTTCAAGTCTTTCCCAATTTAGGGGGAGTTGAAGGCAAACATAGAGGATTCAATTCTAGACCTAACACCAAATAAAGGAGATGCTTGATTTTCACCAAGATGGTCACTGTGCTAAAGTTCCAAAACAAGAGAGTCAGGTTTTGCAATGTGTACAACTGAAGTACTTCAAAGACAAAACATGCATAAGTACTGCAGGAGACAGCAACTTGAACAGTCGAAAGGAATATCTAATCAGATCAACCTCCAAAAATAGCCTTGAGCAAACAGAAACATTTCAATAAGCAGCAATTTTCTGCAACATGTCAGCCCAATCTACACATTTGTGTTATCTTAAATTTTATTCCTAATGCTTTCAGATCTACACAAGATATTTTATCAACTTGACTAACTTGTGTTCACATAAAACAAAAACCCTAAAAGGCAGTCTAGTGTATTTCAATTTGATTCAAGATTTATATTTCCAAACGCATGTTACGTCTTTTCAGAATTTTATAGAACTCATAATCTGAAATAATAGGAATGTATCTAGCAGCTCTACATGAGTAAATCCTTGGGAATCATATATAGGCTGGCATCCTATTAGTGACATATACAAATATAAGTAAAGCATATGCATTTGTTGTTGTCTTCCTCCCACAACGACAACAAAAGCCTCTTCCCTGGTTTACCATTTAGTCAGTGTTTCCCTTCCCACCATTCAGTGGCTGGTGGAGAGTGGGTGAAGAGGGAAAGGAGAAATATCTGGTTAGATCCCTGCTGCCAGATGCAAAATGACTGCATCATTTGCTGAGACTTTTGCAAGACCCTGACAGATCTCAACATATGAGATTATCAGATTGCACTTGGGTATGGGGACACAGCCAGTTGCTCTAACCATGCTCTCCAGATACTACTAAATGGTGGGGCTGTAGTTGCTAAACAGAAGGCCTGTTGGAGGAGATTAAAGAGAGGTGCAGAGTAATTCTGCTAAAAGATAATTTCTGCTATGCTCTGTAATACATAATCTCAGGCACAGATTAGTATGCTAAAAATGTTTTTTGTTCACTGTAGTTTTCCACTGGGACCCATTCTCTAATCTTTATAGCAGATCTTGGGGATACTTGAGACCATAATGTCTCATAATTCCATACCCACCATCTACCCCAATTTGGCAAAAATATAGATTAATAAACTGTCATTCTACTTCCCAGGCCCCTTCTACAATGCCATATAAAATCCAGATTATCTACTTTGAACTGGATTATATGGCAGTGTAGACTCATATAATCCAGTTCAAACCAGATGTGGATTATCTGCTTTGATCATCTGGATTAACCAGCAGTGTAGAAGGGGCCTCAGATGTTTTTTAAACATCTCTGTTTCTCACTCCTTTTATTTTCTTCCTTTGTCCTCAACTAATTGCAAATCAAGTTCAACGTTCAAAAGTAATTTGCATCTAGTTAACTACGTAGAAGGGATAAGGGAGGAGAGGAAGGAATCTTGTGCTGCCCGATGCTTCCTTTTCTTTGCTTGCATGTTCTTCCTCATTAAAACCTCTGCCATTTGAGCCACACTGATGTTGTTTGGCCACATTATGTCTTAGTTTTCCTCTGAAATGTTGAGAGATATGCAGTCCTTGCCACTGGCAATGCTGGGTGAGTTTTCATTAGAGTCCTAAATCATAACATCTGGAGAGACAAAGGTTCCCTAACCTTGCCTTACAATTTACAAGACTACGAGAAATAGGGAATCACATAACAATAGAAATGCTTAGCCCTTAACCCTAAGGCTGAATTTGCAAAGCTTTATCTAGGACAGTCAACTTAAATTAGAAAGGAAATTATATAGACACAACAAAATCACCACGTGCAGGTGACCTTGAAAGATTCAGTACATGGAATGAACCCTGCCATTTCTCTGAGAAAATGTGTGGAGCCCTTTCCGAGAGGAACAGAAGCAGTGGTTTATGGACCTGACAAGATGACAGAGGGGTGCTATTTCTTTGGGGCAAAAATCTGGGTAACAGAGAGGATGACAAGGCTTGTCAAGTGCATTGCCTGTCTCCCCATTCTTTTGGTCCACATGGGAACCAATGACAATGGTAAGACCTTCAGGATATCACAAGAGGCATTGGGTAGGAAACTGAAGGGCCTCAAGGCAAAGGTGTCACTTCATCTCTTCTCTCAGTTGAAGGACATGGAATGGATAAGAGAAGTATGTAAGTGAATAACTAGGTCCACAGATGATGCTGTCAGGAACACTTTGGCTTCTTGGACTATGGTTGCAATTTCATGAAGTTGTACCTCTGGCAAGGGATGGGTTGCACCTTTCAGCAGTTGGCAGGAACATTTTTCCTAAGAGTCTCCCAAACCTGATCAGGAAGGCTTTAAACTGAATTATGTGATGGAAGGACAGAATATTCTTGAAAGCAGGAATTCAGTAGGTGCTGGAGATAATAATCCATTGGTTATAGAGAGAATTTGGGGGAAAAAGAACTTCAGCTGTTATGGCAGGCTTCATAAACCTCTGTGGAATATAAATACACTATGATCCTTGTATCCTTGGAGAGGAAACTGGATAACTGAAAGTGTGGGTAATAGTGAACCCTTTATTTTGACTATACTTGCGCTGGAAGCACACAACAGAATCTAGGTCCACAAACACTTCTGGTGGATGGGTGGGTATTTTTTAAAACAGTGGGTAAGTGAAACCATGGATATCAAATCCATAGATAAGGGGGGTATTATTGCAACTCAGAAGACCAGGTAAATCATTAGTGTCCACTGCTTCTAGAGAAAACTACCTTTGCTGCCTATCCACAATAGCTTAATGAAAACAAATCTATAACTGATTATAATTTCCTACAGATGAGAAACAAAGCAAGTATCAATATTTAAGGAGTTAGCTGGGTTCCTGTTTGTCTGAAGCTTGTAACATTCCATCCACCCAGATACAAAAGATAAGGAATGGTCTCATGTTGACACATATTTTTCTTTGTAGATTCAGGGAAAGTTAATATTGACAGCTTATTAAAGCTTTCCAAGTCACCTGACACAGCTTTCATACCAATGCTAGATGCCATTCTCTGTCAGCTGTGCAGGAAAACCAACTGTGATGACTGATGATCCTGTTTGCACTCTTGTGATGATTGTCCTAGAGATTATGTGGTAAAGAATGGAAAGCTTGAGGTGCGACATAACTGATTATGGCATTCCAGAAAACACCTTTATTTCTAAAGAGTTGGCCTCTCCTCTACTCTTTTAAACTATAAAAATAGGCCTGATATATACGTCTCATATGATATATGCATATTTGTGCATGGAATGCCAAGTGAATAAGATTTGGTATCTTGTTAGCATGCTGACTGGATTCAGTTAAAATAGTTACAGGGATGTGGTCACACATAGGACCCTTCTACGCTGCCATAGAATGCAGATTATGAAAGCAGATAATCCACATTATCTGATTTGAACTGGACTATATGAGTCTACACATCCATATAATCATGAAAGTTGTAGTTTCATGAGGCACTAGCACTCTTTGGTAGAGAAAGCTAAAACCCTTGTAAAACAACACCTCTCATGATTCTAGAGCATGGAGCCATGGGAGTTAAAGTGGTATCAAACTGTATTAAGTCTACATGCACCAATACTTGTAATAAGATTTCAGTGTTGACTCATACTATGCCTTTTGATGCATTGCTGGTAATGCTGAGATGGAAACATGCTGGATGGGAAGACCTCATCACATTAAAGCATGGATCTACTTTAAATCTGGTTGCTGCTTTCTGCAGAATTCTAGGGTTTGTGGTTTATGGAGGGGGCTTTAAATTGCTCAGCCAGGCAGGCCCTAGTCCTTCCTAAACCACAAACCCCAGAATTCTGCAGGAAGCAGCAACTGAATTTAAAGTGGATCCATGCTCTAGTGTGATGTGGCACCATGTACTATACTACAGACCAACATTTGTAGCATTCAGGCCCCTTCTACACTTGTCCTATATTCCAGGATCCAATCCCAGATTATCTGCTTTAAACTGGATTATATGAGTCTTCACTGCCAGATAATCTGGGATAAGCAGATGATCTGGGATCAGACCCTGGGATGTAGGGTAATGTGGAAGTGGCCTCAAACATTCTTGGCAGGGGCAGGAATTAGGTTGGTCATTTTGTTTACATGTCTCAGGTCCTCTCCAAAGATAGATATTATTACTGGCAAGGAATGCTAGGGTCCAACCTCTGGAGGGCCATAGGTTTCCCATTCCTATTTTAAAATAATTGTTTACTCTAGAGAAATGGGACATTGCAGTTATGGCGGCAGCTAGTAACCTCTGGGCCCTTGGATTGACACTTAATGTAATACTTTAAACATACTTAATACTTTTCAAAATCTTCCCAATTATATAAATACTTACAATTGTAATGTAAAGTACCTCATTTCTGCACTGTATTGATCCACCATTACATGTGCGGAAACGACAACATCTTCAGCCTACAGATTTAACCCCCCACTTTGCCTCCACACCTTTGTCCTGCCTAATAATCTGCTAGACAATTTTGTGTTTAGGGATATTATTTGCTAAATGGCATTGTGTTTACACATAGCTAGGATGAGATCTTGTTCATAACACAGACTGTCATGTCTCACGTCTTCTCCAAAGATAAACTGTGCTGTCTGAATCATTGGGATGTCTGTGCAAAACTGGACACAATATCCAAAGACACCACGCAAGGACTGACTTGAGTGGAAGTCCTTTTACGCAGATATGTACAACCCACATATAAACCAATGAATACGCGACATTTATATTGCGTAAACATTTATATTGCAGAAGACATATTGTACTCTGTAGCTATTTACTGTGTTTCAACCATCATTGACTAAAACAATTTTATGGGCCTTCTCCACAAATCAACAAAAGTCAGAGTAGAATATATTTTTTTCTGGGTAGAATATATATTTTAAAACCTAATGAAAAAGCTAAATTGGTAATGGTGTAGAAAGGCACATCTTGCAATCGAAAATTGCATTTTTAAAGAATTGTAGGCTTAACAAGATAATAACATGGAAAACATATAGCCAAAAATTAGATTTATTGAAGAAAGTGACTTGGAATCAATAATTTTCAGAGATAGGAACTAATTAAAATGAATAAAGATATCAATTAAATAAGAAATTTTATAACAAAAGGGGACAGCTATATTAGATATAATTTTTACTATAGTGATTCTGTTAACTTGGAGTTCCAGCACTGATGTAATTCCATAATTATTTAAATTATTGTTTAATTGAGAGGTGTTAAACCCCTTTCTTCTTTTCTCCCTTATTTATTCTGTCATGATGTAACCTAGTAAGAGGAAGGAAACCTATATGAGGCTTTGTGGAGGGAAGGAATGGAAGGGGACTGTGTTGGCTGGACAGCGACAGAGAGGTGGAGGGGCAGCAGAAGGAGTGGGGCAAGGAGGTAGACCAAGTGAAGCATCAGCTACAAACTCATGACTAATCATATCTTTAAAAGAAAAATCTGCAAATATAGGGATGGGTGGATGGTATTTAATTTTAATTTGTCCTTCCACCACTCCTACTTTCCCTTTTGTTTTCCTCTGTCTTTCCTTCTGTTTGTTGTTTTCATTTGTCTTGCCATTTCCTTATTTCATTTCCTGTCATTAACCTGAGCATATTTTATTTATGTGCTAATTTGGGTATTTTTTGTCTGAGATTTATTTAGCAAATTATTTATAAATTCATACAGAATTGATTATTTCTACTTATCTGTCACAGGAAGTTGCAACTAATATTGATAATGCAAACTGATCAAAATTCAATTAGAATTCTCCTACAGGTACTTCACAACATATCTGCTGGACTCCAAGGAAAGAGTCGGGGAGAAATATGCAGATACTGCTCATTTACTTTCTTTTTAAGATGTTGTACTTCCTGTTGGCCTAATCAATATTCAAGAAAAAGGACATATCTCCCCCCATGAAAATGATTCATTCTTTGCTTATTTCTATTTTGATTTTGACTCAAGAAGAAAGTACAAACAGAATTTTAATGATTCATGCCTACTTCAAAACAAAGCTACATAAAGCTTGCATTCATAGTAGATTGAGATGCTTCCAAGTACTGTTTTTGATTGTATATTCATTCAACTATGTATTTCTTTAGAGAGAGCCACAAATTCAAGATGCCGAAAACTCACACTAGTCCAGGTTGATGGAACTATAACATGGGATCATCATGAATATAAAAATAGAGATTTTCTGCCATGCATTTATTACTGTCTCATTCCATTTCCTATTCCATTTCTATGTGGGAGTTAAAACTGAGTACAATAATCAAGAGTTTCTTTTCCAACCATCTCCAAGTTAGTGATTGAATCTGAAAGCTTAAACCTTGGCTTCACTTTTGGCCAAAGCATAGGGTAAAGGCCACAGTTAATGTTTTCTATCAGAATATTTATTTATTTATTTATTTGCTTTATTTCTATACCGCGTTTTTCAGCCTAATTAGGTGACTCAATGCGGTTTACACAATGCAGGTTATCACAACAATAAACAGTTAAAAACACATCATACACAATAGCAAAATCCACAATTATTATCAATTCATGACGCCTCGATAACAGATAATAGTCTCCTTTCCCTTGCACCTGAAGTGACATTATGTGGCCTGACGGATTCCATAGAAGAAACCTGCCAACGGCTAAGGGATTGGGTTGTTGGAGGTTTTTTCGGGCTAAATGGCCATGTTCCAGAGGCATTTCTCCTGACGTTTCGCCTGCATCTATGGCAAGCATCCTTAGAGGTAGTGAGGTCTGTTGAAACTAGGAAAAAGGGATTCACTGACACTCCTTCTACACTGCCATATAAACTCATTATCTGCTTTGAACTGGATTATATGGCAGTATAGATTAATATAATCCAGTTCAAAGCAGATTATCTGCTTTGCTAATCTAAATTATATGCAGTACAGAAGGGGCCTCAGAAGCCTGGAGGCAAGACAGCCCAGTGAATCCATTTCCCAAAGCCCAACATGTCTCCACCTATTACATTAACTTTTAAATCCCACTGCCTCTGAAAAAAAATGGTTGGACTTGTCGACACTAAAGGGAAACTGTTCATTTCATCTTCCCTAGAAACCCCAAGCATTGTACTTATATTAGAAATGCTCTGATTCTTGCAAATTATATTTCTTTAGGTGAAGGGATTCCAGTAAATACAGACCCAGGCCAATATTGTAAGACAAACATACTCTTTGTGATGGAGCTAGTAAGTTGAGGATGGAAATCACACTATTATGGACACAGTCCTGGGCAACAATTAGCTTGTGTATCAGCAACATGCAATCCTGTTTAGGAAACATGGTGCTTCAAGATCCTGCTTGCTAAATAAAGAAGGCAAGGTCCTTCTGCTGTGTTTGGTCATTACATAAGACAAAAGTGTCAGTGAGAATAGAAAGGTATACACCAGGAACAAGGGACCTGTGGCCAGGTATCAACAAACTACAATTTTTCAACAATTTTCCTTTTTGCCCAGGCTAGCAAGTCCTAAAGGAAACTGAATTGCAACAACATCTGCATCCTTATCCTTAAAAGAAATAATCAGACACAGTAAGTGATGAAACTGAAGACAACATTTTTCCAGTGAGGAAATAAAAACAATAAAAAGTTGCTAAACTCAATATCCCCTTTGGTAAGACCAGAATAAACCTTATCCCACATTAAACAAATAGAATATTTTGGCATCTTTTAGGAGACTGTTTCCAAAGCAGGGCAGAGTAGCAAAATGTTGCTGGCTGATGTCAAAGCTCAATTTTCCAAAAAATGTAGGCTGAATTACTGGAAGAGAAGCATATTAGTTATCCTTAACCACAATATGGGAGGATGTGCACATTTCATGCCTAATAATTCAGCATCATTAACCTGGAGTGCTAGTTTCTTTTGCATCTACAGTGTGGAGACTTGCATGTTGGACAACAACTCTGGAGACCATGATTTGAATCTCCACTCAGCCATGGGTGACCTTGGGCAATATCTCTCAGGCTCAGAGGATGGCAAAAGTAACTCTCTCTGAAGAAATCCTATCAAGAAATCCCTGTAACAATAACAACAACAACAACCACAACAACAATGTTTATTTATACCCCCCCCCCCCCAGGAGTCTCTGGCAGCTCACAACACACAAATAATACAACTAAATTTTCCTTAGGGTTGCCATTAGTCAGAAACAACTTGACGAAACACAACAAGGAACAAAATACAGAGATATTTTTCTACCTCAAAAATGAAAAAGAACATTATTCATCCAAGTCACGTGATTACTTATTTTCCTTACAATAAACAGTTCTTTGCACTTTGTCTTTACGTTGCGAATTAGGTTTGTTCACAGAAAGTTTGCGATTACTCAGCCAATAGAAGATTCAGGACACTCTTTGTCGACCAATTCAGTATCGTAAGTGACAGGACCAAGGAGGCACTGCTGACTTGGGGTCCCCAGGCCCGTAGCCAGGATTTCGATTTGGGGGGGGGGGGCTGAATTGTTTTCAGGGGGGGTTCAGGGGGGGCTGAGTTTTGGGGGGGGGGCTGAGTCTGAGTGAAAGAGGGTCTACCCTAGCAAACCTTTTGTATCATTACCCCAATACCCCATGCACATGGGATATATTGAACATGGTGATCAGATCATGATATGAATAAACATAACAGTTTAAATAATGCACCAGTAAGGCCTTTTCGTGAACCACCATGAGAATTTCGGGGGGGGGGGGTGAAGCCCCTCAAGCCCCCCTCCTGGCTACATGCCTGGGTCCAACAAAACCCAGCATGCTTATGGGCCAACAGAAGTTTCATTTGTATATCCTCCAAAATTTAACACAAGAAATCTGGGACACATGTGGCCAGGTAAAACTGGTGATTGGTCAAGATTGGAAAAGTTATTAATGAGGAGGAACACAGGAGATAAGAGAGACTGCAGCAGTTTGCTTTTGCCAAAGTTTACAGAAAAGAGAAAGATTCCACCCTTCCTGTCCTTACCCTAACCTAAGTGAAAGCAAACTATTTTTGCACTTTGACCTGTTTAAGAGGGGAGGGGGGCAGAGTAGATAGAAACTGGAACATTTTAAAGCAGCTGAAAAAGCATAACAACAGAGAATGAATTGTGATTGCCCCTGCCAAACTGGGACAGTTAAAGGTTATGCATTTGCTTTACATATCCAGGATAGCAAAATTCAACTACCCTCGGACAAGGACAGCCCATGTTCTCATGATTATAGGAAAATAGCTGTCTGTGTGATCAAGAATGTTCTGAAGCTGTCAGAGATGAGGAATCCTAGTCCAGGAAAAAATCATGTAATGACTGGTTCTTGATGGAGAAAGGACACTGACATTAATCCACCCACCACCAAAACAGATGAGGCAAAAGACTGACAAATGTAAGCCTGGACATGCCCAGCTTCCTTACTCAGTCAATCCAAACGGCAAGGAACTTGGCCATTACATCCTCATTCCTTTCAGTCTGAGATAAAACTGAGAGTCAATAATGAAAGCCTTATGTCACACAGCAATTGCTCTTGAAATGGTTCCAAAAGATGACGCTAGGAGGAAATTAAAGAGAGGCTAGCAGCTGGTCATTGCAAATGTGTGACTTGCAAGACATCAGCTGATGAAAGTTGTCCTTAGCTATGAGGTTTTTCACCCTGAGGCTCTGCATTGGTTTTATAACTATAGCCCCATTTCTTTTAAGAAATCATATGGGTAGAGGTGCCTTTTCAGGTTTCTGTGATAAGGGTAATAAAGTCAAAGCTGTTTTAAAAATCTGATCTTAAATATCTGACCTCACTACCTCTGAGGATGCTTGCCATAGATGCAGGCGAAACGTCAGGAGAGAATGCCTCTAGAACATGGCCATATAGCCCGAAAAAACCTACAACAACCCACTGATCTTGAATACTTTGCAACAACCCACTGATCTTGAATACCCATATACTTTGCAGTGGTTCTCAACCTGTGGGCCCCCAGGTGTTTTGGCCTACAACTCCCAGAAATCCCAGCCAGTTTACCAGCTGTTAGGATTTCTGGGAGTTGAAGACCAAAACATCTGGGGACCCACAGATTGAGAACCATTGCTTTAAAGAATCAACTGCAAAAGAAGAATAACCTTTAAGAGCACTGAGCAAAGCCAGCTCTACCATTAAGCACAAAGAGGTGATGACATCAGGAAATAGCTGTTGACAATCTGTTTCACTGGATCTCCCAGTAGTTCTCAGCACTTTTATCGTTCTGTATGGTACTGTTTTTAGGATGTTATGTTTTATTGTGATTTGTTTTTATTTGGTTTTGTTTTGATGCTATTTTATTGTGTTATGTTTTTCACTTTGTGCTCCATGGACTTGTCCCTTAGGGGAGATGGAGGCAGAGTATAAAAATAATTATTATTCTCCATCTTCAAAGGATAGACCTATGGTCTCTAATGGTGGGGAACTACTGGAAGATCTAGTGGAATACAAACAGTGCCCCCCCCCCCCCCCCCGGCTAAGAAACTCCCTCCCGACTGAAATTAGATCTGCTGCATCCCTCTTGACCTTCCAGAAACAAGTAAAATCCTGGCTATGGGATCAGGCCTTTGGAGAATAGGCTGACCTACTGACATGTTGACTTATTTAGAACTGATGGACTGCCCTTGGATAATGATTTAAATCAGTGACCACTGACTATTTGTTGTCTGTTTTTATATTGTTTTTATATTATTTATACAGTTTTATACTATTTATACTATTTTATATTGTTGTTACTATTACATTGCTGTTAATTGTATATTTATGTTTTGATGTGGGCACCATGGGGTGCCACTCTGTTAGCTGTCCTGAGTCCCTCTGCGGAGGTTGAGAAAGGACAGGATATAAAAGCCCTAAATAAATAAAGAAATAAAACACCTCCACCAGCTATTTCCTTGGGGGGGGGGTCCCAAAATGGTGCCCAGGGAAAATAGAGAATGCTGTTCCATTCAACTGTAAGATTCAGTTACTTCAACTATGGTAAGATACAATTCAATTACAATTGCCAGAGTGAAACAGGGGCTTGTACCCTTAGTAGTTGTGTTAAAAAGTGAAATTTAGCAGGTGTTACTTATTTTCTTGTTGTGTGACATCTACATCCACTGGAATTTCTTCTTCTGCGCAACGATGAAAAGTATAGGAGCCCTCACCAGTTTTCAGTCTGGCAACCCCCACTAAAATAAAATTCATTGCATATGGGGCAAGTGAGGAAAGGATGCTCTCTTGTCTTTGAGGCAAAAAGGAAGGCAGTGCTCTGGCTTTCCCTGTCAGCTGTCTTTGGATATCATGAAAGTGCAGGAAATAATTAGCTTATATTAGTGCAATTCCATAGCAGTTATGCCATGCATACTATGTAACAAATAATGGTCTGTTGATATGGGACCAACCAACTGCCTTTGACACCTGTGGTATGGTGTAGAGAGAGCCAGCATGAATGCTGGATTATTACTCTAAGGTTTGAATTCCTGCTTGGCCATGGAAACCCTCTGGGTAACCTTAGGCAAGGCATTCTCTCTCAGCCTTAGACGAAGGAAAAAGGCAAACTCCCTCTGAGCAAAGCTTGTCAAGAAAGCCCAGTATTAGGTTCATCATAAGTTGGAAAATGACTTGAAGGCACACAAGAAGAACAAAGTGTGGTGTGGGGGCTGGCTGTGGGGACTATCACAATGAATGTCTGCATTTTGAAAATTGTAACCACAATGTCACCAGAAGGGAAATGTCCTCCTTCCAGGGCCCATTATGCACAACACGCAACTATAGCATCACAGCAGGCACCACTTATGAAATCTAGAGCATCATTTCCTGCACTCGAAGGAACCCATGAACTCTGATGTCAGATCTCTTTGGAAATGGGACAGCTGTTCTTGTCTGTAGTCAAAGAAGTAAAAATGTGGTGAGGCTCAGAAGACATTTGATGTAACATTCATCTTGTGTTTTTTGGGTTTTTGTTTTCCTTTCAGAACACTGTCAAAACTCCCTGTTATTTGGCAGTGTAGGCATATGCATAGAGATCAAAGAATTGTTGGTTATAAAGGGCAAAGAGAACATTCCCCCATGATGTGAAAGGTTTTTTTCTTCTGTGCCCTTCCCCTGCGGCTGACATTTGCATCCTTTAGCAATGACATAAGGAACACTGGGAACAAAAAACTTCTTTATATTCTGAAATTTCTCCAGTCATTTCTTTTGCATATCTATAGGCGTCAACTGCTGAGGAAGGAAGTTTAAGTAGGCCATTAAATAGCTTTAAATTCCCCAAACCTCAAACAGCAGAAAGGCACATAAAAAAGATACATTGGCTGGATTAAACAAGGCATTGCTTATTTACAAGGGACTTCTGCTTTGCTTTGAAGTGTGTCCTAAACCCAAGACGTCATGAGCTGGAAGGCGATGAGGCTGAGTTGGAAGCTGAGCTCAGACTACCTCTCCTTTTCAGTAAACCAATATCATATCCCTGGACCAAAATCCGAGCCCTGTAAGGGCAATTCTTGATAAGGTAAAGGTTATCCCCTGATATTAAGTCCAGTCGTGTCTGACTCTGGGGTGTAGTGCTCATCTCCATTTCTAAGCCGAAGGGCCAGCGTTGTCCGCAGACACCTCCAAGGTCATGTGGCCGGCATGACTGCATGGAGCACCATTACCTTCCCATCGGAGCGGTACCTATTGATCTACTCACATTTGCATGTTTTTGAACTGCTAGGTTGGCAGAAGCTGGAGCTGATAGCAGACGTTCACGCCGCTCCCCGGAATCGAACCTGCCACCTTTCAGTCAACAAGCTCAGCAGCACAGCGCTTTAACCCACTTGACAAGTTTCCACAAAAAATGAATCTGACCATGTTGAGTGAATTTTGTATGTGTGCGCCTTTAAGTCAGCTGCTGATTTATGACAACCTTACGAATTTCATAGATTTTTCTTGGACAAGGGATACCCATTCCTAGTTTGATCAGTTTTCTCTTTGGAATTATTACCTACAGCAATTGGTATTCCTCTCCGATTTGTTTAAGAATGTACAGTATGAAGAACAACTGCGTAACTTGGGTGGGATTGGAGTATGCGAGACAGAAAGATGCAAACTGTGACCCTGATAATAAATCAATACAGTCATTTTTTTCTTCAACATACACAACAGATTTTAACCCAGAGTTTGATTCAGAATGTGGGAAGTTTGACCATAAGGCAAATCAAATCTAACATTCCCTTCACGTAAACTGTCATTGAAATGTGCCATTGTTAAAGACAGGTAAAAACAAGTTTGGGTTTGAACCTTGTCCTCTGTGGTGAGCAGAGACAGCCACGCATAAACCACATTGGGCCTCCATGACAAAGAAAGGATTCAATGTCTGGATGCTTCACATACCATTGGCACATTTACTCTCAAAGAATGGTATGGTAATTGATGAGAACTTTACATAGGAGAATAGTGGTGAACCCCAAAATGTGCTCTGAGCCATGGAAATAGTACATTTAACACCATTAGTGTCATTAGAATTTCATTTTTTATGCCAATACAAATGGATACGGAGAAAGACTGGATGAGGACAAAGAAGAAGGGAGGGGGGTAGAACTGGATTTTGGTGAAATGACACAGGACATATTGGATTAGATTTGATAAATAAAAAATAAAATAAGAATAACTGAGAAAAATCAACAGGAGAAAACCAGTATTTTGCATTGATAAAGGATTTGTATCAAGATAAACGTTATCTTGATAAAGATGCAGGATTTGTATCACAATAAGCTCAGAGTTCAGATTAACTTTATGACAAAGAATCTAGTTTTATGTTTTCACCAAAGAAGTCCCATAAAACAAGACAAACAGATAAGCTAAATCCATACCGGTTACAGATCCAGTTTCAAATTGCCCTTAGGAGTTTTTTGCAGCAGGTTTTTCTCCCAGGACCAGATTCAGATAGTGTTAAACCAAATCTCCAAGGGAGTTAATGAATAGTGCTCCCCATCTGAGTAAAACTGAAAGGAGGAGCACGTCTGATTCTGTGCAACCATTTGATGTCAAGAGCTTAAAAATGCAAAGGTAAGGAAAGTGTAGCCCCTGAGCTGTTTGTGGCCTCTAGGTTCCATTTGTTTGTTCCCTTCGCAGACTCTTTGGAAATACTACATTGGGTCATGGGAGAGCCTTCTCAACTGTGGGAACTCAACTGTGAAATTCCTTTTCTCTTGGGGGCCTCATTGATGTCAACACTCATCTCCTTCAGGTGTGAAAACTTGGCTACTCATCAAGGCCTTTGGGTCTCATTAACTTCTTGCCTCTTCTGGCTATCTTTTTATTTTTAGAAATAGTGTGCCATATGTAGGCTCACTATGTGACTGGGAGTAGTATTAGGACACTCATTAGAACAATGGAGCTCCCGGTGGCACAGTGGGTTAAACCCTTGTGCCAGCAGGACTGAAGACTGACAGGTCGCAGGTTTGAATGAGCTCCCTCTGTCAGCTCCGGCTCCCCATGTGGGGACATGAGAGAAGCATCCCACAAGGATGGTAAAACATCAAAAACATCCAGGCATCCCCTGAGCAACGTCCTTGCAGACGGCCAATTCTTTCACACCAGAAGCAACTTGCAGTTTCTCAAGTCATTCCTGACATGAAAAAATAGAGAATTCATGGTCTGGATATGTATCTCATATGCACACAAAATGCACCATACAACACAGCAGAAAGTTTCAGTTCAGCAATTATTTAGCTTTTCAACAGTACTGGGGTAGTGACGCTATGTAGAAAAGTGAAATCTGCTTGCTCTTCTGGATTATGTTAGCTGGGAAAAAGTGTCACTTTGAACATTCAGGATGCTGAAATTCAGGTAAAACTGGCAGATAGTTAAGCCACTAGCCATGGGAACCTTGTCCTTCAAAATGCCATGTGATCAAGAACAAAAGATTTTATTACATCCTGTGCCACCAATGCAAGCTGCTTGGCTAATCGGCAGCATCATTCCAAGCTGTAAAAATACCAGCATTTCTACTGTAACACAGAGAAAGAAGAACAAGATTGCTCAAGAAAGAATGGGGAAATTGCCTAGAAATAGAGCAGAGGTCTCAAGACCTTTGCACTGCTCCTTCTATGGTCCAATGCTTATCCTTTTAAACACCCACAGATTTTCCATTCCACTATCATGTCACTGAAATTCTCCAGAGCTGTTACATATAGTTATGGGAAAGTAGTCTAATGCTGCTTTAAGCCCATCTTTCCTATAGGATCCCAGAATTTGTAGTTTGGTTAGAAATTCTCTAGTTTTTCTGCATATTTCATTTATTGTTGCTGGGTAGTACTTTGTTTGCAAATAATAGAGTTTGCTTCGTGTAGACAAATTAGCTTGCTTGCTTTATTCCCAGTTCTTCCAATGATTCTGCATTGCCATGTTTATCACTGAACATTGTAATATAAAGTGCAATTAATATATGCTTACAATAACATTGCTTGAGGTTGGCATGCTACATTAGCGCATTGAATAATTTTGACTTGATGCTTTGGCTGTTTAAGAGCTATCTCATAGAGCCTCTCTTCACATACTGCCTCTAACTATGGGGATATTGTGCCCATAGAATTAATAATAATAGCTAGAGCTATAGTCTATGAGTTTATTTAATCCTATTAAAATAGACTTTTTACCATGGAATTTCTATTTATCTTGTGATCTTAGATCCATTTCAACTTAAGCAGGTGTGCCTGTAGCTTAGTAGGCCTCTGTGATAGTTTGCCTCAGTGGGAGAAAGGTCTCAATCTGTGAGAAGGCCTCACAGTGTGAGATAGTGATTATAATGTTTATATGTTTTAATATGCATTTTAACTCTGATTTTTAAATTTTTAATTTTAACTTAAATGTATTTAATTGTTTGTTCTCTGAAGGCATCAAATAGTTGCCATTTGTAAAGCCACCTTGAGTCCCCTTTGGGGTAGAGAAAGGTGGGATATAAATAGAATAAATAAATAAATAAATGCAACTCTAGAGTTTTCTGTCCACAAAACTACAATTTCCAGGATTCTATAGGATGTAGGCAAGGTAGCTAGTCGCATCAAAGTGGTATGATTACACAGCGTTGATACCTTCATGGAAAAATGAAAGCATTACTTTATCATGCCCAGCCTTTTCCTTATTTGCATTTCACCTCACTTTCTATTTATAGTGGTGAAACATATAATATTGATTAGCTAATATAATGACACAGAATTTATTCACTCAAGAAACAAAGCAAACGATTCCAGTCCAGTGATCATCAATAAGAAGAGACAATTGTCAGTTTGACTGGGAGGATTGGCTGCAAAGGTGGCTTTTATATACACATTTGCAGATTTGATTTTTTTGCATTTTTGATTATTCATGGATTTCTTTTAAATGCTCTCTCCAGGTTTCTCTATGTCTCTCAGTGCAACACTATGGTCAATTTTTGTATCAACAGTTATGGAGACACTGTTTCCTAAAAGAGGCAAACATATCAGAGCATAACATGTCCTGACCCATCATCATTCTTTTCTTCTTGTTTCTACTTCCACTAAGCCTGGAAAACCAAGTTGGGGATTCAGGAAGTTATAAGTCCAAAAAGGAACTTTCCCAAGCTCTGATTACATCTCACACTAAAATGTATGCCAAAGAATCGAAACCCTGTAGGCTGCCCTAAGATTCTGATGCAGATACAGAATTTAGAGCCAAGAATATCAGACAAAGAACTGAAACAAATTTTACCTTTTCTTCCTTTGTGTCAAAATTAAGTATATCAGCCCTCGTTGGCCTGCCAAAAAAGCAATGGATCTTAGGGGAAAAAAAGCAAAGTGAGCAAAAATTTCCAGTGACATTCTTTTCCCATGGCATCACAGCAAACAAAGTGGGGGATCATTTCATAAGAGATGAATACATTTCTTGGTTTCAAACAACAGAAAGCTAGTGGGACTTTATAGGAAATTATGCAACTTAAAATACAAACAGGGCTTTCTTGTAACTCTCTGGAATGTGTTAGGAGGAAGGCACTAGAACATTAGGCCAATCCCTTTCTTTCACAGGGGCTCCAGTGTGTTTCTGGATAGTGCCCACTGCAAAGCTTTTCCTGCTTGTACGATTGATCATGCACAGATGTTCTTCACAACCCCACCCATTGCTGCCATCATTGACACAACAGAGCTTCTAGTGCATTTAAATGCTTCTTTGGCTCATCTGAACACACACAGAGAATTGTATAAGATATACACCCATAGATACATAAGTTGGGTAGCTCTGACATATCCAATATGGGACATCAAGCTAGGATATGCCTGAAAGTGAACATAAATACAAACAGACAACAAACAATAACTTTGGTCAAAGGATTTATCAGGACCTAGGAGTGCTTTCACTCCTACTTACAAACAACACTGGTAGAGAGAGTGATGAAGTTTATTTCAAGTTTCAATAGAATTCAGAGCTGTGCATTCTACTGCAAAGTGCGCATGAACAATATCTAATGCATACACTATGAACCTTATCTAAGGTCTTCCCTACACTTTTAACATTTCTTTCATAGTTACAATCATAAGTTTGGCCACCGATATGATATGAACACTTATAAGGACATGTTAAAATTTAAGGCAAAATTGTAAGGTTATCATAAAATGTTCCTGAACTTTCATAAGCACTAAGACTTCCTACAGTTAGTAAAAAAAGTTTTAAAGCTAGTAACAGCGCATTTTTGAAAACCTAGATTACTATGAAGGAGAAAATGCAGTGAAAGCAAAATGGTGATGTGTTACAATTTGTTTGTTTGTTTGTTTATGGTATTTCTATGCTGCATTTCTCAGCCCAAAGGCAACTCAAGGTGGTTTACAACTGGCAACAATTTGATGTCACAATAGTAATAAAGCACAATTAAAATATTTGACACACATTATAAAAACCATATAAAAATCATTAAAAACATATAATCACCAGTCACTTCCTGTTAATTGCGTTATTTTTTAGAATTAAATAAAATTAATTAAATAAAATGTACTGTTCCAGGCTCATGCAGAAGGATTTTGTAAAAGAAGTGGAACATAGAAGAGTGCCCGTAGGAACACCCATTCCTCCATGTCATTGAAACAATTCAACATGGGTGAGTCTGACAGATCCCATTCCACATGTTTTAAAGCACTTTCCAGGTGCATTGGGCACTAAGAAGACAATTTCTCCACAACTCCTGTTCTCTCCTGTTTCTCAACAATTCTAATTCAGTTCAATGATGAAACACCACAGATGACAGCCAGAAGTACTATTGCGTTGTGTGAAGGGCTCCGTGATACTTCATCTTTGAACTGCATATGAGGGGCGGGGGGAGGAGGGGTTTGTGTGCAATTAAATCTATAATTGCCCCATCAAAAGGAGCTCCAAGTATGGTTCTATAGTAGTTACCTCTACAGTAGGGATGGGGATCTCTGACTCCAGACATTTTAAGCCAACTCCCTCCAAACCTGTCACCTATGTTAACTGGATTTTATGGGGGCTGTCGTCCAAAACATCTGGAAGGCAAAAGGCTCCCTACTAATGATTCTAGTGCAGATATTCCCAAACTTTAGCCCTCCTGATGTTTTGGACTTTAACTTTCAGATCCTCAGCTACTTTGGCCTATAAGTAGGAATTCTGGGAGGTGGTTTAAAATACCTGGAAGTTCAGAATTTGGGAAACACTGCTTTCATCCCATGATTTACACTTCTAATTTATGATGCATTAAATACAATGAGATTCACTTTTGGCATAAACACTTCAAAGAGGGTCAGAGAAGGAAACACAATACACATTAAAGTGTGTATTTCTTAGCTATCTATTTAACTGTAGCCACATCACCTGAATACAATGTCTGAATTTAAAATAGCATTAAAGACCAGTCTCTTCCAGCAGCTAATTTTAAATCCAGCTAATTTTACATTATGAATTCTAAATTATGTATTGGTTGTATGACTATGTATTCATTTTATAAGTTATTTTAAATTGATTTTTAACTGGGTGATGCATTATATGTTTTAAACTGATTGTGTATGTTTTACTATGAATATGTTGTTGTTCCCCATCTTGATTCATGGAGAGAGGTTGGTAAGAAAATAATAATAATAATAATAATAATAATAATAATACAAAAAACCCTACTCATAAGCAATTTGTTTTTGCTAACAGACAGATTATATTATTTCTCTGGTATTTGTGCTTTACTTTGTGATTTAGCAGTATGAAATGTAAAACTTTTTAAAAGCAATTCCGATATCATCATTTTCATTACTGAAGACACCGTATTAAAATATCTAAATGTTACTATCAGGTTGTAGTCCCTAATAAATATTAAAATAGTCTGAATGATATAAGATTCTTCCATTCATCAAATTCCATTAACAAACAAACAAGCCATAATTAAGTCTTTTCACTGAATTATCCCTCAGCATGGATTCTGATTGCTTTTCCAGTTTTTATAGTTAACTGAATATGAAAACAAAAGCATAAACAACTGCATTTGTACATATATATATTGTTTTTCTCTTTGCGCATAGCTATGTAAAATGCCATGTACACTGAAAATGTGTGCATGTGAAAGTTGCATTCAGAATTCTCCTTTCCTTTGCTTGTGGGAAGTCTCTGCACAGGGTTTTGCTTCCATGGCACAATACAATCCCTCTAATTTTCCCCAAGCCTTGAGCACCATCTAGTGTATATCAGAGTGAAGTATTCCATTATTGCGTTATATTTTCATGATGTTGGGACTGCATGCTCCTGTGAGACAAGAGGCTATGTTGACTGCAACAGTGCCGCTAGTAAGGTCTTCCATATCAAGCAGGCTTTTTCTGAGGAGCCAGACTAAATGTGACTAACAGTTAATGGAGAGCATGTATTGTCAAAGGCTTTCATGGCTGGAATCACTAAGTTGTTGTAGGTTTTTCGGACTGTATGGCCATGTTTTAGACGCATTCTCTTCTGACGTTTTGCCTGCATCTATGGCAGGCATCCTCAGAGGTTGTGGGGTCTGTTGGAAACTAGGAAAATTGGGTTTATATATCTGTGGAAAGTCCAGGGTAGGAGAAAGAACTCTTGTCTGTTGGAACTAGGTGTGAATATTTCAATTGGCCATCTTGATTAGCATTTGATGGCCTGACAGTTTTAAGGGATGGCTTGTTCCTGCCTGGGGGAATCCTTTGTTGAGAGGTGATTAGCTGTTGTCTGCAGAACATGAAAGGCACTGCAGACTATTTCAACCAGAGAAGTCAGCCATAACAGAGCACCTGATGAACCAACCTGGACATAGTATATTATTTGAGAACACATAAATGCTGGACCACTCTAACAACCACCATGTCAGGGAACACAGAGAAGCCATTGAAATCCACAAGCATGTAGACAATTTCAACAGAAAGGAAGAAACCATGAAAATGAACAAAATTTGACTACCAGTATTACAAAAAAACTCTAAAATTGTAACAGTAAATAAAGAACAACACTCAAACACAGGGGAACTTCAGACAAGAAACAATCAGGAACAGCTAATCACATCTCAACAAAGGATTCCCCCAGGAAGGAACAAGCCACACCTAAAAACTAAAATGGTCTAGGATAAAAAATGAACAGAAGAACAAGTGATTGAAATTTTTGAGGTCAATAGTTTGTTTATCACAAACACATTCTTCAAGCAACCAAAGAGAAGACTGTATACATGGACATCACCTGAATGAAACAGACTACATACTGTAATTGAAAGCTGAAGATTAAGAAGTTCCATTCTCTCTGTAAGAGCAAGAAACATATTGTGCCACAGAACATAAACTGCTAATATTAAAATAGAGTAAAATAAATAAGAATACTAAACCAACAAATGTGCTACAATAAAGCATTTCAAAGATAAGATAAAAGCAGATTTGTACTATTAAACCCCAAGGGTAATGGTCAGGGATGAATGCAAGAAAATATTACCTGCCACCAAAAAGAAAGAGAATCCTCAGTGGGTGACAGACTGAACTCTTCAAGCAGTTAAGGAAAAACAGGAAAAGAAAAAAAAAAACTAAAGTAAAAGGTGGCAGGAATAAGGCCAGAACTATGAAGGCAACTGTTCAGTGGCCTGTGAGCATGAACAAATAGAACTACTATCATAATCAATACAGAAAAACGATAACAGCAAAAGGAAGAACAAAAGACCTCTTTCACAAGATCTGAGGAAACAAATAGAAATTGAACCCAAAATTGAAGATTTATACAACCAGCAGGGGAGAACATTACAAGGCATAGTAGAAATTAAAAACAACAACAACTAGAAAATGCACTGAATAACTATATAAAAGGTGAAAGGATGACAGATTCATTCAAGGAAGCACCACTGGAAGATAAACCTACAATTTTAAACAATGAAGTGGAAGCTGAACTCAAGGCATGTTGGAATTGTCAGGAATTGATGGAACCAGGGATTGCAGTAACTGTGTGACCATTGCATGAATTTCCCATGGACATGGGTGCAAAACTAAGCAAAAGTAAATTATCGAACACACAGATGAAGTTCTATACAGGAATATTCAGCATGTTGTATTATAAAAGAAACTAAATATTATATATCAATGTTTAACTACTGTGTAAGCTTGTATATTTGCATTTTAACACTTTCCTTACAATTTTCACTCAAATGTCTTTTCTCCCTTAGGTTGGCTCTGAAAGCACATACCGAACAAGAGCAAAATAAATTATTATTATTATTATTGACTTTTTTTCAAGCTTAAAAAGACTGAAATAAACACTCCTCAGACAAATGACAGAAAATGTACATAGGCTGGATGATATTACCAATCACTATTTACTACTAGATATTTCAAGTAAAACCTGCACCATTTTGCCTATTTTTGTTATTTATTTAAGTGTTATCCCAAGGTTTCCACAGCAAAACTCAGGTTAAAAACTTAGTTATTTTCAAGCCAAGATTTATTCTGTATAAATTAAATATACAATTACATAATTAGGTTCATAGCATTTTATACTTTATACCTTGTTGAAAAATGCCTGTGTGTTTAGTGGTGTGATATTCAGTTGCTTTAAATGTGGTTACAGTTGATATATGGCTGATTTGGGCATACTTCTGGTTGTTTTAATGGCTTATACCAAGACCTGGGCATGGGGAGAGTGATCCCATTATCTCTGCAGTGCTTCTCAGCAGCATTCAGTAACTTTGAAAATGGCATCTTTCTGAGCCATTCAGCTGATACGGGAAGTGGGAACTGCATTGCCTGCACATTTCTCCCAACAGAAGGAGTTGTTAACCATCTACAAAGTCCCACATGGCTTTGGGACTGGACATCTGTAAGACCACCTCCTCCCGTATGAGCCTACTTGCATGTCCATCCACGAAGAGAGTCTAGGTTGAAGGATGCACAAGGCAGGGCCTCAAATATGGAAGGGCTTCCCATGTAAAGGCAGGTTTTGGCTCCATGCCTTTTTGGGTTTTTGACAGATAAAGTTGTGTAGTTTGGGTGGATCTTTGGCTTTTCAATTTTTTAAAATAAATAATTTATAAAAGTATTTCTCATTACTCAGCATTCCAGGGTTCCTGAGGTGAAAGGTAATGCACAACAACAAACTTAAAAATAAACACCTATCGTTTTGTGTCATGAGCTAAAATAATGAGGTAATTTAAAGGCCCTCTCACAAATCACCTTTTCAGACAATGCATTAAAAGTAGCACCATTGAATGTTATTTTCATTATTTTCTGTTTAAAATGATATGAAGTATCATTGTGAGAAGATTAACTGACACCTCAGAAACCGGGGTATCAAAAGTAGTCTTTAGTCAAAATTCTGAATAGAGAAGCCATAAACAAGAATTACAAAGCAGCAGATCCGTGACATTTCATGGGCAGGGAACTTAGCATTCAGCTTGGATTTTGATTCCCTGAAGCCGTTTACCCTCTTTCAAATGTGGAATTCCTCTAAAACAAGTTTCCAGAAGCAGACTGCATATTCAAAGATACATTATCATCTCACTTAAACTAAAGGCAAGTAGTTTATCACATCAACATTTATTGGCTATTTCTGTGCCTGCTGGGCTCAAGCTCATATCATGTTCTTGACCTGTCTAGAAATTCCGGTTCTGAGAACATGCCTTTTCTCACTTCTATCTTCCTTATTGTTGCGTGGCACTTATTTGAATGTGGAACGCCCTTAATGGCCTTGCCTCAGACTTTGCCCTTTCTCAGCTCTGAGCACACATCTGCCTTCATTTATTCTGAAGCTGCAATTCCCTTTGGCAACCTAGTTATGTATTATTTACATATAGCTATGGAGAGAGAAAGGCAGTCTGGTGGTGTTTTGAGTTTTGGACTAGGACTCTGGAGACGAGGTTTTGAATGCTCACACAGTCATGGACAAGTCAGTCTTTCAGCCTTAGGCAACGGTAATGGAAATTTTCCCCTGAAAAGATTTTGAAAAGAAGACCCTATGAGAGTGTCATCATAAGTCAGAGCAAACTTAAAGGCACATGAAAGCAACAAGAAGGGAAAGATGTTTCCTATTGCACACGTGCATTGTGCATGATCAAAACAATAAATAATACTGTAGAAAGTGATACTCACCCAAAATTGGTGGCCAAGGTGCCACCAAGCGAAGATCCAATGATTATTCCTACTCCAAAACAGAGTCCAAGTTTTCCTAAAGCATCAGCACGTTTGGCAGGAGTGGTTAAATCTGTTATGACCATTTGGGCACCTCAAAAAAGAATGGAAAATTACTGGTTCTTATTACAATATGGAAACACAGACATGGATTTCCCCTTTAAAATAAAGTAATGACAAATTCATGGGCTTATCCAAAATTCTTAGTTGCATATCTTTACAGATCATCAGTGGTCACCTCGACCCACCCAGGAAAATCTCCTCTACATACCTAGGGAGGCACATTTGGAAGCTACAAGGCGTAGAGCTTTTTCGATCTATGCTCCAATTCTGTGGAACTCATTGCCTCCATATATTAGAGAAAGGTCGGAGTTGTGACCTTTTGCAAAGGCGCTCAAGACTTGGCTGTTTGGTTGTGCATTTAAGTAACCGGATCAAATTTTGCCATAGTCACTGCCGAATGTTTTTATGTTGAATATTTTTATGTTGAATGTTTTTATATTGAATGTTTTATATTGTGTATAAACTGTTTTAAATTATAAGTCGCTCGGAGCACCTTGGTGGAGAGCGACTAATTAAGAAATAAAGTGATGATAATGATGATATATGTAAAATGCCATCTAATTTGACCATATTTATTTATTTATTATTTGAACTTATGTGCCGCCACTCCCCTGGGGCTCGGAGCGGCTTACAAGAACAGGCTAAAATCGAACACAATTTAAAACAATTTAAAACAATTTAAAAATAATCAGAGATCAAAGGCCCGTCGAAATAGGTATGTCTTACATGCCCTGCGGAAAGCTGATAAATCCCGCAAGGCACGGACTTCAGGTGGCAGAGTATTCCAGAGTGACGGTGCCACTGCTGTGAAGGCTCTGCATCTGGTTGCTGTTAGACGCAAGGTCTTGACACTGGGAATTTCCAATAGATCTTGGTCCTCAGAACGGAGGGATCTCTGGGGTTGGTAGGGGGTGAGGCGGTATAAATTAGCAATGCAAGATGTCCTGACATCTAGGGGTTGTCTTAAGTGGGGGTGAGGTGTCTGTGGGCATACAGGCAGTTCTTGAGTTACAAACAACTCAGAGTTAAGAATGGAGGTGAGACAACAGGAAGTGAGAAATCTACCCCTATGAAGAGAAATTCACTCCTGAAAGAGTTATCATAGGGAAAAGGTGTCTTCATTGGAGCTTTCTCACCAATCTTTGTTTCCACAGCAAGCCACAGTTTTCAAAATCTAATTGTCAGAGGAACATAAAGTGAGGTGAAATCTTCTGAGCATGGGCACAGACAGCAAAACAAACCCCACGGGGGTGTTAACCCTTCTTGGTGCGATCCAAAGTTTATCTATCTATCTATCTATCTATCTATCTATCTATCTGGAGTTATATTTTTAAAAAATGTACCTGTTCCAACTTATAAACAAATTCAATTTAACAACAAATCTTTAGAACATATATTGTAACTTGAAGACTGTAGTTTGACACTGCTTTAACAGCATGACTCAATGGGATAGAATCCCGGATTTTGTAATTTGGTGAGGCAAATTAACCCTGTGACAGAGAGGGTTAAAAGCCCTGTAAAACTACAACTCATAAAATTCCATACCATTGAGCTATGACACTAAAAGTGGTAACAAACTGCATTAATTCTAGTGTAGAACACAACCTGTTGCTCTCCAGGTGTTTTGGACTTCAGCTCTCAGAATTCCTGACCAAGCTGGCTAGGGTTTCTGGGAGTTGGAGTACCAAATACCTGGAGGGTATAGGTTGTGCAGGCCTGGTGTAGATGTACCCTTTGATAGGAAGGAGCAAATTTGTATTAGAACGGGAGTGTTGACACAGTTCATTTCTGAACTTTCCTTAATGGCATAATTAAAAGGACTATGATGAACACTTAACCTTCAGAAATTAACAGTATTCCATCATTGAGTGATGGGAGATTTATCTGTTTATTACTGTGTGGGTAAGCTTTTATTACATTTTTAAACTGGGAAATCTGTGGAATTCTATGGTAATTATGTGTATGGTTTTGTGATTATTGTAAGATGTTTTGAAGGTGTGTTTGGATACACAAGTGGAGTGTCCTGATTAAAATCTTAGGGTCCATGGAGACAGACAACAAATAAAGGAACTGTCTTGGTTTTACCTGTGTCCAAATGACACCTTAGGATACTTAGAGTAATCTGGAGTAAACTGGGATTTTTCAGTTTATTATAGATTAATTAAACATGTGGAAAGATCCGGACCAGCTTCAGAATGGACTTCCTTCTTTCCATGCAGTTGAGACACAGTAAAGTTAGTTATGGGTGAAACTAGGGGTCCATCTACACTGCCATATAAAATCCCGATTATCTGCCTTGAACTGGATTATATGGCAGTGTAGGCTCATATAATCCAGTTCCAGTCAGATAATCTGGAATATCTGCTTTGATAATCTGGATTATATGGCAGTGTAGAAGGAGCCTATGTAACAACATTTGAAAAAAATGTTTTCCTGGTTTGAAAGTGTTATTTCCTGTTTAATTGTGTGGCACTTACTTTGAAAGTAGTTGTTATACTCCAAAAAGTTCATTTTTGTGGCTGGCACAAACTATGTTGAATTGATTGAGACAGTCTATGAGATAGTATTCACTGAAAAACTACAGTAAACTGTGCTGTAGGATGTCCCACAAAATAAAGTTTTTGCAGTTTAATAAACTGTTTACATGTTTTTATGATAGAACCAATTAGGAAGTGCCATTTATAACCCAGGAATAGAAATCGTGTTATATTGCCTAATCTGGATTATATGGCAGTGTAGATTCAACCTAGGATTATGGCAATAGTGTGACAATCATGACTAAGTATTGACATTGAATATGAAAGTTACTTCGACTACCCATCCATAATTTAACTAAGTATCTGATACAGAGTTTTGTCCTCATAAATGAATACATAGGATTAAGTTTCATCTAGCTCAGTAGGCCTTCCTTTGAAATAGATATGCATATGATTGCATTGCCACAAAATAAAAATAAGTTATTGTCGAAGGCTTTCATGGCCGGAATCACTGGTTGTTGTAGGTTTTTTTCGGGCTATATGGCCATGGTCTAGAGGCATTCTCTCCTGACGTTTTGCCTGCATCTATGGCAAGCATCCTCAGAGGTAGTGAGGTCTGTTGGAACTAGGAAAAGGGGTTTACATATCTGTGGAATGACCAGGGTGAGACAAAGGACTCTTGTCTGGTGGAGCTAGGTATGAAAAATAAGTTAGGCAATGGTTAACCTAGATCAGCTTTCCATAAAAAACTCCCCACAGATGTTTTGTACTACAAATTCCATTCTTGACTATAAGCCATGCTAACTGAAGTTGATGGGGGTAGTACTTTAGTGCATTTGGAAGGCAATAATCTGGGGAGAGCAAATCAACATTATCTCACCTTCTTGCTTGATGATACATTGTACATTCCTCTTGAATTCACTTTGTTTTATTCCTATCATGCACAACATCAAACAAGCTGACTCTATCTTCCACATAATCAGAAGTCAGTTAAAGGACACTTCACAAAAAGGGTTTCTTAGTTTGACTGTAAACCAGAACTGAGTAGACTGACTCCAACTTTTGAATAATTTAGTAACATTACCTGGTAGTCCATGCATAAAGATGGACGGACACCTAGAAAGAAAGAGCAACGGGACACTTGTGGACACTGACAGAAGGAAGAAGCACAAAGATCCAGCCAGATATGAAAGAGTTAAGGCAGCCCTGGTTCCAAACTGGTCTGCAAATCTGGCAAAGGAAAGAAAGAATTTAGAGAAGGAATTGGTTGCTATCCTGTCATCATCATCATCATCATCATCATCATCATCATCATCATCATCATTTACCATCCTGGAAAATTTGTTTTAGCTTTCTTAGTAATAGTAATACACAGAGAAACTATTGAACATTTTTAAGATAGTCAACAGAACTACAGAGCACCAACTGATGATATATTATAAAAAAAAATCTCAATGCACACACTCTTTGCCTTTTCAGGAAGTAAAATTTCATTTTAGCTGATCTAGGGCTTCCCTTTCTTCTAGTAGGAATTCCACATAGGAAGAAAGAAATACCAATTTATAAACAAAATCAACTGTTGTTTAACAGTGACATGTAGCTAGAAAAAGGTAAAGATAAAGGGTTGTTGTAGGTTTTTTGGGCTATATGGCCGTGTTCTAGAAGCATTCTCTCCTGACGTTTCACCTGCATGTATGGCAGGCATCCTCAGAGGTTGTGAAGTAAAGATAAAGGTTTCCCCTTGACAAAAAGTCTAGTCGAGTTCGACTCTGCGGGGTGGTGCTGACCTTCATTTCTAAGATGAAGAGCTGACGTTATCTGTAGACATCTCCTAGGTCATGTGGTCAGCATGATTCATGGAGTGCTGTTACCTTCCTGCCAAAGTGGTACCTATTGATCTACTCACATTTGTATGTTTTTGAACTGCTAGGTTGGCAGAAGCTGGGCCTAACAAAGGGAGCTCACTCCGTCTATGGATTCGAACTACTGACCTTCCAATCAGCAAGTTCTGCAGTTTAGCTCGCTGCACCACCATGACCATGTAACTAGAAGTTGCCTCTTAATAATGCATGATGTAGTTCACTTTCAGAGGGCATTCTATCTTGGATAGCATAACTAAAGGAAAATACTGTAAACTTTCCTAGAATTTTTAAAGGAGCACAACTTTGAAAAGTACAACTTAGAACTTTATCACATTGACTCCCATCAGATGACGCAGGCTTGACCCCGCCTCCGTTCATCTTGAAGTGTCAGGAAGCATCACAAGACAATTTCTTGCCCACGATGGAGAGGTAAATGGATTTTTGGTGCTTTCTCCCCATCTGATAGGGGAAAGGCCAATGTGGCGATGCATCTGATGGGGACAGGGCATCAATGCACCTTATCCCCCTGCCCAATGGGGAAAGAGGAAAGTTGCCTGCCATTTCACCAGCGATTGCCAGTGAAACTGTAAAAAATAATTTAATAATTTTAAAGTATTTTAGATTTATTAGATCCTTATTCTGTGGCATATGGTTGATTAATTTGGATTGAGTACATTCCATTTAAATATTTAAATGGAGGTTAGTGTGAAGAGGTCCTATTTTAACCTTATTCTCTGTAGTCTACATAATAAGAGGTTAATAATTATTTCTTGGAACACAAATCAGTAAGAGTCAATGATATGATAGGAAGGAATCTTTCATTCCTCTTCTGTCAGACAAAGCAATCCAGATGGCTACTGAAACTACTTTCCTGAACTGAGAAATTAAATGGTATTATAGAATTGATTCCAAATAATTCTGCCATTTCATAGGGTTCACAAGAATATTTGTTATATCTACCTCCCAAATATGGGACCTCCCAAAAGTTGAAGAACACCAAAGATTGTTTGCAAGTAGCCAAATTCGACTGCATCCAAACCGAGGCTGGTCGCCAAATACTAAAGCAGGGTGGGACATCAAAAAAGAAGGGTTGAATGTTATATTTCTTTATGAATGAAACACTAACAATACATCTTACAATTTTAGTAGTGCCAAAGGTAGTCTCTTAAATTTGCACATTGAAGTTTGCCAGAAGACCAACATCTGACTCTATCACATCACATTGTTCTCTAAAGTAGAGTTTAGAGCAGAAGTGGGGAATTTGTAGTTTTCCAGATATTTTTGTACAGCAACTCCTATTATCCTTAACAAGCATAGCTAATGTTGAGGGATAACACATATTACTGTCCAACATTGAAGTCTTAATTCTTATATGGTTGATTTCCCCATCATCCATTCGAGGTGCAGTACATTATAGAATGAATGCAGTTTGACACCACTTTAACTGCAATGGCTCAATGATGTGGAAACCTGGGATTTGTAGTTTGGTGAGGCATCAGCACTCTTTAGCAGACAAGACTAAAGTCCTACAACACCCAGTATTCCATAGCATTGACCTATGGCAGTTAAAGTGAGTCACGTTTCATTATTTCTAGATGTACCCTGAGTCTTTATCCTTGGTACCTCCAATACCTATCTTCTCCCTTCCTGCCAATAGTACATAGCAACACTGCCTACCAGAGCAGTGTCAAGGCTGTTTTTTTTACAGACCTCATTTTATGGAATTATTTTTAAAGACCCAGTGCTACTTGCTGTGTTGTATATTTAAAATTAACACTGTTGATCTCATTTACTATTTTATTACAGGCCATTGCAGCTGCCATCCACTCCCAGCTGAGTCCAGTGATGAGATCAATTGTAACGGGATACATCAGGCGCACTGTTGCTGCCTTTCTGCCAAACACCTTACCAGTAGAGCCCTCCTAGCAAAGATGCTTGTTCTGAGATTAAACAGCCAAAGATTCCAGCCAGAATGAGGCATCCAGCTATTCAATCAACTATGAGATAGTATCTGGATAGACCCCACCCCTGGATCCCATTGTTAGGGTCAGCTGGGGAGGGGGCAATAGCCCCAGGAAGAAAGAAAAACATGCCAATTTAAATGTTTTGTTGTTCATTCGTTCAGTCGTCTCCGACTCTTCGTGACCTCGTGGACCAGCCCACGCCAGAGCTCCCTGTCGGCCGTCACCACCCCCAGCTCTTTCAAGGTCAGTCCAGTCGCTTCAAGGATGCCATCCATCCATCTTGCCCTAGGTCGGCCCCTCTTCCTTTTGCCTTCCACTTTCCCCAGCATAATTGTTTTCTCTAGGCTTTGCTGTCTCCTCATGATGTGGCCAAAGTACTTCAACTTTGTCTCTAGTATCCTTCCTTCCAGTGAGCAGCCGGGCTTTATTTCCTGGAGGATGGACTGGTTGGATCTTCTCGCAGTCCAAGGCACTCTCAGCACTTTCCTCCAGCACCACAGCTCAAAAGCATCGATCTTCCTTCGCTCAGCCTTCCCTATGGTCCAGCTCTCACATCCGTATGTTACTACAGGGAATACCATGGCTTGGACTAGGTGGATCTTTGTTGCCAGTCTGATGTCTCTACTCTTTACTATTTTATCGAGACTGGACATTGCTCTCCTCCCAAGAAGTAAGCGTCTTCTGATTTCCTGGCCACAGTCTGCATCTGCAGTAATCTTTGCACCTAGAAATACAAAGTCTGTCACGGCCTCCACATTTTCTCCCTCTATTTTCCAGTTGTCAATCATTCTTGTTGCCATAATCTTGGTTTTTTTGACGTTCAGCTGCAACCCGGCTTTTGCGCTTTCTTCTTTCACCTTGATTAGAAGGCTCCTCAGCTCCTCCTCGCTTTCGGCCATCAGAGTGGTGTCATCTGCATATCTGAGGTTGTTAATGTTTCTTCCAGCAATTTTCACCCCAGCTTTGCATTCATCCAGCCCCGCACATCGCATGATGTGTTCTGCATACAAGTTAAAAAGGTTGGGTGAGAGGATGCAGCCTTGCCGTACGCCTTTCCCAATCTTGAACCAGTCTGTTGTTCCGTGGTCAGTTCTGACTGTTGCTACTTGGTCCTTGTACAGATTCCTCAGGAGAGAGACAAGGTGGCTTGGTATGCCCATCCCACCAAGAACTTGCCACAATTTATTATGATCCACACAGTCAAAGGCTTTAGAGTAGTCAATGAAGCAGAAGTAGATGTTTTTCTGAAACTCCCTGCCTTTCTCCATTATCCAGCGGATATTGGCAATCTGGTCTCTGGTTCCTCTGCCTTTTCTAAACCCAGCTTGAACATCTGGCAACTCTCGCTCCATGTATTGCTGGAGTCTTCCTTGCAGGATCTTGAGCATTACCTTACTGGCATGAGAAATAAGGGCCACTGTACGGAAGTTGGAGCAGTCTTTCGCATTTCCCTTTTTTGGTATGGGGATGTAAGTTGATTTTTTCCAGTCTGATGGCCATTCTTGTGTTTTCCATATTTGCTGGCATATGGCATGCATCACCTTGACAGCATCATCTTTTAAGATTTTAAACAGTTCAGCTGGGATCCCGTCGTCTCCTGCTGCCTTGTTGTTAGCAATGCTTCTTAAGGCCCATTCAACCTCACTCCTCAGGATGTCTGGTTCTAATTCATTCACCACACCGTCAAAGCTATCCTCGATATTGTTATCCTTCCTATACAGATCTTCTGTATAATCTCGCCACCTTCTCTTGATCTCTTCAGCTTCTGTTAGGTCCCTGCCATCTTTGTTTCTTATCATACCAATTTTTGCCTGAAATTTACCTCCAATGTTTCTAATTTTCTGGAAGAGGTCTCTTGTCCTTCCTATTCTGTTGTCTTCTTCCACTTCCATGCATTGCTTGTTTAAAAATAGTTCCTTGTCTCTTCTGGCTAACCTCTGGAATTGCGCATTTAACTGGGTATATCTCCCCTTATCCCTGTTTCCTTTTGCTTTCCTCCTTTCTTGGGCTACTTCCAGTGTCTCAGCAGACAACCATTTTGCCTTCTTGGTTTTCTTTTTCTTTGGGACGTACTTTGTTGCCGCCTCCTGAACAATGTCGCGGACTTCTGTCCATAGTTCTTCTGGGACACTGTTTACTAAATCTAGCCCTTCAAATCTGTTCTTCACTTCCACTGTATATTCGCTAGGAATGTTAGTGAGATCATATCTAACTGGTCTGTGTATTTTCCCTGATCTCTTTAGTTTTATTCTAAATTGAGCAATAAGGAGTTCGTGATCTGAGCTACAGTCAGCCCCAGGTCTTGTTTTCACCGACTGGATGGATGTCCGCCACCTTTGGCTGCAAAGGATGTAGTCAATCTGATTTCGGTGTTGACCATCTGGTGAAGTCCATGTATAAAGCCGTCTTTTAGGTTGTTGGAAGAGAGTGTTTGTTATACACAGCGGGTTTTCCTGGCAGAATTCTATCAGCCTGCGTCCCGCTTCATTTTGTTCTCCCAGACCATGCTTGCCTGTGATCCCAGTTGTCATTTGACTTCCCACCTTGGCATTCCAGTCTCCTGTAATGAAAATAATGTCTCTTTTTGGTGTATTATCCAGTAGGTCCTGCAGATCCTCATAGAACTGATCTACTTCTGCTTCTTCAGCAGCTGTGGTTGGGGCGTATATTTGGATCACTGTAATGTTGAAAGGCTTTCCTTGCACTCGAATTGAGATCATTCTGTCATTTTTTGGGTTGTATCCAAGCACTGCTTTAGCGAATTTCTTATTAATTATGAAGGCTACTCCATTTCTTCGATGTTCCTCTTGTCCGCAGTAGTAGATCTGGTGGTCATCTGATGTGAAGTGGCCCATTCCAGTCCATTTCAGTTCGCTGACCCCCAGAATGTCTATCTTTAGTCTTGACATCTCACCAATAACAACATCCAATTTGCCCTGGCTCATAGATCTTACATTCCAGGTTCCTATGGTGTGTTGATCTTTAGAGCATCGGATTCGTCGTTCACCTCCAGTACCGTCGGCCGCTAGCCTTCCTTTCGGCTTTGAGCTAGCTGCGTCATCACATCTGGGGCTAGTTGAACTTATCCTCTGCTCCTCCCCAGTAGCATTTTGGCCATCTTCCGACCTGGGAGTCCCATCTTCCAATGGCATACCGACATATCTCTGGTTGTACTGGTCCATTTAGTTTTCTTGGCAAGGATACTGGGGTGGTTTGCCGTTGCCTTCCCCAGGGATCACGCTTGGTCTGACCTCTCTGCCACGACCGTCCCGTCTTGGGTGGCCCTTCACGGTTTCGCTCATGACATCATTGAGGTGCTCAAGCTCCAGCGCCACAACAAGGCGGTGACCCTTTGCTGGAGTTTAAATGAATTTAAATGTGTGCAGCAGAAATGTGCTGCCATCAAAAAAAAAATCAGTCAGGTGTATTACAAGCAGATGTGGCACTAATGGAGTGAATCCAAGGTAGTTCTGGAATACTCCAATTGCAACGGAATTATTTTGCTGGTGTAGACAACCTCCTGGAAGTATTGCTTGTTTACTGAGGAAAATGTGATGCTGAAACTAGATAGAACGGTAATCTGACCCAGGAAAGCTATCCCTTGTAACAATAAATAATCCAGGAGGATATTTAAGGGTTTTACTTTTCATATGTTTAGACTAAACATGTGCAAAAAGTTGCACAGGAACTTACAAGGGAAAGCAAACAAGCAACAACAACAAAAAGATTTTGCTCTTCATATCGCAACAAAGGAATATACACTCTAAACTGTTTTGGTCTGTCACTGCCAACTTGCTCTCATTACAAGGAAGAAGTGTTTGTTTCAGACAGCTATATTTCTATGTAACAAATATTTTTTAAAGAATGCATTTATGAATGCATCTCAGTGATTCTGACTCAGATGCATGGGGCAACCACTTTTTCGAAGGCCATTTTTAAGATCCATGAAGGAGTAAAAAAATCATACTCACTGGTACAATCCCAATCTGCATGAACATACAGCTCAGGTCCACAGCTGTCACCAGATACATAATTTGGATCACCCATTGTGCTGAGGTCGTATTTACTGTTGTGTCTTGATCATCTTTTACCAAAGGCTCTTCTTTCAGTTTCACTCTTTGTTGAGCCATTTCAGAGGGGGCTCCTGCATTCATGCTGCACAGGAGAAGCTGTTCGGCACAACGGCTTTCCTTGGAGGAATGAAAGTAAAAATGAACTTTCACCTGTGGCATGTTTTGGACTTGGAGGTGGTGCACTCTTGCTGACTCACTGACAAACTCCACCCTTTTTAACCATAGCATTTTCGTGTAGACAAGTGCTAGGTTTGAAACTATCTGCTTAGACAAAAATCAATCAGATTTGCATAAATTGTGCATTGGAATTACTACTGTGCAATGAGATTGTAGCCATGCAGCAGAATTCTATACATGTTCTCTAAGAAAGAAGCACTGTGTTCCATGGGGTTTGCTCCCTAATATATATGGCTATTATTACAATCTCAGAGAATCTGAAATATATGTCACAACAGACCTCTGTGTTTTGTGTGTCAGGAGTGACTTGAGACACTGCAAGTTGCTTCTGATGTGAGAGAATTGGCTATCTGCAAGGACCTTGCCCAGGGGACACCTGGATGTGTTACAATCTTGTGGGAGGCTTCTCTCATGCCCCTGCATGAGAAGCTGGAACTGACAGATGGGAGCTCACCCTACTCCCTGGATTTGAACCGCTGACCTTTCAGTCAGCAGTCCTGCTGGCACAAGGATTTAACACATTGTGCCACCGGGGGCTTCTACCATGTGGGTGTGTTGGTGTGTGTGTGTGTGTGGGGGGGGGGGGGGTACTGCTGCTTTATATTTACTTCTTTTGGACTACTGTTCCCAGAATCCTTCAGCTACTGTGACCACAAACTATGTTGGTTGGGAGACTGGGTGCTGTAGTTCCAAAACCCTTTAATGTGCTATTACAATGTATGCCCACTGATGTTCTATTCAAGTGTATGCTAAAAGGCATGACAGGTTGTCTGGAAATTAATGCATAGTGAATTTTAACAGATCACATTGTATGTGTGATCCCTTTCTGGCATACACTTTCTTTCAGACTCAAAGTCAAATACTAAACTGGTTGTTGTAGGTGTCTGGACCAGATAGTTCCGAAGTATAGTAAATTTCCCAGCACTCAAATGTTGTATAAATGAATGACAAAATGAATATGTGAAAACAACATTGAGCTTGATGATTACATTGTAAGTGAAAAAGTGTTTACTCACAGATTAGTAACAGGTCAACGGCAACAGACAGATCTGCTGAGTTTAGACAACTCTACTCCACTTGCGAGCCCCTGGTGGCGCAGTGGTTAAAGCACTGAGCTGCTGAGCTTGTTGACCAAAAGGTCGCAGGTTCAAATCCAGGGAGCGGCGTGAGCTTCCGCTTTCAGCCCCAGCTTCTGCCAACCTAGCAGTTCGAAAACATGCAAATGTGAGTAGATCAATAGGTACCACTCTGGCAGGAAGGTAAGGATGCTCCATGCAGTCATGCCGGCCACATGACCTTGGTGGTGTCTATGGACAACACCAACTCTTTAGCTTAGAAGTGGAGATGAGCACCACACCCCAGAGTTGGACATGACTGGACTTCATGTCAGGGGAAAACCTTTATCTTTACCTACATCTCTTGCATTTGCTGTAGAATAGTTCTGAAAGTGAAGGAAAAGCAAACTTCCTGGTTTATACCTTGCAGGGACCATGAACAAATTGTCCTCAATTGGTAGAAACGTAAAATCAAAATGAGTGTGTCCAGAAAAGAAAGACCTGCTTTATCCTGATTGAAACTGTTTACATTTTGCCAATTTGATCATGCAGGCTGGTACAGAGCATTAAAAAGTTTTGTTTTTGGACTACAACTGGACATGCTCCCTTGTAGGTTCTGGGAGGTTCTATATTTTTTTTGCTCTTATCACTGCTTTGTTGTTCTTCAAGTGCTGTTTTAACTGCATGATTTCTTAGCATTGAGCCATAGAAGTTAAAGTGGTGTTACACTGCATTAATTCCACAGTGTAAATATATAATCATTAGATCTGAAAATCTTATTCATTTAAGAAGCTCCCTCACTTTCTAATGCTCCCAGTTAAGAACATTACTGCATGCAAAGATGGTTGTGGAGTAAATGAAGTGTTTTTGAACTGCTGCCCCCATTTACATTGAAATAAAAAGGTACTATAATAGACAAATGCAATGTTTAGGGACTAAGAGATATGAAATATCTTTGATAAAAATGTCTTACGTATTGGTCCTTAACTGTTCCAATAACAAGATCACAGTACTGATCTTCAATCAGGACAGAAATATGATTTCTTAACATGTATATTTTCATAGACAAGGTTGCTTCTATCCATACACACTTTAAAGAAACAGAAAATAAGTGAATTTGCAGCTACTAGCAGCTCTTTTTTTTAATCAACATCTATTCATGTTGTGTTTTTCCACATTTTCAACAGCAGATGGAGCAAACTGTCTGTGAAATGAATAGCAACTAGGAGGAAAAGACTGAAATTTATTTTTAATGGGCAGAGATCACAGTTGTATGTAGTGCAGCTCCCTCTCAATTCAGCTGAAGTAACAGGTGACCTGAGGGCATCCCTGCAGGATGCAACTTGGCATCTTTATGCTGATATCCTTAAAATCTTACTGCTTCTTGGCAATATTCCTGCTTCTTGGCAGGGGGTTGGACTGGATGGTCCATGAGGTCTCTTCCAGCTCTTTGATTCTATGATTCTTTGATTCTGACTTCAGATGTAAACATGTTTATCTAGGGTTTCATTGTAACTCATCTATACTAAGTAGATCTTGAGCAACAATATAATGTGAAGGAGTGAAAAAGAGAGGGTTAACAAAAAAAAAAGTAGAAAGTTACTTCTGTCTTTTTTTACCCTGTCAGAAGACTGCAGGTCGCTTCTGGTGTGAGAGAATTGGCTGTCTACAGAGATGTTGCCCAGGGGGTGCCTGCATGTGTTACCATCCCGTGGGAAGCTTCTCTCATGTCCCCCGCATGGGAAGCTGGAGCTGACAGGTGGGAGCTTACCCTATCTCTCGGATTTGAACCTCTGACCTTCAGGTCGGCAGTTCAGCCAACACAAGGGTTTAACCCATTGTGCCACCGTGGCTCCTGAGGAAAGGGCGAGAAAAACAGGAAAAATCTGAAAAAGAAAACAGAGAGTGAGCCATATGGCAAATGCTAAGGGTAAAAAGTAATAATTAAAGGTAGGTTTATGACTCAAGTTCAGCTGCTACTCTCTAAGGCGCATCTACACTTTAGAATCAGTGCCATTTGACACCACTTTAACTGTTCTGATTCAATGCTTATGGAATCATGAGAGTTGTAATTTGGTGAGGCACCAGAGCTCTTTGGCAGAGAAGACTAAAGACTTTTGTAAAATTACAACTCTCACAGTTCCATAGCATTGAGCCATGGCAGTTAAAGTGGTGCCAAACTGCATTAATTCTCCTGTGTAGATGCACCCTGTGTCTTTCAAAGATTCATTCAGAGTACAGAGTTATAACACTATGATTCTGCTTTAACTGCTATGGTTCCATCCTATGGAACCCTGGAGTTGGCAGTTTCAAGAAGACCACATTCTTAGCCAGAAAGTTATATTTTCTCAGTAAACTTCACATTCCAGGATTCTAGGCAATGGAGCCATAGTACCGTAATTAAAGTGGGATCATAGCACTGTAACTGTGCAATGTGAATGGGCCTCTATTCTATTGTCCAGTCCTTAACCTATCTGGTTGTGACTCTTTCTAAATGTCCTGCCTTGGCAATATTTGTTCTTCTTCCTCGGTGGCGGTTTTAACTCTCTTTCATGTTTATGCTGTTTTTTAAAAAGATGTCTCTCTCCATGCACACATTCCTCATTAGGAAATGATTTATTCAGATCACTTTCCCACATGGTTTAACTTCTATCTTCTTCATTTTCCAGCTCTCATAAAAATATTTATATGTCTTAAGCCATAAGTCTTTTGTGTTTTATGATCTCTCTGTTCCAATAGTGATTTTCTTCCACAAAAACAGTCAGTATACTGAGAGTTTGTGTTTATTTGGAAGGTTTAAAATTTCAGATAAGTGGCCAGTTGGTAGAATATTATATACAATATTGATTGTTGCAGGGAAGAAACTGTTTATGAAAGAATGATTTGCTTCAGGAAAGCACTACCTCCAGTGGTCTAAAAAGAATCCAGCAATTCTACCTGTCTTTTCTGCTTACCTGCATTTTCAGACTGAGGCCCTGATTTATATGAATGTCTGCCAACTATTTATTAGGCTCCACCGCTTTCTAAATAATTAAAAGTTGAAGGACTGCTCTGCTGGGTCAGTTTTGATGGAAACAAATCTGGAGAGTGTCCATGTTTTGTAAACTGTCCCTAAAAAAGGATAGGCCTGGCAAGCAGAAAACAAATGACTACAGGAAATCTGGTTCCCAAAGAGCTTTAGCCTAAAATCAATAACTGTCATCATCTTCTGTCTGACAGTTCCCTGAAGCAAGCCCTCCACCCCCACCACAAATGCCAACAATAATATTTCTTCTTTCTTTGCCTATATTCAAAGTCTACTCACTGTTCCATTCAATCCCACTCCAGGCAGGTGACTGCATATCATATTAATGGGGCAGCGTAATCAGATGAGTTGCTGATTTTCATCTATTTCACTGCTTCTTAAACTGTGGGCCCTGACCCCAAATGATGGTTTCCTTAGCTCAATGTTGGGGTCATGAAAAATTTGGCAATAGTAAAGGGTTTCTTAATGCCACTTAGATATTTACACAAATCTGTTAGTAACAGCATGCAGTGTTTACAGCCGTGTCGGTGGAAAATGCTTCAGCTGTACTCCACAAAAATGAAACTTGGCCTCTTTAGCATGGCTTGCCAATGCTGATTTATTATCAGTAAATGTTTTATTTTTAAACCCATTTTATATATTACTATCTTAGGTATCTGACGATGCTCAGGCTAGATAATTTGTAATGCTACTTATTAGAAAAAGTCAGTCTTTGCTTTTGTTTTTTTATGAATGCACCTATTAGAAAATCGTCAGCTGGCTTCAGTACTCTCTGGATGCGGATGAACTATAACTCCCAGATTCCAAGGTCAGTCACCCCCCAAACTCTGGCAGTATTCAAAGTTGACCACCTTGCGTCTGAATATCAAGTTTGGGCCAAATCTGTCATCAACTGGGTTCAGTGCTCTCTGGATGTAGGTGAACTACAACTCTCAGAATACAAGACCAGTCATCTCAAATCACATATGTATTCAAAGCTGGCTATGTTGGGTCTGTGTGCTAAGTTTGGTTCAGATCCATCATCAGTGCAGTTCAGAGTGTTCTCTGGATGCAGAGTGAACTACAATTTCCTCCCGGTAGGTCAGTCCCTCCCCAAACCCCTCAAACATGTTCTGTTAATCATCAGGGTTCTGTGTACCAAGTTTGGTCCAGATCTGTCATCAGTCAGGTTCAGAGGGCTCCTTGGATGCAGGATGAACTACAGTTCCTATCCAAGTGGGTCAGCCCCCCCCCCCCCCCCAAATCCCTACAGTATGTCCTGTTTGTCATCAGGGTTTTGTGTGCCAAATGTGTGTCATTGGTGGAGTTCAGAATGCTCTCTGGATGCAGGGTGACTACAACTCCCACTGGGGTGGGTCAGCTCCCCCCCCCAAACCCTTCCAATATGTTCTGTTGCTTCTGGAAGTTCTGTGTGCCAAGTTTGGCCCACATCTGTCATTGATTGGGGGCACAATGGTATCTGGATGCCAGGTGAACTACAGCTCCCACCTGGGTGGGTCAGTCCTCCCAAATCCCTCCAGTATGTTCTGTTAGTCTTTGGAGCTCTGTGTGCCAAGTTTGGTCTAGATCTGTCATTGGTGGGGTTCACAGTTGTCTCTGGAAGTGGGAGCCAATAGGAAAGCTGCTGCAAACATACTTCACCGCCCACACACACGTTTGCTTTCATTATATACATAGATAGGTTTACCCGGAGTCATGTAAAAATTTCTCAGGACAAAAGATATTATAAAAAAAATCACAGATGGAAAGTAGTCACAAGAGGAAAAGGTTTAAGAAGCCCCGGAGTGACAACCATTTTTACAAACAAAACAACTTGACTGTAATACAAGAGAGTGGAAGATTGTTTCAGCCTGAAAGCTAAATCAGGAATACCGCAGAGCAGGCTGAGGGATACCTCACTGTTGGCACTCACTCCCAAACCGGGTTGGCCAGACCCTATTCAAAGCCTCAAATGGCTTGCAATCTTGATATAATGTCTGACATAAAATCATCCCAAGGGCAGTCTTATTCTCTTTCCTGCCTGTAAGAGCAAAGGCCCTGTGGTACAGCATGGAGGGGGCCTTCTTTGCTGTGTTACCCCATTTGTGGAATGCTCTCCTCTTGGAAGCCCAGTTGGTTTCTGTCATTGCCTTCGTTTCACTACCAAGCTTTTTATTTAAGCCCTTGAGGTCTACTCCTTTTTTCAAATATACAGGTAAATGGCTTTTAAAAAGCTTTGATTAACACCAGTGGAGATTTTCTTGCAATCTCATTGAAATGTGGAAGGAAAAATCTGGTATTTCCAGCCATTGATTAAGAGATAAAGAGTAACAATGAAATTGGTGGGTTTCCACCCTCAAAGTTCTGAAATAGCAAAGTGCACCAAAAAGGTATTTGTCCTATGAACAAAAATGCAAGACCCTTTGCAGGTTCTCATGCTAGCAAATATCCTCAGGTTGGAAATGACAGTAGTAATTTTCATGGGTATTGGAACATTAGAGGGCACCAGAGACCCACACATAACTAATATCAGCCTCTGGATTGAAATACTCAAGTGTATGTGCCTTCAAGTCACCTGTCAATTTATGGCAACCTGATGAATTGTAGAGGGGATTCTTAGGCAAGGAATACACAGAGATTGCCAGTCCCTTCTTCTGAAATATACAGCACCTGATGTACATTGGTGGTCTCCCATCTGAGGGCTGATCCTACGCTGCTTCCAAGATCAGATGAGATCTGGTGCTCTTGAGGAATAATCATTTTAGAGAATAATAATGTTAAATTCCAGATTTTGGAAGCTTAGTTGGACCTTTTCTCCCACTGAGTTGTTAGATTGTATTTTTTCTTTTGACAGTAGAAAAGGGGCAACAACAAGCTATCCTTTTGTGGTGAATTTTCTGCATTTAAGTCACAAAACTCAATGGCACAAGTACAAAGTGGGGAATGCATTGTTTAGTACCAGTCTGCCCACCCATGCCCAGAAATTGATTATTATTGTAGGTTTATTGTTTTGTTGGTTGATATTTACTTTTATATTTTGTTATAATGTTGGCTTTATTCTGTTTTATGCTATTGTTCATGTATTTTAATGTGTTATATTTTAACTATGTTAATCGGGCTCATCCCCATGTAAGCCACCCAAGTCCCTTCGGGGAGATGGAGGCGAGGTATAAAAATTAAGTTATTATTATTTTTGTTGTTGTTGTTGTTGTATTACATGTGGAGCCCCTGGTGGCGCAGTTGGTTAAACCGCTGAGCTGCTTAACTTGTTGACCGAAAGATGGCAGGTTCAAATTCGGGGAGCATTGTGAGCTTCCGCTTTCAGCCCCAGCTTCTGCCAACCTAGCAGTTCGAAAACATGAAAATGTTAGTAGATCAATAGGTACTGCTCAGGCGGGAAGATAATGGTGCCTCATGCAGTCATGCTGGCCACATGACCTTGCAGGTGTCTACAGAAAACGCCAGCTCTTAGGCTTAGAAATGGAGATGAGCACCAACGCCCAGAATCAGACATGACTGGACTTAATTTTAGGGGAAAACCGTTACCTTTACTTAGAGATCACCTTGGAATAGCAAAGGAAATCAAGCTGTCCACACTTTTGACATTAGAACCTACTCAATTGCTATATTGCATAACAAGTTTTTTTTTAAAAACACACACACACACACACATTTATCCATTTATATTTTTCAGGACTGATTATATGTTTGCAGTCAGAAATGCATGTATTTATGAGCTTGTGACCCCCTTGCCCCCCAGTAATGTATATAATTTTGAAAAACACATAAATCCAAACTTAAACAATAGGAAAGGTGATAGAAATTAAAGGACTTGGCCGAGCTAGCTGGTGAATTTTTCAGACATTGTTAAATTCAAAATATGGCTGTTAACCCCCCCCCCCCCCCCAACCCAAAAAACAAAAACAAAAAACAGTTGCCAGGGTTGTAAATATAGTTAAAACTACAAGAGAACAAGGCCATCTCTGCTGGCCTTCCACAAGCAGGTCAAGATTTTTTTCCTGCAAGCAGGCATTTGGAGAAAGATAGGGGGTACATTATTTATTATTATTTATTTACTTTATTTATATTCTGCCTTTCTCAACCCCACAGGGGACTCAAAGAGGCTTACAAGCTCTGGCAAAAATTCAATGCAGCAGCATATAACAATAATAAAAAAGCCATATCAAACCATAAAGCAATTAAAACATATAAACAAATTAACACACATAAAAGCAATAAAACAGACTTGAAACATTACTGTTTAAAACATAATAAAGTGCCGAGTCTTGGTTTCCAGTATATATTGATTTTCTCATGATCATTATTCAAGTTGTTGGTGTCGATTCTGTGTTATCCTATTCTCCAAACACCTATGCACATGACCAGATCTTTAGCCTTTTCCTGAAAACCAGGAGGGATAGGACCAGCCTGATGTCACTTGGGTGGGATTCTACAACCGAGGGGCAACCATGGAGAAGGCCCTGTCTCTCTTCCCCATCAGTTGCACTTGCGAGGGGGGTGAGACCAAGAGCAGGGCCTCCCCAGCAGATCTTAAAGCTCTAGTTGGCTCATCAAGGGAGATATGTTCAGACAGGCAAGCTGGACCAGAACTGTTTAGGGCTTTATAGGCCCAAGCCAGCACTTTAAATTGTGCTTGGTAGCAAACCGGCAGCTAGTGGAACTGACACCAGTGGGGCTGTACGCTCCAAGCAGTTAGGAATCTAGCTGATGCTCATTGGACTACTTGGAGCTTCCGGGGGTCTTCAAAAGCAACCCCATGTAGATCGCGTTGCAATAGTCTATACAATCAAGTCTGACTTCTCAAGGTACAGGTCAGCTGGCACACAAGCTTTAATTGTGCAAATGCTCCCTTGGCCACTGCCAAAACCTCGGGTTCCAGGCTCAGCGATGAATCCAGGAGAACTCCCAAACTGCAAACCTGTGTCTTCAGGGGGTTATTTGCTTTGAACTGGATTATATGGCAGTATAGAAGGAGCCTAAGTCACTGATCAAAATGTTTAAGAGTAATGCCCCTGGGATAGGACCCCAAGGCACCTCACTCGCTGCTGACAATTCTTCTTTTGATAAGGTATAGAACTGGAGGTGTCTTCATGAGTTACTGCTATAAGAAGGAGAGTTCTATCTCAGGAATTGCCTGCAAATCAGAAGCAATGCCTTCATAGAAGCTCCTTATCCAAGAAAGAGGCATACCAGACAGTGTTCATGTTATATGACAACATTCAGGCTTGGCCCATTCACAAGCTAATGGAGGGTTCAGACTATTATGCCTGTCCTGTGGGGGAAGTAACCAGAAAAGAGATGAGAACGTTCACAGCCTATAAACAGTGTTACAAACTGTGTAACAAACGAAACCACTTCCAAAAACAATTCAGAAGCATGACAAAACCCCAAAGATGGATAGTCAGAGAATTGCAGGAAGGCAGGCGTGAACCAGAGACTTGTAAGCACATTTTAATTCAGATTTTGTGCTGGTCTCTTTCACACCACCCAATTATATATGAAGAAGTGTAGGCTTGCCTTGAGGATTCTCTGCCAGAGAGTTCTAGTGCCTCATTATACTCCAAGTCCCAGAATGCTGTAAGAAGTTGCTATAGCAATTTTTTTTCATGCCAGGAGCGACTTGAGAAACTGCAAGTCACTTCCTGTGTGAGAGAATTGGCCACCTGCAAGGATGTTACCCAGAAAACGCTTGGATGTTTTTGATGTTTTGCCATCCTTGTGGGAGGCTCCTCTCATATCTCTGCATGGGGAGTTGGAGCTGACAGAGGGAGCTCATCTGTGCTTTCCCCAGATTTGAACCTCTGACCTGTCAGTATTCAGTCCTGCTGGCACTCTAGTATAGCAATTAAAGTGGTTTCAAAATGCCACTGTATAGTTCAAAAAAGACTTCTTAGAAAACTATGATGAATACATTACTTATTTCTTTTCCACTAATTTCTATCTCCAGCTTCAACGTGTCAACATGGAGAGGAGGGCAACAGACTCTTCCAGATATTGTTAGATTGCAGCTCCCACCAACCATTGTAGCACAGCTATTAGTAAGAGATAATATGATTCACAGTCCAAGAACATCTGGGGAGTCAAATGGTACCCATCTCTATGAGCCCTTTCACACAGCCATATAACCCAGAATATCAAGGAAGAAAATCCCACAATATCTGCTTTGAACTGGATTATCGGAGTCCACGCTGCCATATATTCCAGTTCATAGCAGCTAATATGGGATTTTATTCAGCTGCGTGGAAGGGGCCTATATTACTAAAATCAGGCACAGAGGCTTTTGTAGAGGTTTATCAGATGCAAAACAAAGGAATATATAACAAAAACACGCTAATACCTGCAGGCAACTACATAATCAGGATCGACAGTCCCAAGAACAAGGACACAGGAAGACCAAATTAGTTCCATTTTAGAGGGACTGATGACCGTAAAAAGAGTCTTGAGGGGACCTTTGCCCATCCTGACATTAGGAATAGAATCTGGCATGTAGAACTGGGCAGACTGTCTTTTGCAATTCGACTTGGCAGCTCTGAAGCTCTTCTGTGGAAATCCAGCTGTCTTGCTTGATAATGTTCTTTACACAAAAATGTAAACTGTTTTTATTTCAAAAGGCTTTCAGTTGCTCTCTTTCCATGATTTTTTTTACTGCTTGCCTTTTCAGATTATTTTCTTAACCAACATAATTTATTACATATTATTTGGTTACTATTGCTGTAAATCACTTGGAGTGTTCTAGGTTTATTTGTCAGCCTCTCTCTCTCTCTCTCTCTCTCACACACACACACACACACAAACAAATAAAGAATTAGATACTATTCTGCCTTTCCTTATGGCCTCCTAAGTGTAGAGACAGAGATACCGAAATCAATCTAATCGATCTAATGACATGTTTCGTCCCTGAGGATTCATGAGAGACAAATCAGCTATCAGTGGAAGATGCACTCAGTTGCCCAGAAAGGAGTTGAGACTTTTTAAAAGGAGCCAAAACTATCATCTCTATATCCATAGAGACTAAGAAAATGTAAGGGGCTTTATTTTTGGCCACCTAATCCAAGTCCCCTGCTGATGAAGGAAATCTACAGGCAGCCCATCTACAGCAGATGGCTGTTCAATCTCTGCTTAAAGGCCTCCTCCAAAAGCGATTACACCACTCCGCAAGGTAATTGGTCTCAGCGTCAGGCTTCTCTAATCATCAAGAGATTCTCTGGATGTTCAGCCAAACTCTACCTTCTTATGACATAAACCAGATGCATCTAATCCTGTCTTTGAGCAGCAAAGCACATATATTTTTTCCCTTTTGTATGACAGCTATTTATGTACTTGACAAGAACTTGTAATACAATAAAATTATTCTAGATTAAAAGGAAAATAGGGCATTATAAGATAGGATATGATTAATTCAAATTAAAAGGCAATGAAATTTGGGAAGATAGAAAGGCAATAATCTAAAAGATGAAGTTGCAAAAATGTATAAGAATTGAAATTTTAGTCAAGATGGATAAATTGTTGACACAAATATTACTCCTGGTTACGCATTGACTTTAAATATATAGGTTTATATTTAACAGAAGCCAAAAGGCAACTAAGTAGAAAGAAAAGCATACATATTAGTTTGATAGTCGCTTTTGCTTGAGGAGGAGGGAAAGTCAACTGTGTTTTTAATGGTTGCTGTTATTTGTATATTTAATATTTCACTGTTCTATTTTATTTTATTTTTCAAAATGGGGATAGAGGTTAGTTGTTAATTTGTCTTGGTAGGGATGGGAGGAAATTATAGTTTTTTTGGGTTGTTGTGAGTTTTCCAGGCTGTATGGCCATTTTCCAGAAGCATTCTCCCCTGGTGTTTCGCCTGCATCTGTGGTAGGCATCCTCAGAGGTTCTGAGTTCCTCACAACCTCTGAGGATGCCTGTCATAGATGCAGGTGAAACGTCAGGAGAGAATGCTTCTGGAACATGGCCATGCAGCCCGGAAAACTCACAACAACTCAGTGATTCCGACAATGAAAGCCTTTGACAATACATTGAACATCTCTAAGGGAAGAAACTGTTCCAAGACAAGACCTCACAACCTCTGAGGATGCCTGCCATAGATGCAGGCAAAATATCAGGAGAGAATGCTTCTGGACCATGGCCACACAGCCCAGAAAACTCACAACAATCTAGTGATTCCAATCATGAAAGCCTTTGACAATATGGGGTTTTTGTTTTAGAGTTTAGATTTGTTGTTTGCATTCTTAATCAACTGTGAAAATTTAATAACTTTAAAAAAAAGAAAAGTGCTTATCATGTTTCTCCTTCGTTTTTCTCTTTTTGTGGGTTCAACACACTCATTTTGTTGTTGTTATTTGCCTTCAAGTTGACTTTGACGTGGCATAGGGTTTTCTTGGCAAGATTTTTTAGATGGGATTTGCTGTTGTCTCCCTCTTAGGCTGTATTAGTATGACTAGCATAAGGCCACCCAAAAGATTTCCATACCTGAATAAGGACATGAAATCTGATTCTTCTCATCCAACACTCAAATGAGTATTTCACGCTGGTTCTAAAACAAGTATACTGCATCATTATGCCAGTTCTGATACCCACTCAAACAAAAACAGTTAAATTGCAAATAGTTCTATATTAAATATTACTCTCATCTCTTTGGCAAATTTCATTCCCTCTAGGAACAGGTCCTTTGCAAGACTACTGGGTTTTGCACAGTCAAAATCCAGCTATCCCAAAATAATCTTTTCAACAGGGATAGTGCGTAAAAATACCTTGTAGCTAGGCAAATCAATTCGTCTTGATTTGCTTTGTGGGTTGCAGTTAATCTCAGAACACGGGGTTAAAAGGACTCCAATGGGGTGGGCAAATGATGTCTTGCTACTATCAAAATCCTAGGGCTTCAACCTTGTGAGAACGGATTGCTTGGTAAATAGGCCCGCTCGCTTTTCACATGTCTTTCTATACTTACTGACTGATCAATCATTTCCAAATTGCCTTGGGCAAAATGAAACACGTAATATACAGTACATGGGAGTTGTGTGTAGAAATTGGAGAATGTGTGCAGTGGCATAGCAGAAATGTCCAGCTGAAAGTGCACATAGAGTTGTGTGAGACCTGGAATTCTCATTGAGCTTTTGTCATAGACTGACAGGACAGAGGGAGCCCTTGCTTCGTAAGGTAGTAAGCCGACCCCAAAGGAAAAATGGAAGTAGATTTGTTCAACTTGTAACAAAAGTTCTGCCTCATAACCATGGGTTACTTTTCCAAATTTAGAAAGATGGAGAAAATGTCAGATACCACATTTCAGTCAATCATAAAGAAACTGTGCCATTTCCTGACTAGGAAGAGCTGGCTCAGATCAACTGGCAACGAAGACTTAAGGGCCTTCCAAGCTTATTGGAAATTTGATCATCCAACTTCTGCACACCAAAGGGAAAGCTGAAAGACATCAAAATACTAAAAAAAAATGTTCAAGATAGAATGTGGGGACTGATTCAGCTTTCACTGTTCTGGAAAACTAAAATATCCCTTTACTGCTTTGGTTTAAGTCTAGCATATGGACTGATGGGTTGAAAGACAATTTTATTTATTTTTTCATTAATTTATTCTATTTACAGTATTAGTCATTTCAGAAGAAACTGTTACCATGGGGCATACAAATATAACAGGTCAAACATTTTGGAAGTCTAAGAAATGTACATTAGATCAACATCAAAAGTATCACAACTAAAAGGCTCTAAAATGTATCTGGGAGCAACTATTTAATAAATCTTAAACAGATGTAAAACTACATGCTTGGTTTTTTTTAAAGCTGCCAGTTAGAATAGACAACAATTTTACAGCTTCTGTGTTTAAAATGGGTTTCCTGAGGCTGAAAATATATTGCTTGGTTATTTTTTCCCCATTGGTGGCATTCCATAACTAGGGAACTATCACTGAAAAGACCTGATCATAATGTGTTACTCATAAAAACGGAATGTTGGGGGACAAGAAAAGAGATTTAAAGATGGGCTCAAAGCAAACCTTAAAAACTGTGGCATAGACACAGAGAATTGGGAAGTCCTGGCTCTTGAGTGCTCTAGCTGGAGGTCAGCTGTGACCAGCAGTGCTGTGGAATTTGAAGTGGCATGAATGGGAGAAATGTGCCAAGAGGAAGGCACATCAAGCCAACCCCAACTGGGACTGCCTTCCACCTGGAAACTGATCCCTTCACTGCGGGAGAACATGCAGGTCAAGAACAGGGCTCCACGGTCACCTACATACCCACCGCCAGGACACCGCACTTGGATGACAATCTTACTCGGACAATGAGGGATCACCTAAGCAAGTAAGAAATTCACAACGACAAAGACTTTATCCATTACATGGTTAGCCAGGTGCAGAACCAGCAGGAGAGGATGAAGGAAGATCACTTTAAGAAACACCAGATGCCACTTTTGTATTTCAGCTCCAAACCAGAGACAGTTCAAAGTTCCCTCTTAAAATAAACAAAAGATCAATGAAATCTTCTGCCCATGCAATTGACACAAAAGACACCAGGTGTCATCAGGAAACTAGACATTTTGTTCCCTACAACAAAATAGGGGCCCCTTTTATTTCACATAAGAAGTTGGCTGTACTGGCAACATCACTATTGGCAATATGGATATGTCCTTCCAGTACAGGGCAACAGATTGATGGTATTTTTATATTAGACTATTATTCCATGGGATGCAGACATGGCAGTCAAAGTGGGATTATAGTGCTAAAGTCCTGTAGTGTGAAAAGGCTCTAGTTTAGCAGGGAGGATGCAGAATAGGATGTAGGGAACAGCGACATGTGCAAGAGGGGGGGATGTTCAGGGGGATCAGAGATAACTTGATTCTACCTAATCAAGGTTTGTCCTTGACTAAAGTAAGGGCAGACAACTTCCAAATATCCCTCAACATCAAAGTAACTTGAAGAGCTGCTGCAATCGCCACATTTTGAAAGCGCTTGCATGGTGAACAGTTAGCCACTTGGCTGCACTAGGGGGGCTTTCCTCTTGCCTGAGTTAGACCTGTGCAGCTCTTTTCAAACAACTGAAAGGGACCAGATGAACTGTTTTGAAGGACTGCGTGCAACTTGCAGCCTTCACTTTGCTGAAAGCCCCAAACTCACATTCATGTTAGTGTTGTTTTTGAAATCATTTTCCTTGTTGGCTCTGCTAAAGTAAAGAGCTATTCATGGAGATGGAACTAAGAGAAAGGCTTTAAGGAAGAAGATGTGAAAAATAGCTCAGTGAACCAGTGGAAAAGCACAAAATGAGGGGAACTGCTACCAGGAAGTAACTCTGCTCAATAGCAAAAGGAGAACAGGTCAGAGGAGAGTTCAACAGGTTAGTTTTTTTTAAAAAAGTTTGCATCTGTCTGGGTCTTTATTGGCAGCATACATCTCTCTTTCTCTAAGGTTTTTTTAAAAGACTGGAGAACTAACTTCTCTCTAGATGAAATTTAGCTAAGATCTCTCTTTCAAAGCCACCCAAAACCACATGATGACTGAACTACAGTTTCCTCACAAAGGGCTGGATAGAGGAAAACAAACAAACAAGCAAGCAGAAGATTATGGGGCTTCCCAACATAACAAAATATATTTAGCACCCCTGTTCTCTTAATACATGCTGATGATTTATCCTTTTCCATGGGCCGGAGAGATGTGGTTTTAGGATAGAAGTACAGTGGGCCCGCAGTGTCTACAGAGGTTCTGTTCCAGGACCTAACACAGATATGAAAAAAACACAAATAATCATGCCCCATATTACTAAATGACAGTAACATCAACATGTAAACTTCAACATGTCTGTGTTCACATCAAAGCCATTTATTAATATGGAGTGCAATGATCTGCCATCAGGAAATTGCAGGTTTGACTCCCACAAATCCAGAGGGCCCACTGTAATTGACAACTTGTCACGCTGCTGTAACTTTGGGATAACTCTCATCCCCCAAGCAAATTATAGCAATAAGAAAAGAAGAATGTTGAATGTGTAGTTAAATTTATATTAGATGCTCCATTGGTGGCTGGTGGCGCTGATTTCAGTAGGGAAATTTATCCACCTTGAGGTTTAATTGAGCTATCCAAGGTGTTTAGCTCTATCTCCAAAATAAGCCTAGTACTTTTGATGACTATGTTAACCATCACACTAAAACTCTGAACAGATTTGCCTCTTCACTGGCACTTCCCTCATATACTTAGACCCAAAAAAGTCCTTCCTAATCAATGTATGAGATAAGGGAACAGATCTTCCTGTGTAAAAATGCCGTAACTAATCCTAGTTACAGAAGACCAAATGAGTCCATAGAATTAAGGTAAGTGTTGACCATGTGTACTTACTACAGTTGGGATTTCAGTCCAATTCATAACATGAAATTATTAGTTGGAGTAAACTGAAGATCCAAACAGATGATTCTAGCTATATCTCTCCCACTCCCTGGGTTTTGCCATAGAGGTAAGGGGATCCCAATATGGTGTGTAGCAGTGCTTTAATTTCTCTGTGTTCTTGTTTACTGCATATAATGCTTCTTCATTCAAATAATGAAGGAAGTTAAAAGAAAGAACTTCTTCATACTCTGTATAATTAATATGTGGGAAGTACTGTGACATCTACTTGCTTAAATAGCTTTTACCAAGGCATCTGTTAAATCCATGGTGTAAATCAGTATACCCTCTTGAATGAACTGACATAAAGGGAATGTTTATGTTCACATCTCTCATTATTATTTCTCCTGGTCTTGCCTTCATATATTTGCATTCATATGAATAAATGTACTCAGTGCTTTTGTTCTCCAACTAATTTCCCATTATGAACACCAGGTTTTTTTTAAAAAAACAAAACAATTGCATTATTCTATTTGGAGCAGTAACAGGAGCAGTGTTGGAGGAATGGGTCAATAGTTTGAGTGGAAGAGGGTTTCCCAATCCCGGCCCATGGCTCCAGCCTAGTTGTGGGACTCTGGCGGTTTGGGAATTGCTGTCTCATTCACTCGCCCTGAGGCCACGCTGACATCAGCACCTTCTTCCTGTCTGTCTACTTTTCTCTCTAATTGCTTGCTGGCTCCTATCCTCCAGACATTTAAGTTAGCACCTGCACATTGAGTGCAGTCCTGGGGTGGGAGAAGGAGCAGGAAAATGCACACCCTGGGCAGGAGGGATGGGGAAAGTTGTTTTGTTGTCCTGTGGGTGATTGTGTGGGTATTCAAGAAAGAGGAAGCTCAGCAACAGTGCACTTTGCAGAGAGACACACAGCAGCCAGTCCTTGGAAAGTCCTTGTAAGATACAACACCGATACAGGTCAATCCAGAAGTCGTTATTTTCAATGGAGTTTACTTCTAGGAGAGTGTACATAAGATAAGAGCCTCTTTCCCTCCCTCCCCCTCTCTCTATAGGATCTATTGCTTTAACCCCTCAGCCAGCCACAGAGGCTTTTTTTTCAGGATTTGTGGCTATTTTCTGTTTTGCTGTAAACAACAAAATTTCTCCCTCCATGTGTATATTGTAGAACAGATTTAGTATTGGAATGGCATTAACAGTAACAACAAAAAACCCCTTTGTCACCTCTCACTTTTAACAAGCTCATATAGTTATCAAGAACAATCTTAGTATGTATAAAAGTGGACACATCCATATAAACAATCTATTGGTAAAAGTGTAGCTGCAGCAGCTTCTCCCACAATATGGTTTACATTTGGAGAGTAAAGGGTTAAATTGTAGTTGAATTTTAGGAGCTGGAATGTATACACATGATTACCAATGGTTTCTCCAAGATTGGACCCAGGACATGCCTTCTGCTGATGAAAGGTCCTCACAGATGGATACTGTTTTTGAATTTTCTCTATCTCTAGGCATCAGAGTGCATAAGTGAGATCTCCTGATCCTTTATGTATCATTTACACGTAGCTAGACCTGAATCTAACCTGATGAATCTCTTTTGTGGTAGAACAATCCACTCTAATTTGTACTTAATTAGACCAGGATTTCTTAAATTTGGGTTCTTCAGATGTTTTTGGCTTTAACGCCCAGAAGCTCAAGTCAACATAGATGGCCAAAACATTTGGAGAGTCAAAGATTGAGAGGCCTTGGTTCAGATTGTTTTCCAGCACCAGCTGCATTTTTAATCAATGTGAGAGTATGGAATACATAAAATGAGATTCTGCTGTCTCTACCAGAGTAGTTATGCCAAAAGCAGAGGCAAGTAGAAAAAGTGATCAGCAGTGATGGTGGTGGTGGTGATGTTATATTTGTATGTGTGGACGAACATCATGGGGTAATGCTGATTAGATAAGGGAGCTGTTGGCTCCAAACTACCTATTCCTTGATTACCTGTCTTAAGTGGAGGAAATGTCAATGGCGCTATGGCTGTATATAAAGGGTGGCATAGACTTGTGATACTAATAATAGTGGTTTCTGGATCAGTGCTATTTCACACACCATTGGCTGTCAGTCTTTGGTGAGTTTCCAGGACAAAGAGGGGAAATAAATAATTGTTGGTCCTCCAACATCAAATGGCACGAGAAGTAGTGGCTTAGGCCCCTTCTACACTGTCATATAAAATTCAGACTATCTGCTTTGAACTGGATTGTATGGCAGTGTAGACTCATATAATCCAGTTCACAGCTGATAATGCGGATTATCTGGCAGGGTAGAAGGGGCTTTAGACCAGTACTACAGGACAGGTAATAGCTCTGGCCAAATCACTCTTTCTTGGCCTCATGGGCTTAACTTGCCTGATCCCTGAGATCAGGCATTTGCAGAATGAACTGCTTGGCAAAGGCAGTGTCCCACCCTGCTACATCACCCCACCCCTGCTGAAGTGCATGTTTTATGCACACATGTTTTATGCACACTGTGTTCCCCTATAACATGAGGGGCCAAGCTGCTCTTCTTTGTTGTTGTTGTTGTTGTTGTTGTTGTTGTGCGTAAGTCATTTTTATTCATAGCAAACTGACTGTAAGGTGAACCTGTCACTGTGTTTTCTTGGCAAAATTTGGTTCAATGGAGGTTTGCCTTTGTCTTCCTCTGAGAACGCTTCCAGACTTCACTTAAATGCACAGTGAAGTGGGTTTAAGAAACCTGCTTCGGCACGTGTTTAGGTCCCCACTCCTGCCTCCTAAAACCCATGGGAGAGGTGTCTAGATGCTCTCTCAGTACCTTCAGGAGGTCACCCAGACACCCAGAATCCCCCCATAATAAGCCCTTAAAATTAAAACAACTTACTTGGTTGCCATTAACTTACCTGGTTGCCATTGGAGTCCTTCTGGCATGTAGAAATTATGTGCCAGGAAACCGGAGGGTGGGAGGGTGGTGGTGTGTGTGGAGGAAAATCGCTTATCTCTCTCTCTCTCTCCCCCCCCCCCCCCGGTTCATCATTTCTACACATCCTGAAGGACTCTAGCAGTACTTAAATGGTAGCCGGTAAGTTGTTTTAATTTTTAAGGACTTATTTTGGGGGTTTTGGGGAGGGGTGGGAACCCTTTTGGTTTTCCAGGCTCATAGAGTCTGAAAAACCCAAGATAGCTGTGTGGATTGGGTCTGGGGATTGCATGGCACGGTCCCCAGGCCCAATCCACTCTGGGACCACACCTGGCAAGACCTGGATCTTATCAAAGATCCAGGTCTTACCAAGTATGTAATTAATTCAGTTGTACCAGAGGCATCATTTGGACACCTCTGATAGAACCAAGACAGGCCTGTCTGGATGGGCCCTGAGACTGAAAGAATGTGAGTTCCCCAAGGTTACCTCCAACCTTCTCATGCCTGAGAAGGGATTTGAACCATGGTCTTCAAGGTCATAGGCAAGTAATCAAACCGGTACACCACGCTGGCTCACGAGTCAGTGCAGATTGAAAGAACACCTGTAGTTTACTTTGCTATGCAGTGGAACCAGAAACAGTAGCAAAGTAAAATGCAGTATTGTCAAAATTAATCTGGGAATAAACTTCTGTTGTTTGAAATGATATGTGTAAATGCATTTCTTTCTCAGGTAATAACTTCACTAGATCTGATCTCAGAAATCTGCCATTGTGGTTTAAGTTTGCTAGGGTGACAGTTTTAACCTTTGAATACAGACCTACATACATATGGAAAGCCACATTGACAAAAAAATCTGTAGCATGGAATTGAAATCTGCATATGTTTCCTACTGTTGAAACCATTGATATGATATCAACTAGATAAAATACCTTGAATTATATTATATGCACATGGATTAAATCCAAAGTATAGTAAGAACACATACTGATGGTTTAGATCATCTTGTGTCACCTTTAAACTACTCCAGGGTTTTTTAAAGAGCAGATTCCACCTTTTTTCTAGGCTTCATTAAAAAACATATTGAGTTTCAATTTTATCAGCAAGGTTTTGAAATCTCAAAAGAATAAATGATTTTTTTATTTAACTTTCTGAAGATCACTTTACTTTAGCATGACAAATCAGTAGAAAAGGAAAATATAGTATTCAGAGAGGTCATTGGACTTATTTTTTATTTATTTCATATATCACAAAACTGAGCTCATATCTCATAAATTGGGGTCAATAAAAGGCCATTTTATTAATGTATGAAGACTATATTACCAACGCTAACCCGATTCAGAAAAAATACAGGTATGGTTTAGTCATATTCTTAATCATGAAGGCGATAAAGTATAAATATTTACACGGAACCAGCATCTCAGTTCTGACATCTTTGGGGACTCCAGGGTTGGGCAATTTATGCCCTTCAGGTGTTTTTGGATTGCAACCCAATGCCCTTCTGTACTGCTTATGTTGGATAGGGTTGATGGGAGTTGTAGACAAAAATAAATTGAGAGTCTGACATATTAAATGGAAGATTTTGTGTTTGGAATTCAGTTAAAAGCAATCACTTTCATTAAATTACATTGTATTTATGTTTATGGCCAATATTATTTCTTCCAGGATAATAATAATAATAATAATAATAATAATAATAATAATAATAATAACTTTATTTATGCCCCACTACCATCTTTCCAAGGGGACTTGGGGCGGCTTACATGAGGCCACACCCATTAATACAGTAAACACAATATAACACAAAAACACAACAGAAAATCAGAAATAAAATTACACAAAATACTAAACCAATATAAATAAGCAACACAACAATATGAAATTAAACATTAAAACACTAAAAATGATAACACTGGGCAGGGCCAAAATCAAAGATTAAAATTTTAAAACATTGGGAGATAGGGCAATGTAAAATATCCGAAAGGGGATCCGGGGGATGGGGTAGGATTTAATTGCGCAACCAGAAAATAAAGTGCTTCTGAGGGCTTTTTATATAGAGCTTAGTCAGGGAATATCATACATTTGCTCATTGAAGGCACATTGGAACAGCCAGGTTTTCAGGCTCCTCCTGAAGATTGCCAGGGTGGGGGCTTGCCTAATATATCTGGGGAGTGAATTCCAGAGCCGAGGGGCCACCCTCTCTCTTGTCCCCACAAGTCACGCTTGCGATGAGGGCGGGAGCGAGAGAAGAGCCTCTCTGGACGATCGAAGAGGTCGTGTGGGTTCGTAGACGGAAATGAGGTCACGCAGGTAGACGTGTCCCAAATCGTTCAGGGCTTTGTAGGTCAAAACCTGCACCTTGAATTGAGACCGGAACATAAACAGCAGCCAGTGGAGCCCCTTAAACAGGGGGGTTGACCGCTCCCTGTAACTCGCTGCCATTCACTTATATTGGATCCTTATTGGAGTTGGGAGTGGTAAAATATTGTGCATTACTTTACTGTACTCTATAACACTTTGAACAAGACCCTCTTTGCACAGGACTAAATAAAATGTGTTACAATCTGTGAAGAAAGTTTATAAGAGGAACAGATATCTGCATTGTTCTGCCTCCCAGGAGTTACACCAAAATGTTTTCCTCCGAATGGGACATAAAGCTGGAAAACAAAGGACACAACACTCCCTTCCCATAGAGAACTAAGAAATCCTGATTAGCAAGGATGTGTAAAAATTGTGTACCTTTAAAAGTAAGCATATATTCTGTAACATGATACCATGTGGATTGTGAAGAGTTAACTGTGAGAGGTGAAAAGGTGGCAGTTCACTTCTAGCTGAGGCCTGAAGCATTAAGTTGTGTATGTGGAATACAGTTGGCAGTCCTCCAAAAATTCACATCACCGTTACTGTTAACAAGGCAAAAACTACAGGGCAGGCTTTAGTGGGCTTAAATTGAGTAGTTTTCATATTGGCTACAATACAGGTGTCCCCTGCTATTGGACACTCTGTTGAATATCTGTTTTTCCAACTTTTTTTAATGACAGTCAGAACCCATACAGGCAATAACATATTTTTGCAAACACATAGTGCTTTTTCATCCAATAGAATTGGCACTAGCTTTTTGTTCCGTCTGCATTCAGAAGTTGTTCATGGTGCATCTCTTACAAATTGCATGCAGTGTGTCTCTTATATTTACAATAACAATATTTATAGATGTCATCCCCTTTTTGCTAGCCAAAATGAATTTAGAAGCAAAAAAAAAAAAAAAAAAAATAGGGACTGAGTTCTGGATTTCAACCATTTCTGTTTTCTGATAATGCTCTTATCCCAAACCTGCAGAATTAGTGGGGAATAATAATGATAATAATGGAGAAGGAAGAAAAGTTGTGATTATTAGACTTTATGTTTCACCCTTTCTTCCCTGGCAGTTAAAACAAGCACACTATAGCTAAAAACATTAAAGGATAGCATTATAGTAGAATTAAACATTTCACAATATTAAAACAAATAGGATTTTAAAACAGTTTTTTATAAAAACAACACCATTCTATCTTAAAAGATCTTTCTTTAAAGATGTTCTGTTCTAAAATCCTATTGAAATAGAGCAGTCTTTGAGAGGATCTTCCTTTTTACAGTGATTAGCTTTCATGTTTAGGCCAAAGAAATGAGAATTAATGAATTTTACAAGGTTATTCATCAGAGGACTTTGATCCTTTGGCATGCACACCACATCCTTAGGACCACTTAATCACTTATAACAGTTCTTTAGGTCCAAATTAGGCATAATAGTAATAGTGTAGCCTTATATTTGTCTACAAAGAATTACTCCCATTGACTTTCATAGGATTTACTGTAGACACATGTAGGACTTAAATGTAGGACTACCCCTGAAATTGGTAGCTGTCTAGCTCCTCCTTTACCCTCTATAACAAGGCTCTTTAAGCTATTTGATGTGGTAGACCAACCAAGTTTCCTCACTAATGTGCCATGAGCCGGGACTACATTTGTACTCATAGGCTACAACTGCTTCTTTCTTTCCTTGAAACTTGTCAATGGCTCACAAACTGGCACTAGTCCACAGTTTACTGCTTTGAAATATGTGTCAGACTTTGCCTGTGTTGTGAAATAATCTTCTTGGTGAGTTCTGCTGGCACAAATGGCCTTAGACAAGCAACCGAACATCTGTAGAGGACACCCAATGGTAGAATGACAGCCAGGTTTTCATAAGTAACTACTGTGCAATGGAAGGGTGCTTGGTTGTACTGCCCATTGTGATAGTAACACAACCCTGTACGGTAATTACCTCCGTTTTCATAATTTTACATTAAACCAGCAGTAGATAGGATCTTGGCCAACATTCCCAAACCACAGTGATATTCTCATAGATATTACAGGGAGATATTATAGATATTACAGAGGAAACTGGGAGGAACTAGACATGCACCTATCTATTGTAAAATAAACCAATGGTTATCTACAGCAAAATGCTTTTACGTAAGCCTTCTGATATATATATAATGCTAAGAACACAAATATCACTGATACTAAAGAAATGTCTTTGACTAATCTTTATAAAACCTACTACTGTATGAATAGTAAAGAGTAGAGACATCAGACTGGCAACAAAGATACGGCTAGTCAAAGCCATGGTATTCCCTGTAGTAACCTACGGATGTGAGAGCTGGACCTTAGGGAAGGCTGAGCGAAGGAAGATCGATGCTTTTGAACTGTGGTGTTGGAGGAAAGTTCTGAGAGTGCCGTGGACTGCGAGAAGATCCAACTAGTCCATCCTCCAGGAAATAAACCCCGACTGCTCATTGGAGGGAAGGATACTAGAGACAAAATTGAAGTACTTTGGCCACATCATGAGGAGACAGCAAAGCCTAGAGAAGACAATTATGCTGGGGAAAGTGGAAGGCAAAAGGAAGAGGGGCCGACCAAGGGCAAGATGGATGGATGGCATCCTTGAAGTGACTGGACTGACCTTGAAGGAGCTGTGGGTGGTGATGGCCGACAGGGAGCTCTGGCGTGGGCTGGTCCATGAGGTCACGAAGAGTCGGAGACAACTGAACGAATGAACAACAACAACAACAACTGTATGAATAGGTCTTGTGCTACTTTTGTGGCACTAATAACTGGGGACAATGTTATTTTCTTTTTGTATATAGTCAAGTTGCAAACAAGCAACAGTTTTACACACACACTGACAACAAAATAATATTCAGTTAAATCTGGTAAACAAACCAGATTTCTAGAAATCTGTCAGGTGAGGTTCTGCTTTCTCCAATTTATAATATGTAAGTTTATTAACCTTTAAAATAATTAAAATCTAGACACTTTATCAGATGTAATATTTTTAAATCACCACACACTATAATATATAATAATATATTTAAAATTTAGTATATTTACTCATACAAAATCCAGATAGAAACAGAAAAGGAAGATTACCACTTACAAGCCATAACTTGTCTGTTTTACTCATGTAAGAGTAACTAATTTTAAATCTTCCTAGTGAACAGTATTTTAAAGTGTAGTTGCAATTTCCAGCCACAGTTATGAACTCCATTTTTGCCGTACATGTGTAGAGCCATGGACATGGCAATAAATAGATATGTCCCCGGCACATAACCACATATGGTCTAAATATGGGGAAATGGCAGAACAATGGCCTTACTGCTTATGACAAATTGTGTATTTGCTTGTGAAAATCAGAGAGAGAATCTAGCTCTTCCAAGGAGAAAGGATATATGGAGTAAGCAGACAGTAAAGGTTTTGTTTCCTAAATATATATCCTGCCCTTCACTATGAAAACATTCAGAGTGTGGTTCCTGATTGTATCATGCGGTACACATCTGTGGTCCAGAAGTGAAACTCTGTGGTTGTCCTGAATGCTGCACAGAGTGAGTCCTGTACTCTGCTCCTGCCCTGCCCTGCCTTGCCCTGCCCTCTGTTCCTTGGCAGGGCACCAGAGACAAAAATAGTCCAAAGGGACCATATTTACTGCAAAATTGAGTGCTATGGTCTTGTGATGGCCTTGTGGCACGCTTCTTCTCTCCCCCAAAAGCATCTCCAGGATGAATATAATAGGTTTTATCTATTTTTTCCTCTTGAAATGAAAAGCTGTAATGACGAGAGCTGGTGGATATAAGTGGAAATGCCATTGCACAAACAGGAGACTTATTTGAGAAGGAATAGGAACACGGAAACTGAGGTGTTGCAGGTTTCATTGGAAAAAATGCTCCAAAATGTATAATAGCAAGAAAGAATAGGTGGAGGTAGTTTGAAACAGGGGTGACCTTCCAGATGTTGCTGAACAGTAACTCTTATCAGCTTACACCACCATAAGCCAAAAGGGAGGGATGATGTGGTCACAAGTTCATTCAAAATAAAGAGAGCTTTTGTAAGTCTTTAGAAATGCCAATTCTTTTCTAAAGCATGGCATGAGTTCTTACTTTATGAAAAAAGTAGGTTTTCCATTATATTATAACAACAACAATAACAACAACAACAACAACAATACTTTGTTTATATTCTGCTCTTCTCCCTGTGGGAACTCAGAGTGGATGACAGTGTAAATTCATACTGGCCAACATTCAATGTCCTGTTACAATACAATGAGGCACACAAACACAACAAAGGCAGAGGCTTCTCCTTTCATTTCTGGCTTCGGAGGTGGTACCCATCTCTGGCTCTGGGGGAGGTGCTGTTCTCCATTTTCAAGCTGAGGAGCCTGTATTGTCACCTGGTTGTGTGACCGACATGACTGCATGGAGTGTCATATGCCTTTCCTGTTAAAGCGATACCTATTTTTTCTTCGTGGTCTCTGCGAATGCACACTTGTGGAGAGACTGCGCCTGCGCGGGCTCCAACGGAAACTTCTACATTTTAAAACTTTTCAAGTTTGGCGGTAACCCCGCCCAGCCCCGGCAGGGGATAAAAGGACGCCCCGCGCACACCGATCCAATTCCTTTTTTTCCGCCGCACGGCTCGCTTCGGTACTTCTAGTTGGATAGAGTTTGGATAGAGTTTCTCTTGAGAGATTTCCTCGAGTTGTTCGACAGTATTATGTCAACAACTCGCTTCAAAAGATGCGCGAATTGTCCGAGGAAGATCCCTGATTCGGACAAGCACGCTCTTTGCCTTTTGTGTCTCGGAGAGGCACACATTACTTCTTCGTGTCGTCATTGTCAATCGTTGACGGCACAGTCCCGTAAGAACCGGGTCCATCGGCTTCGATACCTTCTGTACCAGCAGACCTTGGCTCCGGTACCTTCAACATCGACATCGGCGTCGACGTCAGCCGTGGTATCCAGGCCTTCGACATCAGCTTCGACATCGAAGGAGGCATCGACATCCAAATCTGTCGATCCCTCGACTGAGACTGAGCCTCGCCAGACAAGGGCGAAGAAGGCTGCACAGAAAAGGCCGAGAACAGCGATGTTGACAACTTCTAAGGCCTCGGTGTCGACAGCTTCCAAGGCTACAAAGCCTACGAAGCAAAAGGCTCCATGCACGGTCACGACCGAGACCGTACGCATCCGGCACTCTTCGACCAGCTCAGTGGCGTCGGTGAGATCGATCAGGTCCACGAGGTCGACATCGGCGACTCCGCCATCTTCCACGGCGGTTCGCATTGCTTTTCGCCGGTCTCAAGAAGAATCTCGGCGTGCTTCCACCTCATCCTCCGTCCCGCCCACCCCGGGCAAGTCTGTGTCGAAGACAGCTCAGCCGCCGGCAAAGAAGAAGAAGACGATGCCGCCTTCATCCTCGTCTTCTTCTTCTTCCTGAAAGCAGACCACCACCTCCTCGGCCACCTCGTCGGCGAGGTCATCGCCGTTGCAGCCTGCTGAACCCCAGCTGGCCCCACAGCCTGCTCAGGAGCCGCAACCTCTGCCGGAGCAGCCTTCGGAGCAACCCGAGTCCCCGGTGATCTCGGTGGACACGGTGATCGAGGCACCAGCTTGACATGTGACAGCCAGACAGGAGCTTTTCCTGTCGGTCACGACCTTGACAACTGTGATGGCAAGACAGGAGACTTCTCCAGTGCTGGAGACTCCAGAAAGGGGCAGGCAGACTATGAGACTGGCCCGTGCCATTCAGGCTTCGGCCTCAAAAGCCTCCCCAGTGGCTCCACCGCAGCGCCCGAGTCGGGATGTCTCCTCATCCCCTCCTCCCCAATCCGTGGCTGCCGATGACGAAGAGGAAGATGGCGAGTTACCGGGATCGGTACACTCGGGATCTGTGTTATCTCTCGGGATCGAGAGATCACCCACTCACGACGCCTATGAGGCTGATCCTCCATCTCCCACTGACAATGTCCGAGCCTTTGCAGATCAAATGGCTCGCATGGCTGATGCCCTAGGCTTGGAGGTCAAGCAGACTTCCAAAGCAGTGCAAGACCCGGTGTTTAAAAGGGTGCAAGCGGAGTCCCCACCCGCTCCCCTCCTACCCTTCCTTCCCTATCTCCTTGAAGTGATCCAGGGCTCCTGGAAGACCCCCTCCTCCATCCCTCCAACTTCTAAGAAAATTGAATCATGGTACAGAACGGACGATGAGGGCTTGGAGTGGCTGAAACACCATCCCGACCCTAACTCGGTGGTCGTGAAGGCGGCTCAGGGGTTTGGAAGACAATCGTCGGCGCCGTCCGACCGTGAAGGGAAGAGGTTTGACGCAGTAGGCAGGAAGCTTTACTCCGGTGCCCTCCTGCTCGCCCGCATGGCCAATTATGGCGCTTGTATGGGCGCATACCAACAAATTCTTTGGGAAAAAGCAGCTCCATTCTTCCAAAGAATGTCTGACGAGGATCGCACTGTCCTTTCCACCCTGGCTCAGGAGGCGAACTCTCTGGCGCATCATCAGATGCAGATGGCCAAACACACGGGAGACACTGCGGGCAAGATGATTGCTCATGCCGTGGCAATCAGGAGGCATGCCTGGCTCAGATCCTCTGGCCTCTCTACATCGTCGAGGCAGGTGATCGAAGACCTTCCGTTCGATGCCTTGGGGCTCTTCAACGCCGGAACGGATGACAAACTGAAGTCAAACCACGACTTCAAGACCTTGGCTTCTAAGTGCGGGTTCGAAAATCAGAACCAGGCGCAGAGGACCAGATGGTTCCAGTACAAACGCCGGCACACGGTCCCGTACCGCACCATACAGTACCGTCAACCAGCCCGTCCCCTGCATACCTCCCAACAAACCCACCCTCAACAACCTCAGCAGCAAAGGAGGCAGCACCAGCAGCAGCGTTCGCGGTCCCGCCAAGCTTCTGGAGGCAATCAGGCCAGGCGCCGCATTTGACGCCTTAATGGACGATACCGTTTGTTCTTTCGTTACAGATGTTGTTCCCATGTCCCTCCCAATGGTACCCGCCCTCATCCTTCCATCCGGCTCGACACCATTCGGGGATGGCCTGACAAACTTTCTCCCTGCATGGGAAAATATCACCTCAGATGCATGGGTTTTAAAGATTGTCGACGAAGGTTATGCATTGGAGTTCGAAGAGCTCCCACCAACAGGGCAGGTTGTCGATACCGAACCATCCTCGGCAATTCTGACAGAGGTCGAGACCTTGCTTCTGAAAGGGGCAATTTCCCCTCACCCGGACTCTCAAAACCATCGAGCCTTCTTCTCCAGATACTTTACTGTCCCAAAGCCGGATGGCTCCCTCCGCCCAATCCTCGATCTCAGAGACTTAAACTCCTTCATCGAACCTCAGAAGTTTTGGATGGTGACGGTATCGTCCATTCTCCCTCTCCTCAGATATGGAGACTTCTTCACATCCGTCGATCTCCGGGACGCTTACTTCCACCTCTCAGTCAGAAAACATCACAGACGCTTCCTGGCCTTCAGGGTAGCGGGACAGACGTATGCCTTCAAAGTGCTCCCCTTCGGTCTCGTGACGGCACCGAGAACTTTCACCAAATGCATGTCGGTGGTCGCAGTAGCCCTCAGGAGGGAAAAAATCCGCATTTTCCCATACCTAGACGACTGGTTGTTGGCAGCACGCTCTCCGGACCTCCTGCGAACTCAGGTGGCAAGGACGCTTTCCCTTCTCGAAGACCTGGGCCTCCAGTTAAACGAGGAGAAATCTCATCTCGAGCCCACCACTTGCATAAAGTTCATCGGCGCCATGTTCGATTCTCTCTCCCAGACAGTCTTCCTTCCAGAGGAGAGATTCAGGGCTCTTCGAGCCGAAGCGCTCAAAGTGCGTCGATCCCGAGTGGTCCCGGCGAAGCAGATACAGGTCCTCCTTGGGCACATGGCCTCCACGGTGATGGTGACACCATTGGCGAGGCTCCGCTTCCGTCCCCTCCAGAGATGGTTCTTGGATCACTTCAATCCCATGCGAGACAGTGCTGCGAAGCGCTTGCTGGTTCCGAAGTCGGTAAAGGACTCCCTGAACTGGTGGATGAACCACCAGCATGTCTGCAGGGGCGTTCCGTTCCACCCAGAACCCCCAGCCGTCACGATCACGACGGACGCCTCGATGTTCGCATGGGGATGCCATACAGGAGAACTCTCAGTCCACGATCTCTGGTCTCCACAGGAAAGACAGTGCCATATAAATTACTTGGAACTGCTGGCAATCTTCAAAGCCCTGAGGGCATTTGCCCTCCTGGTCACGGGGAAGTCTGTCCAGATCCTCACGGACAACATGGTGGCAATGTTCTACGTGAACAAGCAGGGAGGAACGGGCTCGAGAAAACTTCTCAAGCTGTCACTGGAACTTTGGGACTGGTGTGTGGCCAGGTCGGTGTCGATAACAGCTTTACACCTCCCGGGCGAAGTCAACGTCGAGGCGAACGCACTCAGCAGAACCAGGGCAACCTCTCACGAATGGAGGTTGAACCCCGACGAACTGGCCAAGATCTTCAGGGAGTGGGGCCTCCCAGCCGCAGACCTCTTCGCATCGCCGCAAAACGCTCAGCTCCCTCAGTTCGGTGCTCAACTTGCTCCGAACACGGTACCAGGGTGTCTCGGAGACGTGTTCCTTCTGGACTGGTCGAGGCATCTACTCTACCTCTTCCCTCCCTTCCCGCTCATCCCGAGGGTGATCGAGAGGATCCAGTCGGCGCAAACGAACTGCATCTTGATAGCGCCGGAATGGCCACGACAACCATGGTTCTCGGTCCTTCTCCAGTTATCCGAGGGATGGATGAGGCGCCTTCCACTTCGGCAGGATCTACTCTCCCGGGAAGACGGTCAGCTTCTCCACCCCGACCTCGCTTCTCTGCATCTTTCGGCATGGAGGATCCGGTTTTGAGGTCCCTGTGTCCAGGAGTTCTTCCGATCCTGGAGGCAGCTCACAAGCCAGCGACCAAAAAGTGCTACTCGGCGTGCCTTAACCGCTTCCAGGCCTTCCTCTCCGAGAAGGGCCTAGACGATCATCGACCGTCGGTACCGTCAATTCTCTCGTTCTTGCTGCACCTTACCGAACGAGGCTTGTCGCTATCGTCACTCAAGTCTCACCTGGCAGCCATATCTTGGCAACTTCAACGGACAGGAGAAGCTTCCTTATTTAAGGATAGCTCCGTGAGATCTTTCCTGCGAGGTTTCAACAACCTGCATCCCCCGGTCCGTTCTCCGACTCCGGGTTGGGACCTCGACCTCGTGCTGGCTCGGCTTGCACAACCGCCTTTCGAGCCATTGACGTCGATTGAACTTCGGCTTTTGTCATGGAAGGTGGCCTTCCTGGTCGCTATCACCTCAGCCCGTCGGCCGTCGGAACTTGAGGCATTGCGGGCGGACGAACCTTATTTTGTTGTCCACGAGGACAGAGCAGTTCTCCGCACAGATGTGACATTCCTCCCTAAAGTTGTGTCCCCCTTCCATGTTAATGAAGACATTGTCCTTCCCTCGTTGTGTCAGTCTCCCTCTACCCCGAGGGAAAAAAGACTTCATATGCTCGATGTGCGGAGAGCATTACTGTGTTATAGAGACAGGACTGCTCAGTCTCGGAGGACTCAGAGACTTTTTGTGGCATATGCCCTGGATAAAGTGGGCTTGCCGATCACGGCGCAACGTTTGTCTCACTGGATCACCTCAACCATCGAGCTTTGTTACCAGCTGGCTCGGCAACAACCTCCCTCGGTTGTCCGGGCTCGGTCAACCAGGGCTATGGCGACATCGACAGCCTTCCTCAAGGGGATTCCCCTGGACGCTATTTGTAAGGCTGCCATTTGGAAGAATCCTCAGACCTTTGTGTCTCATTATAGACTGAATACCAGGTATACACCTGATATGGCCTTTGGGAGGGCGATTTTGGGATCGTGCCCGCCTTGAAACCTTGCAAAGTTTTTCCTTGTTGTTTATCGGTACCATGGACCTTCTCGGTACCGTATATTGTTGTGAATGTTATTACTTGAATATAACTGTTTACAGGTGATGGTGAATGTGATTGCACCTATACACTTGATGCCTTACTGCCTGGGGCGCAGGCAACCTTGCACTATGGCCTAATGGGCTCATTACGGGTAGTGCCTTGTGTCGCTATCGACACCTTGTTCTTACAAATGTGTTTTGCACTTGCTGATAAAACCGTTTTTGTGTAACTACTTAATGTGCCCTCATTGCGATGAGTGTCCTCAACAATGACTGTGTTGTTGTTTCCAAGGGTCAAAGGTTTATGTTAATTGTTTAAGAATGCCCTCATTTATTGAGTGTCTTTCACTGTAGATTGGTCACTCTCACGTGACCGGGAGGATCACGTACTCCCATAAGCTTCATGCACTGTGCCCTTCTTCGGAAGTGATTACAATCTATTGTTAGTAACTGTTTGCACTTAATAAAATTGTTTGGCCCTTGACTTGAATAGTCGGTTTGCCTTCTTCCCGCCTCCGGGACCTGAGCTTGCTAGTCTCCACAAGTGTGCATTCGCAGAGACCACGAAGAAAAATGGTAGGTTACATACCTGTGACCATCTTTCTTCGAGTGGTGCTCTGCGAATTCACACTAACCCGCCCAGCCTCCCCACTAAGCAAACCTCCAATTTCTCGCTACCATAGCGGCGTAGGAATTGGATCGGTGTGCGCGGAGCGCCCTTTTATCCCCTGCCGGGGCTGGGCGGGGTTACCGCCAAAACTTGAAAAGTTTTAAAATGTAGAAGTTTCCGTTGGAGCCCGCGCAGGTGCAGTCTCTCCATAAGTGTGAATTCGCAGAGCACCACTCGAAGAAAGATGGTCACAGGTATGTAACCTACCATTATCTACTCATATTTGCATGTTTTCAAACTGCTAGGTTGGCAGGAGCTAGGCTAACAGCGGGAGCTCACCCTGTCCTTCAGACTCAAACTGCTAACTTTCAAGTCAGCAGTTCAGCAGCACAAGGGTTTAATCCATTACTCCACCGCAATGTCACTTTTATTTAATTACAAAACATTTTTAGATGGACCCAAAATGGACCTTTGCTGGGGAAAGTGGCCCTTGAACCTGCCGAAACCTCTCATTTCTCTTTTTTAAAAGAACTTCAAATTAAAAGGAACGCGAGGAGATTGATGCAACAGAGACATTCAGCATGGGTAGCAGATTCTTCAAAGCTATTCTTATATTGTACTTTCATTTTGTTGTTGTTCATTCGTTCAGTCGCTTCTGACTCTTCGTGACCTCATGAACCAGGCCATGCCAGAGCTCCCTGTTGGCTGTTGCCACCCCCAGCTCCTTCAAGGTCAAGCTAGTCGTTTCAAGGATGCCATCCATCCATCTTGCCCTTGGTCGGCCCCTCTTCCTTTTTCCTTCAATTTTCCCCAGCATAATTGTCTTCTCTAAGCTTTCCTGTCTCCTCATGATGTGGCCAAAGTACTGCAACTTTGTCTCTAATATCCTTCCCTCCAATGAGCAGTCGGGCTTTATTTCCTGAAGTATGGGCTGGTTGGATCTTCCTATGCATGGAAAGCAAGGCACTCTCAGAACTTTCCTCCAGCACCATAGTTCAAAAGCATCTATCTTCCTTCGCTCCGCCTTCCCTATCGTCCAGGTCTTACATCCGTAGGTGACTACAGGGAATACCATTGCTTTAACTATGTGGATCTTCGTTGCCAGTGTGATGTCTCTGCTCTTCACTATTTTATCAAGATTGGACATTGCTCTCTTCCCAAATGTACTTTCATTAATCTACAATAAATGTATATTGTTTTCTATTTTTAAAATTGGCATTGAAGGTCTGACAATTTTTTCTCACATGACTGAACTTTTCCTGGGGATTTACAGACTTTATTTGAGGAGCTGTCTGTGTCAGTTTGGCCAGAAATTTTTATCACATAAATGGTCCAAATGATCTCTCTTCATGTTAATAATGAAGTTGTATGCAGCTAGGAAAAGGAAGATCAGTAGTACACATTTTGTTACTTCTACAAGGCTTTAGAGAACATGAAACGTCTGGCTTCTTGGAAATCAATGTTAAGTCATTAGGCTAATGAGAACATCACATTGATCTCAGGTCATTAACATTTGCCCCATTTCATTCATTAGAAAACTGACGATGGCAATATCTTGTTAAGTACTAGGCTCTATGCATGAATATTTATGAATGCTTTGTCCACCTAGTGTCAGTACCCATTGTATTGCTCATTGCATTGTGAGCCACTTAGGATATTAAAGCGAAAGAGCATCAACATGCATTAGAACTGATCAGAGTTTGAAAAAGGTGTTGGACTATAACTTCCAGAATCTATCTGCCACTTTGTTGAATAGTCATGCTATCGTTATGTTTTGTAAGGCTGTCAAAGGCTTGGCAGCACTCAACCCTAAGATCTCAGTCAGTTTAGCAAAGTGAACATTGGCTCTCCCAGTTCTGGGGAAAAAATCAAGCCAAGAGATCAATGCAAGTAAGTCTGTGGGAGGGCACACTCACCCTCATGGCACCAAGGTATGTGTGAGCTTGGATGATAAACAGGGTTAGCCTTGTTTAGTCCTTAGATGGAAGACCACCAATGAAGACAATATGCTATAAGTTCTATTACAGAGAAAGGACCTGGTAACACCACTCTTGAATATTCCTTGTCTAAGAAAGCTCTGTGAAATTCATGGGGTCACCATATTTCAGTGGTTCTCAACCTGTGGGTCCCAAGATGTTTTGGCCTTCAACTCCCAGAAATCCTAACAGCTGGTAAACTGGCTGGGATTTCTGGGAGTTGTAGGCCAAAACACCTGGGGACCCACAGGTTGAGAACCACTGTCATAAATCAACAGTCAACTGGAAGGTACACAATCTGTGGGGTGTCTTATCTATTCAAGGCCACAGCTACACTGACGGATACTCCGGGGCTGACCTAGAGTGTCCTATGCTGGATTGGCCCCAGGTATGCACTGCATAGGGAGTCCCCCAGCTGCTGCCCCCCTATACTCCCCCCTCCCCACAGTCCATGTGTGGTGATCTCCATTTGTGTCATGGGTCCTAGCTGTTGGCCATCACATGCAGTGTGATCAACTGGGGTAAATGAGGCACTGAGGGGAGGAAAGGAGGAATCTCCCCTCCTCTCCTCCACATTTCCTATGCATGGAAAGCATGCCTGGCAGTGGGGACAGCTGAAACTGGTTTTGATCTGTATCAGAATTCATACTTCCCTTCAACTTTGGGTAATGTGAAACAAGGCTGCATTAATGTGGCCTTGTCCCACATTACCCTGAAATAGCCCTATGTTTTGGCCACCTGTATACCAACCTAAGTTGTATAGATGTGGCCCAAAAGAGAAAGGAAACTGCATTACCTTCATAACATTTGTGAATTCTTTAAGATTAGCACTATCAGGCAAAGTTTCTATACAGCACAGAACAGGCCAAAAACATAATTCAATTTGATGGGAGCAATATCAGAAATAGTTTTGTTTCCCTTGTGCCTTCCATTTATGCAATTTTTGGTACCTACTATGTCAGTACAAACCTTTATATAGAAATGTACGATTAAGTTGTTTCACGTGGACTATAACTGATGAATAGTATAGTTTATTTAACTGCCACACTTGCTTTGGGCAGTGTATTATCTGCTCCCGGATACAAAGAAGCATATCTAGAGGATAGGAAAGATTGCCTAAGTAAACCATGAATGGAACAAAGATTAGTTTATGGGACTCATATTTTATTGGTTAATCATTACAAACCTTGCAAAGAAATGAAGTTTTACAGTATTTTGGCAGAGGTCCAATTGGATAACGGTGCTCCATGGTCATTTACTTTCTGGAACTGGATTGGCTTTGGTCCTCTCCTTTGCTGACGAGACCTGATAGGGTGTTAAATCAAGGGAATTAATATTTCATCACCTGTTTTCACTTGAAGGTCTGGCTGCATGACTGACCTTCCTCCTCTCTGCTGCCCCATCACAAACTCTTCCAACAGAGGTTTACATCTTGCCTAATGAGGTGCATTGTCAGGGCCAATGAACCATGATAGCCTTTTTATGAACTGTTCACTGAACAGCATCTTTCTGGCCTGCAGGCCACCTTGCAAATAGCCATATGGTCTTCACGGAAGTTGAATTTCAGTGAAGGGAAAAAGTACGAGCCAATGCTGTCATGACATTCGCCCTAAACACTACTTGAATTCCAGCTGATTTAAGAGTCTGGATAATTCAGATGGACTGTATCATCGTTGGTCATCTCAAGTCACTTACCTTTCCTTGCCCCAAGTGAATCCTACTTCTTTTGTGGAGATTATTATTATTTTTTTACTGCCGACAGGCTACGTTTATCATGAACAGACCATGCTCTCGTTCTTTTCCTGTTGTACGAGTGGAGAAACAAAGTTATACCACATTCTCAAAAACAGGATATTTAAGCCAAGTCCTCTGATGTTTGAAACACTAACAAACATGTATTGTGGCGTGAACTCTCTGAGGTAAACACCTGCTTTGTTGGATGCATCTGATAAGAGAGACTCTCCTGCAATAAACACAAGGCAAAACAATAGCATCTATCTGGGCTGAGGAAGCTTTGGTCTCCAGGTACCTTTGGATGTCGACTGCCATAAATCCCAGAAAGCATGGCCAAAGATCAAGGATTATGGGAGCTATTGTCCAAAGCCCCTGATGGTGCAGCAGGTTAAACCACTGAGCTGCTGAACTTGCTGACCGAAAGATTGGTGGTTTGAATCCAGGGAGCAGGGTGAGCACCTGCTGTTAGCCCCAGCTTCTGCCAACCTAGCTGTTCGAAAACATGCAAATATGAGTAGATCAATAGGTACCGCGTCTGCGGGAATGTAAAGGTGCTCCATGCAGCCATGCCAGCCACAATGCTGGCTCTTTGGCTTAGAAATGGAGATGAGCACCACTCCCTAGAGTCAGACACGACTTGACTTAATGTCAAGGGCAAACCTTTACCTTCACCTTAGTCCAAAGCACCTGCAGCAGTGGTTGTCAACCTGTGGGTCCCGAGGTGTTTTGGCCTACAACTCCCAGAAATCTCAGCCAGTTTACCAGCTGTTAGGATTTCTGGGAGTTGGAGGTCAAAATATCTGGGTTGACAACCACTGACCTGGGGGATCAAAAGTGCCTTCTGGTGTAGGCATCACAACTATGCATTGCTTCTGTAATGGAGTTTATGAATGGTAACAGAGGCCTAGATCCACTGGTTCCCAAACTGTGGCTCCACAAAAAGCTTCAGGGGAAGTCCGTGAAAAATGTTTCAAATCTTAAAAAAACAAACTTTTCCAAAAGTCATGCAAGAGTATGAAGATCTTATTGAAATGCAATGTACCTCGGCTTTAAAAATGAAATGTGAATCTGTGCCACTGATTTTGGGGTTGGTTTGTGGTCACATTTAAAATGTTTCGCTTTATTTCCAAACCTACATCAGGTCTGGGCAAACTTTAACCCTCCAGGTATTTTGGACTTGAACTCCCACAATTCCTAACAGCCTCAGCCACCTTCCTCCCCCCCCCCCCCCAGCTACTTAAGTCGGTTAGCAAGTTCAGCAGCTTAAGTGGCTGAGGGTTAAAAGGAAAGGGCCTGAAGCTGTTAGGAATTGTGAGAGTTCAAGTCCAAAATACCTGGTCAAAGTTTGCCCAGGCGTGTACTACATTATACACAATACCCAGACAATAGGAGTAGATAAAAAAGGAAGAACTTTGTGGGTTCGCAGTGCTTAGGGATAGATAGGGTTAGGTTCTGTGGAGAGAAAAAGTCTTCTGAAGTGTTCCACAACAGAAAAGGTTTAGCAACTGCTGGCCTAGACAACTCTGCTCAAAACCTTCCCTACTAGAGAGATTTCTGGTGAATGGAACTCAAGACCTTGGGAAAGTTACTCTTCAAATGACCGTTCCTCTATGTGCCATCGACCATCCTTGTTGAGATGCTGGGACCTGTCATCTGGAAGAACTTTTCCAAGTTCTGGCATGGACTGAGAAAAAGGAGCATGAGGCACAAGAGAGCTATGGAGTCACCACTGAATAGATGCACGCCTGTCAGGTCCCAAGGCTTTTGAGCAGAAAAGACAAGTTGACAAACACTGTGTGCAAAATGTGCAAAAAGAAAGAGTGGTCAGAAGTACTTGTAAAAAAGGGAAAGGCTTCCCTTTAACATTAAGTCTAGTCATGCCCAACTCTGGAGGGTAGTAGGTAAAGGTAAAAGTTTTCCCCTTGACATTAAGTCTAGTTGTGTCTACCAGAGCCGGCACTGTCCGTAGACACCTACAAGGTCATGACTGCAATGGAGCGCTGTTACCTTCCTGCCAGAGTGGTACCTATTCACATTTGCATGTTTTTGAACTGCTAGGTTGGCAGAAGCTGGAGTTCACTCTGTTGCCCAGATTAGAACCGCCAGCCTTTCGGTCAGCAAGTTCAGAGCTTAGCAGTTTAACCCGCTGTGCTACTGGGGGCTCCCTGGGGGATGGTGGTGATCTCCATTGCTAAGCCGAAGAGCTGGCATTGTTGTTCGTAGAAGCCTCCAAGGTCATGTGGTCAGCATGAATGCATGGAGTGCCATTACCTTCCCGTTGAAGTGGTACCTATTGATCTACTCACACTTCCAAAAAAGGTAAACTTGTGGGTTTGTGGATAGATGTCAGGGGGTCCTTGAACTTGAACTGGGATTGGGGTAAAGTAAAGGTTTCCCCTTGACATTAAGTCTAGTCTTGTCCGACTTTGGGGGTTGGTGCTCATCTCCAAGGTCATGTGGCCAGTATTTGATTCCAAGGAAATGGGAGAATCACAGCCACAGCGGGAGCTTGCTTCTTCCTTCCACTGCCCCGGCTCAATGCTATGGAATCGTGTGAAGTTATAGTATGTTGAGGCCCCAGCACAGTCTGGCCGAGAAGGCTCAAGTCCTTGTGAAGCTACAACTCCCGGGAGTCGCATAGCACTGAGCCGCGCACGGCAGGGAAAGCGGTGCCCAAATCGCCTTGCTTTTTCAGGGGAGGAGACGGACTTCTTCTGGATTTCTTCCCCGTTCCCAAACCCGACCCCAATCCTCAAGGGCTCCTTTGTCTTGCTAGCTAGGGGGACCTAATTCGGATCAATCCTTCCCGCGCGCCGTTCCCTCTCTCCCGGGTTGGAAGCGCCCTCGTCAACAACAAGCTTTGTTTTGCTCACAAAGCCCTTCTTTCGCGGTTGTACTTTGGAGGCGGGGAGGGGCCGGGCCCGGGTTTCAGGTTGCAGGACCCGAGCCCCCGAAACACAGAACCCCTCCCCGCCCGGCGCGTAAGAAAGGGGACAAATATTGAAATGCAGGGCTCATCAGGCACTTTTTTTTAATAAAAGGAGGGGGGGGAGAAGGAGGGGAGGGGCAAGGCGCAGCCCCCTCCGCCGCCTGCAAACAAAGGAGCCGAGCGGGCGACGTGGGCGCGGTGTCAGGTTACTCCCCCCCCTCCCGCTCCCTTTAAATGCCCAAGTTCCCCTCGCTCACGCCTCCGCCCCTCGCGCGTCCCTTGACGGAAAGCAGCCCCGGCCAATGGGAAAGCGGGAGGCGCGTTTGGCGCCCTGCCACACTGAAGGTGCCTTCCAATGAGGCGCGCGCGCGAGGGCGGGACGTCGCCCCGTGTCGATCGCCGCCTCGTCCAATGGCAGCCGTGTTATTGCCGAGCCATAGTATTATGCTAATCGATGTTTTGCTCGGGCGCCACTCCGCGTAGAGCTTTAAAAAGCGCAGCAGCCCCGGAGCGAAGTCGGGAGGGCCCGAGAGAGGCAGCGGGGTGGACGATCCGTTCGGGCTCGGGAGCCAGGCCAGGCATTCGCGGCGCCTCTTCCTCCTCCTGCTTCGCCTCGTTCCCTTCGGCGGCGGCGGCGATGTCGAGCGTGGACCTGTCCGCTAGCGCCTGGGCCCTGGAGCGGCTGGCGGCGCGGCGCGCTTTCCCTTCGGAGGCGCGGACGGGCGCGTGCCGGAGCCTTTTCGGTCCCGTGGACCACGAGCAGCTCCACCGCGAGCTCCGGGACCAGCTGCGCCAGATCCGGCAGGAGAGCCAGCGCCGGTGGGAGTTCGACTTCCACGCCGGAGCGCCCCTCGCGGCTGGGCAGCGGGACCAGGCGCGCTTCCAGTGGGAGGAGGTGGACGCCGCCGCCCTGCCCGCCTTCTACCGGGAGACCCTGCTGCCCGGAGCGGGCTCCCTTCGCCGCCGCCTTCGCTGCCACAAGGGCAAGGCGCCCCAGGAGGAGCAGGAGGAGCCCGAGAGCCACGGAGGCACCGAGCCGCCGCCTTCCCCGCTCGCCGCGCGGAGCCACGAAGGAGCGGACGACGACGCTGCCGCCGCCGCCGAGAAGCAGGAGAGCGGCTGCTACTCAGGGATCCCCCTTAAGCCCCTCCCGGGGGTGGCCAAGAGGACGAGGGTCGCCCACATCACCGGTACGAAAGCGCTGCGGAGAGGAGGAAGCAGGAGAGAGACGGAGAAAGGAAGGGAAAGAAGGGAGGGATTGCGAGAGAGAAAGAGAGACGGGAGAAAGGAAGGGAAGGGCGCCTGCACTTGTCCTGCGGGGGGGGGGGCACACAAAACAATCCTCCTCCTGCTGCTGCCTTTAGGGTCTTTTTAGTGGGAAGGAAGGCGTCTCTTCCCCCTTTCCCCTTCTCTCTCCTTCTACTATGTTTTCTTTTCCTTGCTCCGTCGTCGATGGCTTGCAGGGCAAGGAAGGAACGCTTACGCAGCACTTCGCGCTCGGCCGCCCAACGCCTTTCTTTCTTTTTTTTTCTTCCCTTCCTTTTTCTTGCTGCTGCGACGTAAACAAACCCGTCCCGTTGCAGTTCCCTTTCGAACCGCCAGGGGCAGGCGAGGGCAGGCGTCGCGGGGCGGAGGCGCGGGGAGTGTTTGTCTGCCGCGGAGCTCGGGGGCGCCCGGGGCGGGTCCCTTTCGGGAGGGGGCCTGTTTTTTCCCCGGGGGGTGTCGGAAGAGGGAGGAGACGCCCCGCACTCATTGGTCCTTCTCTCTCTCTCTCTCTCTCTCTCTTAGATTTCTTCGCCAAGCGGAAAAGAGTGGCCGCAGACGCCAGCAGCGCGTTGGCCTTGGAGCAGACGCCCCGGAAAAGGCTCCGATGAGCGAGGTGAGGAAGGGCTTGATTTAATCCCATTGCCAGCTCAAAAGGAAGGCCCCTTTGAGTTGCTGTGAGTTTTCCGGACTGTATGGCCATGTCCCAGAGTTATACAGCCCGGAAAACTCACAGCAAGCCAGTGATTCCGGGCATGAAAGCCTTCGACAACACGAAGACCCCTTGGAGTAGGAATAAAGGCTGAGGGGAGGGTCTTCATTGTGTTTGGATGGGGAAAGACGTGTTTGTGCCTACAAGGCCATAAGAGCTTCAGAGGTGTGCATTAATGCCAGGCAGAGAGTTTCGGGCATGTGTTTCTGCCAAATCGAAGACTTTTAGGGTATTTGTGGCTTTCTGGAAGATTTAAAGGATGCCCGGAGAGGGTGGGGCAGGGCTGCTTGGCTACTTCTTCACACTGGAGAATGAATCCACTTTAAATCCGGTTGCTGCCTCTTGCAGAATTCTGGGGTTTGTAGTTTAGGGAGGAGCCTTGAACTGCAAATCTCAGAAATCTGCAAGAGGCAGAAACTGGATTTAAAGTGGATTCATTTTCTAGTGTGATGAGGTCCTTGGAGCCTTTGCCCTTAAGGCACTGGTTAGGAGTTGCCAAACAGAAACTCACATATACTTTTTGCCCAATCTTCAACCTCCTGCCCACCTTGGACCTAAATAACAACAACAACAACAACAATAATAAACTTTATTTTTACTCCACCACCATCTCCCCAAAGGGGACTCGAGAACAGCTTACATGAGGACAAGGCCAGCGATACATTACGGCAGCATAAAATATATACAACAAAATAACATCACAATAAAGTAAATAAACCAACCATGGACTGGTTCCATACTGCCAAATAATCCAGTTTGAACTTCAGTATAGGGCAATGTGTATATATACAATGTAGTTTGAGGTGTATTTGGTTCTACACGTGCCATACAATGCAGTTCACATGGCATTATTTGGCAGTGTAGAACTAGCCTGAGGTCCCTGTCATGTGGATAAAAGACCCATCCTGCTCTGATGATGCCCTAGCTGCAGTTGACTTATCCATTGTGCCTTCTGCATTAATTCTACAATACAGATGCATTCTTTGACTTATCCAGGGATGCCTCAGTATTGTGGAATTAATGCCATTTGCCACCATTTAACTTGATGCTATGGAATCTTTTGAAAAGCCTTCCCTGCCAAAGAATGTTAGCACTTTACCAAATTACAACTCCCATGATTCCATATCTTTGAGTCATGACAGTTAAAGCAGGGCATGGGCAAAGTTGGCCCTCCAGGTGTTTTGGACTTCAACTCCCACAATTCCTTACAGCCTCAGGCCCACTTAAGCGGCTGAGGGGGAAAAAGGAATGGGCCTGAGGCTGTTAGGAATGGTGGGAGTTGGAGTCCAAAACACCTGCAGGGCCAAAGTTTTCCCATGACTGGCGTAGATGCACTTTAGGAAAAGCGAGGCAGTGCCTTGTGATGCTTCTATGTAATTCTGAGCTTTCTGTTGCTTTTTCTCCACCACCTTCCTAACGCTGAGACCTTCTCTTGCAGATTTTGCACTATAGGACACCGAAGTGAGTGATTGTTTCCTTGGAAACGCCAGGGCTGGAGCCAAGGCCCCTTCCTCCTCTCCCTACACGTCAAAGGGACCCACTGGGAGGGAAGGACAGCGAAGGGAGTGGGGGCGGAGACCATCGTTCCTCTCTCCTCTTCCATTCGTCCCCCAGAAGGAACTGCTTGTACCTCCATGTAGCAAAAGTGGCTGACCTGCAAGCCACCTGACGGAGCAGTGTTAATTTACAACTGTGCAATGTATTATGTTTTATATATATATTAAAAATATGTATTATGCCTAATGTGAGTACACTGGCCAGAAGTGTAAAAGCTTTAAAGTCACTTATATAAATGTTTAATCTCTGCTGATTTCTCAGTGCAAAACAAATTGTATATTTGTAAAAAAAATACAAACAACTTAAGAGTTCTACTAACTTATATTTTCTATTTATGTCAAAAAAGTGGATAACTTTGGTTGAAGCCTTGTAGTCTATTCTGTGTTTTTTTTTCTTATTTGGTTAAGCCAAAGGGCACTATATATTTGCTTTTTTTGTTATTTACAAAAATGTAAATTTATTTTTATAGTGGGGTTTTTTTGCATTCACAAAACGTAGCTATGAATCAAAATTACTTTAGTTATTACTTGAAAAAAATATCTGGTAACTATGGTTCCTGAGCCAGTCTGTACCACTGCCGTTGCCAATTTATGCCACAATGTTAAAAATAAAAAAGGAATCCAATGACCATTTGCTTTTGTGATGTCTAGCTTTTATTCCTCTTCAGTGGTTCTAATTGGGGCAGCACATTCACAGTTTCCTTGGCTTCTTAACATTCAGCATACTAATGTTATGCAACAGCCATTTGATCCGTATTTAAGAGTAAAATGGGTGGCCTTTGCAAACTTCCAAATGGGTTTGTCTGGTGACAGAAGAGCATGCAGCCAAACTTTCTCTGGAGGAATATGAGGCCTGGCGGTGGCTGGAGAAGAAAGGTTAACAGAGGACAGAAAAAGCCTATGGCACACTTGGATTTTGGATGTAAGCCTTTGGAGAGGTAATTTGACTTGATACCCTGCCATCCAGACTAAAGTAAATTAACTGCTAAATGTAGCAAGTTGAAGGTTAAAGTGCTTTCACAAGGTTGGAGGCAGAGGATACATCACTCTGAAATAATAATAATACACTTTATATTCTGCTTTATCTTCCTGGAAGGACTCAGAGTGGATTACCATACACATATGAGGCAAACATTCAATGCCTTTTCATATGTTGTTGTTGTTCATTCGTTCAGTCGTCTCCGACTCTTCGTGACCTCATGGACCAGCCACACCAGAGCTCCCTGTCGGCCGTTACCACCCCCAGCTCCCTCAAGGTCAGTCCAGTCACTTCAAGGATGCCATCCATCCATCTTGCCCTTGGTCAGCCCCTCTTCCTTTTGCCTTCCACTTTCCCCAGCATAATTGTCTTCTCTAGGCTTTCCTGTCTCCTTTTCGTATACAGTGAACAAAATACATCATAGACAAACATAAAGGACTTCTTTTTCCGTCTCTGGCGTCTGGAGACAATACTCAGCTCTGGCCATGGGGAGGTGCTCTTGTTCAATTTTTCCATGCCAAGGAGCCTGTTGTCCATGGACATCTCAGATTGTGTTGCCTGCATATCTTCATGGGACGCTGTTTTACTTTCCCACCAAGGCAGTACCTATTGATTTACTTGTATTGCATGCTTTTGAACTGCTAGGTTGGCAGGAGCTAGGGCTGACAGTCGAGAGCTCACTCGGACTCGCGGCTTTGAACTGCCAACCTTCTGGTCACCAGCTTTCCTGCAGCTAGCAGTTTGAGTCACCTTAGGGCTGAGAAAGGCGGGCTAGAAATACTGTAAATAAATAAATATAACCCGCTGTGCTACCACAGTGGGTTTGGCACCACTTTAACTGCCATGGTTCAATGCTATGGTATTATGGAAGTTGTAGGTTTACGAGGCCCTTTGCCTTCTCTCACCAAACTACAGATCCAAGAATTCTACAGCATTGCACCATGGTGGTTTAAATGGTATTGAACTGCATTCATTCTGCAGTATAGAAACACCCAAAGTTACACAAGATCATGTCCAATAATAGCACAGACTTCCTCAAACATTTTATCTCAGAGGAACCCTGGAAATAAATTTTGGATCTGCACAAAATTATAGCTCCCTTTTCTCAATCACATTCTCACAGGGAGTCTGTAGTGACCTCTTGTGGAACCCTGATTGAGAAACTTTGATCTAGGGGCTTTGAGATTTCCATTTCTGGTCTAGATCTCAATAGAGCCAGTGTGGTACAATGGTTTGAGCAGTTGAGTACAACCAAAGGCCAGGGTTCAAATCCCCGGATGTGGCTTACTCAAATTCATGCAGTGGCTTTCCCAAGGTCAGTCATAGAGACCCCTTGGATAACTTCATGGCAAGCCACATCCTCTCGGCCTTATGGATGCAAACTCCAGTCTTGCAGAACAAAGCTTGTCATGAAAACCCCATGATATGGCCTTAAAATCCTATGAAGTTGGAAACAAAAGGTACCCAACAAAAAATCTAATCTCAATTTATTAGATTAATTGAGATGGATCCAAAGTGCTGGACTAGAATCGGAACATGGACAATTTAGAATAGACTTATTGTAGAATAATACACAATGCAATTTCCTGTGCTGGAAGAAATATATTACAAGTTAACATGAGCCAAAAGACATTAAGTACCTTTAGTCATGTAGTCATGGATGCAGACATTCCCCTTCCCTGGATGTGTCTCACAATATGTTTGGTATGCGTTTATTTCTGGAGCCCAATCTCCCATAGTCTGTAATTCTTAAATAATTGATACCAATGTGAAGCAAGCCATTCAAAAGCAGTAAATTAGTCTCATTCTTCCATAGAAGACAGCCTGGGTTTACTATTACTGGGATTAAAAACAACCAAAAACTATTGACAACACCCAGGATTTTTAATAGGACCTTTATAACAGTTAGTGGCTTGATTTGCAAAAATTAATACACGAATATTACCCGGCAAGGAGTCAGGTATCGTGATCTGCCGGCTAAAGTTGCTTTTAAAGGCACAGTTGTAGAAGCTGGTTTAAAAGTTGGCAACCTTGCCAACCCCTTGATCCCACACATTTGGAAGAAGGGATAATTGATTTCAGTAGCACTTGCTTCTAGCTTATTCAGTTTAAGGTGTAAAGCTTCAGGAGGTCAACTTGTGCTCAGCTGCCAAAAGAATAGGCTCACACATTTCTTGGGTGTTTCCGGAAAGAACAGTGGAAAAGAAAATATGGAACATATAAATAAGGTTTTGGAAACTGGCTGAGACTATTTTGTTCAGGATTCTTTTTATCCTTGAGAAAGTGGTGTGCAAGTGTTACTGTAACATTTCTTGATAGTACAGTCACCTTAAAGAAAGGAGAAAGTTGGCATTACCTTCTGAGAGTGGAATTAATCGTGTATTAGATGTCTATCTAACTGTGGATTAGACTCTACTGGTAGAATATCTTTTCCTTTCCCTTTTAGCCCCCTCCTTTGACATCTCACCCTGATCTGCTTTAGGAAACGGAATGAAGGGGAGTCTAGAAAAAGTATGGGGACACAAGCAGGTGTACAGAGAAGTCAAAGGGGAGATTCCATTGACGAAGTGGAGATACCCTCATTTGACTCTGGATGCAGCCATTGAAATAGCTATAAGTATCTATATGTATGTTCAGATTGAACCCAATGGTCAGTCTTCATTGGCACTTGAGAAATAACATCTACCTCCAATATCTTGTTCCTTATATCCATTTACTTGGAAATATGAATCATTCATTTCTATGGAATGATTCCCAACCTGTGGGCATAAATAAAATAAGGTCTGTGTCTCTAGATTATTAAATATGGTTTTTTGTGGGTGAGCAGATGGCGACTACCAGATGGCATATGTTCTATATCAGAAGCTACAACTGATGTGGTCTATCCAATGCAATTTTCTGAATCAGCATCCCAAATAACCAAACTGAATCTAAAGTTGACAAAAAACTGATTTCTAACCATTTTGGTACTAATGTTGGAGAGTGGTCCCTGGTCAAAGTGGTCCCTGGTGAAAAAAAGGTTGGGAACCACTGCAGTAATCATAAAAGGTGCCAGATCTTATGATCTTGGGAGCTAATAAGAGTGCTCTGGTTGGTATTTGGATGGGAGATGGTCAATGAAGGCCAGGTGCTGTAAATTATATTTCAGATAAAGGATGTGGCAAATATTCCTTGCCTAAGAAAAGTCTAAAAATAATGCATGGGGTCACCATAAATCAATGGGCGACTTGAAGGCATAAATGCGTAACTATAGCCAGCGTGAAAGAAAATGTCTCACATGTGTTGGTGAGTCAGTGGAAACTTTTGTGCACTATGATGTTGTACTCTGCATCATGCCTGGGAGCTTTGCTCTTGTTTTTAAAATGTAACCATAACTATGTGCACAATATAATTAGAAACTGGATGCCCAAGGAACTGACTCCAGACCCCTGCTTCTTTGCTTCCAATGCTATAGCTCAAATTGTTCCAGAGATACCCCATAGTCCCCTGGATCAGATTTGCAGGAACACAGGAGAATACTGTGGGCTCAGGAACCAACAAAGATCCACTATTGAGTCAACAGACACAACTGGATCATAAGAACCCCAAGGATAGAAGGAGCCTTTCCACCAGTAGAACCTTTCTATCAATATGTTAGATCCAGCTTTAGTCAAAATTAGACCTGTTTAAAGAAGCCAACCTGGTGGTTAGACTGAAGATGAGCTCTTCAGACATTAGGTTGTTGTGAGTTTTCCAGGCTGTATGGCCATGTTCCAGAAGCATTCTCTCCTGACATTTTGCCCACATCTATGACAGGCATCCTCAGAGGTTGTGAGGTCTGTTGGAAACTAGGCAAGTGGGATTTATGTATCTGTGGAATGTCCGGGGAGGGAGAAAGAACTCTGGTCCATTTGAGACAAGTCTGAATGTTGCAGTTGGTCACCTTGATTAGCATGTCTTCAGACATAGTTGGATTGTGATTCTTTGTATTCTTTAGCATTGACAGTGCTATCTAGAGTTGCTAGGTTGCAGCCCAGTAACATATTGAAAATTGCATGGTTTCCACCACTGGTTTAGTTCTAGTACTGTATATTCATTGAAATGAATCCAAGCTGGTAGGTTAGATCCAGAGTACTAATACTTAAGAGTAGCCCAACTAAAACCCACTCCCTTGATTTAAATGGTCCAGTTCAAGGATGAATAAATTTGGATCCAACACAGTATTGTTAATGTGGCAATATAGTTAATGTAGAAACGAATCACTTTGAACTCTGTTGTCTCATTGGTGAACTATGATTGCCGCATCTCTATTCTGCACTTACCATAACAAAGATGTATTTGTGTACTACATATTTAGACCATCACTATTGTGCAATCTAATTATGAGTTTAGGGCAGAAAAGGTAATAGAAGAAAACAACTACATTTGATCTAATGAACTCGGTAAATAGTTTGACTGTTTATTGCAGTATGAGCGACGTTTAATAAAAGAACAAACAGAGGAGTGTTCCACAGATCATTGGCACTGAATAATCATGAACAAGAACATCACTATTAATTATAGCCATGTTGGGGGGGAAAAAAAAGACAAAGCAGCAAATTGAGAATGATGATGGCAACAATGACATCGGCTTTCATGGATCAGAGCCCATATTAGATGAAGAGTTATGACAGGCAGCATTCAAGGAACAAAACTATACACATTCTTTGTGCCGAAAAGGGTAGGCCTGAGGACACTTCTCAAGGGCCTCCATTCCTCGTGACATGTGCCATGCTTTGGCACACCCCTCACACCCCACTGCAAAGATCTGAACTGGCCAATTGAATCTCCTAGTGACCCATTATTTATGGATCACTGGTAGCCAAAACCACAGTGGCTCTTCTGCTGTGTCAGTGTGCTCAGGGAGCCCTTAATCTTTCATACAATGGCCAGAGTCATTCGGGTCTTGTTCGGAATAGTTTATATCTTTACAAAATATTGCATCGGTTGTGCATGCTTCTGAACAACTTCTCCTAAATCATCCCAAAAGTCAAAATCTTTAGCTTTCAGCAACATGTACTTCTCTTGTTCTCTTGTTCCAAAATATGATGGGAAGGGGCTTGGAAAGATGTTACACTCCAATGAATGCAACATACATGCTTTGAGCTAGCACTTTCAAATAATGGCTGTAGGATTTCTCTTTAAAGAACCACTCATTTAAATAGACTGTTTAAAAAACTTTTAATATAAATGTGAAATCAAAGGAGCAATCTAAATCCATTGGAACTGATGGTGATATAATAAGACCCTCTACAACCAAGGAAATGGTGGCTCTCCAAATGTTGGCCTGAAAACGTCTGCCATTCCTCACCACTGACCCTTTGAAATAAGGCTGATGGGGGTTGCAGTCCAGCTGTGTTGTATAATTTGATCCAGCTGTGTTGTATAAGGGAGTGCATATCAAGCTATCTGATGTGGAAGATCAGCATTCCCCCATCCTGCCTTGTGCCGGAAGTCAGTCACATATTTGAGTTTATTGGTTACCATTATTCTTCCTTTCCTTGGGACTGTACTGGTCCAAGGACTACCATTTGGAAACTCATTACCATTTTTATCAAGACCTTTAAACTGAAGCAGGCATTTCATGCTTTAGTCTAGTGTGTTGTTATCCTTTGTCAAGTCAGCTTGGGCTTGTGTGCTTGGCATGTGTATGAACTTCAAGTTGCCTGTCAACTTACAGGAACCCCATGACTTTCATTAGGTTTTCTCAGGCAGTTTTGCCAGTTCCTTCCTCTGAAATATAGAGGAAGGAACTGACAAAATACAGTCACATTTTCTGGGTGGTTGTAGGTTTTTCAGGCTATATGGCCATGTTCTAGAAGCATTCTCTCCTCACGTTTCACCTGTATTATGGCAGGCATCCCCAGAGGTTGTGAGGCTGCCTGCCATTGATGCAGGTGAAACGTCAGGAGAGAATGCTTCTAGAACATGACCATATAGTCCAAAAAACCTACAACAACCCAGTGATTCTGGCCATAAAAGCCTTTGAAAATACACCCCACATTTTCTGCTTTGAACTGGAATATATGGGAGTGTGGATTTAGATAACCCAGTTCAAAGCAGATATTTTGGGATTTCCTGCCTTGATATTCTGGGTTATATGGCTGTGTGGAAGGGCCCCTAGCCTTCAGCACCTGGTATTCCTTGGGGATCTCTTATCCAAGTATTAACTGGAACTGATGTTGCTTAACTTCCAACATCAGGTAGGAATATTGGCAGTGAAAAGAAATCTCCAAGGCCCCTTCTACACTTTCATATAAAATCCAGATTATCTGCTTTGAACTGGATTATATGGCATTTTAGACCTATATGGGGATTATCTGCTTCGATAATCTGGGTTATATGGTGGTGTAGAAAGGGCCCAAGAGCGTAGGTCCTCAACAGAGTTGTCATACTGCCCAAGCTGAAGGAAGAGGAAAGTCTGCGGGCTTTCCACGTTGCTCTGTGGTCTTGGATTCCTGGTTCCTTCCTCGCCCTGCATAGCGTTGCGGGTCTCTTCGGCTCTTTACGGTAACCTCCTTCCCGCGGCTGGCTCCGCATCTCCGCTTCCGTCCAGACGCTCAGATATTCATAAGTGGCACCGGGCTGACCCTGCGGACTTCTGCCCCCCTCCCTCCCCCGCCTTCCAATCCTTTCACCTCCCCCTCTTTGAAGGTGCGCTTTTTCGTGGCTTACAAGGCAGTGCAGATTCATACAGTCCACTTCAGTGCAGTGAACATGCACTCTGAAACTGCAGGCATGATAATGGCAGCGCAGATCCAGCCTTTGTGGTCTAGCGCGAAGGCGCTTTGGACAAGGGCGTGACCACGGGCACAGATTTGGCCCCAATTTTTCTCTTCCTTCCTTCCTCCCTCCCTTCCTTCCTTCCTTCCTTCCTTCCTTCCTTCCTTCCTTCCTTCCTTCCTTCTTTTCTTCCTTCCTTCCTACCCTTCCTTCCTTCTCTCCTTCCTTCCTTTTCCTGCCTTCTCTCCTTCCTTTTCTTTCTTTCTTTCTTTCTTTCCCCCCTCCCTTCCCTTTCCCCCTTCCTCCCTTCCCTTTCTTCCTTCTTTCTTTCATTCCTTCTTTCCCCTTCCTTCCTTCCTTCCTTCCTTCCTTCCTTCCTTCCTTCCTTCCTTCCTTTTCCTTTCCTTTCCTTTCCTCCCTTCCTTCTCCCCTCCCTCCCTCCCTCCCTCCCTTTCCTTCCTCCTTTCCTCCCTCCCTCCCCCTTCCCTTCCCTTCTCAAAGGAAACCCACGCAGCATCCCCTTCGCGCCAAACCTGCCCGGGCTGGGTTGTGAACTCCTACGAGGGGGCGGAAGAAAGCCAAGGCGCGTCTCCTCCTCCTCCTCCTCCTCTCCTCCTCCTCGCTTGCTTGCTTCCTCGCTCGCTCGCTCGCTTCCCGCCCGGAGCCTTCCCGCGGCTGCCTCCGCCAAGCCCCGCGCGCTCTCCCCCGGATTAGCGGGCTGCGGCGCCCCTCCCCATCAAAGTTCACCTCGATTACTCCAGGAGCTGCCTGACCGCTTAATCAGGGGCTTTCTTCCGAGGGAGGCCGAGGGCGCGGAGGCAGGCAGGCAGGCAGGGAGGGAGGGAGGGGGGAGGGCGCCTCATTAAAGGCCCACAATGCGGGGCGAGGGGGGGGGGCGAAGGGGGCCAGCAGCTGGATCCTCCAGGATTTACGGGCTGGGGCTTTGAGGCCGGCAGGTGTCTTCGGGAGCCCCATTGTCTGGGGCCAACCCTCCCCCCTTCCCTCTCCCTGCTGAAAGGCAAGAGGCCCGCGCCAGGAGTCCCCAAAGTCCTTCAGGGGCCAGAAGCCGCACTCGGGCCGTTCTTCTCCCGATTTGGAGCCGAGCCGCTTTCCAACCCCCCCCCCCCCCCCCAATTCCTCTCCCCACAAAGGGCCCGGCAGCAGCGCCGCAGCCAGCCTTGGGTCTGGAGCAGGCCGGGGCAAAACGTGGTCCCTCCAGGTGTTTCGAACTTCAACTCCCACCATTCCCAACAGCCCCAGGCCCCTTCCTTCTCCTTTTCCACTTAAGCGGCTGAGGAGGAAAAGGAAGGGGGGCTGAGGCTGTTAGGAATTGTGTGAATTGAAGTCCAAAACATCTGGAGGGGCCAAGTCCAGGCCTGGTCTGGAGGCTCCCACCTCTCATGGCCTTTCCAGACAGGCCCTATATCCACGGATCTGATCCCAGGTTTTCTGCTTTAAACTGGATTGTAGGAGTTTGCACTGCCAGATAATCTGGGATAAATGCAAAACCTGAGATCAGATCCTGGGCTATAGGGCCTGTCTGGAAAGGATCTCAGAGCCACATATTCGATGGCTCTCTCTCTCTCCCCCCCCCCCCCCCCACTCCCTTTGTTTTATTTTGTTTTATTCTTGCTTTTTTGTTGGGTCTCCTTGTGGAGAAAAAGCAGGGTAGAAAAGACGGGCTGGGTTTAGCACAGCTAAACCACTGTGCTGCAGAAAAATCCTGCATACTGGAAGGTCAGCAGTTTGAGCCCGGGTCAGGGTGAGCACCTGCCATTAGACCCAGTTCACCTGCCCACCTAGCAGCTCCAAGGGAGAAATGCGAGTACATAAATAGGTACTGCTTTTAGCGGGGAGGTAATAAAGACACCCTCAAGGACTTTGATTGGAGGAAAGCTTCTCAGTATGGAAGATGGAGTGACAGCAGCCCCCCCCCTTGTGGCCGGAGTCAAACACACCTTCCAAGATGCCAAAAATAAGACAGGAAAAACTGCCTCTGCCTCTGCTTAGAATCATAGAATCATAGAATCAAACAGTTGGAAGAGACCTCATGGGCCATCCAGTCCAACCCCCTGCCAAGAAGCAGGAATATTGCATTCAAACCACCCCTGACAAATGGCCATCCAGCCTCTGCTTAAAAGCTTCCAAAGAAGGAGCCTCCACCACACTCCGGGGCAGAGAGTTCCACTGCTGAACGGCTCTCACAGTCAGGAAGTTCTTCCTAATGTTCAGATGGAATCTCCTCTCTTGTAGTTTGAAGCCATTGTTCCGCGTCCTAGTCTCCAAGGAAGCAGAAAACAAGCTTGCTCCCTCCTCCCTGTGGCTTCCTCTCACATATTTATACATGGCTATCATATCTCCTCTCAGCCTTCTCTTCTTCAGGCTAAACATGCCCAGTTCCCTAAGCCGCTCCTCATAGGGGTTGTTCTCCACACCCTTGATCATTTTAGTCGCCCTCCTCTGGACACATTCCAGCTTGTCAATATCTCTCTTGAATTGTGGTGCCCAGAATTGGACACAATATTCCAGATGTGGTCTAACCAAAGCAGAATAGAGGGGTAGCATTACTTCCTTAGATCTAGACACTATGCTCCTATTGATGCAGGCCAAAATCCCATTGGCTTTTTTTGCCGCCACATCACATTGTTGGCTCATGTTTAACTTGTTGTCCACGAGGACTCCAAGATCTTTTTCACACGTACTGCTCTCGAGCCAGGCGTCCCCCATTCTGTATCTTTACATTTCATTTTTTCTGCCAAAGTGGAGTATCTTGCATTTGTCACTGTTGAACTTCATTTTGTTAGTTTTGGCCCATCTCTCTAATCTGTCAAGATCGTTTTGAATTCTGCTCCTGTCCTCTGGACTATTGGCTATCCCTCCCAATTTGGTGTCGTCTGCAAACTTGATGATCATGCCTTCTAGCCCTTCATCTAAGTCATTAATAAAGATGTTGAACAGGACCGGGCCCAGGACGGAACCCTGCGGCACTCCACTTGTCACTTCTTTCCAAGATGAAGAGGAAGCATTAGTGAGCACTCTCTGTGTTCGTCCACTTAGCCAATTACAGATCCACCTCACCATAGTTTTGCCTAGCCCACATTGGACTAGTTTCCTTGCCAGAAGGTCATGGGGGACCTTGTCGAAGGCCTTACTGAAATCCAGGTACGCTACATCCACGGCATTCCCCGCATCTACCCAGCTTGTAGCTCTATCGAAGAAAGAGATCAGATTAGTCTGGCATGACTTGTTTTTGATAAATCCATGTTGACTATTAGCGATGACTGCATTTGTTTCTAAGTGTTTGCAGACCGCTTCCTTAACAATCTTTTCCAGAATCTTGCCCGGTATCGACGTGAGGCTGACCGGACGGTAGTTGTTTGGGTCATCCTTTTTTCCCTTCTTGAAGATTGGGACCACATTGGCCCTCCTCCAATCTGCTGGAACTTCTCCCGTTCTCCAAGAACTCTCAAAGATGGTTGCCAATGGTTCCGAAATGACTTCCGCTAGTTCCTTCAGTACTCTTGGGTGTAGTTGACCTGGGGACTTGAACTCATTAAGAGCGGCCAGGTATTCCTGGACGACTTCTTTCCCAATTTGGGGTTGGATGTCCTCCAATCCCTCATCCACTCCATCATGCTGAGGTTGAAGACTCTCTTTTTGTGAGAAGACCGAGGCAAAGAAGGCATTAAGTAGTTCTGCCTTTTCCCTGTCCCCTGTCAGCATTGCCCCATCTTCTCCTCGAAGAGGCCCTATCGCCTCCTTGTTTTTCCTTTTTCTACTGACATAAGAATAGAAGCCCTTTTTATTGTTTTTAATGTCCCTGGCCAGTCTGAGCTCGTTTTTTGCTTTAGCTTTGCGGACCTTTTCCCTACAGGTGTTGGCTATTTGTTTGAATTCTTCTTTGGTGATTTCTCCCTTTTTCCACTTCTTGTGCATGTCTCTTTTGTGTCTTAGCACAGTTAGAAGTTCTTTGGACATCCATTCTGGCTTCTTTGCACTTGTCCTATTTTTTCTCTTTGTTGGCACGGTTTGCAATTGCGCCTTGAGTATTTCACTCTTGAGAAATTCCCATCCATCCGTAGCTCCCTTGTCTTTTAGTATCTGTGTCCACGGAATGCTGCTCAGCGTTTCCTTCATTTTTGGAAATCAGCTCTCCTAAAGTCCAAAATGCGGGTTTGTCTTGTCTTAGTTTCGGCCTTCTTTTGTACCTCAAATTGCAGGAGCACATGGTCACTTGCCCCTAAGGATCCTACCACTTCGACCGCATCGATCAGGTCCTCCGCATTTGTTAGGATGAGATCGAGAGTAGCCAATCCCCTTGTTGCCTCTTCTACCTTCTGGACCATGAAATTGTCTGCAAGGCAAGCGAGGAATTTGTTGGACCTTGTACTCTTGGCCGAGTTTGTTTTCCAGCAAATATCGGGATAGTTGAAATCGCCCATGACTACTACATCTCTTTTCTGTGCCTGTTTGGTCAACTGTTGGCAGAAGACTTCATCAAGATCTTCCTCCTGGCTTGGGGGTCTGTAGTAGACGCCTACAACGACATCTTTTTGAGTCCCAGTTCCCTTGATTCTTATCCAGATGATTTCAAGCTGGTTTCCCAGATTGCTGTCTTGAATTTCTTCTGCAGCATAAGAGTTTTTGACATATAAGGCTACTCCGCCTCCTCTCCCCTTTGTTCGGTTTCTGTGAAAGAGGTTATACCCCTCGATATCTACATTCCAGCGATAGGAGTCATCCCACCAGGTTTCAGTGATGGCTATGATATCATATTTGTGGTGTAGTGCTAGAAGTTGGAGTTTGTCTTGTTTATTTCCCATGCTCTGTGCATTAGTGTAAAGACATGTTAGCCCCTGGGATCTTCCCTTGAGCTGTTTAATTGGGATTATTGTGCTTTTGGTACTTGGTCCTTGTTGTGTTTGTGCAGCCCTCCGTTTAGCCTTCTGACGATTCCCAGACATTATGGGTAAAGTAGTGTTTGCAAGGCTGTTGTCCCCCTCCCCCGGTGGACCTAGTTTAAAGTGCGTCTAATGAGGTTTGCGAGTCTGTGTTGTGTGTCCTTGTTAATTGCACAATTAGCATTAAACGTTTGCTGTATGTGTGTTCTGTAAAGCTACTCTGAGTGGGGTGAGAAAGGCTGGGTATAAATACCATAAATAATAAACATAAACAATTTGAATGCTTCTAGAAAATGGCCATCCGACTTACAAATGACTCATAGTTACGAATGGTGGTGAGATAACAGGAGGTGAGAGAAACCTACCTCTTGGAAGAGAAATTCACTCCTGGAAGAGTTATCACGGGGAAAAGGGGTTGCAAAGGGACACTACCAATTAGTGAGGAAGCGACTAGGTTTAGGAGAGAGGAGCCACTAATTTGTAAAAGGCTCTGGTATTAAAGGCTCTCTTTGTGTTGTGAGGTAATTTTGGTAGAGTGGGTGCACCGAACGTAGAATTAATGGAGATGAGGCAGCTTTAAAAACCAAAGAGAACAAGTTTATTTTTAAACAAAGCGTATGGTTGCAGTATGAAGATGTTAAGCTTGGCAAATGCTTGATGGTTACATGTAACTTGGTTGCGATACACTTCAGACTTTCGATGTTACAACTTATGAACTCTTGCTGTGGTGAAGCGCTATTAACCAGTGTTCCCTGCAGTGAATAGTCTCTCTGTTTGATCTAGCCTTGATCAAACTACAGATCTCTAGTCTTCTCCCGACTAGCGATCTTAACAAGCCTCTGTTAGTTCTTTCTAACTAAAGCAACTAACAAGGTTTCCCCCTTCAGCTTCCTAGCTGAAGAAATCTCTACTATTCACGAACACTAAAAACTGACTCTTCACTTCTTCACTCCACAGAGTCTAAAACCTGACTCTGCTGCTCTCTCAGAGTCTCCCCCCTGACTGACTCTAACTGTCACTTTTTTTAAAAACCTTCACTCTCTAAGCTCCTCCCACCTCCTCTTCTGCCTCGTTTCCACACATTTCTCACAGCTAGGCCACTCCAGCCTTAGGGCAACCAATGCAAACATAAATACAGTTATAAGCATATTATTATAAACACTTCTGTACAGGGGTCTCCACTGAAGCTCTCTCACCAATCCTTGTGAGAAAGCCAATTTTTTCAAAATCCAATTATCACAGGGACAGAAAGTGGGTGAAATCTTCTGAACAGGGACACAGGCAGCCAAACAACACACCACAGGGGTGGTAACCCTTCTCTATGCTACCCAAAGCTTATACATATGTGATATATGATCATATATATATATATATATATATATATATATATATATATTATTATTATTATTATTATTATTTAAACTTATATGCTGCCACTCCCCTGGGCTTACAAGGATAGCTAAAATCTAACAAAATTTAAAAGCAATTTAAAACAATTTAAAAACAGTAATATCAAACATTAAAAGCCTGTCGAAACAGGTATGTCTTACATGCCCTGCAGAAAGCTGGTAAGTCCTGCAAGGCACGGACTTCAGGTGGCAGAGTATTCCAGAGTGATGGTGCCACTGCTGCAAAGGCTCTGCGTCTGGTTGCCGTCAGACGCAAGGTCTTGACACTGGGGACTTCCAATAGATCTTGGTCCTCAGAACGGAGGGATCTCTGGGGTTGGTAGGGGGTGCAAGGCCTTAAAGGTGAGTGCCATCACTTTGAAAGTGATCCGCTGCTCAATTGGTAACCAATGCAGCTGTAGTAGGATTGGTGTTATGTGGCATTTCATCGGAATTCCCACAAGAAGCCGAGCAGCTGCATTTTGTACCAACTTGAGCTTCCGGATCACTGACAGAGGAAGGCCAATGTAGAGGGTGTTACAGTAGTCCAGTCTTGAGATGACCGTGGCCTGGATCACTGTAGCTAGGTCGTCCCTGGACACATAGGGGGCCAGCCGTCTAGCAGGCTGAAGATGAAAAAAGGCAGTTCTGCTAACGGCGGAGACCTGGGCCTCCATCGTCAGCAGAGGGTCCAAGACTCTACCAATGGTGACGGGTGTAGCGCCTCGCCATCCAGGGTAGGCAGGAGTTGCACTTTAAAAATGTTCTTGTTCCAGCTTACATGCAAATTCAACTTAAGAACAAACTTACAGAATCTATCATGCTTGTAACTTGGAGACTGCTTGTATATAGTTTTGAAACTGCATTATGTGGTAGATGTAGACTGATATAATGCAGTTTGACTACACTCAACTGCATTATATAGGTCTAAACTGGTTATTGTGATGTTGATGTTTATTTATACCCCACGTTTTCTCTCCACAAAGGAGACTCAAGGCAGCTCAGACTGAAGTTTCAAACTGACTTGGAGGGCCATGTAGATGGGGCCTAAGCATGGCTGCAAAACTGGACAGGGAAGAAGGCTGATGAGAGAGAAATCAGTTCATTGGAAATATGGCGTACCAGAAGAGTTCTGTGTGTGCCATGGTCTGTTTATTAAAAACACAACTAAATGGGACTCAGAGCAAATAAAAACTGAACTCTCATTTTGTTGTTGACTGCCCTCAAGTCAACTTAACTTATGGCAGCTCCGTGAGTGAGAACTCCAAGTCACCCTATCATCAACTGCCCTGTGCAGACCTTCTAGTTCAGCAAGCAGTATTGTATTTTCTAGTGAGTCATCCCTTCTCATGGTATGGACAAGTATGACAGTTTCACTTCAGCCATCTTGGCTTCTCAGGAGAGTTCAGGCTTAATTTGCTCCAGGACCTTTTATTGGTCTTTTTATCAGTCCACCGTTTCCATATAACTCTTCTCCAGCATCACATTTCAAGTGAGAGAAGTGAAAATGATGAAACTGAAGATATCCGGGCTGTCGTGCAGCTAGTTAGCAGCCAGCTGCATTAAATCACTACTGACCAAGAGATTATGTTCAAAGTCAGCCCGGGTCAGAGTGTGCTCCAGACTATTAATAGTCTAGCTGGCTGTTGACCTATGCAGCCTGAAAGACAGTTGCATCTGTCAAATAGGAAATTTAGGTACTGCTTTATGAGGGAGGCTGATTTAACTAATTTATGACACCACTAAAAAAACAAAAAGCCTTCCAGCATCATGTGGAAGAATGAGGAAGTACTCCATCAAGGACTCAGTGTCACAAGTGGACGGTGAAGCAGCAGCTCCCCCCTGTGGCCAGAATTGAGCATACTCTCATGAAGCCAGAAAGCTGGAATGTTATTGCCTCTATGTCTGTCTATATATGTTGTATGTCTAAATGGTATTGAATGTTTGCCATGTAATCTGCCCTGAGTCCCCTGCGGGGTGAGAAGGGTGGAATATAAATACTGTAAATAAATAAATAAATAAATAAATAAATATCCTGCTTTGGACACATCATGAGACCACATGGTGATTTTCTGGAGAAAACCATCAAGCTCAGTAAAGTCCAAGACAGTAGGAAAAGAGGAAGACTATGTTTCAGATGGACTGGTTCAGTTGTAAAAGTCTCAATCTGGAAGGCTGTTGATTACTGAGTTTCATGAAGGTCTCTCATTCATGGAGTTACCATTAAGTCAAAGTCACCTTGATGGCGGAGCTCCCAGTGGCGCAATGGGTTAAACCCTTGTGCCAGCAGGACTGAAGACCGATGAGTTGGAGGTTCGAATCTGGGGAGAGCGCGGATGAACCCCCCTCTGTCAGCTCCAGCTCCCCATGTGGAAACATGAGAGAAGCCTCCCACAAGAATGGTCGAACATCAAAACATCCAGGCATCCCCTAGGCAATGCCCTTGCAGATGGCCAATTCTCTCACACCGGAAGCGACTTGCAATTTCTCAAGTTGCTCCTGACACACACACACACACACACACACACAAACCTAAATGGCAAATGGAGTAACACTAACAAACAACACACACAAACGTATACACAGTGTTTTAAAGACAAATCAAGGAAGATGTATGTTCTAGCACAGGAAGACAGGAAGTCTTTAAAACAAAATGACTATACTAATCAGGAAAGTATCTGGGAATTAATAGTCTGAAATGTAATGGACTCAGACATGGAGTCTGATTCAAAGGTACCCACATATCCACCTCATAATAAACACGGATTACCGTTTCCTCCATGAATCTGTGTAAATACCCCCTTTTAAAAGGTAACAGATTCCATAAAATAGTTGTGCATTGTACCCTTTCTCCTTTCCTTGATCTAATGCTAATAAATTTCAAGGGATGACTGTGAGTTCAAATATTGTAAGAAAGGGTGCTAAACATACCCGTTTTTTCATGCTGTGCACAATTTTACGAATACAAGTTTTGCTTGTCTTCACAGTTTTTTCTAGCTCTGTGTCATCTTTTCTAAAGATGTGGTGACCAGAACTGTGCAGAATACTTTGCATGCAGCTGCAACATCTGTTTATACATGTGCATTTAGATAAGTGCTATTCTAATTTCATTCCTTTCCTAATAATCCCTAGCATGGAATTGCCTTTTCTCACAGCTGCTACACAGTGAGCTTATGCTTGCCACGTGCTCTTTGCCAGGACCCCAAGAGCTCTTTCCTGATTAATCACTGACTGCTCAGACCCCCATCACTGTATGCGGGTTAGACCTTTCTGCTCCATGTTTATACTGAAATTCATTTGCCACATTGTTGTCCATTCACCCAATCCTTTTGGAGTTCTTTGCAAGCAGCTTGGATTTAAAACACTTTAAATCATTCACCTCCAAACTTACCTACCTCCCATTTCACTCCAAGCTTCATATAACTGATGAGAAAGTTAAATATCACTGGTCCTTTTCCAGACCTCACTTCTGCATGGCCTTTCCTTCCATTGGGAGACCTGCTTGCCTACTGTGATTCTGGTTGTCATCTCTAGCCCCTTCTTAACCTATAAAAAGACTTGTCCTCTTATACGATGGACACACATTTTTTATCTGATACTTTGGTCAGAAATTTTGCTTTTTGGGAGTCTTGAAATCATGGTAAATTGTCAGTCCATGATATCTGAGTGGATTCATGGGTGGATTAATATGTACCTGTGGTACTATTCTCAAAGTCTCATTTGAACTGCTGAAGAGAGACAAAAGTGTTGTTACTTGGATAAAATACTGGGGCATGAGTGCTAAACAAATGTGATTTCCCTGTAATAACAGCAAAACAGAAAGACAGACATTTTGTCTGTGACAAGATAAATGAATAAGGCCCCTATGAGTCTAAAAAAAGACTACAGCAGATTAATTTCCACAACAGATTAAACATAGTTTGGGACCTAGATTTTTTTGTGTGTGTCAGGAGCAACTTGAGAAATTGCAAGTCGCTTCTGATGTGAGATAATTGGCCACCTGCAGGGACATTGCTCAGGGGACGCCCTGATGTTTTACCATCTTGTGGGAGGCTTCTCTCATGTCCCTGCATGTGAAGCTGGAGCTGACAGATGGGAGCTCCTCCTACTCACAGGATTCGAACCATTGACATTTCAGTCAGCAGTTCAGCCGTCACAAGGATTTAACCCATTGCGCCACCGAGGACACCTTGGGGCTTAGATGATGTAGACGTTTATTACTCTATACTTTGATGTTTCTATATGTTTGATCCTCCATTGAGACTACCTAGTTCTACCCTGGTTTATGTTTAAAAACTTTCAATTGGCATCCCTTAAAAATGTATGCAGGTTGGGAAGTTCTGTTTATTTCAAGTAAAGGTTGCCTATCCAGTTGGGATTAAAAATGTCCCAAGATGCTTGTTCTGGTAGAGAAGAAGAGAAAAACTAACTTTCTGTTTCCTAGCTGTCTTTGGAAGGTGTGCCGTTCTGCAACTCTGCTTGCCTTGGATTGGTTACACCCTGCATGGCACTGCCTCCTTCTTATTCCCATCACAAAGCACACTGCCCCTATTCTTCTGGCCTTTGTAGCCATATGGCAAATCCATGTAGACACAGCCAACATCCATTTATTCAGGCACATAATGTCCCGCAACAGGGAACAATTGGAACTTTGTTTGCTTCTATTATTGATGCGAATGGGCGAGAGGGAGGGAGAGACGGAGAGCAAAAGAAAAATCATTTAACTATAAGAGATATCCAGCTAATTATGAGCCATATGTGCCTTTAGTGTCAAAGCAATCCTATGAAGTTCATTTTATACCTAGACTACTTTATTAGGTGCTGAAGACAGATGTCTCCCAACAGTGCATGCATTAGTGGAAAGCCATGTTGTGGAGATCTTGAAATATTTAACTGTGGCTTCTTCATTTGTCAGGGGACTTTAAAGTGCCATTTATCACAAGGATATAGATGTGGGTCCGTGTGTGTCTTTATGAGCATGTGTGTGTGTCGATGGACACACTGATTGAAGGTGAAAAAACTTGGATTTTGGATATGGCAGAATTTTAAAATGCCCTAGAAACGTGGTGACATTTTCAGTAGTGTTCATGTCGTGATATTATAATGGTACTTATTGGGATAATAGTAAACATTGGAGTTAATGAGAGCTACAGTTTCTCTTTGTTTTTGCTCGTTCTTCCAAGCAAACCGCTCGCAATGGTTCTTTTAAAACATTCTTCTCATTTTCAACAGCCAGAAAGTGAATTTGAAATGTTTAAAACCCTCTAGAGTCAAAATGGAAAGTTTGTCCTTAACCGATAATCCACAGTGTTTTCACAAAAGGTTAGGCACACCACAGGGAAATTAAAGGGAAAGCTAATTCAAGGGAAACCTTAATTCATTTTTTCTCCTTTTAGCGTAGTTGTCAGATGCTTCCTTCCCAACAGCAAATAGCCTATACAAACCTCAATAAAGAATATGTTTTTAACATTTTCTAACAATTACTACTTGCATGAAAATTAAATAATATCAATCTCCTTTAGCCTTGGAGTAAAAACAAACAAACAAACAAACCAGGATTTTATTTCTTTTCATTTTTATTTTCATTAATGAAAAGAAGTCCTGATCTATCTCAATATAGAAAGCATTATGGGGTTAGTTAATGGAAATTCCTTGGTTTTATAGCCTCTCTTCAGGTATAACCTCTCTCTCTTCCTCTCCTCCCTCTCTCAAATCTGTATCAATGAATGGATGAAGCAATAGATATGATACACCCTTTACTCACTTTACAGGGTAGATCTTATCAAAGTCTAGCTAGAAATCCATGTTGGTCATTTGTGCACCAGGAAAAAAAACAGGTTAACCGTATCAGTTAATCAGTTAAGCAATCAACATTTTCCAATCTTTTCATTACCTTTTCATCACCCTTTCTTGTAGGGCTTTTAGCAGAGATATTTTGTGGAGTGGCCCAGACAAAATTTGTGCCATATTTTCATCCTTACTTTTTGAATTACTTCATTATTTGTGGAGAAATGGGATCACATTGTATTCAAAATTAATAATATAAATAGTACATAAAATATATAATAGGAATTAGTACTCTACTTATCAATTAAAAGTATCCAGATTGGCATGTAGTGCAAGAACAAAACCTCATGATATAATCAACCAAAATTCCCTCTCTCCAAAATATACCTTCTAGCCTCTTTGTGAAAGGAGTGAGTTCATAGCGAGTGTATTGTGTCTTTTTGGTGTGGGGGTGAGTGGAGGTGGAGGCGGACAGGCTGCTATGCCTGTATGCCACTTAATCAAAAGCCTCGCAAAGAGCCCATCTGGGGCTTCTTTGGAAACTGAATTGATTATGGGGAAGAAAATAGATATGGTGGAGAATTCCTGCCAATATATACAAAACTAATCAGGTTACTGCAGCTAGGGTAGGCAGCCAGTCTCTAATGAAATAACTACTATTTTGCTTCGGTGTCTCTGCACAATGCAGAATTCGTTACACAGCTGTCTCTCCTAAGGTCTGATTCACTGTCATCCCATAAAAGCCCCCTTTTTCTTTCCATATGTAGATTTTTAAAAAACATTATGCACTGTATTTTAAAAATAAATATTAAATACCAATAATAATAATAATAATTGGCCTTTTCCGCTCTGACACTAGATTACCAATTCTATCACCTGTCCTCAAGTCTCACCATGATGGTGCTATTATTGTCCTGTTTTTAGTATGCCCATTAGGAGCCCCCAGTGACACAATGGGTTAAACCCTTGTACCAGAAGGACTTAAGACCGACAGGTCACAGGTTCGAATCCGGGGAGAAGCGGATGAGCTCCCTCTATCAGCTAGTAAAGCCTTTGTCACACTTTTGTCCTTTAGATGTGTTTATTGGGCTGCAAGTACCATTATATCCACTCAGTCTATGATACTGGTTGATAATGGGGGTGATATAGTCCATTATGACTAGAGGAAACCAGGTTGAGAGGGCTGATCTGATATCTATGAATTCACATATTGCTTTGATTGTGTGTTTTGGCATGGCAGGGGGCTGGACTGGATGAATCATGTGGTCTCTTTCAACTCAAGATTCTATGATTCTATATACAACCTCTTTCACATATGCCGTGTCTCTCTTTGTCCTTCTTTCACATGCACAGAAGATGTATTGAGGATACTTTGGTTACTAGATGTTTTAATCAAGTTTTAGAAGAAAGCTATAGAATGTGTTGGTCCCTGTCCTGGCAGTGGTCCTAGAGACATTAGCTTCTGGTTGGTTGAGAACTTCTAGGAAAGAAAGGAAAGAAGGAAGGGAAAGGAAAGGAAAAGAAAAGAAAAGAAAAGAAAAGAAAAGAAAAGAAAGGCAGAACTATGGTGTTGGGCAAGACACACTCTCAGCCTCAGGAGCCCCTGGTGGCACAATGGGTCAAACCCTTGTGCAAAGGGGTTAAACCCTTGCGCCAGAAGGACTGAAGACCGACAGGTCACAGGTTCGAATCCTGGGAGAGGCGGAAGAGCTCCCTCTATCAGCTTCAGCTCCTCATGCGGGGACATGAGAGAAGCCTCCTACAAGGATGATAAAACATCAAATCATCCGGGCATCCCCTGGGCAACATCCTTGCAGATGGCCAATTCTCTCACACCAGAAGCAACTTGCAGTTTCTCACGTCGCTCCTGACACGACAAAAAAAAGTATGCCCATTCAGGCTGACTTATGGCATTAGCAACCCCGTTCCATAGTTTTCTTGGCAAGGTTTATTCTGGAGTGTGACACTGTCTTCTTCTGAGGTTTAGGGAGTGTCATTTACACAATATCACCTTATGGGTCTCCATCTTGTCAGGTATCTTTTGATTCAAAGCTGTCACCTGTTATTGTGAATATGGAACAATTATGTAAGTAGCTGTTTATATTTTTGATGTTGTCATCCTCATCTTATTTCTCTTCTTCCTTCCTGCTTATGGTCAACTTAAATATTCTGCCTCCTTTTGTGAGGATGATTGATCGTGTACAGATTCTTTGTAAGATATACCCCCAGTCATCAGATTCAGTCTTCAAGCTATGTCTCTTTTTCCATTAAGACAGTAGTTTCACATCTTGTGCTAATTCCCCTTGGGAACAACAAGTACAGTTGCAAAGGTTTGCCTTTATCATTTCCATACACCCAGTAACACACACACATACACACATGAGTATGTGTTACCATGGCTAATACAGCTGCTAGCTCTTCAACAATACCAAAACCTTTCTGCAATAAGTGCTTAATCTAATGAGATATTATCTGTATCAACCACAGTAATGGTATTGCAACCAAATAAGAAGCTATGAAAGCACAGCACACCTAACTATGCCAATTCTGCAGCCCATATTACAGAATCTGCTAATATCAGCATATGTTTGTTATTATGATCACTGCAGCCTATTTCCCAGCGTGTGCAACATAAGCACTAGTGGGAATCTGAAGGAGATTCAGGTTCTAGAATATCATGAAGCTTCCTGTGCACATTTCATCTTTGTCACACATACTGTTGAAAGACAAGAATTTCCATTGCCCTTTTATTATTATCATGGGCATTCTGGCTATGGACATTTTGACTTTTTGGATGTATAGATGTCTCCAGACCAAAAAGAACTGGTAACTGCCATTTAGAGATGGTTCAATGTTTTCAGGGGTGCAGCCTATTGCAAATTCACCAATTGTGCTACTGTTCTTATCTCCCCTAATGAAGCCCCTTAAAACTGCCTGGGATAGATTCAAAACAAGAAGTACAAAAGGAGGAAAGAAGCAGGTTGTAAAGCCTATGCTGTTTTTGTTCTGTCTTTAAACATTTCTAATCACCATGTATTTCTGTGCTGCTGCCACTTCTTACAGTAGAAACTGACAAAAGCTCAACATCAAGAGGCTTCTGGAGTTTCTCTGGAGTGCAGTTGTGTAGTTTTATTATAATTATTGTAGCTTTGGGGAGATAGGCTGCATTATTATTATTATTATTAATAATAATAATAATAATTACACAAAACACAGTATGTCACAGCAAATGAGATATATATGCTGGATTTCGTATTACAAAATCACAAGTTGAACATTTCCCTAGTGTCGAGGACTGTGTGATTTATTATTATTATTATTATTATTATTATTATTATTATACCCTGCTTTATCTCCCTTGAAGGGGAATCAAAGCAGCTATTGGCCAATACGCAATCTTTAGTTCATATCTTACATTTGGCCCTCTTGAGACATTTTGGGTCAGTGTTCCTCAACCTTCCCCTTAAACAGTTCCTCATGTTGTGTTGACCCCCAACCATAAAATTATTTTTGTTGCTACTTCATAACTGTAATTTTGTTACTTTTATGAATCATCATGTAAATATCTGATATTCAGGATATATTTTCATAAACTGGACCAAATTTGGCACAAATACCCAATACGCCCAAATTTGAATACTGGTGGTGTTGGGGGGATTGATTTTGTCATTTGGGAGATGTAGTTGCTGGGATTTATAGTTCACCTACAATCAAAGAGCATTCTGAACCTCACCAATGATAGAATTGGGCCAAACTTCCCACAAAGAACCCCCATGCCTTGAATGGACTCGCTAGGATAAGCCTCCCTCTGCTCGCACATGCTCTCCCTTGCCCATACATTTATTTATTTATTTACTATATTTATATCTCACCTTTCTCAACCCCAAAGGGGACTCAAGGTGGCTTACAGCAGAGGCAAAATTCAAGGCCTTAAACAATTCAACAATTAAATAAACATTCAGTTAGAAAATCTTTGTTGTTGTTCATTCGTTCAGTCGTCTGACTCTTCGTGACCTCATGGACCAGTCCACGCCAGAGCTCCCTGTCGGCCGTCACCACCCCCAGCTCCTTCAAGGTCAGTCCAGTCACTTCAAGGATGCCATCCATCCATCCTGCCCTTGGTCGGCCTCTCTTCCTTTTGCCTTCCACTTTCCCCAGCATAATTGTCTTCTCTAGGCTTTGCTGTCTCCTCATGATGTGCCCAAAGTACTTCAACTTTGTCTCTAGTATCCTTCCCTCCAATGAGCAGCCGGCCTTTATTTCCTGGAGGATGGACTGGTTGGATCTTCTCGCAGTCCAAGGTACTCTCAGAACTTTCCTCCAACACCACAGCTCAAAAGCATCTATCTTCCTTCGCTCAGCCTTCCCTAAGGTCCAGCTCTCACATCCGTAGTTGACTACAGGGAATACCATGGCTTTGACTAGGCGGATCTTTGTTGCCAGTCTGATGTCTCTACTCTTTACTATTTTATCGAGACTGGACATTGCTCTCCTCCCAAGAAGTAAGCGTCTTCTGATTTCCTGGCTACAGTCTGCATCTGCAGTAATCTTTGTGCTTAGAAATACAAAGTCTGTCAAGGCCTCCACATTTTCTCCCTCTGTTTTCCAGTTGTCCATCATTCTTGTTGCCATGATCTTGGTTTTTTTGATGTTTAGCTGCAACCCAGCTTTTGTGCTTTCTTCTTTCACCTTGATTAGAAGGCTCCTCAGCTCCTCCTTGCTTTCGGCCATCAGAGTGGTGTCATCTGCATATCTGAGGTTGTTAATGTTTCTTCCAGCAATTTTCACCCCAGCTTTGCATTCATCAAGCCCCGCACATCGCATGATGTGTTCTGCATACACGTTAAAAAGGTTGGGTGAGAGTATGCAGCCTTGCCGTACGCCTTTCCCAATCTTGAACCAGCCTAGAAAATCTAGACAAGGTTAAAAGCAACGGTTTGGGACCAGCCTACCTGCGTGACTGCATCTCCGTCTATGAACCCACACGTTCACTTCGGTCATCTGGAGAGGCCCTGCTCGTGATCCCGCCTGCGTCGCAAGTGCATTTGGCGGGGACACGAGACAGGGCCTTTTCTGTGGTGGCCCCCCCGACTCTGGAACACCCTCCCCAAAGATCTTAGACAGGCCCCTACATTGGCAGTCTTCAGAAAGAATTTGAAGACCTGGCTGTTCCGATGTGCCTTCCCAGAATAGGAAATCTCCAATACCAAGTCCCAGAAGCACTTTAGTAGAACTAAGATTGCCGCACACTGCACACTGCACTTGCCCTATAATTCTTATATATCACCTGTCACATCAGCACTTTTAATTCTGTACCCTTTACTCTGGCCCGGCCCAGTTTTATTGTGTTTTAGTGTATTGTTTATTGCTTGTTGTTTTGTTGTTTAATATTGCTTTAATTGTTTTTAACTTGCTTTAGGTTGTATTGTTATGTTATGTATTGAGGCCTTGGCCTTTGTAAGCCGCATCGAGTCCTTTGGGAGATGCTAGCGGGGTACAAATAAAGTTAATAATAATAATAATAATAATAATAATAATAAAACATAACCATGCTGACATGTGCCAAGCACACCTGCTCTCCCCTCCCCCTTGGAGTCTCAGAAGCAGCTCTCCCCTTAGCTGAGAGGCCAGCCAATCATAGTGGAGGAGGGCTTTTGGTGGGAGGATTTGCCATCTGTTTCCAAAAAGGAAGGACAAGAGGAGAGATCTTCAGCCTTCTCTGCCAAAGGAGATCCTAAGACCATCAGAGATATATATTTTATATATTTTGGCAATCCTTCTGAAACTCCCTCATGTCTCTCTCCCCCCACCCCCAGGTCCCAACCCCCAGGATGCACTTTTGAAAGAGATGCTTCTAGTCATGATAGAATTTAACTGCTAGATATTTTTTTTTTGAGGTAGATATTTGAATCACCAACATCACCATTCACACTGTACGCCTGTTACTATAGGAATCCACCAACACATAGACCCCTGTATTAGCACACAATCCTGGTATCAACTTTGAGTATTTAAGTTTTAGTTATCCCAGTAGTTACCTTATGCAGGATTAATAATAGATATTCTTTCCTCCTTCGGTTATTTGCTTTCAGGTATAATGAATACAAGTGAGACTGGCATCCAATGAAATTGATGGAATTGTTGCCTAGTGAAGTATATAGTCAAGAATAGAACCATAGATTGGGAAGGAGCCACATGGGCCATTGAGTCCTACCCCCTGCTCAATGCAGGGTCTCCAGCTAGAGCATCCTAGGTTTCCAGATTCTTTTTGAAGACATCCAGAAATGGAGACTCCACCAACACTTTAGACCAGGGGTCCTCAAACTTTTTAAACAGAGGGCCAGGGCACAGTCCCTAAAACTGTTGGAGGGCCGGATCATAATTTGAAAAAAAAATGAATGAATTCCTGTGCACACTGCACATATCTTATTTCCAGTGCAAAAAACACTTAAAACAATACAATATTTAAAATGAAGAACAATTTTAACAAATATAAACTTATTAGTATTTCAATGGGAAGTGCGGGCCTGCTTTTGGTTGATGAGATAGGATTGTTGTTGTTGTTGTTGTTGTTGTTGTTGTGTGCTTTCAAGTCATTTCAGACTTAGGTTGACCCTGAGCGGGGCCAGGTAAATGACCTTGGAGGGCCGTATCCATCCCCCAGGCTTTAGTTTGAGGACCCCTGCTTTAGACAGTTGGATCCATCACTGGACCACTCTTACAGCTAATAAGTTATTTCTAATGTTCAATCAAAATTTACTCTCTTTTAAGTTCAAATCATTTGGCAAATGAAACAGTTTGAGAAATGAGCTTCTGTTGCTAAACCAATTGATTAAAACTGGGTTTTTTTTAAATATACATAATTATGAAGAAAGGGCCATACTTTGTTTTCAGATGTCATGTATATATTGCAACAGATGCTTTCTTAGATTAGGAATTCCCTCCTGTGATGAGAGACAGATGGAGAAATGCTTCTTCTTAGGTGGCATTTGCCATCTGCATGTTAAAGAACTCAAAATTCCACACATTAATGTGTTCACATTAATTGGATATGCTTTTTTAGCCAAGTAAAATGCTATGAACCAATTCATTTATGAAAGATAACAGCTTTTCTGCGAAAGGGTAAGAACAATGAGTGAAACGGGGAGATTTTCCAGCAATTCCTGTGTATATGTTATGGGTTATTTGGTGGCCTGACATCTCAAGTATCTCTGTTTTACAAACTAGGGACGATGGTGTTCAAAGAAAGATTTTCTCTTTTTAAAGGTTCTCTTCCTTATGAACCATCCACCGTAAGCAGAAATAATGTGCATGCGTAAGAGTTACATGCATATACCCTGAAGCAAATAGTAAGCAAATAGGACAATCACAAAAACAGGAAAATCAGTCACAGATCTCTAGAGAAGGGGCACCGTGTGGGCCACATAAAGCCCTTGAGATCCTTAAGAGTGGCCTATGAAAACCCTTTAGAAGCCCCTCAAAGGGACAAGAATTCTTTATCACCAAGTTGATTTGTGGGCCAGTTTTTGTGCTCAGACCATCCCAAATCTCCCTAAACTGCCTAAAAAGGCAAGTGTTTACTCTCTTAACTCCCTTGATCCACACAATCCTTTCAAAGAAGCTTTTTTTTGGGGGGGGGGAGGGAGAAGGAAAAACAGAACAGCTAAACATTGTCTAGAATGGAAGTTGAACTGGGTACACTGAAAAGCTCTTCTGAAGTTGATCAGTCAGATCCCTGCCTTGTTTGCCATTGCAAACAATAACAAAGGAGTATGCTTCCATTGTTATTCAATGGAACTGACTACTATGTAACTAACTTGGGATGTCTGCCTTCAGGTGCAAGTCTAAAGCTAAACCAACAGTAGAAACAACAGACTAGCTCAGTCAGTAGAAGGCCTGCGAGCTAGATGGCATTTATACCAACGGAGGCTTCTCTCAGCACACTCAAAGAGCGCTTTAAAGGCATAGATGTCCACCTATCAATGTGTCTGAAGACAAGTGGGGCATTCTGTTGCCATGCCAGTGGCATTTGAGGAACCTAGATCCTCTTTTTACCCCAAAGTACGATAAAAAGAACTGCCAAGGACACAATCGATGAAGCTGCTGGAGGTATTTCCCTCCCATTGATCACAATGGCAGAGTAGTGGGGAGGAGGAGAGAAAGCAAAGAGACAAACAGCAAAGATAAAGCCATTCCACCACCACCTGCTCTGACCATAAAGAAACAGCAAGGCCTAAGAAGTCATGGTAGTTCTGTTGTGGAACCTTCTCACTATAAGCGCTACCATAGGATTGCTCTGTTTACAGATTGCATATTTAAATGGATTCAAAAGGCAACCGGATACAAAATACAACGGATGGCAGCTGATTATATTATTCTTATGTCATTGCACCTAGCAGATGCAATGTAACTCCATGGCAGCAACATAATGGATTGAAGAATGGCAGATAAGTAATGCTAGTGGAAAGCGGAGATGGGGGCTGGGGGTCGGGTGGAATACTGTGCAATGTCAAGGAATCAGGAGGTGTTTTTATTGATTTATTTGCTCACACATTCTCTTCAATAGTAGAATGGCATGGCAGATCAAGAGAGTGACCATTTTAAGGGAAGGCGGAGGATCCCTTCATTTCTTTATGTGACTGTAGATTATTTCGGCTTCAGGAGACAAGAATGTTCCTTTAACATCTGACCTGGCCTTTATTTAAGAGAAGCACTTCACGGTTCAGGAAAGACAGACAATTTTCTAATTCCTAGCCCTGCTGGAGGCTGAGGCAACAACATCCAGACAGGACACCTGCTAACACTAGAAAAATGGCATTATTATGTCTACAAGTTTACAAATCTGAGGATCAGAAAGCTTTTGCCATTGCTGCTTCTGCTGCGGCTGCAGCGCAGGCCAAGGATGACGACTTCTTCAGAGCTTCAGAGGGATGGGTTCTCCCCCTCCTTTCAAGAAATGGCCTCTTTTCACTTCCAGTCTTAGCAGATCGGTTTCCACGTGAAAAAGTCAATAGTCAAAGAGCTTCCTAAGTTTCATTGGTGTGTAGCAGAAAGGGGATTAAGACTTGGGAGCCTTTTTACTGGCAAGCTTTTAAGCAAATACAGGTTCTTGAATAATTTTCATTGAAAAGAAGCTATAGGGTAGCCCACTGAATGATAAGCAAATCGGTTTGGAGTATTTTAATAAGAATCTGCATAATATGTAGATTTAAAAATATATGTGATGCTTCTCCAATGGTGTTAGCTGATTTCTGGAACTGGGATGTTTGTAATAGTTGTATCCTGCTTCCAAACACATTTGCTTGGGAGTTACTGTCATGAATTTTCAGGGAGCTTTGAATTTTCAATGAGATATTTTTCATTTGATGAAATTTACTTTTAAAAAGAAAATTAACACACATGCACATATTCACATTTTTAAAAGCTTAATTTTGACATGTGGTACTTATTACTTGAGCAACTGAGAAGGTAGAAACGTCAAGAGAAATAATATGAAAAAGGCATTAAGATTTGACATTAAGCCATATTCCACTTTATATCAAATGTAACACAGTTTTAAAGGGATATCCTTAAACCCAGGCTGGAGACACTGAATGGTATCCTATATAGAGCACATGGCACTATGTTACAGCTGGCCATTCATTCATCTGCCTGACTTACCACTACAGACCTCCCATGGCCATTCCATGCCAGGTGGAGAAGTCAGGTGAGGTGACAGAGACATATCTGGCCATATTCCTGTAGCCAGACAGAAATGATACATAACCTGAGAAACCTTTGGATGAACTCTGCTGTTTTTAGGAGAGAACAATGTGTACACCTTTCTCACATTTATGTCTTGAAACAAATGTTTATTTCATTTCATAAACTTTCAGGAACTTCTTTATCAGAAGTACTGGTAAGTCAACATGCTAGTGTGGAGAAGAGCAAACACAGACTGCTTACTACAATGCAGTCCGAGGCCTGTCTCATGCACAGTGGAGGACCTTCTCACAGCGACACCAGAGGCACTCCAAGTGGCCAGCTTCTGGTAAAGGAAATTTAGCATAATGCCAATTTTTAAAACTTTGTGGTTTCTTATGCAATATACTGTAACTGTATTCTGAATTCACTCCTGATATGATAAATAAATAAATAAATAAATAAATAAATAAATAAATAAAGGAGGTTAAAAGAAATATGCCCATGGGAATGAAATCTCTACAAACTTCCTCCCTCTCAAAAACTACCCTAGGCTAATACAAACCTCACAGGACAACAGATGAAGGGCTACCTACCTGTAAAATATAACTTCAGGAGAGTTTGCTCTGGAGTTGGGGAAGCTGTTTGTTTGATTAATCCATTCACATAAAGAACATCTCTGCTGTGTCCAAATTGTATTCCCTAAGGCACATAGTCAACCAACATGATGTAGTTCATAGAGCACTAGACTATAATGCCAGGATTTGATTCCCTCCTTGTCCTTGGAAACCCACTGGGTGACCTTGGGTGAATTACATACTCTCAGTTCCAAAAATGGTAGGGTCATTTTAAAGTCACCCATAAGTTGGAAACAATTTGGAGTCACACATCAAAAACAGGGCACACACACACACACACACACACACACACAATCTGTTTTAATCTGGTTTTGGTTTTTTGATTGCTTTATTTAATTTTAACTTTTGTATCTTGTGGATTTTTAACAATTTCTTTTTTAATTGTTGTAAATTGTTTTGGGTGTTAATCGGGAAAAATATGTTTGATAGAAATACTAAAGGTAAAGATAAAGCTTTTCCCCTGACATTAAGTCCAGTCATGTCCAACTCTGGGGATTGGTGCTCATCTCCATTTCTAAGCCGAAGAGCCAGCATTGTCCATGGACACCTCCAAGGTCATGTGACTGGCATGACTGCACGGAGCACCGTTACCTTCCCACCAGAGCGGTACCTATTGATCTACTCACATTTGCATGTTTTTGAACTGCTAGGTTGGCAGAAGTGGGGGCAAATAGCGGAAGCTCACTCTGCTCCCTGGATTTGAACCTGCAACCTTTCAGTCAGCAAGTTCAGCAGTTCGGCACTTTAACCCACTGCGCCACTACTGCTAATCACCTGTCTTGGGGGCCAACTCAATCTTTACCCAGAAAACATGTTTTAATAATCTCAGATGTACAGTGTGTTAATAGTGCAGAAAAAGTCAAAGAGGAAGCTCACTCTTTCTCTGTTCATCAACTCTCTCTGAAGCTTTTGTTTAAGTGAGGAAGCATTGAGATCAGTTACACATATTTGTATGTAATGTGAAGAGGACTTGTATAAAGCCATCCCTTATTATCTAGTGTAGGAATGACCTGTGTAAGGTTTTCTAGCTATTGTTGGACTGCAGTTCTCAGCTTGCTTCAGCCTTTGCCTGTGCTGGATAGTGCTGCTGGGAGTTGCAGTGCAGTAATGGTAATGCGAGGGCTTCACCCAAGATTCCCAGGGTGTACTTCATTTGTAGAATGAATAGAAGGGCTACTAGATTTCTTTGGTAGCTGAATAGATACTTCCACCCAATTTGCATTTAATGAATGTCGTTTAAGTAGCTCTGTTACCCAACAAAGTTAAGTCTGGCTGGATGCAGAGCCTTCTGTCTTTCTTGTAGATGCAAATAGTGTACTGAATAATGTTTAAGTAGCTGTGTGGAAATTTTTAAAAAAGAATAAATGATGAACATATGTAAGAATTAAAATAGGATTGGTGTCTCCTTACCTAGTAAAGCCTTTGCCATTCTTTTGTCCTTTAGATGTGTTTATTGGGCTGCAAGTACCATTATATCCACTCAGTCTATGATACTGGTTGATAATGGGTTGATTATGACTAGAGGAAACCAGGTTGAGAGGGCTGATCTGATATCTATGAATTCACATATTGCTTTGATTGTGTGTTTTGGCATGGCAGGGGGCTGGACTGGATGAATCATGTGGTCTCTTTCAACTCAAGATTCTATGATTCTATATACAACCTCTTGCACATATGCCGTGTCTTTCTTTGTCCTTCTTTCACATGCACAGAAGATGTATTGAAGATACTTTGGTTACTAGATGTTTTAATAAAGTTTTAGAAGAAAGCTATAGAATGTGGTGGTCCCTGTCCTGGCAGTGGTCCTAGAGACATTAGCTTCTGGTCAGTTGAGAACTTCCAGGAAAGAAAGGAAGGAAGGAAGGGAAGGGAAAGAAAAGAAAAGAAAGGCAGAACTATGGTGTTGGGCAAGACACACTCTCAGCCTCAGGAGCCCCTGGTGGCACAATGGATTTAACCCTTGTGCCAGAAGGACTGAAGACTGACAGGTCTGAGGTTTGAATCCAGGGAGAGTGCGGATGAGCTCCCTCTGTCAGCTTCAGCTCCTCTTGTGGGGACATGAGAGAAGCCTCCTACAAGGATGGTAAAACATTGAAACATCTGGACATCCCGTGGGCAATAGGCAATTCTCTGACACCAGAAGTGACTTGCAGTTTCTCAAGTTGTTCCTGACACACACACACACCCCCAAGCCTCATGGGAAGGCAAAAGCAAACTACCTCTGAACAAAGCTTTGCCTTAAGCTCACCATAAGTTGGAGATGACTTGAAGCACACAACAATTGTCTTACCAACTTGCTTTAACTAAATGCACATTTACTCAGAAGTACTTAAGTGTGGCTAACACTTTATTAAGTGTACATGTATTCAGGATCACATTCAATGTCTTCTGCAACTGACAGGGGAGGCCTGGAACTTCCTAACTAACAGAAAGAGTAGGACATGGTTTGAGTGGCAGAGCTGGCTGCATTATTTCAGATCCAGGGCAAGGGAAAACAGTTTTCAAATGTTCCTTGCCATTTTAAAACATTCTGCAAATAGAAAAATAGTAGAGCAGATGAAGAATTAGGATATGTCCATGCTCCTATTGTGTTGTGTTTTTAATTATTTGGAGTTTTATCAGTAATTGTGGTGGAACATTCAAGTCCAAAGCAGATGAAGTGGGTATAGATGGCACCAACCTACTGGTTCTTTTAGTTCAGAACTGTTAACATTGCCTAGAAGGACTAGTCCAGCTTTTCAGACAGAGTTCTTTTTCCAGTTCTATGTGGAGATTTAGAATTCTATGTGCTCTATTACCTTCACATTAACATACCAGGGTCCCATCCACACTACATGATTACAGCTCTATTATTTCATTTTAACTGACATGATTTCATGCTGTGAAATCCTGAGATTTGCCATCACACAAGGAGCCCAATTCCAAATGCCTCTTTCTCAAATTCCAAGATTGGAGGGAAGGATATTAGAGGCAAAGATGAATTACTTTGGCCACATCATGAGAAAACAGGAACGCTTGGAGAAGACAATGATGCTTGAGAAAATGGAAGGAAAAAGAAAGAGGGGCCAACCAAGGGCAAGATGGATGGATGGAAGGTATGCTTGAAATGACTGGCTTGACTCTGAAGGAGCTGGGGGTGGTGACGGCCGATAGGGAGCTCTGGCGTGGGTTGGTCCATGAGGTCACAAAGTGGAAGCGACTGAATGAATAAACAACAAGAAGAAGATTCTATAGGGTAGAATATGGCAATTAAAGTGGAATTGTGTGTGTTCAATTTACATTTCAATTTATTACAACCCCATTAATTTCTGTCCCATATGTAAGCTTCCCTAAATCCCTTCGGAGAGATGGTGGTGGGATATATGAATAAAGTTGTTGTTGTTGTTATTTGAAACACAACAAGATAAATCCACAGCAGACAAGATCACTCTGCTGGCTGTTGTATTGGATCACATGTCGGACACTTCCGAAGTGTCTAGGACTGTGTGATATATCGGCGAATAATGCATGCAGATCCCAGTAAGGTGGCCTTTGGCAGCTGGCAGCTGGTAATTTTGTCAGTGCCAATTGTGTTTAAGTGCAGGCCAAGGTCTTTAGGCACTGCACCTAATAATAATAATAATAATAATAATAATAATAATAATAATTCATTCCTTGCCTCAGACAAGCTAATGATCAGAAATGGTTTTGCCAATTTCTTCCTCTGAAATAGGAGACCATTAATGAATATCAGGTGCTCTATCTAAGTACTAACTATGACTGAACCTGCTTATCTACCAGGATCAGAAAAGATATGGGACTTTTAGAAAAGTTAGCCTAAAGTGGAATTAACCTGCTTTAATTATGTAGTATGAATGGATACCAGGTCTCTCACTCAAATCGAAAGTGGTGTGGTCCATTCACTGTTTTATCACTATACTATCACTTCTTCCTCTTGTGTTCTGTTGGGCAGAAGATACACTCCCTGCATGGCCCTCTTGAATTGATTCATCTCTCAATATTTTGCTTTCAGTATAGCCTCTGTGTATTCATGAGAGACAGAGGAAGAAATAAGAAAGCAGGCATTGTGTTCATTAGTTCCAATTAGTGTTAATCCTTTTCCATCAAATGTTGGATGCTGATTCAACATCCAGGTAGATTCCATTGATTTAGACAATTGACCAGAGCGGATGGCACAGCAGGACACACACACATATCCTTGTACACTTTTACCAGCAGTTCTATTTGTGGATTCACATGCCCTGCTCTTTCTCCAAAAGGGAAGATCACACATACACACCTACACAGGGCTGCTCCACCCAATACAACATAGTTTGGTGGGACCTTGGCATCAAAGGGTCCAGAAGCTTTCTTTTCTGTTTCTGGTATTTGAATCCAGCCTCTGACTCACGTCCTGAATGGAGAAACCACTCAGGAAAAATCTGGAGTGTTTTGGAGCTTGTCTGAATGTTCAGTTTGTGGCAGGAGGGCGCTGCTCTGTGGCATTACAGCCTTAGAAAGAAGGGTCCATGCAGTGAAATGTGAGGGGAAGTCATAGGAAGGTGGGAGCAAGCTTGTTTTCTGCTGCCCTGGAGACTAGGATGCAGCACAATGACTTCAAACTACAAGAAAGGAGATTCCACTTGAACATGAGGAAAAACTTATTCAATGTGAGAGCAGTTCAGCAGTGGAACTCACTGCCCTGGAGTGTGGTGGAGGCTCCTCCTTTGGAGGCTTTAAAGCAGAGGCTGGATGGCCATCTGTTGGGGTGCTTTGAATGCAACCTGCTTCTTAGCAGGGGGTTGGACTGGGTGGCCCATGAGGTCTCTTCCAACTAGGATTCTATGATTCTATGACACTGTAGAATTAATGCAGTTGGACACTAATTGGCATGGCTCAATGCTTTGGAATCATGGGAGTTGTACTTTTGCAAGGACTTTAGCCTTTTTTGCCAAAGAGTCATAGTGCCTCAATAAATTATAGCTCCCAGGTTTCCATTGCATTGAGCTATGGGCGTTAAGGTGGTGTCAGACTTCCTTCTCTGGAGGTTTTTAAGCAGAAATGGAATGTGTTGTCGAAGGCTTTCATGGCCGGAATCACTGGGCTGCTGTGAGTCTTCTGGGCTGTATAGCCATGTTTGAGAAGCATCTTCTCCTGACATTTCACCCATATCTGTGACAGGCATCCTTAATGGTTGTGAGGTATATTGGAAACTAAGAAAGGGAGGTTTATATATCTGTGCAAGCTCCAGGGTGGGAGGAAGGATGATTGTTTGTTAGAATTGTAAAGCCTTGCAATGTCAAGGCCTGGCTGATTCCTGCCTGTGTTTATCCTTTGTTGGGAGGTGTTAGCTGGCCCTGATTGTTTCAAGTCTGAAATTCCCTTATTTTCAGAGTGTTGTTTCTGGTTGACATGAGAGAAGCTTCCTCGCAGGATTGCAAAACATCTGGGCGTCCCCTGGGCAACATCTTTGTAGATGGCTGATTATCTCAATCCAGAAGCAACCAGAAGCGACTTGCAACATACATATGTTTGTTTGTTTGTTCTGTCACAAATGTAATACAACTGTTTGGTTGCCTGACACGATAAATACATAAGAGTGTTGTTCTTTGACCAGAGGACATTTAGTATAATTCGAATATTGGTCAAATGACATTTAGTATAATGACAAGTTTTTTTAAAACTCTGTGTTCTTAAGTACATTACAACTGTACCCTCAGTTCACTTCTGATACGATAAATAAACAGAGTGTTGTTCTTTATTTACACCTCCCAACAAAATATTCCCACAGGTAGGAATAAGCCAGGCCTTGAAGCTGCAAGACTTTGCAATGCTAATCAAGGTGATTAATTGCAACATTTGCACTTGCCTCCAACAGACAAGAATTCTTTCTCCTACCCTGGACCTTCCACAGATAGAGAAACCTCCCTTGCTTAATTTCCAATATACTTCACAATCTCTGAGGATGCCTGCCATAGATGTGGGCGAAACGTTAGGAGAGAATGCTTCTGGAACATGGCCATACAGCCCAGAAAAGTCAGACCTCACAACCTCTGAGGATGCCTGCCATAGCTGTGGATGAAACGTCAGGAGAGAATGCTTTTGGAACATGGTCATGCAGCCCAGAAAACTCCCAGCAACCCAGAAACGGAATGGCCGCCTGTCGGGGTGTTTTGACTGTGTGTTCCTGCATGGCAGGCTGGTTCAGGCCTGGATGGTCCTTGTGTTCTCTTCCAACTGGATGAGGCTATGATTCCCCAGTGCGCTGGACTGTCTGAAGCCTCTCTGGGGGGAGGGCTTAGGGAGCTGTCCAAGGTGCTGAACACAAGGTGGTGGGCAGGGTTCCGTCCCTTGGAAAGCTCAGCTGAGGTTCTGACTGAAGCCAGGGCGAGCCTGGTGTTGGCTAGTTCTGGACCGGCCTCTCTTCAGCTGGGATGCGAGCCCTCAATATGACTGAGGAGGGTTTGGGGGAGGGGAGGGGAGGGGGCCCCTTTTCCAGGAGGGGAGTAAGGGGGGGGGGCGAGGGGCGAGGCGCAAGGCCCATGCGGGGTTTTTAATCTAATCACTTCCCTGTCAAACTAATCCCCGGCTGACTCGGAGGGGACTTTGAGCGACGTGCCTAGAAACCCAAGCGCGGGTCGCCTTCGCCTGGAGCCCCCGCCCCTCCTCCCCCTCCCCCTCCCCCAAGAGCCGCAATTAAAGGCGGAGGGGGGGGGAGGGAGGCTGGAGGGAGGGGGCTGTCCTTTCCCGCGGCCATCTGGCGCGAGGGGCAGGCGAGGGGGAACAAAAGGCCGGGGGCCCAGGGGGGGAGGCGAGTGTGCCGCGCCATTGACCTGCAAATCAGCCTTTGTCCGTGAATTAAAGCTTCCCGGACCCCCCGGGACCCCCCAAAACAGGCACCATTACGAACCATCCGGACAAAAACCCACTCATCAAACTTGTCTGCCCGGGGGCTGGCCGGGCGAGGGGGGAGGCGGGCTGGGAGGGGAGGGAGGGAGGGAGCCGGGAAAGGGGCGCCCCAAAGAGCCTCGCGCACCCCCAGGAGGGAGGGAAGGAGGCAGGGCGGGCGGGGGGAGAAAGGGGGAGCAACGAGGAACGCCTTGGTCCCGGGCAGCCCAGACGCCTTGTTGTTTCAGTTTGGAAGCGCTGCTCCTCCGCCGCCTCCCTCGTTCTTGCTATTGTTGTCGCAACAAGAAGGGGTGGAAACCAAGGCGAGTTCTTCGTGGGTCTGTTCAACCACTGCCTCCTTGCTCTCTTGTGGGGCAAAGCCAAGCTAGGGCTGCCTTCACGAGGGCTTGGCCGCATAGATTGCCATCCCCCTTATTTACCCACAATTTAGAGGCCCTTCAAAGAGAAAAGCAAGCAAAGCCACTCCAAGCAGGACTGGGTTGTTGTGAGTTTTCCGGGCTGTATAGCCATGTTCCAGAAATATTCAATCCACTTCCCCACAATTTCGGGACCTTTCATCACACTAGAGAAAAAATCTACTTAAAATCCGGTTTTTGCTTCCTGCAGAATTTTGGGGTTTGTAGTTTAGTGATGCTGTTAAAGGCTCCTCCCTAAACTACAAACCCCAGAATTCTGCAAAGGCCAGAAACCAGATTTTAAGTGGATTTTTTATCTAGTGTGACGAGGCCCTCTTAGAAGAGAAAAGCAAGCAAAGCAACCCCAAGCAGGACTGGGTTACTGTGAGTTTCCTGGGCTGTATGACCAGCCCATGTTCCAGAAGCATTCTCTCCTGATGTTTCACCTACATCTATGGCAGGCATCCTCAGAGGTTGTGAGGTCTATTGGAAATTAGGAAAATTGGATGTATATATCTGTGGAAGGTCGAGGGTGGGAGAAAGAAGTCTTGTCTGTCTGGTCTTTCTCCCACCCTGGACATTCCACAGAGATATAAACCCAATTTTCGTAGTTTCCAACAGACTTTACAACCTTTGAAGGTGCCTACTATAAATGCAGGCAAAACATCAGGAAAGAATGCTTCCAGAACATGGCCATACAGCGCAGAAAACTCACAACCCAGTGATTCTGGTCATGAAAGCCTTTGACAATCCAAGCAGGACATTTTCAAGGGGTTGGACCCCCCCCCCCCCACCTACACTGCCCTATATGGCAATTTGAAGCTGCATTATTTCGGAAAAATTGCATTCCTAATCTTTTTGAAAAGGAAAAATTATGTCATATGCTTTTGGCAAATGTGATTCTCCATGAACATCTGCAGACCACCTTTTGAAAACCATTAGTCAAGGAAAGGCATGACCCTGTTAGAAGTCAACCCTTTGAAAAAGTGATGTTCACAAGCATTCATGTAATGGCACATAGGTAACTCAGCTGTTAAACTGATAAACCATGTCTTTGAACTGCCAGGGACAAAGACATGCCACTGCACACACAACCCCCCCCCCCAAAACCCAAACCAACCAACCAACCAACAAACAAATAACCCCCCCCCAAAAAAAAACAACCAAACAAAACCAAAACATATATTTGGCTAGCAGAGTTTTAAAATGTTTCTTTGTAGTTGAAGTTGAAATTGTAGTTGCAGTTGCCCAAAACATATACTCTCCCTCAAAACCTTTTGGTTTAAAAAATATGCACTCAGAGACCAAAAACAAAGTCTTCTTTAAAAAGTAACATATCTTGTTTACCCACAAACATCTTGTATTAATGTATTAATTCAGCATATAGGCACATTTATAGAAAGGCTGTAGTTTCTCTATGTTGATAACATGGGGCATCATTCTTAATCAATAGTCCATAGTTCAAAGTCTTTAAGTATATATTTTATAAAAGTCCAAGCTGTATAATTGTACTCACTGCTTCTCAAAGCAAACATATAGTAAACTGTTCCTGCATATATTGTCGAAGGCTTTCATGGCTGGAATCACTGGGTTGTTGTAGGTTTTTTCGGGCTATATGGCCATGTTCTAGAGACATTCTCTCCTGACATTTCGCCTGCATCTATGGTAAGCATCCTCAGAGGTAGTTAGGTCTCACTACCTCTGAGGATGCTTGCCATAGATGCAGGCAAAACATCAGGAGAGAATGCCTCTAGAACATGGCCATATAGCCTGAAAAAACCTACAACCCACTGTTTCTGCATAAGTCCAAATGACATCTGCTTCCATTGAAGTCCAAAAGCATACTGCATCCAACTCCACTGAGGTCTAAAGTGAATGTCTGTAGCCCCTCCCACACCAAAGAGGTCTGTCAAACTTGCAAATCAATACATACATACAATACAGGTTAGCAAATATATATATTAACAAACAATATATTAACAAACAAATAGTGAAGCCTTGGAAGGCTGCTATTTCCAATAGCTGTATGCTGTGGTAGCTGGAACACCTGGAGGGCTGAAGGTTGCCCATGCCTGGTCTACATTAACCAACCTCTCTATTTGGTGGTATAGACAGCGCCTAGTCAAAGCCATAATTATACGGATGTGTGGATGGGGCTTGATTGAGATTCAATTTGCTGTCATCACAGATCTCTGTACTTTGAAAGAAGGCATCTATTAAATTTACTAGCTGTGCCCTGCCACGCGTTGCTGTGGCCTATAGTAAAACTTATCAAAGTTGAGGTAGATATCTGGACTATTATGATACCTACCTATTCCTTCCCCCTTTTCTCCCCCTTTCTCTCCTTTCTTCCTTCTCTACCTCTTTATTTCTTTCCTTCTTTCACTACTTGGTTTCATCCTTTTCTCTTTCCTTCATTCCCTCCCCCTTTCTTCCCTCCCTGTTTGCTTCCTTCTTTCACTTTTTATTTCCTTTTATTTCACCACCATCATAACAATAACAATAATGCAATGCATTGCCTCCGGGACCTGACACCTCTCCCATTCCCCCAGGGTCTAATAGGAATAATAGCATAATAATAATAGAAATAACAACCTTTACCCGCCACGCTTTGCTATGGCCAACCTTCCCTCTCTCCTTCTTTCCCTCCTTCCTTCCTTCCCTCCCATCTTTCCTTCTCCTCTTCCTTCTCTATCTCTTTCCTTCCTTCCCCCTTTTTCTTTCTCTTCTGGTCTCTTTTCTTCCTTCTCTCTTTCCTTCTTTCCTTCCCTCCCTCTTTCTCTACATCTTCCCCCTTCCTTCACTCCCTCTTTCCTTCCTTCATTCCCTTTTTTCTTCTCTCCTTCCTTCCCCCTTTCTCTTTCTCTTCTGTTCTCTTTTCTTCCTTCTCTCTTTCCTTCTTTCCTTCCCTCCCTCTTTCTCTACATCTTCGCCCTTCCTTCACTCCCTCTTTCCTTCCTTCATTCCTTTTTTCTTTCCTTCTCTCCTTCCTTCCACCCCCTTTTTCTTTCCCTCCCTTTGTCTCTCATTTCTTCCTTTTCTACCTCTTTAATTCCTTCCCCCTTTTTCTTTACCTCCCTTTCTCTTCCTTCCTTCTTTCCTTCCTTCCTGTCTTTCCTGGATTTTGACAGGGCGGGAAGGGGTGGGCTGGGGTTTGGAGGTGGCGTGAAGTAAAAGGAGGTAAGATTGGGGCAGGGGAGTGATGGAGCACTCCCCTGCCCCAATCTGGGGTTGTGTGTGTGTGTGCGGCAGCGGGGGGAGTGATGGAGCGTGGGGTTGCGTGTGTGTGTGCGGCGGTGGGGGAAGTGATGGAGCGTGGGGTTGCGTGTGTGTGCGCGGCAGCTGGGGGGAGTGATGGAGCGTGGGGTTGCATGTGTGTGTGCGGCGGCGGGGAGAGTGGGGTTGCGTGTGTGTGTGCGGTGACGGGGGGAGTGATGGAGCGTGGGGTTGCGTGTGTGTGTGCGGCGGCAGGGGGAGTGATGGAGCGTGGGGTTGTGTGTGTGTGTGCGGTGGCGGGGGGAGTGATGGAGCGTGGGGTTGCGTGTGTGTGTGCGGCGGCGGAGGGAGTGATGGAGCGTGGGGTTGCGTGTGTGTGTGCGGCGGTGGGGGAATGATGGAGCATGGGGTTGCATGTGTGTGTGCGGCAGCAGGGGGAGTGGGGTTGCATGTGTGTGTGTGGCGGCGGGGGAGTGATGGAGCATGGGGTTGTGTGTGTGTGTGCAGCAGCGGGGGGAGTGGGGTTACGTGTGTGTGTGCGGCGGCGGGGGGAGTGATGGAGCATGGGGTTGCGTGTGTGTGTGCGGCAGCGGGGGGAGTGATGGAGCATGGGGTTGTGTGTGCGCGTGCAGCAGGGTGTGTGTGTGTACGGGAAGCGGCACGGTGGGGCTTGGAGTGGGCATGGCTTCCGCAGAGGGAACATTGGCCGGAAGGCTGTGTGCGTGCGCCAGGGAACTTGCGGCTGGGCGCCAATGCGCATGCTCAGTTGTTTTGCCGTTTTGTGAGTGTGTTGTTGTGTTGTTTTTCATTTTGAGTAGATATGTTTGTACCTTGTGGGTTGTGTTATGGGCATGGGAATTTTGGTTAAGTTTCGTTGGCTTTTTTTTAGTTTTGTTGTTTTGCCGTTTTGTGAGTGTGTTGTTGTGTTGTTTTTCATTTTGAGTAGATATGTTTGTACCTTGTGGGTTGTGTTATGGGCATGGGAATTTTGGTTAAGTTTCGTTGGGTTTTTTTAGTTTTGTTGTTTTGCCGTTTTGTGAGTGTGTTGTTGTGTTGTTTTTCATTTTGAGTAGATATGTTTGTACCTTGTGGGTTGTGTTATGGCATGGGAATTTTGGTTAAGTTTCGTTGGGTTTTTTTTAGTTTTGTTGTTTTGCCGTTTTGTGAGTGTGTTGTTGTGTTGTTTTTCATTTTGAGTAGATATGTTTGTACCTTGTGGGTTGTGTTATGGGCATGGGAATTTTGGTTAAGTTTCGTTGGTTTTTTTAGTTTTGTTGTATTGCCGTTTTGTGAGTGTGTTGTTGTGTTGTTTTTCATTTTGAGTAGATATTTTTGTACCTTGTGGCTTGTGTTATGGGCATGGGAATTTTGGTTAAGTTTCGTTGGGTTTTTTTAGAGTTTTGCTGTCTCGTTGGACTCGCCTAACAGTTTTTTATACATAGATTCTTGTCATATGGTTGGAAAATAAACAACACACAGGAACCATGTCAGGAAAGAGCTAGTGAACTCAACCTAACAAATAAAGGTCTCCAGTTTATTTTGACAGTGTCTCATAATAGTATTGCTTTCTCTACCTAAATAAAGGTTTTTAGTTTGTGTATAACAAGGATGGGCAAACCGATCCTCTTCAGATATTTGTTGTTGTGGTTGTTGTTGCTGTTGTTGTTGTTGTTGTTATTATTATTATTATTATGTTTATACTCCACTTTTCTCTCCACAAAGGAGACTCAAAGAGGTTTAGACCAGTTCCCATAATCTCTTATCACTGATGTGACTGCTAGATGGGAACTGGATTCCAGTGGCAGAAATGCAGAAAATAAGGACCTATACCCTGCCTTTAGTCCCAACTAGCACAGAGCTATTGACTCAACTGGATTTACCTAAATGTTGACTTTGTGATCCACAACTGATTAAATGGGCTAAATCATACTTAGATGTAACAATAGTATTCCAGCCAATATGTTTGTACCCATAGCAAGGCCTCATTGACTTCAAACCAGTTGATTGTTTAGTGCAGTCGTTCTCAACCTGTGGATCCCCAGATGTTTTGACCTTCAGCTCCCAGAAATCCTAACAGCTGGTGAACTGGCTGGGATTTCTGGAGGGATAGGCCAAAACACTTGGGGACCCATAGGTTGAGAACCATTGGTTTAGTGTGAGATTATTTATTTGACATGCATATAACCAGTCACATTGACCTCTTTGATGGCTGCCACTCCTTGACAAATTACCACATACAGAAAACACATACAAATATATACTCTTTCTACTAGCTTGCTCTGCATATCATCTATCTATTTATCGAACAATCCATCCATATATCTGTCATGCACTACACACACACACACATTTAAGCCTCTGCAACAAAGAACAAGGCCTTTCCAAATGGTAGCAAGTTGGATCCAGGGCAGAGCTTTGCAAAGTTCTACTCACAAGAGAGGAAGAGATCTTCACAATTCTTCCTTCCCTGCTTGTGCCCTCCCTGTCCCTTCTCAATGCCTCCTGAAAGCGCTGGAGCGCTTCCATTCACAGAATGGCTAATCTGGATCCAATCCAATATATACCTAATGTTCTCCCAGAAACACACAATAATAATGGAGTGGTTGTTTTGAATGTAAATATTCTAGTGAATTTAAATTTTCAATAGCCTTCAATAAAATCATGCTGTCTGGTATAAAGGCTGCAGATTTACATACATATTTTCTGTTTTATAACTGTGATGAGACCGTGTGACAATTTGATGAGCCCAATGTGTGACTGATTTTATTGTTTTTATTCAACATGGATTCCCCCGATAAAGAGCCAGCTGGCTATATAGGCATACTGGAAACAGTTTCTTGACTCATAAACTCTTCTGTGCATTCTGTTATGGATTACTTTTCCCCACCTTTGACATTAGTTCAAGGATAGCCAAAATTCCCTGCAATACAGATCTGATACAGAGATTGTGGCTGATTTAGATGCAAAAATGCAAGCCTGCCAATACCAAAGTTTTACAAGGTGAAGATGAGACATTCTGTGTACTATTAAAATTCTGCAATCATAAAATATTTACTTGGAGGCAGGTTGCATTGAAATGAACAGATTTGAGTATAAATGAACAGAGTTAGGGTTGCATTGTTCGCCACCATTTGGGAATTATATCCAACATGGTTTGTATAAATATTTGAACATGAACCATAACATGCAATCCATAGATTCTAGCAAGCAGTTAAACACACTAATCAAAGCACAGTGTCACTTGGACTACCCTTGCCATAGTTGATATGCAAGGGCATTTAAAAAGAGCTGGTTTTGGAGGTCCAGACATATTTACATACATTAACATTACCAGATTTTTTTGTTGCTCAACAACTGTATCAGGAAATTACAGAATTAAAAAACAAAACAAAAACCCAAATCTCTTATCAAATATTCAAAAAACAAAACAAAACAATTGCAAACACAGTTGGTCTGGGATTGCAGAAAATATATGCTGGCCTGTTAAGTAGTGATGAGATTGTAAACTGTTGGCGATTCACATTTAATCTTGTTGATGACCAAATGTGACACCAAAAGCCTACCATTTCAACTTGGCAGTACCACAGCAAAGAATTTACAAGGCACTGCAGATCAGTTGCTGGAAAATGATGTTTCCCATGATCTTCTGGTCAAGAGGGCTCATTGTGGCAAGCAGTCGTGACAAAGCCTTGAAGATTCTCTCCAGCCTCCTGTTCACAATGTGTCCTGTGACTGGAAGAATATAGCAGATATAATTTCCCTGCACTCCAATCTGCAGAGTCTTGGGAACACTTTGGTTGTAGGCTGAAATATTTTATTGTGACGAGGAGTATAACATCATAAAAATTAACTATGAGGCAGTCATCATAATTATTTCTGATGATGCATGATCTGCATCGTCCTATGCTTGTTTCCACGATTTTTTGGGGGGGGGGGGGGAGATCAGCACTTTCTCAATTGATGTCTTGGGCCTCATCTACACTGCCATATAAAAACCAGATTATCTGCTTTGAACTGGAGTATATGGCAGTGTAGGCCCATATAATCCAGTTTAAAGAAGATAATGTGGATTATCTGATTTGATAATCTGGATTATATGGCAGTGTAGAAAGGGCCACTATTGACTACACATGATCTTCTTGACCCATTTCAACAGGGTTTTGTACAGGTCACTCCATGAAATAGTCTTGACTTGTGTAGTAGTAGTCTTGACTTGTGTAGTAGTAAACAATAGTCTGCTATCTAAGGCTCAAACATTAAACATCTGTGTTGCACTTTTTGCAGTTTTCTGCAACAAGATCTTTTCACACTTTGGGTCATTACTATTATGGTTGGCATCATTGGGAATAATAGGGAATGCTTTGTCCAGGTTTAAATTTTTCTCTATTTCATTTCAAGGATCTATGCTAAAAGCTTTTCCTGTGACTGTAGGGTTGTCAGGTCGATTAGTTTTGGGCCAGTTTTGTATTATATAACCTCCTTCTTAATTTTTTTAATTTCAAATTTGTTTTTTCAGTATAACAGCACACAGATTTTTCAGTTTTAAACGAATTAAATGAATTCTGAAGTCCATGATGGATTGTGTGTCAAGCATTTCTTTGTGAATGACCATCAACATCTTAAACTGAATATGGAAAAAATTGAGAACATAGTATTTCAACTTGTCTGTCCAGTAGCCCTTCCTCTATTTCCTCCACCATGTTTTGCAAAATTTCACTGTGATTCCTTCTTTGCTTACCAAGAACCTCAGTCCTGCTGGCCAGCACTTTGTCCCCGAACCCCTGTGACTATGACAGAAAGGGCACAGAACCTGGGAAACTTCTGTTTGTTATTTTACAACTCCGAGAATTCCCATGTCAAGCAGGCCAGCAGCCACGGTGTCTGTGGGATTTTGGGCACTGGGAAGGTACTATTCTAGGCAGTGTGGTGACTGAGCAAGACCTTGAATCACACAGGACAGGCTCAGTGATCCTACAGAGGGCAGGAGTGAGTGCCATGGCCTTCTTTCACACTTCTTCCAGCTTGTTTCTTCCAGGTTCTGGTGTTGTGCTTAGGGCCTTAAGGTGCCTTTCTGTCTGTATTGCCTGATAGTCAATATTCATGTGCCTCTGTCATTGGGGTGGCTCTTTTCACAATAATCAGCCGGGCAGAAGCCTGAATGACAGGAGACTCGTGGCTCCATTGCTTTCAGAGAGGAAAGGAAGGAGTAGAAGGGGAAAAGCTTGGAAATCGCTTTCTTGGATCTGTTTAGTGGTGGAACACAGTATTACTAACCTTGTCCATAAGTTAACAAAAATTCAATATCAAGAAAATTGTTATTGTCAGAAAATGATACACAGTAATACATGTGAAGTTTAAACTGAGCATTAATGTACTTTATTTATTTATCATGTCAGTATCAACCAGACAATTGTAATTAATGTACTGCAATACTTTGAGTGTTGGATAAGAACTCTGGGAGACTCGGATTTGAATTCCCATTGGGCTATAAAAACACACTGAATGACTTAGGGCAAGTCACACTTTCTCAGGCTAAGAAGAAAGGAAACACACTTTGAACAATTTTTTCCCAAGAGAAACCCATGAGAGGCTCACCTTTGTTTCACTATAATTCAGAATCTACTTAAAGGCACACAACAACAACAGCAACAGCAGCAACAACAAAAGCCGTTGTAGTCAGCATACTTGAAGGTTAAGGCTGGATCTATACTGCCAAATAATGTAGTTTGAACTATATTATATAGTCAGTGTAGACCGATATAATGCAGTTTAATGCAGTTCAAAATGCATTATTTGGCAGTGTAGAGCCAGCCATCAAGTGCATCCATACTATAGAATTAATTCCATTTAATAATAAAATTTTATTTGTATTCTGCCATATCTCTCTTAGGGGACTCAGTGCGGATTCCAGCATAACAATGGCAAACATTCAATGCCTACGTAAAATACATGATACTAACATAAAATCCCTGAAAACTCCCATATATAAAAGTAACATTAAAGCTATTTGATTTCATGGCTCAATTCTATGGAATTCTTAGCCATCTCTGTCAATGGACATTGGTGCCGAAGCAAACTACAGGTCCCATGATTTCAGAGCATTGAGCTCTGGTTGTTAAAGCGGCATTAAACTGCATTAATTCTACAGTGCAGATGCAGCCTAAGAGACCAGGGAAGGCCAGGGAAATCTTCCACATAAGTGTGGACACATCAGAATGTAAACATTTCTCCATCGTCCAGTGTGATGTGGAGGTGGTCTCAGTTACTATGGGTTTGTATTTATGAACTCAATAAAAGGAAACCATTTTCCAACAAAGATGTTTTGTCCCTTTTGTCCCCCGAGGGATCTTATGTTGTCTGAAAGCTTTTCCATAAACCTGATACCCCAAACCCCACCAATTGTCCATTGAAAGCTCGCCAGTTTTCCAACACTTTGCAATCTCAGAACATGCAGCTCCTGACAAGAAGGGTGATCAAAGGTTTATGTTTCAAGGATTTATATTCCACAGGAAAAAATAGACCATAACAAAAGGTGTGGACAGGGTTTTATTGTTTGTTTTGTGATTTTGGAGACAATGTCTTGAACATCATGTCAGATTTGATTTACCTTAGGGCTTTTGAACTGCATATGGATGTAAATGCATTTACTGTCACAACCTCTCCAACATTTTGAAACACTATATCTTCTACGGGCAGAGGGGAGACAAATGTGTTTATTATACAGATTAATCACCAGTATTAATGTCCCTTATGTAATAAGCAAAGAAAACAGTTGTTTATACATTTCTGGTATATTGGTTAAAGTGCTAAACTGGGATTTGGATTCAGTACAGTGGTCTGAATAGTGGACAGGGTTGCTCTGAAGATAAAGCAAGGAGAAGATGAGCCATGCAAACCACAGTAAGCTAATTCAGTAAAAATGTGACTAATGCCTAGATAAATTCATGTTATGCCAAACATAGAAGATAAACTCCTAAATGTTGAGCTGAAAGGTCTTCATCTCACAAAAGGTTGGCCTTTACATATTAATCCTTTATATCCAAGATCAAACAATAGGCTTTACTGTCTCCATTTACCAAAGACCACAGAAGAAATTGTGAAGCCACAACTGGAGCTCTGTTAACCTTCAAGAGGAAGAAAACAAGAGCAAGCAATTGCACAGTGCACTTCTCAGAAGTTAATCTGAGTTTTCTCCCAGGTAAGTGTGCCTAGGATTGCAACCATGATTTAATAGATTTTGGTAGTCTAACCTTATGCATTCTGAATGCATTCAGAAGTCTCAGTGTTTTGAATGGGGCTGATGCCCTGATGGGATTACATAAAATTATGACGCAAAGCTGAAAAATATACACATTTACTTTGAAGTCAATATACATTAAACTGTGCTACATGAATGAGAGAACAATTGTGTTCTTAGTTGAATGTTTGTTCTGTATATTTCAGTGGGATCACCCTGTGAGGTGGAGCCTCTGGTGGCGCAATGGGTTAAATCCTTGTGCCGGCAGGACTGAAGAATGACAGGTGGGTGGTTCGAATCTGAGAAGAGCGCGGATGAGCTCCCTCTGTCAGCTCCAGTTCCCCATGTGGGGACATGAGAGAAGCCTCCCACAAGGATGGTAAAACATCAAAACATCTGGGAGTCCCCTGGGCAATGTCTTTGCAGACAGCCAATTCTCTCACACCATAAGTGACTTGCAGATTCTCAAGACGCTCCTGACAGGAAAAAAACAAAACAAAACAAACAAAAAACAAAACCATCCTGTGAGGTAGGTCAGCCTGCAACAGAGACTGGTTTTATTCAAACAGAGAGCCTAATGGTTAATGGGAACTACAAATTACATCTTCCAAGTCCTAGTACATTGCTCTAACCACCACTCTGCACTGCCTCTCATATTAAATGGTAAAGCCCTCCTAGGGTGATTTGACTGTTTGGCCTGATGATTGTTAAAAGCTGGAAGCTTTATTTGGTCAAAGTTATGGACAAGAACCACTTCTTTCACTTGATGCCACAATAAAATGATATCTGTGGTATAGAAAAGAATGAGTGGCCCACTTTTTAGTTTGTACGAGATCTCAAACTGGATGGAGGATACTTCCAAATACTAAACTTCTTTCATTCTTACCAGATGTAAGAATCAGCAAAGCTGCTGCATAACATACTCCCCAGTTTAACCTTCCTGTTTTATGGGTAGAGAAACTGAATTTATCTTCAGGTTGCCAGTTTTTGACAGTCCTCTCCCACATTTATGCCTTTGAGAATGGTTTGATTTGTTGCCATTGCTAACAAATGTTTCTTTCGCTGTCCTAGAAAGGTGGCAGGCTTCTATAGAAGAAGTGCTGTCCAAGGCAAGGGGACAGGTCTGTCTGTTTTATTTCAGGTCAGTTGGTAACTCTACCTTAAGGCAAATCTTTCTATTTCCCCCTTGTGCCACTTTTTCATCCAGAGATGGGAAGAAACACCCTCCTTCCGACCCCTCTGCCCCGCCTTTCCATGCAGATGAGCTCTGTGTCTTTGGCACAGGGCTTTCCAGAGTCACTGTTCTGGTCCCTGCAATCAATTGATACATGATAATTAGATTCCTCAAGAAAAGCCAAACAAAGGCTCCCATTCACCCCCTGCTTCTCCCACATGAATCCCAGTGAGCAAGATCTGGGACATTCAGCAGAAACCAGACAGCCAACACTCTCCAGCACTAAAAACACAATTTGGCTTGGGGTGTTCATTTGACAAACAGATCCTTGAACCTTGCTTCTGTTTTCAGCTTATTTAAACTATGTTTCTTTGTACTCAGTTCATTAAACACGTCTCTTTCTAAGATCTATTTTTACATTTCAAGAATCCAGTATTGTGCTTTCCGTGGTAGCAGATGGCTCTAAAACGTCCCAGCCTAAGCTCTTTCCTTGACTTTCTTTTCCTTGGGTCCTTTCTCTGCACACCATTCTCAGAAACCACAGGTTTGCTATAAATGGGTTGGCATACACACATATGTGAATACATATACACACACTTTCAAAAGCACTTTTAGTAACCAGTTGTTATTTGCTGAGGCTGCAAGATGTATGCTTGTGTTTGGGCATGTTTGTTTGTAGGGGGAAAGATTTCCATTTGCATGATCAAACCCACAGGTTGTGTATGTTCACTATGAGGAGAACACCCAATGCAAATTGCACCCATTGTACTCATATGGTTTTCGGTGTAAAACTTTGCATAGGTTGGTAAGAAGAAATAACAAGACACTTCATGGGGGAAGGGACAGAAGAGTGAAACAGTAAAAAGGATATCAAACTCCCTTCTTCTTTCCCACCAATTCCACTGAGATGAGTCTGTAGAAAGCTATAATGACCACAATTTATGGGATCAAAAAGAACACACTTATCCCAGTTTGAGCAGAGCGGTTTGGATAATGTAAGATGGAGTTAGTTTGACATTGTGGAATGCCCTCTGTGCTCTGTCTGAAAAGAGCACAGTGTGAACAGAAGCTGGATGGAGTTTGAGTGTGGTGGGCTATATATGTAGCCCCGTTGACTTCAGCTTTCTCCATTGCTTCTCTCTGCTTGAGAGAAGCAATGGAGCTGAGAAGACAATGGGAAAAACACCTTCCACACCTTTTGCATTAGCCTGGAATTGGCTCCTTGCCCTCAATGGCTTCACTCATTGGCTTCTAGGCTCCACAGCTATTTGGGGGACAGGATTGTTGTTGATTCAAGGGATAAATGATGATAGCTCTGTGATGGGATTGTGCCCAGCACTATTATCTCCTATTATCGAGAAGCTGAAATCCAAGATATCATTTGGTCATAATCTTAGCCTGGGCTTCCCCCCCCTGAAACAGCTGCTTAACTTGCCAAATTTAGCAGCAACCCATTTCACGGCACCTTATAAACACACCAGGTTCGAAAACCCAGTAACATTTTTGCTTGTCCGTTAGTTACTGAAGACACAGAGAGCTTCTAGAGGGAGAAAGCTTATGGCTTTAGATTTACCATTCAAATAATGAACGCTTTAAAAATCATAGTTTTAATTTTGGAGCAGCTGTTCTGATTTCTTACAGATGGCTAAACAAACCTGACCCAACTAGTGCAAAACAATAAGCTATGTTTGGTTGTAAAAGTTGATAATGAACAGAATAGTATTAGGTTGCTGTGAGTTTTCAGGGCTGTATTGAATAGTATTTACTGTATTTTATTGATGGTTCCCAACTAGATCAGGCCCTTTGACTAAAGCGTTGAATGGTGAATTGACACATAGCAAATACAACTGATTCTGGAGTTAACAGTAGCATTCAGACTTACATGCTATTAGAAAACCCTGCAACAGAATCAGGGTGCTTCTATATGTTGAATGAATGCAAGGAGTGACAAGGATGTGCCACACTACTTCAGCTAAAATGCGATTAGGAGGTCATTCAACAGAATCAGGGTGCAGCCATACTGAAAAATTAATATGGTTTGACACCACTTTAACTGCTATGGTTCAGTGCTGTAGGATCATGAGGGATGTTCTTTTACAAGGTCTTTAGCCTTCTCTGTCAAAGAGTCTCACAAAACTACAAATGTCAGAATTCTGTAGCCTTGAGCCATGGCAATTAAAGTGGTGCTAATCTGCATTCATTCAACAGTGTAGGTGCACCCTTGGCCTTGGACATCTACAGCAAATATACACTGGCATTCTAATTCTGTGTGAGTGATTAGAGTGTCATGCCTAGAATTGGTTTGAGGCCAGGATGGTGAGTATGGTGTGCTCAGCTGTGCAAGTTTTTTCCTGCAGGGTGCACATTAGTGCATCAGACATACGGAGCAAAAAAAAAAGTGACAGAGGTTGAGGCAATCAGTTACCTGTCCCAGGGGATTGGTTAGCTCCTTGCTGTCCAGCCATTTCTCAACAGTCCCCATTCTGGCTTCTTTATTGTGGTTTAGCAGGGGCAGATGTCTACAATGTACTTGATATTTTGCAAAGTCAATTTCACCCCAGATCTGGGGTCCACTGCAGTGCATTTTACAGCTTCACTTGGATTTTCCTATGACTTTTAAAATGCATTGTATCGTCTCTACTACACACTTCAGCAAGCATTGGTCATGTGCTTTTTGTGGTCACTATAGTTTCAAGTGATCTCGAAGCTGCAGTATAGTGTGAGTATAGATGGTAGGGCTGTGCATGGATCCATTTTGAAAACTGAGTTCAGCTAGTTTGGCTGGTTTGGCCAGTTGTCATGGCACAGGCTCCACTGCCATTTTTTTCTGGCTGCCACAGATCATGTGGCTGCAGAAAATGACTCCTTTCTGTTTCTTCCGGCTACATGTGGAGCTTGGAGAGGTAACCACACACTCACATACAGTTTCCCCGTGAGCCCTGCCTGTTGAGCCAATCAGGACAGAAGAAAGCTACGACATTCCTTGTAGCCAAGCTAGGCTTCCATTTCTCTGTTGTGAGCAGGCTTCTGAGGGAGACAGATTTATGACTTAAAGTCTCAGTGCCGCTTGCAGCTCTGCATGGCTTGGCTTGCTTTTTAACAATACACAAGCAGTTTACATTCTACACACATAAGAAACTGTCACTGATGGTGTCCTTCAAATGAGATAAGCTTCAAATGTGCGGTAGAGATATCTTACCATTTCTATAGCCGCCATGAAATGAAATGGCAATTTATATCTTTTTAAAAGAATAGCTAATGCTCCTTCAGGTGGTGTGGCTCCCACTGAAATAAGTGTTTAACTGAGGGCCCTTCCACACAGCCATATAACCCAGAGTATCAAGGCAGAAAATGCCACAATATCTGCTGTGAACTGAGTTATCTGAGTCCACGCTGCCATATTCTCCAGTTCAAAGCAGAAAATGTGGGATTCTGTTCAGTTGTGTGGAAAGGGCCTCAGCTTCATTGAAAGGGTGTTGAGGGCAAATGATTCCAGAAAGGGTGGGTTTTTTTTAAGCCTGATGCTTTAAATCTAGGTCTTATTGAAGGATATAAGAATAAAGGATCCCAGAAAGGGGAGTTTCTTAAACCTGATGGCCTAAAAATGATGGAAAGGGGAGCCTCGCAAGTTCTTCATTGCTGCCAATGGGTTGGACCTTCCCAGATCTTTCAGTTGCCAGATTAAAAAAAAAAAAGATTTTTTTTCCTGACAGAATTTGGGAGGCTCCCAAAAATGGATCTGGGGGTCCATCGAAATTTGGATACTGAAAACAGAATGGGGCTTAACCCAATAGCACACCCCTAATAGGCCGGGCCCTAGTAATCTAACTGGCCAACCTTGGGAAAGTCTCACTCTCTTAGAGGAAAGCAAAGTGAAAACCAGGTGATAGGGTGGCCGTATGTTGGAAATGACTTGAAGGCACACAACAACAAAACCCCATATTTTCAATACATGTTGTGAATGATATTGTATGATGAAAAATAGATACATCTTATTTTAAATGTCACCTAGTGTAAAGAATCTAACATCTTGCAATGCCTAGTTTATTGAAAATGAGGGGGCAATGACTCATAAAAAGACATGAGATTAATTCTTCTGGACCATAAAAGTCAAAATGAGACATGTGCAAATTGAGCATTTTGTTTTCAGTCATCACTAGAAAATTGTCACACATGTTTTTAGAGACCCACAAAAACACACTGTTGTATGTGCTCCCTCTACTGGCTCAGTTTCAGCAGTGATGCTTGAGGATAACATGTATAATTTCAACTTTAAAAATGTCTCTGAAATGTCAAGCATAAAATAATGTATAATATTCCATGCAACCCATAATGAACTTACCGGGTTCATCCACATAACGTATGATGACAGCTTACCCTTAGATAAGCCGTGAGCTGCTTCTGCGTGTTTGGTAATAAATTGACAAAGATTTCTGACTCCTAATTATTTACCAATAGCAGCCAATTATACTGCTGAAATAAAGGCTTCAGCTAATCTAGATTTTTTTATGTAGAAGAATTTTGAGTTTTGGTACTTGAAACATATGTCTGAACTCAAGAATACAAAGAAGATTATTCAAAACTGAAACTCACTTGCCCCAGCCTGGAATAGCCTGAAAGGAAGGGGGGGGGGCAGAAAAATTTACAGAAGTTACCCTTTACCCTACAAAAAGTTACTGTTGAACTAGAAGTCCCTTAATCCCCAACGGTCATGAGGGCTGCAGGATCCTGGGAGCCTTTGTCCAAAAAACAATATTCCTTAAATAATTTCAAATCATGAAAATAAATTAATTGCTACTTGGTTTCCTGTTATTTCTTATTCTAGTTGAAATATTATTAATCCCCCCCCCCCCTGTTTCCATGGGATTTATGAAAATATGTTACTTTGTTATGGTTTACTTACTTTACACCCAACACTAGACACATGTTGCCCACGGGGAAGAAATACCCTTGCTTCTTGAGTTTTCTAGGAGTATTTGGATGATACCCTCAAAGGAACAAAATTGCAAGACTACATGGGCCTTTGAGATAATACAATAATAATAATAATAATAATAATAATAATTATTATTATTATTATTATTTGTACCCTGGCACCATCTCCCCAAAGGGGACTCGGGGCGGCTAACATGAGGCCAAGGCCAAAAATACAATACAGCAAAATAAAATACAAAAAACAAAAAATTACATCAAAATAAGGTACATGAAGTAATAAAATAAAATAAACAGTTGCAAAGTAACCTAATGAAAAGATAGAACACAATGGGTGGGTTAAATGCACAGGATAAAAATGATAAAACCCTGGATGAGATAGTGGAAAAGTGTATTTTTGAGGGAGGAGCTCATAAGGAATGAACAGTGGGGTTAGGATTTCATTAAGGATGGAGCGAACGTGCATCATGAGGACGACACTGTGATTGAAACAGACAGAAACGGGATATATGATCACTTAGTAAGGCTCTTCCTATTTTCTCATAATATTAAGCATGTGTGCATCCAATCTGATGATGTTATGGCTTTCATTTACAACATGCAAAATATCTTCTATGCTGTTACTGGCAAAAGTGTTCAAGGGAGCAGGAAAGCTATCACTGAAAACAAGTAATACACACTATTAGGTGTACTATTAGGCATTTTCCCTGCTTCTTGGCAGGGTGTTGAACCAGATGGCCCGTGAGGTCTCTTCCAACTCTATGATTCTATGATTCAAAGGTCATTTTTGGATGTCTCCTGTGATTCAGGACTGTTGAAGAATTCCAGTTCCTATAAAACCTACTCAATCTGAACAGTTGTAAACTGCAATTCAAGTAGTATTTCATCATTTGGAGGGTTGAAGCTTGCCCATCCTTGCTGTAAGTGCTACTCACTGTAAATTCTATTTTAAGCGAATAGTCTATTTATATTTTAGCCTCTTATTTTTAACCACAACACCACAAACTGACTGGTTGTGTGGTTGCCAAATGAAACACATGGGAAATTGAATGGATTAATGTTGTTACTCAATTGCATCCTTCAAATAAGTTGAGCTTGTGTTTGAAGGCAGACTTTGATCCATGGGGGAGGTCATAAAATCATACAGTTGGAACACACCACAAGGACCATCCTGTTTAACCCCCTGCCATGCACAAATACAATCAAAGCGTTCCTAATAGATGGCCACCCAGCCTCTACTTAAAAACCTCCAGAGAAGGAGACTGCATCATGCTCCAAGGCAACATATTCCTTTGATGAACAGTTCTCATATCAAGAAGTTCTTCTTAATAGTCAGGTGGAATCTCCTTTCCTGTAGTTTGAATCCTTTCCTCTGTGTCTGAGGACACATCTATACTGACAATTTAATGTGAGAAGAAAGCACCAGAGGAGAAAGTATTTTTAATATGGAGCTGATCACATGGCAAGCTCAGGAATCGAGTGAAGGCCTGTGTGAAGTTATACACTGAAAAGGTCAAGTCAGATCCTGTTCTAGGATCCATGGTTTCATGGCCATAGAGGATTCATCCCCCCCTCCAATTCCACTTCAATGAACATGTGTGGATCGCTGGAGAGTCTATGCCTTATTTGTTTTTGCTATGCAATGTGGTTTGTAGCTACATACACTGCTACACTTTATGGTACCTATTTCAGAACATCAGCCAATTCTGCTTATTCCAGCTTAAGGCATCTAAGGTGCATTTCTGTGAATGTCCACATTGTGCACCATTTAAACATCATGTTTTTGAGCTGTCTTCAGTCCACATTTTCTCTGAAAAACCAGAGAACAAACTGGTTCCTTCTTCAATATGACATCCTTTTGCATATTTAAACATGGCTATCATGTCCACTCTTAGATTTCTTTTCTCCAAGCTGAAACAAACCCTGGTCCCTAAGCCGCTTCTCATTTGGCTTGGCTTCTGGACCTTTTGCCATTTTGGCCACCCTACTCTGAACACATTTCAGCTTGTCAATTTACTCCTTGAATTGCAATGGACAGAGCTGGATATTGTCTTCTAGGTGAAACCTAACCAAAACAGAATAGAGTGAGACCTCACTTGATATACTCACTTCCTCACAGGTTTTAACCCACTTCCTCCCAAGTTTCTGTCTCCACCTCAAACCAAACTCTGGGCTTTCCCTTGAGGAGTGGCTAGATGGGATCCTGGGTCAACCAAAGGTTGACCTTGGATGGCATTCAGCCCTCCTCCAGTCCCCATCCAGCCCCTCTCCAGCCCCCAATTTTTCCTAAAAAACTTACAGGAGGGGGCTGCCAGCAGCACAGGCCCCTTTACAGACTACTCCTGATGCATGAAAATGATACATCAGGAGGTACGGGAAGAGGGAATTCTCTCCTCCAACCTCCTGACACATCATGCTTACATGTCAGGAGTACTCTGCAGAGGGGCCTGCACTATTGGCAGGCCCTTATTGTAAGTTTTTTGGGGAAATGGGCAGCTGGGTGCCCTCCCCCTCCTTCAGGCTCCTTTATGGCTTGATGGGAGTCAATCCCCATAGGCCCCAAACCTGCAAAGATCCGGACTTTAGCTTAAGGTCTGGATCTTTCCAGATGCCAAATTAATGTGAAGTAACCTGGGAAATCCCAGTTTACTCCTCATTAATTTGCTTTTACCTGAGGCAGCATTTGGACACTTCAGGCAAAAGTGAGACAGGTCCTGCGTTTTGGGCCTGTCTGGAAGGGCTCAGAGAGCCAGCATGGTGTAATAGTTAGAGTGTTGGATGCAGACTCTGGGGTTTGAATCCTCGCTCAGACATTGTGTTATCTTGGGCAAGTCACACTCTCTTAGGTTCAGGGTAAAATCATAGAATCATAGAGTTGGAAGAGACCTCATGGGCCATCCAGTCCAACCCCTTGCCAAGAAGCAGGAAAATTGCATTCAAAGTACCCCTGACAGATGGCCATGCAGCCTCTGTTTAAAAGCCTTCAAGAAGGAGCCCCCATCACACTGTTGGGCAGAGAGTTCCACTGTTGAACAGCTCTCACAATTAGGAAGTTCTTCCTCATGTTCAGGTGGAATCTCCTTTCCTGGAGTTTGAAGCCACTGTTCCATGTCCTAGTCTCCAGGATAGCAGAAAACAAGTTTGCTCCCTCCTCCCTATAACTTCATCTCTCATATTTATACATGGCTATCATGTCTCCTCTCAGCCTTCTCTTCTGCAGTCTAAACATGTCCATCTCTTTAAGTCACTCTCATAGGGCTTGTTCTCCAGACCCTTGATCATTTTAGTTACCCTCCTCTGGACATATTCCAGCTTGGCAACATCTTCCTTCAATTGCAGGGCCCAGAATTGGACACAGTATTCCAGGTATGGTTTGACCAAGGCAGAACTGTCTAGATCCAGGGAAGTCACGCTGCAAAATAGAGGGGTAGCATGACTTCCCTGGATCTAGACACTATACTGCTATTTATGCAGGCCAAAATCCCATTGGCTTTTTAAGCTGCCACATGACATTGTTGGCTCATGTTTAACTTGTTGTCCTTGAGGATTTCAAGATCTTTTTCAAATGTACTGCTGTCTGGCAAGGCACCCCATTCTGTATCTTTGCATTTTATTTTTTCTACTTAAGTGGAGTATCTTGCATTTGTCCCTGTTGAACTTCGTTTTGCTAGTTTTGGAGGCTTAGATGAGGCCAAGCCCACAATACAACAATAAAAACAATAGCAACAGTAATACAAACAATAAATAAACTCATAATCAGAAAACAGCAGTAAACATTAACAATAACACAACGACGTTGTGAATTTCCTGACTATGAGAGCCGTTCAGCAGTGGAACTCTCTGCCCCGGAGTGTGGTGGAGGCTCCTTCTTTGGAAGCTTTTAAGCAGAGGCTGGATGGCCATTTGTCAGGGTGATTTGAATGCAATATTCCTGCTTCTTGGCAGGGGGTTGGACTGGATGGCCCATGAGGTCTCTTCCAACTCTTTGATTCTATGATTCTATGATTCTATGACGTTTAAAAACCTATGGCAGGGCCAAATGTACTAATTAAAATGTAAAAAAAAAATAATGCTGGGTGTGACCAAGTGGATAGAAATTTTGGAGAGGGATAGAGCATGTAGACAATCCTAGATCACTAAAAAGTGCATTTAGGGACATATTGCTGAGAGTTTCCTTATTCTGGGAAGGCACACTGGAACAACCATGTTTTCAGGCTCCTCCTAAAGACAGATCTGTTAAGATTTGTTAAGATCGTTTTGAATTCTGCTTCTGTTTTCTGGAGTATTAGCTATCCCTCCCATTTTGGTGTCATCTGCAAACTTGAAGGTTATACCTTCTAAGCCTTCATTTAAGTCATTAACAAAGATGTTGAACAGGACCGGGCCCAGGAAGGGAACTTGTGGTACTCCACTCATCACTTCCTTCCAGGATGAAGCACCCTCTGGGTTTGTTCGCTCAACCAATTACAGATCCACCTTATCGTAGTTTTGCCTAGCCCACATTTGACTAGTTTGTTTGCCAGAAGGTCACGGTGGAGCTAAAAACAAAGGAAAATCCTCTTGAAATAATCTTGTCAAGAAACCTCCAGCTTAGGTTTGCCTTAAAAAAGGGAAAGTTCATAACAGTTTTGTAGATGGAGACATATGTTTCTATGTGTTCATGTATGCATGGTTAATATTTCAGGCCATGTGTCTGTTACAATGTTTCAGGAGCACAGAAGATGGATGAGGAATAGCGTCTTGCTCATTCAGTTTCATTTTTATTGATTATTCATTTTTAAAAGAACATATCCCTACGTGTTCTGGATTATAAACATATGCTTACAGGGATATGTACCATTTTTTTCGGTAATCTCAGAAGCAGAGCCGAATTCAATTTTTTTAATGATTGGAGGTGGAGTTTGGCAAAGTTAGATTTGGACTATAGCCCCAACAAGTGCAATTGCCATGATGTCTGGAGAATTATGATAGTTCTGGTTCAAAAGGTAACTTTTCCAAGCACTGGCTTGGTTTTAAATGTCATTGCCCAAATATTTCTATGACTGGGAAAACCACAGTGTATTGTGTTAACTTGTTGAATTTGAATCATTTATACCAGTCCCACAATTCTGCTAATTAAAACAAGACAATTTGGATTGCTGGGGACTTTTTGTCCTCCTCCTGCCTCCTCCTTTTTCATGCACACAGCCCTGTTTACGTTTTTGTATATGCATTCTTTTGGGAGAGCAGGAAATTCCATCTAGCCTCACGAAGACGGAGGAGTGAGGGAAACTAAAGCAATTTCACTGGGGGCAGTGATGTCAACTAAAGATAATATCGGTCATAGAATGCATTTGAAGCATAATAAATATAACTGGTGAACACAAGAGGCTAGGTTAAAATAACATGAAGGTTAATAGGACTGAGAGCAGATTTGATCTTCTCCGCAGAACCTGATTTATAGTTTTAACCTTCAACTTTCAAAAATGGCTAAAGGAGCGTGCTCCCTCTTTCTTCTCTCCCTCTTTCATTTTGAACTTTTGAGGTGACATTTCTCTGCTAATTTTTAAAATCTGTAGCAGTGCTTCCCTGGGAAGATATTAGTTAACTTTGTGACTTCAGCTTTGATTTTGCTAAAAGGTTGTGATCAGACACGTGAACCCAGCTGTTAGTTTTAATCACATTATAGACATTACTTACTTACATTCCTGTGACCTGCATTCTAAAAGTTAATGACTCGTCTAAGCAGCTTCTTAATAGTAATGCTCCATTTCAAATGGATGCTTTTATTCCTAGCATCTTACTTAACATGGGAAAACGTGACATTTCCCCAATGAAATACATATTTCTACTGATTTCATCTATCAAAAAGTTAAAGGTCTATCCAGTAGCAGATTAGCTATCTTTTAAAACAGTTTTCTTTGCAAAAAGCTACATTACTATTTTTAATGGGGCAAATATATACCTTATGGAAAGGATCCTTAAGATTCTACAATACTTGGATTTCATTGAGAAGGTAGAAAATTTCCATAAATTATTTTCCACCTCTGCAACATAAATCCCATAAGTTTCCATCTACACTGACCATATAATGCCAGTTTGAAGCTAGCTTCAAACTGCAGCGGCCAGAGAACAAACCCCCAGTAAAGTGGCCAAAAGAAAGCCCTCAATGTGCTTCTCAAGAAATGGGGCTACAAAGTGGAATCCATGACATGAGGGTATGGAGAAGAGCAAACCACTGACCACCTGCTGCAATGTAACCTGAGCCCTGCCACATGCACCATGGAGGACCTTCTTGCGGCAACACCAAAGCACTCCAAGTGGCCAGCTACTGGTCAAAGGACATTTAATCAACTACCAAACTCACACATTTTGTATTTTGTCTGTATGTTTACTTTGTTCTGTTAGAAATGTAATATAATTGACTGGTCACCCTGACACGACAAATAGATAAATGTGCTTCTGTGTTCTGTGGTTTGTGTAATCACAAGTGGGTCACAAACTGGTTCCAGGATTTTCTGTGTAGTCATTTGCACAACAAAACCACTTTCTTCAAAAACCAGTGTGAAACTACATTAAATGACCAGTGTAGATGTGCCCTCAGTCTGTGTGCCAATTCATCAAACCGCAATCATTCTTCAGAAGATTCAGGTTCAGAGTTTACATCATGGTTGTGCTTGTGTATATGTGATTTTAAGTCACCTGCTGACTTATGGTAACCCCATGAATTTCAAATGATGTTCTTAGGTAAGGAATCCTCAGAGGTAGTTTTACCAGTTCCTTCCTTTGAAATATACCCTACAGCCCCTGGTGGTCTTCCAACCAAGTACTAACCAGAGTTGACCTTGCTTAACTTTCAAGCTTAGTCAACACTGTACAAGTAATTATTTGCCAACATGCACTGGGATGTACATTGGTAATTAAATGGTGATTAAACTAAGGATCAGGAGGTCTCTGCAACTGGAAGGCGCTGACAAACAGAAGTCAGCTGTGAATGTACAGATGTATGTATAACATTTATATTTCATTGTATGGAAACCAGAACACATGCAGTTGAACATTAGTGTGCAATCAAGATGTCAAAAACTACTAATGAGGATGAATGCACAAATTAGGAGAGACTGCAGTAGTTTGCTTTTGCCTGAACCTGTCAGGGAATGCAAATTTCCATCTCTCCTCTCCTCTTCTCCTGTTGAGTTAACCTATTTTTGGACTGTGAAATTAGTTTGCAACAGCTGAAGAAGGATGAGGACAAGTGGAAAAGTGAGATGGAGGAAACAAAAAAAGCTGCTGTAAAAATTGGACAACAGAGGATTAATTGTATCTGTCCATTTTCAGTCATGGAATTCATCAGAAGACTTTGTCCTCTGCAGAACCCTAACTTTATCCCTGACTTTTACTAAGTATTGTGGACCCATAAAGTTCTTTTTTTCTTTCATCTACTCCTGTTACCCAAGTATTTGTATAAGGCAGTCAGTGTGGAAATAAGGAGAAAACATTTTAATTATAACCACAAACCTTTTATTTTTGTGGCACAAGAAAAATTGGATATAACCACACATTTTTATTTTGGTACAAGAAAATACTGGGTTCACACCTAATGTGATGAATGAAGTTGATTCATTTTTGTGCTTAAAATAGTTTTGAAATTTAGCTTTATGTCCAACAGCTGAATACGTAAATCTGGGGTGGCATCCAACTTACTCCTATGTTTGTTTTTGGTGTAAACATGAGCTGAAAAGCCTGATTTGCTTTCATAGGTGGACAGGAAGGGGAGCAGAGCTCAGATAGCTTTTCCAGCTTCTGACCACTAAACGTGCATCAGATCTACCCAAAAGCCAGTGGCTCAGATTAAAATTTCATTTTTAAAACAGACGTACATTGAATTTCAATAAGAACTTCATACTCTGGCACAGATAACATGTGAAGTTTTATTAGAATGCCAAATGAGTTTTGCATCCATGTGATGCCCCTGTGGGTATCTGGGAAGCACCCTTTGTGTGGTTTTATTTTAAAATTATTTTACAATTTGATTTTTTTGTGGAATTCTTATGATGCTTTTATGAAACCCTAGGGTTCCACAGAACACAATTTGGGAACCTCTGCCAGAAGGTGCGTAGTGAGAAAAGATGGGTCTCCAGTTGCAGAGCCTTGAACTGAAGATGAGCGTTGCACAATGGTTAAAAAAGGGAAACTTGCACCTGTATAAGACACCAAAAGGCTTCTGGATTTTTGATTTTGTATGTAGTGAAAAAAACACTTCTGGTGGAATTTCATCATGTTTACTTTGCTTTTCAGAGCACGGTCATATTGTATCTCGCAAAACTTGAATATACAGGCACACAAAGAACATGTTGGGAGATTGTTGATGTTATTTACAACCCGCAACATCTGCGGTCACGATTGGGCTCTTTATTGTCACTTTAATTTCAGATTAATTATCTGACCTTATTTAAAATGGAATCTAGAGTGAACATATTTCTATTTTGCTGGGTTTCTGCTGAGCTGCCAACCTGCTGTTACCAAAACTTATCCACAAATCAGCTAGTTCTATGACTTTTTGGTATATGACATGGTTTCATCCTATGTCAACATAACATTGATAGAAATTGGATCAGATCCAAGTGGAGCATTAATTAGTATCCAAAAAAAGCAGCATGAGATCACAATTAATTAAAAGGATGTGGATCACAGCTGTGGAAACAGATAAAATCTCCATGGTTAACAATGGGATTAGCAATCATTTTGCAACATCAGTGCTCTCTTCAAAATCCAAACAAAATTAAGCTATAGCTAAAATAATTAATTAAGACCACAATAGAAATAACTGAGCAAAAGTTTATTTAGAGATATTGCTTTTTATCAAACATACACAGTTTCATAATAACATGCAATTACGCTGTTCAGTTGAAATGTCTGTTTCTTTAAAACTTTACAAACAGAAACTGTCACTTGAATTTAAAATCAGTAAATTTAATGAGGATTGTAGTATAACATATTTCAGGTGATATGTCATAGTTATATATATTCTATACCTTTCTCTTCAGAAGCATACCCCATTGACTCAATGAAACTCATGGTATACGTATAGCAGAGTGCACAACATGGACAAATCTAGAGCAAATTTCATTTTCCCAAGTTTCCTTTCATTGTATACTGTCAAAATTTGGTGATGGAAGTATACAAACAAACAAAGCCATCTTAGGGTTGCTGTGAGTTTTCTGGGCTGTATGGCCATGTTACAGAAGCATTCTCTTCTGACGTTTCACACACATCTGTGGCAGGCATCCTCAGAGGTTGTGAGATCTCTTAGAAACTAGGCAAATGAGGTTTATATATCTGTGGAATGTAATACTGGCTACTAGTATTTAAAAACTCTGAAATCAGGACAGTAAATAAAGAGCAACACTAAAAACAAACAAACAAACCAGGGGAATTCCAGACAAGAATTAATCAGGGATAGCTAACACCTCTCAACAAAGAATCTGCCCAGGCAGCAACCAATCATGCTTTGAAGCTACAAGGGCATTAAATGCTAATCAAAGTGGCCAATTGCAACATTCACACTTGCTTCAAGCAGACAACAGTTCTTTCTCTCACCCTGGACATTCCACAGATTAAATAAATAAATAATACACACACACACAAGCCGTCCCCTGCCACTTGTTGCTGTGGCCCAGTCTGTGTATATGTATTTGTGTGTGTGTGTGTGTGTGTGTATGGTTTTGCACATGTGTGGACTCAGATAACCCAGCTCAAAGCAGACATTGTGGGATTTTCCGCCTTAATATTCTGGGATATAGAGCAGTGTGAAAGGGCTCCACATGATGCAAATCAAGGGACACATGTTTTATTGTACTTCAATAAATAGCATCATTTAAAAGAAAGAGTATATTTTCTTGAGTCCTGTTTTCTTCAAAAAATGTAGTGTTTAGGGCAAATTTATTTGCTTTTTTTGCTTTACTAGCAGGAGTTGCTGAATTCAGCAGTGGTGGCAGCAGCAGAAATGATGGTAGCTTGAAACCCCAAGTTACCCACTCATGGTTGAAAGGAGTGTAACTGCATAGTAGTATACCAAATGCATTCAGACCCATTTTCCTCAATGCCACCTCGAACCTCAAAGCAATAAATAAATAAAGAGATATATTTTTCTTGGAAACTACAAAGAAAGAACAGAGCTTTAAAAATTGCCTTAAATCTTACAAGAAGGATATGCAGCACTGGAACAGATGTGGCTATGATTTGTTTTGTTGCAAATACAGAATTTTTGTTCAGCTTTTTGATAAGCAATTTAATATATGGAGCTTTCAAAACATTTTGAATGTTTAGAAGTAGACAGTTAACTATTGCTTCCTTCGTAAGAGATAGTGGTGTGAGTTTTAAATGAAGTGTTTTCATTCATTGGAGATGAATTTAGAAAGGCATTTACTGGTAACTGAAAAAGCCCCAGAACATTTGCTTAATGAAATTAAGCCAGCAGCTCCAGGACTGTTTTAAAATCCAGGCTGATGGCATTGCTTTGTATACTAAAGGCCCTTTCGTTTAGCTACTTATTGATGCTTGAATCTCAAACAGATTTTTTTAGAAGCACCAGTCAGCAAGGATATGAACAGACCAACTGACAAAGCTATCCACCATTGTGGACATAGTCTATGTGCCAACAAGCGGCTCCTAGGAGTGGCCAAACTGATCCATCTCTCTTGCTGACAGTCCTTTTGTTTGACATGACTGTAGAATGAAACTTTAAGGCTAGGCAGTAGATAAAAACTTACAATTGACCATGTCCAATGACTGACTCAATCATGTGACGTTTTCACCCGTGTACATAAAGGCATAATTGACACACTGGACCTTGCAGATGTTTTGTAATTCATTCGGTTCCCACAATGATATCAGAAAATACGTCTTGTGAACTGGCAATAACTGTGCTTTCCTCTGAGCATGTTCTTCTCATTCCTAATGGCCATTTAGATGCAAATAGACTTTGATTTCCCCTCCCCACTTTTCTTTTAATGTTGTTATTAAAAGCATAGAAGGAATTAGCTATACTGTTAACTTTATATCGAATATATGAAATTGTTGATACATAGAACTAATATTCTATAGAGCAGAGGTAGACAATCTGGGGTTTTGAACTGCAACTTTGGATGACAAGTCCCACATTCCATTATTATTGGTCATGTTGGCTATTGCCAACATGACTGTTAACATCTGAAGGGCATCCAGCTGTCTATTCTACTATGTGCATTTTCCAAAATATTCTGAGATGCCATCTTTTAAGAGTGCTTTAATTGTTTATTTCTGCATGGCAGGAAGTTGGACTAGATGGCTCTTTTGGCTCATTCCAACTCTATGATTCTATGACTCTTTGATGCCTGTCCAAATTCTCCTCTTTCCGGAATCTCCAAGGAAAGGAAATCTAAAACCATTCTAGGAAGAGAACTACTCTCAAGAAATGAAATATTTTCCCAGGTGTGACTTACATCTAGTCACTAGTAGTTACCCTTATTTTTGTCCAATGTGCTTCTGACACATTCAAAGTAAGAACTAGTGCTCTCCCAATGAATCCAATAATTGTCTTATGTTTTCCTATAATTTTGTTCTGGACAGGATTAAGGGGTCAGGTTGCATGTAAGACAATGCAACTGTAGTAAGAGTCAGATCATTACTTGATATGGTTCAGACCAGTATCATTTTGGAGCCTTCCAGCATCCCATTTTTGTTATTTTTGTTACTTGTAGGGCAATAGTTTGAGCCAAAAAATTCAAACCAAGTTTTAAGATGCCAGGGAAGGCGCCTTTCCCCTCTTTTTCACCCAGTAATTCTATCCCCAACATGTAGCATTTGATCCACCTCCTTTAGATAATGGCCGAGCAGCCTTTATATGGGATCAGGGTGTGCTAGTTTAGTGAAAAGCAAATCAACCCCAGCCTAGAATCTTCTTTTTGACATGGTAGTTATGAATATGCAAGGATGATTTAAACATTTTACTCTCATACATGCAATATGATATAGAGGTGCAAACTGATACTTATGTAGCATTTGAGGATATATTGCTACAAAACCTCTCCATTCTCAATATGAGATACTTCTTGGCATTCCTATTTTTCCATGGATGATAATAGTTTTTGCACAGATTGCTGAATTTTGTGAAACCACAACACTGTTTTCATAGGTCCTATAATGGGAGAAAGGCAGGGCAAAAATAAAACGAATAAATAAATAAATAAATAAATAAAATAATTGCATTAAGTTTTAGGAATCAGATTAACTGTGAGAATTGCTTACATCTTTTTGAAAAATCAGTGTTTATTCTCTGCTTCCTCTGTGCACTTTGCTTCTCAGAGGGGAAGGCTCTTTGTTTTATGCAGATACATTTTGGTCAAATTATGGTGACCATGTTTTTTAAACATGTTTGTTTGAGTCCAGGGATAGAGAAAGGTGGGGTATAAATAAGGTAAATAAATAAATAAAAGTCGCTTTTGCGTTGTTTTGCTTTAAAAGAAAGAAATGGGACTTGAAAAGTCCTTGTTGAGGTGTTTTGTCACATTGAGACAGGCTGAATAGACAAGAATGAGACATTTGTTGAGTATTCTTTGCAAGTCTAGCATGAAATAATGCAGGCCAGTAGCTGTCAGCTTTCTTGTGGGGATTCTGCTCATCGCTTTTGGCCTGGAGGCCTTGTACGTAGAGTGACACTGCAGAGCTTTCATACACAACTACTTGGATTTTTTCTCTCCATCATTAGGATTGCTAATGTTCCTCCTGATCATGTATAGTCCAGTCCTGTAACAGTACAAAAATTACCTGGTCATAACAAAGTTACCATTTGAGACTGGGATACACTTCAGTGATTTACTTCTGTTTTAGCTACACAACCAATTTAAGAGTATTTATGTACTTGCCACTCACTCAGAATGATAAACATGCTATTTTGTTTTTTTCATTTCAAGTTGAAAAAAAAGAGAAAACAGTTAAAGATAGTCAAAAGTCTTCCTCCACCAAGTGAATAAGTTACACTGTTTAAGTAAATAATCAGTGCTACACCTCACTAGGGATATCCCCCTATCTTCTGTTCTTGTTTAACAAACTATTGTTATGGGTTGTCATTTTACACATTTTGGTAAGCAAATGGAAATAAGCAGAAATGTTATGATTCCTCATGCTTTGATGTCTTTCCTTAAGCCAAATCTTTCTTGACGTAACAGAATATAAAATTACCCCTTGGGTTGGAAAGACCATAGAAAGTAGGAGGTTAAAATGGTATGGATACCTAGCAGTCTTTATGCTCCAGGACTACATCCTTGAAAGAAGAACCAAATATACAACAGGCTGAATCAAGAAGAATTGGGTTCTGAAAAGTGGAAGATTGATAATAAAGTCAAAGGAAAAGAAAACTATAAAGATCTGAACCATTCTCTTTCTAGGATTGTTCAATCAAAATAATATTTGAATGAAGAAAAGTACTGTTCCCAGAGGGTGGGGGAAGGGAGGGAGGGGTGTAAAATAGATAGGCACAAGTGGGAAATGAAGGTGGAATAGGCAAGGATAAGAACACTAAGAAAATAATATTTGATATGTATTTTGAAATGATGATGGATTGTGATATTATTCTACCTGTGTATGCAATAAAAACATTTTTTTAAAAAAAGAATATAAAATTACCATCCCCTTCTGTTGGTCAGTTGGGTAAGACTGATGGGAATTACCATGAGTTCTTTCATGCAACTTAGGTCTCATTTACACTGCCATATTGTGCAGTGTGAAACAGCACCATATGGTCAGTTTAAGCTCGTATAATGCAGGTAAATGGCATTACATGAGTCTGCACTAACCATGTAATGCAATTTCAATATGTATTATATGACAGTGTAGATGGGGCTGCACTTATAGCACTATGATTCCACTGGTAAGTACTGAGCTTGTGCTAGACATTAAATACTTAAAGCTGCACTCCTATAACTACTTACCTAGAAGTATGCACCACTGAACTCAGTTGCATTTTTCTTCTGAATAGATTGTGTTGGAACTTTTTTTTTTCATGTCAGGAGCGACTTGAGAAACTGCAAGTCACTTCTGGTGTGAGAGAATTGGCTGTCTGCAAGGACGCTGCCCAGAGGATGCCCAAATGTTTTACCATCCTGTGGGAGGCTTCTGTCATGTTCCCACATGAGAAGTTGGAGCTGACAGATGGGAGCTCATCCTGCTCCCCGGATTTGAACCACTGACCTTTTGGTCAGCAGTCCTGCCAGCACAAGGGTTTAACCAATTGCGCCACCAGTGGCTCCCATCTGTCAACTCCAGCTTCTCACATGGGGACATGACAGAGGCCTCCCACATGATGCTAAAACAACTGAGCGACCCCTGGGCAACTGAATTGGAACGGAGAGAGTAATTTATCTTTGTATTTAATACATATATTTATTTTTCTCTATCAGCATTTTCTTTTCTCTTGTTCCTGTGAGTGTTGTTTATTTTTATCCTCAGATTCTGAATCTTGGAATACTCTTTGCATCCCTTTCATCCATTGTATTCATGTGCCATTCTTTTGCCAAGCTCTTTTGGAGAAAAAAAGTTTGGTGACGTATTTAAAAATCTCTGTAAGAGAAGTTTCTAAGCACACTACAAATTCCAGGATGCCGTGGGACAAAGCTATGATTCCTAAAGTGGCATAAGATTGATACAGCTGTGTGGTATAAATGCATTTTATGTCATCCAAGACCACATAATGTCTTTCTTATAGAAGTCTTTTACAGGAGGGGGTCATTGAATATTTCCTTAAGCCACACCTTTTCACTCTGATTGACCCTCCATGGTACCTTCTTCTCTTTTCCTTACTAATCTGTCTTGTCTTTGATTAAATGGTAAGCCCCTAGGCAGGGCCTGGTTTCAATTTTGACTTTTCCAGATGGTTTTAGGCATTTTATAAATAAAACAAGTAAGTATGAAAAGCTGGAGACGGTTCATGTTCAGTCCTTATTAATCTACACTGGCTAGAATGCTTCATTTAAATAATTCTCCCCTTCACTTTTGCCCCCCCCCCCCCTTTCTGGAAAATGCCAGCTCAGCCAAATGCTCAGGCAACATGGCCTGCCAAGCTAAAAGGAGCATTTGTAGCAGGCAGACACAATGGCTGCAACCCTGCCCCATAGTTCCAGATTATTTCCTTATTTATCCTGGCAAGAATATAAATTAGCAGCAAAAATCTCCTTTGCAGAAAGGCCAGCTACCTAATAAATAAGGTACATGTCCATATTTCAAGAGACTCAAGCACCTACATCAACCCTGCATTTATTGTTTGGATGTAAGATTTCGGAGAAAGAACAGCTAGGTGGTTGAGATATGTTTGGGTGGATATGGAAAACTTTTCCACTTTATTTATTATTTATTTATTTACTATATTGCTATACCACCCCTCTCCGCCCGCAGGTGACTCAGGGTGGTTAACAAGGCAACAATTTAATGCCAACAACAGCATAAAAGGCATGAGACCCTTTTACACTATTTAAGAACAGCACAATGATACCATCTCAGCTGCCATGGCTCCATCTTATGGAATTCAAGGACTTGTCATTTCCTGAGGTGTTTAGAGTTCTCTTCCAGAGAGCTTTAATTATTTATTTTATTTATTTCTGACTTTTATATCTCAAACCTCAACCTCCGCAGAGGGACTCAGGACAGCTAACAAATTGGCACCCCATGGTGCTCATCCCAAAACATAAATATACAATTTCACAGCAGTATAACAATAAAACAGTAAAAACAGAATAAAACAGTATAAAACAATATAAAAACAATCAAGCAATCAGCAGTCGTCGATTTGAATCATCATCCAAGGGCAATCCGTCAGTTCTATAAACACCGTCCCATCCCAGAACTCCATAGGATGTAGTCATGGCATCGAAAGTTTAATCACTATTCTGTACAAGTTGAGCATCCCTTATCTGAAATGCTTGGGATCGGAAGCATTTTGGGTTTCAGCTTCTTTTGGGTTTTAGAATACTTGTATTTGAATAGATGTCCATAATGGGATATCATGGAGATGGGCCCAAGTCTAAACATGAATTCATGTATGTGTCATATAAACAACAAAGTTTGTGTCAATTGGACCATTAGAAAGCAAAGGTGTCACTACCTCAGCCACATAGATGGGCAATTTTAGATTCTTCAGTGTTTTGGATTTTGAATTCTGGATAAGAAATACTCAACTTGTACATACGTAGTATACATTGGGAGTTTTTGGTTATGCTGAATATCCCTAACGCTGTGCTTTCTATGGATCAGAAAAGCTGTGAAAATAGTTTATCAAATCCTTTGGCAAGAGTTTTGTTTGTCTGGGACAATCTCGGGCCATACGCCCATAGTGCCAAGTCTTGTATTCAAGCTTTGGTGAATAGTGTCTCTTGAAAAATGCTTCATTTTTTCCTTCTTCTGGCAACAACCACGATTCCACTCAAATGAAGCAAACAAACAGAAAAGCTGTCCCTCACTCTGCCTCCACCTCACTCGCCCATCCACAGGCGCTCCATTGAAATGCTGCCAATTGGAAAGGCTTGTCCAACCACAGCCTAAATAATTCAAAGCTCTGTCGTTGGGCGAGTGCAAAAGCCCTCCTCCTCCAAAAGGCACTTGCCTTATCGCTCTCCAGCAGATGCTTCAGTCCACCATTGGACATTGAAATCCTCTATAATGAAACAAAATTTGGAGACAATGGCTTCTGGGGTCCGGGGACAAAATACTCCACGATATTGTCAGTCTCTGAGTAACCAAGCAGCAAAAGCCCAAGTGACAACAATAGCCAGGCAAAGAATAGAGACAAGTGAGGAGGCCTGCATCTGAATTAGGCCTAGAGCTGCACATGCTGCTGTTACCGTAGAAACTAACCTCTCCCCTGAAGAGGTTTGCCGGGGCATTGTTTGCCGGACACAAGATGTGTCATACACCAGATGGTCGTGTGCTGTATAACTCAGTTATCTGAGAAGACAGAGTGAAGGAATGTGCACTACACATCTCTTCAGAAGGGAGAGCAGGGCACCATCTGTTCCTTCAGAAAGAAGGCACTTTTTTTTTGCAAGGAAAGGGGAGGTGTTTCTTTTAAAGTTTCTCCCTCCTAAAATGCCCACTTTAGTCACCATATTCCATTTTCACGGCTCTAATTTTACCGCTGGGATTTAGTCCAGGTGAATTACAGCCCAGCCCAGGAACAATCAGTAATTATTTTCCTCTTTCTCTCTCTCTCTTGAGTCTATCATTTCAAAATAAAACTCCTGCGAGACCTCCTTGGGCATTTAGTATCAAAAACCACAGAGCAATTTTCACCATATGGTCTGGTAAAAGCTGGTTTCTAACCAAAACACTCCTTTCACACCTTAGATATTTATGTGTATTTGTTCAAAGTTGGAAAAAACTATTTCTGTTCTCCTCCAGCTTTCCCCCTTTTCTTCCCTGGGAGTTTATATATGGTACAGATGTGATAAAGGAAGGGCTGCAGGGAGGGAATGAAGTTTGCAATCTAGATCTGTACAAGAATGAAATGGACCTGGGCCAATACACTGGGCCAACACTTATCTGGACTATAAAACGTAATAAATCTATATGTGAATGAATTATAGTGCTCTACATGTGGAGTGGAAAATGTAACAGATTTCATTCCTCCATTAATCAATAAATAATACAATTAATATGTACTTATGTTAATATAAACATAATACAATAAATATGGCAAATAAATAAATAAATAAAATTGCATACACACTTCTCAAAGAAAAAGAAAACATTGATATCATGATGCAAATTCAAAAAACCATAGTGAAAGGCAAATAGCTAGTAAGTGTGATTTCATAAATGCTTATGCAAAATAGTGGTATAGCTAGGCAGTCTCTACTAGTTCGCCTGCTTGTGCAAGAGATTGTCCAAGTGGAAGCAAGTATCTCTTGCTTGAAGTTTTCACTTTTCCTCCATCATAGTCTAAAGCAAGATTAAAATGGCTCTTATGGGAACAAAAGTGCATGATGAAGGTTGTCTTAACCTCCAGTCTAAGAGTATTTAGGAACACTCAGTCAAGTGAGGTTTTAAGACCAGGAAGTTCAAAACAAATGGCATAAAAATCTTAGCAAGGTTTATTCAGATCCACCTTCTAGCAGGATCTAGGCTGCACACATTCATGTATGTGTTTCTAGAAAGACCTCTCTACACAGGCAGAACTGCCCACACTGACCATGAAGTTGCTTCTTGGTGATGTTTTCATGATGTCCAGAGATTTCTAGTCCTTATCACAGGGTAAGACAGGTTAATCTAGTTTAGCCCAATGTTCAGGAAAATTGGGGAGTATTCTGAAATTTGGCTAAAGCTCCAGAACAAATTTACCATTTGAGCATAGTGTGAACAGCACAACTGGGTCCAATGGAGATGAGTCCACAGTTCACACAGGGTATCACCATCCCCTTTTTCCTGTCTTCATCTGTGCAGCGAAAAGAAGACTGATTGGGCCCATGTCATCACAATGGCTGCACATGACCACAGAATCCGTGAGAGCTCCTGGCTGTCATGGGCACCCCATGTCTGTGGTGACCAGGGAGAAGGAGGGGAGATGCTAAAATAAGTCCATGTAACCCCCACCAACTGTGCATATGTTCCACATATTGGACTTTTTGTTCCTGCCATTTCTGCACGTACTCTGCATACATTCAATTAATCAAAAGCCCTTTTCTGTTACCTCTTCTTTGTTTGCATTCTGACTGCCCACCTGCATTCCTACTGGATTGGGTGCATACCTGGACTCTTAGTTTTAAAATGTGTTGCTTCCATCCCCCACTTGCTCCAATTTGCTGCTTCAGCAAATTCCCAGGAAAGTGGGTGTATGATTGACAGCATATGGAGTAATCTCATATGACATTACTCATACATACATTTACTGAATTCAAGCCACTTTGCATCCTAATCTAGAGATAAAGGCAGGATGAAAAATAACATCATCATCATCAACAACAACAATTAATAGTGTTTGTCCCCAGGAAAGTGTTTATGTGTTTTATAGTGAGCTCTCTCCGCCAATATAGCAAGTATTCAAAGATTCCATGTTTAACATATGTCCAGAGTACAACTAAAAATTATCATACTGACTCTTCCAGGCCTTTCATAGCTGAGCAGGAACATGGGTGGCACATTTCTGGCAACTCCATGCTACCCACCCACCCACCAACTGGTCACCACCCACCAGCCTTGAGCTATCGCGTCATTCCCCACCCTGTTTCCACTGAGATCCCAATTTGAGAGTCAAACCATTAAAACAAAAACGAAAAACTCACAATTCTTCCACCAAACAGTGGAGTACACTAAAGTTTTTTTAAAAAAAATTACTTTAAAGTTCTCAGCCATCAAAAGAAATGTTTTCATGTCAGAATGAAATAAACATTGTGTGTTCCAAGAGGACTAAGAGTGAAGATGGGATGAATTATTCTGCCCATGTAGATTCAGCATATTCCCCCCCCCCCCCCGTTAATCCCTGATGTGATAAATACCAATGCTCTCCACATGAGGGCTCATTCCAGCAAAAACATTCACAAAGTAAAATAAACAAGGTAAGGTTACATTGCAATGACTCTGACATATCAAAAATAAACGGGAGAAATGGACCATAAGGCTGTTTCACAAATTACTTATTAAGGTATCCATGTAAGATGGTTTAAAGGTGGGGCTAGCTGTACGGTTGGTTAGGAAGCTTCACGCAGTGCAGAGTGTGGTAGCTTGTCTGTTGCTGTGAGATGGAGTTGTCCCCTTTTAGCATGCACCACTTTTGCTGAGGGAACTCTGCTGGCTGCTTGTCTGCTACTCCAACAGGTTTAAAGTGGTATTGTTGCTCACTTGTTCAGTCCTAAATTGGGTATGGGCAATAAAACCAGTCAACCATATGTATTAGCCCCCTCCAGGTCTCCATCACTATAGCTTAGGAGTCCTTCCACACTGCACATGTATAATACTATGAGTCCACTTTAACTGCCAAGGCTGCATCCTGTAAAATCTTGGGCTTTGCAGTTTGATAAAGAGCCATTATAATGAAATTCTTTTATCCCAACAGAGAAACATTTAAACATTTTTGTTCCTACAGAGTTGCACAATTTTAAACTAAAAAAGAGAAAAGTGGAAAACATTTGTGGCTTTATTTATTGTCTTTTTCAGAAATGAAAGGCACACAACAAAAATGAGTATCGTAACACTCAGTCAGACACATGGACTCTCTGCTTGTCTTAGGTACTAGCAAACCAAAAGTGTAGGAAATTCTGGCTAAGCTTGCTAAGGCATTCTGGGCATTGCAGTTCAAAAAGCAACATCTCCAGGCTTGCGGTGCTGGCTCACATAGCCAAATATTGTCCACCTTTATTGCACAATGGAAGGCAATGTAGGGGAAGAAGCAATAAAATGGTTGCTCTTTTGTCCTTTGTGGCTTTAAATGGTGTTAATTGTTTGAGAGCTGCCTGGAGCTTTCTCCCAGCCAAGATCCTTGAGTGAGAACTTTAACAGGCTCCCTCCTCTTATCCTTGAATCTACCATGGCTTCAAGGCTCTGCAAGCAATTCATGCTCCTCTTCAACTGGATTGAAGCCAACAGTTGGCATTTGCCATGGAGTCTTGAGCTTTGGCAATTTTGTGAATGTAGTCTAGCCCTCAGTTGTTTCTGTCACAAGGTCTGCATAGGAAAGACATTCATTTCTCGTATACTCATTTTATATATTTTTTTAAATGTAGAGCACGTTAATATAAAATATTAATACAAATATTTTTGTAAGCAATCCTGCATGCCTATCTCTGTATTGTCTTTTTTAGCCGCCAGAAGTGTACTGCTGGCCAAAGGAAACTTGATCAGTTGGTCATATGATAATACGTGTAGGCATGAGTAGGCAAAGGGCACCAGAAACAGGATTTATGACTGTGTATTAAGGTCCTTAGGGCATTCTTCACAGGACTATATGGAAGCAAATTTTGAAATGTTTTGGGTAGAACTCTCAAACTATTTACTGGACACATTTTCACTTTGATGCAAAATATGAGTTGAAATACCCCCCAGAAAAAGTCCTTAACAGTACATACAAATCGAAACACCACATCCTTTTCTCCTTTATAGCCCTGTTCATTTTTACCAGACTCACATAGCTCTTGGTTGTGCAATTCTATAAACATCACCTAATAAATAAGACCTTCGGGCCTGGTCCTGTTCAACATCTTTATTAATGACTTAGATGAAGGTTAAGAAGGCATGATCATCAAGTTTGCAGATGACACCAAATTGGGAGGGATAGCCAATACCACAGAGGACAGGAGCAGAATTCAAAACAATCTGAACAGATTAGAGATATGGGTCCAAACTAACAAAATGAAGTTCAGTAGTGATAAATGCAAGATACTCCACTTAGTCAGAAAAAAATGAAATGCAAAGATACGGAATGGGGGACTACTGGCTCGAGAACAGTAAGTTTGAAAAAGATCTTTGAGTCCTTGTGGACAACAAGTTAAACATGAGCCAACAATGTCATGTGGCGGCAAAAAAGACCAATGGGATTTTGGCCTGCATAAATAGGAGTATAGTGTCTAGATCCAGGGAAGTCATGCTACCCCTCTATTTTGCCTTGAACAGGACACATCTGGAATACTGTGTCCTATTCTGGGCAGTGTAATTGAAGGGAGATATTGTCAAGCTGGAATGAGGTCCAGAGAAGGGCGACTAAAATGATCAAGGGTCTGGAGAACAAGCCCTATGAGTAGTGGCTTAAAGAGCAGGGCATGTTTAGCCTGAAGAAGAGAAGGCTGAGAGGAGACATGATGGCCATGTACAAATATGTGAGCGGAAGTCATAGGGAGGAGGGAGTAAGCTTGTTTTCTGCTGCCCTGGAGACTATGACACTGCGATTTTCCTGCTTCTTGGCAGAATGTGGTTGGACTGGATGGCCCACGAGGTCTCTTCCAACTCAATGATTCAATGATTCTATGATTCTCAGTGGGACTAACTTCCAGGTGAGGAGGTATGGAGCTGGAGCCTCAGTTGTACAGAGATATATTCTATATAAAGACTTCTCCGTGCTGGTGAACCGATTCATTTTTGTATTTGCTCCAAGTCACATACATTCAGTTATCAAATCAAGGCATTTAAGCCAAATGGGAGTTAATATATTATTTTAAAATATAAATAAATCAGAATTTCACTGACCAAGAAATTACTTGAGAGCACAGAAGATTTCATAGATGGTTGATATATTTCCTGTATCACAAAAATGTAAGCCAGGGATATAAATTGCTGGAAGCTTAGGCTTTTAAATCTGCAATCTGTCAGCCAGATGACTCGTTATGCAATAAAGAAGATGTCGAGGACAATGGCTTTCAAAACAAATTGTAGTGAGAAAGGCCTAGTTACTTTCTCCCATAGAATGAATTACAGCATTCTCGAAAGATGCTGCTTGTTTCTGAAACAGTTGCTTCTTCCAAAACCCTGGGGAAATTTGCTGATCTGACTTCTGCGGCACCTGGCTGAGTGATTTAGCAGAAACCCAACCAATGAGGCTGATGAAGCTTTATTTTCTTTGTTCTGTGGGTGCCTGCTATGGAAAGCCAAGGTTGGATTAGCTCAGGCTAAAGCCTTGGGCATTTCGCCAGAGCAATGCTAACACTGACAGGGGGACAAAAAAATTCAGTCGTTCGCCAAGAAGGCTTTTGGGCTGGCTTTACTTATCCACTTTTTTTCCATGCTTATAATGCAGCAAGCAGCAAAGTGCCCAATATGAAAACACCACTTTTTGTCTTTAAGGCCTAAAGTTTTAGTTTCTAGCTACAAATCAGTTGGAAATTTACATGGACACAAACAGAGATGGATGCAAAAATGTGTGTGTGTATGTGTGTGTGTCTGTGGCTTCTTACTGTGGTTCTTTGCTTTGCACTGTTTTCTTCCCACCACTTATATAATGCCTCATTTACAAATCACAGACACAAGGTTGGCATGGGGGTGGTAGACAGAGGGCCTGACTGTGCTGAGGAATCTCTGTTGTATAGTCCTTCTCTTCACCATCAATCCCTTGCCTCGAATTTGCTGTGTTCACAGATATTACAAACTCAAAAAGCATTCATATTTGGAATACTGAAAAAAAACCCTTAATGCTTAGGAAATGAATCCATTTGGAAGCAAAGAAATCTTACAACTAGTAGCAATTGATGTGTAAATAACTGCAGGTTTTATCTACTACATTTCTTTTTCCTTATGTGGAAATTAGCAGCATTAATGTCTTTCTGTAATGATGTGGTAGAAATGGGCAGAATATTTTGAAATATTAAAAAAAGAGTTTATTAAGTGTCAGGAGACCTCAGTGAGAAGAAACCAGAACTGATGAAAATATTCACAGTTCAGGACTAATTCTATGCAAAATATACACACTGGCCAGAATCCTATTAGAAATGTGATGTCTTGTCATATGCAAGAATTAGAATTCTACAGTTATGTAACATCCATGTACAAAAGAGGGTTAATATTATATTACTATGTAGTGGCAGAATCAACAATGCACCCAATGTGCACTGATGCCCAATTAGCATGGATATGCAATGTGCATTAGGAATAATGTGAATTTGTTACAATTTGTATAATATGAACTCTGATGCACATTACATTGGGCACCAATACACATTACACTCTCTTCCTGGTGTCCCATTACGCTATGTAACATGGGTTTTGTGCTTGGGTTACAAATGTCATTTCCTAATGTGTTCTGTCACAAAAACACAATCTTGTTTTTGCAGAACATCCTGAAGCACATTTTTCTATAGCTTTTCAATGAATATCTCATGGAGTCTCAACTAATTCAACATAGTTCGTGGTAGCCACAAAAATAAAGTTTCTGGAGTATAACAACTACTTTCAAAGTAAGTACTACAGGGATAACACTTTCAAATCAGGAACATAAAATCTTTCAAATTACGTTACATAGTGTTATGAATCTTCAATATTCAGTCAATGAGTTTCTCAGTGCCTATGTAGTGTAGCTACGTACATAGATAGCTATCTAATGTAACAGGTCATATAGGATTTCAGCAGTGGTTACTTTGTGCCCAAATAGTATTTTCTACACAGAAACCAGTATTTTCTGCACAGGGGATAGTCTTTCTGCACTTCAACATTTTCTGTGCAGAAAATGCTGTAGTTTGGGCCTTATTATGCACAAAATTCACACAATGGTTGTACAGAAAACATTTTCTGCATAGGCTTTCAGCAAAGAAAATAATGTTTTTCTGTTTTCTGAGTACAAAAGGCTGTTTCTGTACAGAAAATACTGCTTTCTGCACACACAAAAAATCCACAAGAAAATTTTATGTAAAATAATTTCATCCAGAAAATACTATTTGAAAACAGTAGTTTTTGAAGGTTATTCAAGAATAAAGTTTATTCACAGTGTTAGAAGTTTTGGACTGAAGAAAAATGTCATTCGGAAAGCAGAATTCTTACTTAAGGAGGCAATGCCCTCTGTAAAAGGAATATACGAGGGAATTACAGATGATGAGAGAGAGCGGTGTGTGTGTAATGGTAGGTTTGCTGCCACCCCCCCCCCCCAAATTACAGTTTGAGGAATTGTCTTGTTGTTTACTTGAGGTAAAATGTCCCTATACACCGGCTCTTCCTTTTGGCTCCCTTTCTGGTGACTGAACTGTAGAGATGTGGAGGCTTACTGCATCTAACCTTATATGATGAAACAAGGCTGAGGCAGATTAACAGTAAACTAGAGAACAGGTTTATTGAAGTATTTGAAGCAAACAACTGACTACTGAGAGGTACATATGTGTAGTTTGATTCTGAAGCACAGACTTATTAAGCAAATGGTTTCTTTAGAAGGAGTAACTTTTCCTTAACATGAGCTACTTTCCTCACACTATCCTGTAATATGTAACAGTGCAATTCTTTGACCAGCAGCCCCTGGCTGCCTTCCAGAATATCTAGGTTTCCCCTGGACTACTCTGAACTTTAGGGAAATAAACCCACTTGTATTTAGTCCTAATACAAGTAAACAAGCCTTAACTTTGACTGCCCTAGTCAAACTATACAGAAGCACTTGCTCTTTAATTATTCCCTAACAAGCTAATTCCTAGCTCACTAAGAAACTCTCTTCTCCCTGTCTGAAATCCTAATCCTTTCTCTGCTAGATCAAATCCTTCTCTCTCTCTTCTGTCAGAAATGACAGCCTATTTACACTCTCCTTCAACTCCTCCCCTTGGGGTCTGAACCAATCAGGAGTTATCTGACTCCTCCCCTTGCCTCTCTGCCTATACCATCATGTCAGCCATCCTGAGCTGCCTTCCCAACATGGAGGCCAGCTCACTGACTTCCAGGCTGCGGCCTACGAAGAAAAGGTATGAGTTCATTACACCCTCATTTGCCCCCTCCACGTAGCTGTCCCTCTGAAACCAATTATGCTCAAAATTAATACATATCTGTAATCCTCAGTGCCAGGATGCTTTGTTTCTTAGGGCCTGGAACAGTTTATTTTCAAAAGTTGCTTTGATTTTTAAAAATGAACAAAAATGAACTGGTATTGTTGCCAATTAAAACAGTGCTAAGTGATGCCACCACAAGCAGATTAACCTCAAATTATTAGCAGCATTGTCTTTCTCATCTCTATTGCATCAAAAATGCCTCTCACCTGAATCCTGATTTTATTTAAAATTGGAATGGGAATTTCATGGAATTTAACTCCACATTGTTTCCCCATTCAAATATTGGTATAGTGGGTTTGTTCTACTTCATAGACTCATAGAAGAATGGAGTTGGAAGAGACCACATGGGCCATCCAGTCCAACCCCCTGCCATGCAGGAAAAACACCATCAACTCAATAGGATCCCACCCCATCTGTTGATATCAGCAACAAACAGATATGGGTCAATTTACAGGAAACTTTCTCTAGCAATGCAGTTAGGTTCAGCTGGTTCATGGTGCAAGGCAAGGCAAATTGGGGCCTCTTTAATGGAACCCTAAAGTCCAAAAACAAAAGTTAAAAAGTGGATGCATGGGGAAAGAGTTGAAAGCAGCACAGTTTGTGACATTGAATAAGCACTATTTTTTTCTGGTTGTGGGGCAAGTCTATTAAAGTAACATTCTTAGCTTTGCATTTACTGTATCTGTGAGGCACTCCTAACATTGCTCTTAAACTGAAAGATATATTGAGCATTGATTTTTCCTAGTTTTTGGATAGGAAATTTGTCTCAAAAGACTTAGGCCCCTTCTACATTGCCATACAATCCAGTATTTGATCCCAGATTATCTGCTTTGAACTGTATTATATGAGTTTACCCTGCCATATAATCCAGTTCAAAGCAGATAATCTGGTACCAGATACTGGATTATATGGCAATGTAGATTCAGACTTAGTTCAATGCAAGCCTGCCCAAAATTCCAGCTCATTTTTTACATTTCCTTGCATCTCTCAGTCTTAAAAATTTCCTTATTCCTAACAGCCTCATCACACTAGAGAATGAATCCACTTCAAATCCTGATTCTGCCTCCTGCAGAATTCTGGGGTTTTTAGTTTAGGAAGGTGCCTTGAACAGCCTCACTAAACTACAAACCCCAGAATTCTGTAGGAGGCAGAAACCAGATTTTAAGCAGATTTTTTTCCTCTAGTGTGATGAGATGTTCAGTTGTCAGTGTTCTGCTATTGCTCCCCAACTCAAAATGATACTGTGTATGTTTAACATTTGGAAATAATATCTCATTAACCTGAATGAACAAAACTACTTTAGAACTACTAGAAAAAAAATCAAGCAAACCTTGGTCAGAGTGAAAGAGGTTTATTGGCTAGTTTCAAAACTCAATTTATCAAACCATTCTTTTTTCAGAAAAAAACTTTATTTATTGGCATTGGGAAAAGATTAGCATAATTATCATTATGGTTTACTTAAAAATTATCACATCAACAGGTGTAATGTATGACGGCTCATCATCAGAACATTGGGGAATCTAACTGGGCTTGCTTAAAGAACTAATTATGAACCAGTCTTTATTAGCAATGGACAAATACAAATCTACACATTAAACTCTTTTATGAATTTTTATTCTTATCTTCCTCAAGGAAATTGTTGAAGAGGCCTTCCATGTTTCTCATCCATTGCTTATTTATCTTCACAATACATCTGGTGTAGAAGAGGTAAAAGGAATAGTAGAGAAGGCGATACCCATAAAACATGTACAGTCTCTTGACTTGCACACACATAAAGTTCTTAATGTACACACACACACTATGTTTTCACACTGCAAATCAGTATGAATGTACAGATATTCACATGTGCTTGAAGGTACATGGGTTCACACACAGGTGTTCCTGGATGATAGTCCAATACACACTCATTCATCTGAAAGTGTGTGTGACAAAATACGGTCACCTTTGCATTACTTTTGTATTGATGTTTCTAGTTTAACTAACAGGATAAATAAGAAATTTGTGCAACTTGATTGCACTGTTTACTGGTTAAAATTCAAGAAACGGCTTATCAAATAATTGCTACCAATCAACCTACATAGAAATAAAACCAATTTGTTTATTAGGACTTTTCTAGGATTGTACTTTCTTGAAAAATCACTAGTTTTACTCATAGATAGTTCAGTTCTACTGTGTTTTTTAAAAAATGTATTTCATCAAAAACCATCACAAAACTTTGAAAACTGAGCAAAACCCCCAACAGAGTAAAAAATATTGCATGTGAGTCTGCATTGCCCACTTATCTACATAAGCATTTTAGATGAGTAGCTAAGTAGTTGTCTCTCAGTCTCTTGAAACTCTTAGGCCCCTTCCATATAGCTGAGTAAAATCCCACATTATCTGCTTTGAACTGGAATATATCGCAGTTTGGACTCAGATAACCCAGTTCCAATCTGATTTTGTGGGATTTTCTGCCTTGATATTCTGGGTTATATGGCTGTGCGGAAGGGCCCTTAATTTACTTAGCAGCATTTGTAGCAATAGACAGAGTCTGTTCCTGGGAAGTACCATCCCCTCCCCCTGAGTGATTTTTGGTGGGAAAGCTAGCAGCAAAGCCCCTGTTGCAATTCTCCCTTGCATGGGAGGTTGCTTGCACATGTATGTGTGTAAAAGTCGGGAAGCAGATTCCAAATTCACAGAAGAACAGACACTTGGAAGTAGGGAGGAAGGAACCAATTCCAATTAGCTATCAAATTCTATTGAGAAATTAGGGCCCATTTCATTGGGCTTTCCTGGGCTAGAAGGCATCTATAGGCTTCAGTCTGTATTGCTTTAGCCTTAGAGATGCTGCTGGGTGAAGGCTATATGAGGCTGTTTGGTAACAGTTCTGTCCTCTGTTATTTCACTCAGCTGCTGTTTTTTATTTACTCATTCTTTTCTCTGTCCCACCACCCAACTCCCCCATAACCAACTAATAAACAATTCCTTCTCTGAATCCCCAATGGCAGTTGTTAGGTCAAAATATTGCACTCAGGAGGGGTATGATATAGTGAGGAAATGGGCTACCCGCCCCCCCCCCTTTGGATAATACTGCTTAATGAAGCATTTCCCCCCATTTGGGATTTTAGACAGTATTTCCCCATTTAATCCACCACCAGTAGCAAAGCAAGATTTGTCAATGCATCCATGTATCCAAGTAAGATCAGGTATCTGCGGCTATCTAAATATTCCTTCCTGTCTCCTTCCTCTATGAGCTGCTCCTCAACTTGAAAATTCCCTTTAGTTGACCAGGGTTTAGACAGCCTGTGTACAGATATTCAGAATCTACATTAGAGTTTGCCTTATTTTGCTGACACTAGACTTAGAGGGACCCAAAGATATGTAACATTTTCCCTTGTGAACTCTGCTGAAAGCGAGTGAGCCTTAACTGACCCAATCTTCATCTTTCCCAGATAAAGGCAATAACCCAAGGAATCTTCTCCTAACCCAATAGAATTACATTCCATAGCAAAAAGAGTAGGTATTACACATAGATTGCACTTGATTCGCTTTGCAGCACAGAATTGCCCGAACCATACCAGATTCTGGTAGTGTTCTCACTTTAGAATGAAAGAGAACATGCATGAGATATTTCTGCCAGCAGTTCCTGTTGTAAGTAGTAATAATACTAAGAAATTCACTAAATCAATGCAAGATTGCCTTCCTTGACAGGTTTGAATAAAGTATTGCCAGTAGTTTTCACCAAAATCTGGTAGAAACATAAACTGGATTAAAAATGATAAATGTCAGGATAGTTGTGTTACCATAAAACAAAATCCAAAAATCACATCATGGGGTATCTTCAATCACATTTTACAACATTTACCATACCCCAGCTGTCCCGATTTGACAGAGATAATTCCAATTAGCCTTCTATGGATGGGTGGTTCTTCTACATAATGCGGGCTGGAACCAGTGTCCAAAATGCTAGTTCCAGATCAGATTGCAGCCTGACAGGGACACCCTGAGCCATCTCAGATGTGTGAGGCTGTCCCTGTTCAGCGCTGCTGGGCAGGGGCCCAACTGCCACCCCCTCTTTCTCTCTGTTGCAATCAGCAATAGCAGTGACAGGAGTTCCTGCCTGATGACACAGATCAGGTCTTGGCACACAGTGCAAATGATTACCTGCCCCAACCTGATAAAGGCAAATTCCTTATATGCAAACTGAACCAGTGAAATTATGACCATTAAAAAAAATCCATTCAATTCTTGTTCTATATTTTATTAGGAAATTAACAATCTCAAATTACAATAGTGAACATCATTTTAAAAGCAGATTCAAAATTAGAACAGTTTGTCGCTTTTGATTTCTTATAAAATATAATGCCACAGAGTAATTTCCACTTAAAGAGTTTTTAAAAAGTGTCTCCACCCTTTAAAATGTGTCTACTGTACACAGGAAAAGTGAGTAATTCTAAACAAATGCTACAATTCTTTTAGAGATGTTTGAAGAAGTGTTTTCTTATCTAGAAAAGAAAAACAAAATTCTTAAATTCCTAGAAAGTTCATGCTACACATATATCTGTTGTGTACCAATGAGGCAACCGTGAATCAATATGAGATGTTTCTGGCAGTGGATTCTGCATGCCACTAAGGCAGTTTTCATACACTTCAAAGTTTCCTACGCAGGCATCACTGAAATGTACTGATTTTGCCCAATGCACAGGAGGAACTGGGTGGACTACTGATGGCTAGTCGAACCCCATATTTGGCTTTGGAACCAAGTTATGAATTAAGATGTGAACAAACAAATAAGGGTTTTGTTCTGGCCAAAGATGTGGTGTTGACCACCAGTGTGTAAGGTTTGAAAAGGGGATTAGACAAATTAATGGAAGACAGCTCTATTGATACCTATAAATATACTTGTGTGTGTTTGTATGATTGTGACTTTTACAGAAGTATCTAGTTGGCCACTCTTGGTAACCATTTGGGAACACACAGAAAGAACATCAAACAAGATTGCAATTCCTGTTACTTCATAAATGTAGAAGTTACACTTTGGATCTTACCTTTGAGGCAGTGAATAAAACCACTTGGTTTAGGGATGTTTCTCACCTTAACTTTCACCCATTTTTCTACAGTCTTTGTATGCTGGCAAAGCGGAGTCCCACGGAGGAATCCATCTTGGCAGCATGCAAAGACCATAAGAAGACTCAATTTTTAGGAGTCAGGTGTTCACAGACTTCTGATTGACTAAAGTAGCAGGAAGTGAATGAAAGCCAGATGAAGACAGGGAAACTTCAGGGGATGGCTAGTTATGCCTGAAGAGACCTTGCTGGGGTAAAATGGGCCCCCACTCTTCAGGACGCTTTCCTTTGCGCCTGTGAGATCACATTATAAGTCAGATCTTGTGAATTCACAATCGTATACCTTAAAACCAGACTGTCAATTCTGGTGCCATTTCAGGACTTTTTTTTTCAAAACTAAAGAACAGTATTATGCAGTTATGATTCCTTCACTTTGCATCGGCATGTTTAGCATTCAGTCCTATTACAATACATGGAACTGAAAAGTCAAGAACTTGCTTTATTTACTTTATCTGATACATTTTATTTTACAATTTCTTTATTTTGCAAATATTCAAAACAAACAAGGCCTTGGACATCTGAAGTCTCGGGATATGATTTAAAAAAAAAATAAACAACAGAAAGACACCTTAATTTAGATAGTTTAGTTATTCCTAGAAGAAAAATATGAGTGAAATATGAAAAAGCAAAAGTCTGATAGAAAGATATATAAAATGTATAACTTTCTCTTTTCTTCTTACTCGTTCCCACTATTTTGTCATAATATTATCATCTCTTTCACCACTGCCATCATGATTTTGATGATTTTTACGGACTCTGATTTTATGAGAGTTTTGAAACAGAAGTTGGTTGGGAGTGCCATTTTAGTGCCATAGTTTAATATTCATTTTCACATAAAGGAAAGAGAGAGCTGCACAATATTTTAGAAAGTCTAGCATCTCAGTTAATCCAGACCTGTACTCATTATAGTACATTGAGAAATAAACTAAATTTATCTCAGTATAAAATCAACTGATTTGAAAGCTCTTTCAGGACAAACACAGAGAAGGTTCAGACAGCGCATTCTTTAAATGAAATTGTCCAGGATGGACAAAAGAAGGCCTTCTTGGTTGTGGCCCCCCGCCTCTGGAACACCCTCTCCAGGGAAATACGACAGGCCCATCCCTCTCCTCTTTTTGTAAGAGCTTGAAGGCTTGGTGGTTTCACCAGGTCTTTGAGAATGAGCTTCAGCCCCCTGACCACTAGTTAGAATCTGGCCCTTTACCCCTACCTTTTACCCTGGTCAGTTTCTCAATTGGTTTAGGAAATGAGCATCTACAGGCCCCATTGGTACTACTGTTTGAGTTTGGTTACTGTGCTTTACCCATTTCCTTGACCCCCTATGGCTTACTTGGCACTACCTCTAGCCCAGCCATCCCAAACTGCCTAGGTCCTTTCTGAAATTCTGGCCCTAATAGTTAATCCTGGAACGAAGCATAAGGTCGATTGGTTTTATTGTACACGTGTTGTTTGACTATTGTATGCTTTTGTATTGTATTGTTCTGTTTTGTTCTGGTTTTTTTTGCTTACTCTGTATGGGTTTGTGTTTTTACAATTTGGAAACCGCCCTGAGTCCCCCAGGGGAGATAGAGCAGTATATAAATAAATAAATAAATAATAATTATTATTAGAATAAAGAAATTGTGTTACTGAAGGCAAAACATGAGGATATGTCAATTTAGAGTGAACCAAGCAGATACAGATCAACAGATAATGCTAGATTTTCAGGTCTTAGTCAAAGCACACAGAAATGATTGGAAAATGGATAATAGGATTCAGCCAAAACCTTTATGACATCTTTTCCTGCTAGAGTTATATTTGTCAGACTTGATTTTGGAAAGCGTTTTTCAAAATATAGTGGTGGAACTTTGCTGCTATAAGTTTCTGTGTAATACTTATTTCAATGTTTTTCATATTAGTTGGGTCTCCACTGGGCAATGAATTTTCCATGGTACTCCTCCCTTAGGGGCTCCTTTACACATTAAATGTATACTATGCACTGGGCAAAATACAAAGTGTTACCTCTACACGCTATATGGTTTGAGTCCAGGTTATGTATGGGGTTGGCTTCTCCATTCTGTACGCTCAGATGTTCCACTCTGTACAATCAGATGTTTTGAGGGACATCTACTTCATTCAATCGAAATTAGGTTAATTTATCCAGAGGACATTTTCTCCAGCGACTATTTGTGGAATGATCTGCCACAGGGGATTTGTCAACTGGATATGATGTTTGCCTTTAAAACAGTACCTAAATCCAAAAGTTTCTGGTAGGCCTATCAGGATTATTTCTAAAGGATAGATTGACTGATTAAAACATGAAAGGGGTATGAAATATCATCATCATCATCATCATCATCATCATCATCAGCAGCAGCAGCAGCATCAGCATCAAATGAACCAAAATGCCACAGTGACCCATGCAGGGTCATCCTAAGTTAAATTGCAACAAAGAAGAATGTATTCCATGCCAAGTCTGTTGAAATGGGCTGAAATTATAGCTAAATGTTAGAAATGCTAACAATAAGAATGTGTCTTCCACCCTACCTGAGGTAGCATCAAGTTTAAGGGCCCTGGAACAGAGTAGGTGGCATATATATCTCTGAATTGTAAGAGAGGGGAACAGAGGAAAACCCATGAAAAATATTTGCCACCTGAGGTACTTTCCTCATGCGATCTAATGACAGGGCTCAACTGCACCTCCATTATAGGCATTGGAAGATGAAAAAGCAAAAGCTGCATCACACTTCGGAGGGCATTGATGCACACTGAGCACTCTGTGTACTAGCTACTTATGTGAAGTAGTTCTCACAGAGAGGACTGCCTGTTCCTTCTTCTACAACACAATGGAAGAAATGCTGTTTAGTAGGATGTATTGCAGAGTCTTTGTACTGATTGATGCTGAGGCCACTGGCATGAGTACAATCTGGAAGTACCTGTCTCCTGGCTGGCAAAGTCAGCAAGTCATTCAGACAGTGGATCTCTCCATATAGGCGTGTTGGTCATGCATGTAACTGGGAAATGACATGCTGGGCCATAACAACACTGGACCGGGAGGTAGAATTTTTCAATAACATGGTGTTTCTGTTAATTGCATGGAATCTACTCCTGAAGAAAGGAATTGTAATCATGCATGCCAAGAAAACAGAATAATCACAGTCATCAATAGGGAAAAGGAAAAGGTTGTACACCTTCCCCATCCAAACCATTCCATTCAGTTGATATATTAAAGGAGGCCATCATGTATACTCATGTCTAAGCTGACCTCATGGAGAAGTCAAGGACAGATTTGGGGGATGAATTTGGGGGCATGCAATCTTTTCCTCTCCTTTTAGAAATGTATAGAGGGAACACATATAAGAAGAGCTAAAGAGGAGAAGATCTCTTTACAACAGAGAGGGTGTAAACTGCTTTACTGATCACAAAATGTATTTGTACAGATGATCTACAGCCATAGAAACACAGTTAGTTCCCTTATCTATACTGGAAAAATAAAGGAAGGCCTTTCTCCTTCCCCTCCATTCTTTTTTCACCTGAGTAATAATCAGCGGCAATTTGGAGTAGCCTGAAAAATGTTTACAGCATAAACCTCTGCAAAACCATTTTAAATAGAGGATTAGTATACATGCCTGCTGCAGTCTCTCTGCAGAGAGGCTTATGTAGTGAGCCTTATGCCACTCGCATGGAAAAATGGTGAAGATGGTGTCTTCATGCTGGGTCTCTATTCAAGAATTGACCCATTTGCAAATTGACCCAGGTTTTTTGTTTTGATTTTTTGTAAAAAAAATATATATATACATGAGTATATACAGTAGATAGGCTGAATGGTAAGAGGTATTCCATGTTGCCATTTTTTCTGGATTACTAAGAATATCATGGTGTGCTTGTATTCTCAGACACAGGTCATATGTTAGATCAGTTCCTTGTGCACGCAAATATGCTAACACATATTTAACTGTTATATTCACTACCCTGAAATGAAAATAAAATAGAAAGACCAGGATTTCAGTTTGTGCTTATTAAGAAGAATTATATAAATATTGTGAATGATTGTATAAAAACACAGATATTTCTAGAAGTCAGTGTAAACTCACATAGCTCTGAGGGCCTTCTTCCCATTTCTCCAGTTCCCTCTAATTTCTCAGAGGTGCTTTGAAACTGATATAGGCATTCCCTCATGACTCACAGCTGAATATATATGTCTATTCCATTGAAAGGATTACCATTGAGATAAAGTGGGGTAACAGAGCCATCCTACCACTGCCACCAATTTTCTACAAGGGCAGATTAAACACTTTCAAGCTGATTTTCCAGGGCAGCTAGAAATTTTGTTTGAAAGACACAAACAAAACAAATTCCCCCAGAAGCCACATTCCACAAGGGGCATAGGCATAGGCAGCCCTTGTAGTCACAATCTGATGGATTTTTTATATTTACACAGCAGGACCTGAAGATGAACAGGTGACCCATTCCTTCAATTCCCTGATGTGTATAGCAAAACCAGCCCTTAGAGGTGATTAGTTAAGTAAAGAGAAAGGCACTTCTACACCTAACAAGCAGGGCTTTTTTGTACAGCTAAACAGATCGAAAGGTTTGTGCATCTTACCATGAGGAAGATCCACCCATTCCCTTTTGGAACATAATATAGAGGTGAGCCAGCCAACAAGGAAATAAATGTGCATTTGGCTGGAAGTCCCCCATGACTAAAGCTACTGAAAGTATTTCCCGCAAGTAGCAGTTTCAAGCCCTTACCCAATAAGATCCAGTTAAGCTAGACTTGTGTTTATTACAGTGCACTGAGAAATAAACTAGACTTATCTCAGTATAAAAAGCAACTGATTTGAAATCTCTTTCAGGACAAAGACACACACAGGTGGTTGTGATAAATACTATGAATAAATAATTTGGCAGCTGTACGACTAAAAAAACCCTACATTTTCTGTCACAATATTTTAGTGTCCCCATGAAATCACGATACCATACAAAAGGAAATTTACATTGCTTTGTTTCACAAACATTGCTGTTGTAGCCTAAAGCAACAGTTCTTCCTTGAAGAAAAACAGTTTTTTTAAAAAAACATTGACCCTGCATTCACTAGATTTATGTAACAGGCTAAAAAATAAGCAGAGGGGCAGAGTGGGGTATTATTCAATGCTTCTGCCATTTTCTAGAATAGCAGTGGTATGTTTTCACAATGTATTATTTTCCTTCAGGAATCTAGTTCTATAGTAGATCTCTATTGCCATCAGCAGAGTCATAAACAGAATATACACATGGCCATCTAAGTTCAAGTATCAAGATCACTGAAGAAACATAGGGTGCAAATATATTGGCAGAATTGCTGCCATGTTATGAAACCATTTCAAACGAGTTTGTACAGAACTTCAGAGATTTGCCCGCAGCAGCAGATGTTATAAACTGGGCATAGAAGCTGGCTGATATTTTAACTACACCATCATAATCTTCATCATTTCTGGTCTTACTGTGTAGTGACAAATTGCAGTAAGATAAAAACTTATTCACACAGGGAAAAACAGAGCTTATGAGTGTACCACATTAATAAACAACAACAAGAAAAACAACACCAGAGTGCAGGCTTTAAGGTTTTTGTGGTCATCTGGATCATTGTCTTTGGAAAAAGAATACATCTGAGGTTAGTAACATTGGTTTAGCAGACCTGTTTAATTCTTTGTATGGCTGATTATGAGCTCAAATTTCTCCCCAACCCTCATCAAGATTCATGAGATCCAGTGTCAATTAAAAAGAAAGGAACGCTTCATCAGGAAATATCATCAGGTATTCCCCTTGGGACAGTCAACTGTTCATAAGTAGGGAGTGTGTTACTCGAGAGAAAGAGTTCAGGATTAACATCATTCCTGTGAGATGATTTGTTGCTGCCTTGGCTGCCTTGGCTGCCTTGTTGGGCGGCAACTAGGTGATGCAGGAGGTCTGTGATGCGGTTCAGCTTCTGGTCCATTTGAACAACCTGTGAAGACAAACAGAACAGCCACTCTGAGAATAAAATAAGCTAAAGAAACAGCAGAATTAACACAACTATATTCCATGTGTGAATTAATCCTTCTTATAACTCTGGATAGAAAAATGTAACACCCTATTCCTCATACTCAGGGTGAAATATATGAATGACGTATTGTTATAGCGAAATACTAAAATATATACCTGCCTAATGACCTCTCATATTGCACAAGTATAGTGCTATGATTCCACTAACAACCAAAACAGTATCCTATGGATCTGCTCCCTCCCAGGTTTCTAAAGGATGCAGCCAAGGTGGTTAAAATTTAATCTTAGCACTATAATGGTGTAGAGCTGTGGTTCTCAACCTGTGGGTCCCCAGTTGTTTTGGCCTACAACTCCCAGAAATCCCAGCCAGTCTATCAGCTGTTAGGATTTCTGGGAGTTGAAGGCCAAAACATCTGGGGACCTACATGTTGGAAGCCACTGGAGTAGAGGGAAAGGACCCTGAATGTTTACACTTAAGGTTTTGCCGGAAGGCCCATATCTCATGAATATCCTCCAACTATCCTGATTTGGCAGGACAGTCTTGACTCATCCTCTGTCAGTCAACCTTTTGAGCTGCTTTAAAAATTCCTTAGTTTACCTTCCCTACTTGCAGTTTCCCCCTTTGTCCTCAACTTGTGCTGAGCTAAAAGAACAGTAGTTTGAATTTGGTAAATTCAGCAGCAGGGAAAATAGCGGGCTGAATCTTGCTCTTCCAAGTAGGCTTAGGTAAAAGCAACTTCTGCAGCTACTCCTGCACCTTGCCTGTTCTCCCTCATTTCAATCATTCAACCACATTCTGATGTTATTTGACCACATGTGTCCCTCTGTAAAATGTCAGAGGGTATACTTGTGCCTTCTCTGGAAAAGCCTCACAGCTGGACTTGGAGAAACTTTCAGTAAAAAGGAGTTCAAAAACCAAAACACACCACCTCCCACCCTTGTTTACCTAATCTACTCTCACTGACTGAATAGGCTCTGTAGTGGGCACACCACATGGGGGAAAATCTGTATGTGCATTTTGACAGAACGCTTGCTTTTTCAAAGAAATATGATGCCGATATTTGCTGTGTCAGGTTCTGCTGTAAAACAATTAATCTTCTAATGTAAACTGAGCTATGATCTGCGGAAGAATTGGTGACCCTGCCGGGATGCCTGACCTCTGCCCTCTCACATCAAATATGAGCTGCCCCTCCTTCCAGTGCAGCATGAAGGATGGTTGTACTATAGCACATTCCTCCCTTCTTATGCCTTGTATTCCTACAGTAAGACATGGAGAATGAATAGGAAGGGAAGACAACATGTCTTAGAATGAAAAGGCTCAAGAATTGGAGCAGATATTGAAAAGCATTTTTGCCAATAGAAACAGAAATAGCGAATAGAAAATACGGTAATGAATGGAAATTTGAAACTGATATTCAGCAAGGCACATCTCTACACGGTGCCAGGTCTCTTTGATTTGCTGCCTCATTCTGCTGGAGGGTATGCCTTATTTTAAAATGGGGAGCTACATGCCTGGAGCAAATAGTTGTAATGCCAGCACACCAGCTGGCATGAGGGGAATACTGACCTCTTCCGCTATGAAGTACAAACAATACCAAAACAAATGCTGGTAATTGGGAAATGATGAGAGAGAGTCTGTTGGGAAGACTGGATTTTTCACGATCCCAGCAACAAGGGATTTGTGGAACCTCAGAAACTGAATAGAAGAATGGAGAGTACGTTTCGCCCCTGTTGCCTTCTTTTGTTCTTAAAGGATAAGAGAGCATGGGAGAATAATCTGTACCAGGATTTACTTGGCATGAGATATTCTACCCTTCTATTCCACTTCAGCGATGCTGGCTGGCACTTTAGAGAGGGGAGGGTGGAATAAAAGCCCTGCTACATTCCTTGACCACTCACACAGGGAAGGATGCCTTTTGTCTCCAAATGGGTGCTGCAGACAATAGAGTGCAAGGGCACCTCATGTTCTCATGCCCGGATTTAGCTTCTGTTTAATTCTAGAGATAATAGGAGCCTAACATGGCCACAAATCAGATGGTAAAAACTGTTTCAGGTTTGCCAAATTACAACAATAGTGTGTGTGTCTTGAAGGAGGAATGTCAGAATATAAATTCACAGTTTATAAAAGTGGTCATGGCTGACTGAGGTGTTTTCAAGGTGTAGTCCAAAGAGTAACTTTTCTAAGAATTGAAAAAAATAAGTATAAACAAGTAGTGGCAAACTGGCTGAAGTCTGAGAGCCAACATAGCCCACAATACTATGATCACCCTGATTTGCATTTTCCTATACAAACCAGTCTGAACACAGTGAAAAACCTATATGAATTGCATACACAACACGAGCAGCAATAGCTGCTCTGATATAGCCTTCTCCTTTAATACGTCTTCTCTTCCTCTCTGACCCACGCATTACCAGCACAGCTGAAATGTATAAGCGAAGCAGCCAATGCTTACGTTGCCATTCACATGTCCTGTAGGAGATTGCTGAGATGACAGCATTAATTTTTGGACTACCTAGCCAATGACCATGAGAATTCTGAGAACTGGAACTCCCAAAAGGTAATCTTTCCAAACTCAAGGAGAAGGAATTAATGAGCAATCCTTATGCTGCTGACCATTCAATTCCTGCTCCATTCCAAAATTACCTTCCCGCTAATAATGATAGTAGACAATAAGTTTAGATTACAGCCCTTCATCTAGAAAGAAGTACCACATTGCCCCTCACCCTAAAAACATAGGAAAGGTGCTGAAGTGTCTGGTAATGCAGTTTCATGGAAGTCAATCTACCCATGTCTGGTTATCGTCCAAACACCATTCAGAATAGTAAAAGATATAAGTCTGAAGAGAATGTCAACAAACCTGGAGAAATTCAAGGAAAGCTCAAATATTTCTCAGCTGAAGGAGAATTTTGTCAAATGATGTGGACACTTGCTGGGATACAGATACAGAACCACAAAAATACAAGGTGCAGGAGGATGCATTGAAGCTGGACCTCCTCCCAAAAACACAAGTCAAAGGTTGAAATCCTAAAATCACCAGCTCCAGAAAGAGTCATGAGAGGATTGTAATAAAAATATCCCAGATGGTGCGCTATGGAATACTACAGGCACAGCGCAGAAATTATTTCTACTATAAAAAGGAAATTATTTGCATCATGATAAAAACATTGTCAAGTGACACCTCCTAAAAAGATGAAAATTTTCACCATTTTCCTCATGGTGAAAATAGATTATCCTCCAGAAAGGAAAGAAAACCCAGTCAGCTATCATGAAATACACTAATATTTTGGGGTGTAAATAGAAGTGTTGAAAAATTGTGCTTGCAAATGACACACTTTGAAATTGAGATAAACAAACTTTCACCTAACAGCACCCAAGTCCTCTTGGATCATTTGTAACACCACCCATGGTTGCTTTCCAATATCCACCAAAAAACAACTGGTATCTTGTAATGTTTATATAATGAATTTTGTAGCATCTTTCAAGTGTGCAAAATGGCTAGGAAATCATGCTAGAACAGACAATCACCCCTGAGGTGGTGGGATGACAGGATTCATTACTAAGGATAAGCTCCATGTAGAGCTTGGCTATGGAGTGGTGGCTGGCATATTAACCTGCAATAAAAAAAAAGATGTTGAGTAAACTGCCCTTCATCTTTCAATACTTTCAGGACCAGGCTATATGTTGCATATGTGAAAACATGGGTTTTTGAGAAAGCCTTTGGAAACCTAGTTCAATAGACAAACACGGAATTATGTGCAATTGAATTTTGGAATTGCTTAGATGGTGACTTTGGACAATGAGGCTAATTGTGAAGGTATTGGTGGTATATGTTTTTAATGGCCCAAATGTATGTTTTTAAAATTCTGTTTTAATTGTTGTTTTTATTTTATATTGTTGAAGGCATTGAATGGTTGCTTGGCCTTGAGTCACCTTTGGATTCAAGAAAAGCGGGATTAAAAATTGTAAATAAATAAAATAAATGTTACAAGCATACTGTGTACATTTTCACTATATATGCCTTATAAAACTCCCAACAACCCTGAAACCAGCTTCTCAGGCCATGACTGATTCAGTAAGTCCACTAGAGCTGGACTGACTATTGGATTTAGGAGGATACTGCTACAATGTCATAATGTTTTAGGATGCACTAAAATGGCTTGCCCCGCATTATGAATCAATTCTAGAAAAACTACTCAAAGTAGTGCCATGTTTCTTAAACCTGATTAAATTAATGTGCTGTACATTCAGTGCATCCTACATTCCTCTATGAATCAGGCTTTCAAACACATTTCCTTGATTAGAAAATTAGCTGCAGTGCCAAGAGTGTAATAAAAGCAAGGCAGGCAGGGAGAAAAAGTGCTGACTCCACTTTAATATCAGCTCCTCTGGACAGCTCTGAGCCTTTTAGTAAAAACAGCAAACCATACTAATAAAATATAAAAATAATTCAAAATGATTTGCTCCTTTCATATAAAGTAGTAGAAAGAGGCAGATTCTTGGCAGATGGATGTGCCATGCAAAGGGGCCTGCAACATTTATACAATTCAGTTACCTGGAGCTGTAAAATTCACTATTTTCTTTTAACTTTTAAATAGCACCCACAGCATTCTCAAGCAAAGCGACCTTAGTTGCTGTAAGTTTTTTGGGTTGTATGGCCATGTTTCAGTAGCATGTTCCAGCAACCCAGTGATTCCAGCCATGAAAATCTTCGACAACTCAAAGTGACCTGAATTTGTTTGTTTGTTTAATTTAAACCCCACCTTTCTGCCAGCACAGGAACTAAGCCATTTTATAACAAATTAAAACAACATATAGCTAAATGACTTATTAATAAAGGATGAAAAACAGAATGAAAGAAAACAGGTAAAAGCACATTAAATTAAAAGACCTTTGTGCCACGTGAGAGCCAAAGTCCTGTCTAAAGAAAACATATACTGAAAAATGAAAGGGGGGGGGGGTGTTTGGGGAAACCGTGGTTATTGAAATGCATGCTTTAGACACCTACAAATCAACAAGTCCTACTCACTTATTAAGCCATTTTTTAAGATGGCAGCTGATATAATGCATGACCCAAATGAGCATGCATGTTTTTAGGGTATTGAAACACATGTGTCTTTCCTCTCCTCTTCTAATCGGTCATATGGTCAAGCTGCAACTGAACCTGAAAATTGGGTTTAGGCATAAAAGTTGTGCATCACTACAGAGAAATATTAAAAGTTAAACAAGGGGAGGTAGAAATAAAAGAACAACAGGAATTAATATTAATTGACAAGAACATAACATGGTTGCAGTACTGGCAAATCAAAGAGAAATTTAAATTAGATAGGAAATTAGGTTTTGCACAAGGCAACGAATTCTGGGATAATATCATGGAAACAGAAAGGAAATTAATAACTAAGTTATATAAAAAAATGTTAGAATGGTACCTGGAACAAAAGGAAGAAAAAAACTACATGAGAAGATGGAACGAAAACATACAAAGAAATATTAGAAAAGAAGAATGGAAGGAAATTTGGAGGAAAAGACAAAAGTTCACATATGCAATAGAGCTTAGAGAAAATTGGGTAAAAATATCGCAAAGATGGTACTTGACACCGAAAAAACTAGGTAAAATATACAACAATACGAGCACGGCCTGTTGGAAATGCAAGAGCAAAGAAGGGTCTTTTTTCCACGCGTGGTGGACGTGTGATAAAGCGAAAAAAATTTGGAGGAAAATACATAAGGAAATTCAAATTATGTTAAAAATACAGCTACCCTTGAAGCCGGAGATATTCCTGTTAGGAATATATGACAGAAAACAGGAGGAGAATAAAGACAAAATACTATTTTTGGCATTGACAGCAGCAAGGATGTGTTACGCCAAAGTATGGAGGCAAGAAGAGATTCCAGAGGTAAATGACTGGGTAACAAAAATGCTGGACATCAGGAATTTAGATAAGTTAACCTTTTTATTACTGAAGAATAAAGAAATTAAAAGAAAAGAAACGGACTGGAGTGAAGTTACAGAATATTTAAAAAAGAAGAAAAAAGAAATAGTAATTTGAGAAGTACAGATCAAGACTGAAATGTCAGAGTTCAGACTCTCCAGTCTGGCGCAACAGGCATGTAGTTTCAGAAATAAACAATCTCAGGCAGCATTCTTCTAAGAGAGCTTTACTAAAGCATCTACTACATAGGAACTACATTTTGGAACTAAAAAAGATGGCGACGGACACAGCACAAGACATACAGGCAAAAGTAAACATTCTGTCCTTCAAGCTGGGTAACTCCCTCTTTCTTCCCTGGGCAAAGGAATTTTCGTTATCTCTGTCTCAAGGTTCTTTCTCTCTCTGCCTCTTAATAACAATTCTAACACATAGCTGAATCCATCTTTGAAAACCAATACTAATACATTGTAATACATTATAATACTAATACAAACACATTGAAAACATACATACATATGAAATAACTATAACTACTCTGACAATTCCCCCTCTTTTTCAATGTGTTACAATATCTCTCTTCATACATACATGTGGTTTGCATAATAGTAACTTTTTGACTCTTAACTCTCAACTTCAATATTCACTTATTCTTTACTCTTTAACTTTTATAATAACTTCATCATACATTTGCTTCTCTTAACTTCTCTTAGCAATCTAATGACATTTCTATTACATACAATCATATCTTTGTTTGTTTCTATTACATCTTAAACACATATTATACTTCTTCCATATTACTCTGCTTGCTTCATTATAACTTTTCTACACACAGTAACTTCTTCTCATTACATAATACATTTCTGCAAACTTATAATGTCTTAGTACATACAATCATGTCTCCATACATTTCTGCATTTCTTTCACATATTAACTCTATATCATAACTGTTCTTCATTTCATAATGTCTCTTTGTGATTCTATAATCTCTTTAATACACACAATCACTCTTCTTCATTACTTCTTATTACATATCATTTCTTAGTACATATCATTCTTACATTTCTTCTTAAAGTACATCATAGCTACTTAATACATCATATCTTCAATATAACTACTATTCTTCGTTACCTCAATACTTTAATAACCATTACCTTTAATAATCATTTCATAATAATTGTAACCTTTTACACTCTATAACTTTACACCACATGATTTAACTTCTTAGTCTCAATACATCAATACAACAATACAGGGGAATAAATGCATCATAAAAATCTTAGCAATACACATAGCAAAACTACAAAGAACATAAAACACATTGCATTTTTGCAAAGGCACCTACGCTTTTTTTTTTTTAGTTGAACACAATTTCAAACATCTTGCACTATTACATTTTTAACAATCTGAACCAATTCATAACAAACTCATTTTATTTCAAAACATTCTGGTACTTGCTGGTTCTAGAAATCACTATCATCCCAGCTGGTGTAATCTTTCCCTACTGCAACTGTATCTACGCCCCCAGTGGCTGAATTATGGTACTGCATGTATTTCACTGCATCTCTCTCATTCATGACACTAATTTGCTTTGTAACTATTGGCTCTTCAGGTTCCTGTTTAACTTGCAAACTCTTTCTTTCAGGTGTTTTTGTCATTTCTCCTTTACTTTGTGGTGATTCTGCTTCTGACTTGTATGTGACTTCTCTTTCCTTTGAATGTGTACCTCTTTCTGCCAACTCTTGCACCCTCTGCATCACTTCTGCATATTGCTTAGCTATTTTCTCACTCTTTGTCTGTGTGTGTGTTCCTGACTCATGTCTCTTTTTCACTTCTGTGCCTGTGGCAACACTCCTTTCCTTTCTACGTGTATCTGGCTCAATCTTTACCTCTTGTTTCTGCTTCTGCTCAACCTGTACATCTGGTGCAACTTTTCTCTCCTCTCTCTTTGTGGGTAAACCATGTAAATTCTCTTTGTTAGTGTGTATGTCTTCCCAGTCTCTCAATCTTTGAAAATATGCCACTCTAGCTAACTTGACTGTTTGTGGTGAACTCAAAAATTTTAGATAATTCTTATAATAGCCTATGAAAAACATCTCACGATAACGGTTGCGTTTGTTTCTCTCATTCACAGGTAATAACACATTTGCACAGTGTCCAAAGATTCTCATGTGTCTGAAACTTGGTGCATAGCCATACAACTTACGAAAAGGAATATCATCCAACACCTGATCCCATAAACGATTTATTATATAATTAGCTGTGTGAATTGCTTCCGGCCAATAAACATTCTCAATCTTCGAGTCTTTGAAAATACATGTTTTCATTTCATTTATATACTCCATTCTTTTATCTGCAATTCCTTCCTCATTCTTAAACTGACTCATTTCAATGACTTCAATTCCTTCTGACTTCACAAACTGTTTTAACTCATCTTTACACACTTCAGCTCCTTTATCAATATACAGCGTCTCCAGTTGCACATCAAAAACATTCTCAACCATTTTTAACCAATTTCCGAGCTTCTCAGTGGCCTCTGACAAATCTTTCAAGAAATATACAAAAGAAAATTTAGATAATCTCTCCACTATCAACATAGTAAATCTAGAATTTGCACCACTTTGTTGGTAAGGTCCTGCAATACTAATGTGTCCTATTTGGAAAAGTCTCTCAGCTCTAATTTTGGACTTCTTGTAACACTTAATTGGTTGTCTTTTTACCTCACTGCAGATTGCACATTTTAAATCAAAATAACATTTTTCAAGCTCATATTCTGGACACAAATTTAAAGTTTTCTTCAAGACTTCCATATCAGCATGCCCCATAATCCTATGGAGTAAATGTATGCACCTGTCATGTTGAATCTCATTTTTAACACATTGCACTTGTACATTCTCATTGCTCTCTGTCTGATTTAATTTCTCAAACATTAAGTACATTTTATCTTTCTTCACACCCTTGGCAATCAAGACACCCTTGGGGTCAAAAATATAACAATAAATTCCCTTGAACTTTACTTGATAATTATGTTCAGTCAAAGTTGCTACACTTAACAGATTAGTTCTCATTTCTGGTACATACAATACTTTCTCCCAACAAACATTAAGACAAGGGATATAACACGTCCCAAACTTTTCAAACATGAGAAAAGACCCGTCAGCCATAGTTACCATACTCCCCTGGGTATATTGGGTACAATTAAAATGACGTAGAGAATTCGAAATATGATGTGTCGCACCCGAATCTAGTACCCATCTGTCTCTTTTGATGCCATCCAGTTCTCCTACAGCGGCAACCATGATCCTTGCTTCTTCGGCTTGACTTGAGCTATTTCTCCCATAATAGCCCCCTCTGCTTCCGCGACCTCTCTTTACTCTAACTCCAGGGACACGGCCCCCTCTGGACTGGTATCTTCTCTCCACACAATTCCGAGCATAATGTCCAATTTTATTGCAGTTGAAACACCTCCGGCCAGCCTGGGCAAATTCTTTGGAAAGTTCCGCTTCTCTGGCTGCAGCTGACACCACACAGGAATTTATCTTTCTGCTGCTGTTTCTCTGTTCATCTTCACAGTAACTGGTCTCGGCTCCATATCTCTCACAGGCCGTTCCACTGAGTTGAAACTTCCTCTCTTTGCAATCTCTTTTATAATGCCGTCTTCTGTTGCAAAAATAACACCGATGACGGTCTGCACATCTCACCGACGATTTATCACATCCATCACTCCGTCCGTCATTCTCATAAGTTAGTCGGAACTTTGAAAAAGCCATTTCGTAACCTCCGGAATCCCGGATTTAATCCCAGCTGTAAGAAAAACAGCTTCTGGCAGTTTTATGGCTTGGCTTGGCAGATTCCAACATCAATCACCTTCTTAATCACTCAATTGGCCCAGCGCGCCCCGCTGCGTATCTTCTTTCAAAACTCAGCCTCGTTACTCACCGCAGGCTGCAATCTTTGTCATCAACTCACACTGAATAGCCACGGCAAAATTCTCTCTTTTGCTCCGTCAGGCTGTTTCAGTTCCCATGCTCCGTCAGCCTCTTCTGTCAACTGGGTTGCAATTCAGGGCTCCGGCAGCATGCTTACAGGTCTGCTCCTTGGTACTCTTATCATCCATAAATCTGGTCATAATCCTGGGCATAATCTGGGCCCATAACCAAATGTCAGAGTTCAGACTCTCCAGTCTGGCGCAACAGGCATGTAGTTTCAGAAATAAACAATCTCAGGCAGCATTCTTCTAAGAGAGCTTTACTAAAGCATCTACTACATAGGAACTACATTTTGGAACTAAAAAAGATGGCGACGGACACAGCACAAGACATACAGGCAAAAGTAAACATTCTGTCCTTCAAGCTGGGTAACTCCCTCTTTCTTCCCTGGGCAAAGGAATTTTCGTTATCTCTGTCTCAAGGTTCTTTCTCTCTCTGCCTCTTAATAACAATTCTAACACATAGCTGAATCCATCTTTGAAAACCAATACTAATACATTGTAATACATTATAATACTAATACAAACACATTGAAAACATACATACATATGAAATAACTATAACTACTCTGACATGAAATACGTCAAAAAGAGGGAAAGAAGAACAATAAGAACATAAACACTAAAAGGATGGAAAAGATTTCTGGAGGATACCAGGAGGTCAACTTTTAGATCTATATATATATTTTCTTTTTCCTTTTTTCGTCTTAACTCTTTTCTCTCTTTTCTCTTTTTTCTATCTTTTCCTTTTTCCTCTTGTTATATTTTATGTTTTATGAAAACTTCAATAAAGAATATTTTTTAAAAAGTTGTGCATCACTTCACCTATCATTAAAAAATACCTTCTGTCTCACTGAGCCCTTAAATGTACAAAGAAGAGAAGTAGGCTGTGACAATCCTATTTATCTACACTTACAACTTCATTACATTTACCCTTGAAAGCATAATAATAATAATAATAATAATAATAATAATAATAATAATACAATCAAGGCAATTAACACTTGGGCTATCCCTGTCATTAGATACACTGCTGGAATTGTGAACTGGACACAAGCACAAGCATTATACCCGCGTAGTGATGTCGACAGACTTTACTTGCCCAGAAAATCAGGAGGCAGAGGGTTTCTGCAAGTGAAACAAACGGTAGTAGAAGAGAAACATGCACTGGCAGATTATGTGAAAGGTTGTCAAAAATCAACATTGAGGGCAGTCAATAGTAGTTAACTGCTTAAAGTGCAAAAGACAAAGAGTGAATACCATAAAAACACAATCCAGAGCAGAAGAGAAAACTGGCAAAAGAAGGCTCTCCTTGGACAGTTCCTGGGAAAAATTGAGAGTCAAATTGACAAAGAAAAAACATGGCTGTGGCTCACAAATGGAACCTTGAAAAAGGAGACGGAGGGCCTGATTCTGGCAGCCCAAGAACAAGCCATTAGAACCAATGCCATCAAAGCCAGAATTGAAAAGTCGACAACAGATCCCAAGGGAAGACTCTGCAAGGAAGCAGATGAAACAAGAAGCTGCTGCAAGAAGATCACGCAGACAGACTATAAGCAGAGGCATAACACCGTTGCTTAGATTATTCATTGGAACTTATGTCACAAAAATACCATCTGCTTGCGACAAAGAACTGGTGGGATCACAAGCCTGAAAAAGTTACAGAAAATGAACATGTCAAACTACTCTGGGACTTCTGAATTCAGAATGACAGAGTTTTGGAGCACAAAACTCCTGACCTCACTATCGTATTAAAAAACAAAGTATGGATTGTTGATGTTGCAATTCCAGGCAACAGAAGGATTGAAGAGAAGCCCTCCAGGTGCTTTGGATTTCAACTCCCACAATTCGTTACTTCCTATCAGCAGTTGAAGTCCAAAACACCTGGAAGGTTGAAATATGCTCATGCCTGCTTTATGTATTACAGTATTCCAAAGAGCATGGAAACCGGACAATTAATCTCAAATTTCACTTAAGTTCTCAAGTAATTACAAGTAGTGGTTGAATGTTGTAGATAAATCCAACATTACATGGGAATTGCCAAACAAATGTACATCCAGTATCTAAAATTTCTGGGCTGAACACAGTCTAGATACAGCTGTTTTAGTTGGAAAGAACACAAAAAGGCCACATATTCTTTTTTACATTTGCAGCTGTAACATTTCTACTTAGAAGATGGAATTATGTATGCCCAGAGAAAAGTAACACAGGAACAAGTGCCTTTTACACTGCACTTAGCACTTCGTGTGCCATGTAAGGTAACAACAGAATGCAAATATGAACACACACACACACACACAGATTATCTATCTATTTGTTCTGATTGCTATTCCTCCATGGCCGAAACTATCTGAGTGTTACATCAGTCTGTTCAATGAAGCGGTCTTGTGTCTGTTGTCTCTGTCAAACAAGAGCTCAAGGGAGTATCTATACCTGGCATGGGCAAACTTCAGCTCTCCAGGTGTTTTGGACTTCAACTCCCAGAAATTCCAGCCAGTTTGCCGGCTGTTAGGAATTGTGGGAGTTGATGTCCAAAATACTTGGAGGGCTGAAGTTTGTCTATGTCTGATCTATACTATAGAATTAATGCAGTTCGATACCACTTTAAGAGCCATGGCTTCATGCTATGGAATCCTGGGAGTTGTAAGTTTTGTGAAGCACCAGCACTCTTTAGCATATAAGACTAAGGGCCATGTAAAACCACAGCTGCCATGACTTCAAAGTCTTGAGTAATGACAGTTAAAGTAGCATCAAACTGCATTACCAGTCTTTAGTTCAGATACCTGACACTGCATTTGCTCTCAAAATTCAGCTGCTTGGTTATTCATGCCAGTTGGTGTAACTCATGAACTGATCGTGTGCTTCACTTTACTGGGAAAATCGCTAGTTGGAAAAAGGCACCATTGCCCAGTTTTCCCAGGAACCTCTAGAATGCAACTCAATTAATAATGATCAGGTGCCACACATTCATGTCTTCTCCTTCTCAAGATCACATACTCTCAAACAGCCCAATAGTTAGTTGTTACTGTGGCTCAGTAGTCAGTACACATGAGAAAAGAGTATAAAGGGGTCCAATGCTTATTTGCAGCCATGCCTGAAGATTATGAAGAATGTCATGCACAACCTAATATGTACATTATCTCTTGGCAAAACAAGAGTGGTGTATAACAAACCTCTGGAACTGGTTGTATGTTGGTCTCATACAACCAGTATGAGACCAACTTTGATTTATGTTCTGTGTAACTTCTGTTGGTTTCCCAACACATATGTGTACATTTTCAAAAGTAATAGACTAAATGTTGAGAGACCAATACTTTGAATGAAAGACCTGTCAGCGTTAGTGAACCTAGGACTAATATGAGGCAGTGTATTGTAGAGGTTAAATGTTGGGCTAGGACTCTGGAAGACTATTGTTCTAATCCCTGCTTGGCCATGGAAATCCACTGGCGCACCTTGGCCAAGTCACACTTTCAGCCTTAGAAGGCAATGGCAATCCTCGCCTGAGCAAATCTTGCCAAGAAAATCTCAGGGAGAGTTGAATTAGGACTGCCATAATTTGGAAAGAACATGTGACTACATGATGATGACAACAACAACAGGAGCATTATACCTCCCATTCATATCTGAATAAACAAAGAGAAATTGGACAGCTTTCCCTCAATGACTGTCAAGTCATAGCCGTGATTCTAGCTTGGGAACTCAGCCTCAGACATATACCCAGATTACTGGAACACATCTTCCTCTCAAGTAGCTCTCTGTTTTCACTCCTTTTGGCCAGAATTCCCTCCAGTGAAGACAAAATGGTCTTTTATTTGGGGACAACAATGAACTCCAGGTGTTGTTGCCTCCTCCGTGGAGTTATGCGAATTTCCTTAGACATCCAGCTATGTAGGGGGATGTGTGCCCATTCCTTCTCTACTTGTTAATAAAACTATTTGGCAGTTGCTTTTTAAGAGTCACTGCCCTTTGTTTTTGTTTGCTGGGAGAAGTCTTGCTATTAAACAGTAATATCCTCCCTGTTCTGGTTTCTTCCTATGAATTTGTTGAAGTGGAATACTTGGAGTTAAAAAAAAAAAGCAAAATGACTCCAGCAGAAATAAAAGAACCTCTTTAAAAAAGCTTCTTGCTGAAAGCACACATGCACATACACACGAAAAAACCTTGGTCCCCTTCCAAAGTAGACTGCTACGCTCCTTGAATCCTTGGCTCTCATTCCAGTGTGATACTAAGGCTATGACTAATAACCCCCTGCCTGTGCCTGCTGATAATTTCACCGTTGAGTAGCTGTTCTGGTTCTGGTTCATCATAGTACATCCTGAAGATGCCAAGATTTTTTTATTATTATTAAAAAAACCCTGAAAGAATGGGATAAAATGCTTGCAGGTCTAGAGTGCTATAAATATATTTTTTTCATCTGATGCATTTAACAGCTCTGCTGTTACAAGGCAGACATTTTCCTCCCTCAAAGTTATTTTATTAGATGCTGGCTAAGACAATGGGTCCCCCTAACTCCCCCCTCCCCCCTTGTGCCTTGCACATACATTTTTAATTCAAACCAGATTTTAGATTGTTCTCATCTTTTAAAGCAAACATGCCATGTATCACGTCGGGCTAGTCCAGCACTGCATATGTTATATTTCACATCTCACTATTCCCAAGCAGCAGTGTTGCTTTTCAAAAATAAATGAAGAATGTTTACTTTGTAATATTTATTATATATTTTTAAATGGCCTATTTACCCCTCCAGAGCCCCATTTTACAACACACAGTATGAGCATTCTCACCCGTGAAAATTAGCACAACATAGTTAACTTACTCTTTTTTGGTAACTCAGTTCTAGTCCCAGCTCTTGGTTATACAGGCCCATTGATTAGCTTGGCCATTAAACTGTAAGCAATGATTTGTATGTGTGAATGAGCTACCACAAATCTGAAGGTACATGTGGAATTAATGCAGTTTGACACCACTTTGACTGCCATGGCACAATGTCATGCAATCATGGGAGTTGTAGTTTTACAAGGCTTTTTGCTTTCTCTGCCAAAGAGCGCTGGTGCTGCACCAAACTGCAAATTTCAGGATTCAACAGCATTAAGCCTTGACAGTTAAAGTGGTGTCTTTAGTAGATGCGCCCTAATTCTGCAGACTGGACTGCATGTCCTCCATTTTAGTTGGGTGAGTTCATGCCGTCAGTTACCAGCCATCAAGTGTTATATACAAAAATCACTTGATGTGCGTTTAAGTAAATCTGATTTTCTTTGTTAATTTCCTAGCTGGTACAAGCTTTCAACTCTTAAGCTACACAAACCTGCAACCTTCTTTTTACAATGTCTTTGCAATACCTTACTTTCCAATTTGCTTATCTATAGCTATCTAATCTATACTGTTTTATTTAGTTAACCACTTTATTGTACTTTGCTATTTGTCTCTTGGAGGCCCTACTGGACTATATCCTATGTGACAAAGAAGACATCTCTTCATAGAGGGTCCCTTTTCTGTCCTCCCTCTTCCCACTCTTCTCATGGGGACAACAGACTGCGTGCTTATTCCCATGCCAAGACTGCCTATCCATCTGGCTTCCCTCCAGTGCCTGCTGGAGGTTCAAATCTGCTTAAGTGGGTGAGGAGGTTACAGGCAGAAGTTGAAACAGAGGGAATCTGTTCTGATTCCTTTCTGTAAGCAGAGAAATACAAATGGATTTTTCTTACCGAGTAATTTCTTTAATGGGACTCTTTGCAGTTTTGCTGCATTTGGAGAATTTTCAACCCAAAATGGCAGGTTAAAAATACAACACACACACACACAAAGCATTCTACCTGCCCAGCTATAAGGTTCTTACATTATAAAAGCATAGGGTTACAATCATCTTTCTCTAACAAGGATTTGATAAAGCCAGAAATTAACACTGAGACAGCTTTATGGTGCTGTTTCTTCCCTGTCCACTAACGCTGGCAGGATGATGGAACGTAGAATATTGTTTTCAGAGAAGCACCACCACCACCATAATTATTGGTACAACTATTTTATTATTCTAGCCAGCCCTCTATATTCATGGATTCAACCATCAATTGCTTGAAAATACTCCTTCCCCAAAATAATAATAAAAACCACCCCATGTTTCCACTAACACCATGAAGTACTGCTCATCCCATGCCAGCTCTAGTGAAGTTCCTAGAAAGGAATGGTTTTGAAATCCATTTTGATATGAGATGAACACTTGATATTCTAATATGATTGGTCTAGTCTGAAAAGGAGTTTTGTTGCAATTTCCTGTGTCATATATGTGTCACACCAGAAAAGGCCCAAAACTGTTGTAGGAATAACTGGACAATTTATAGACAGTGCAAGTGCTCTCACAATAATACTACAATTAATGAAGTAGATGTAATCCAGGACAATGCGTTTTAAACAGAAAATTAGTCCCAGGAGCAGAAACAACATAGAAATAATAGGTATAGGTTCCTACATAATAAATAGAGCAGTTTAACATATTTCAGCACCCCCCCCCCCCAAAGTAATCAGAATCACCCGTCAAACAGAAAAACCAGGAAAGATAAGTCTTGTATAAATAAACAGTTTTTTGAACTTAAAGCCTTCTTTCAAAATGCATCTAGGAATAACTCCGCCCCCCTTCCACAAGCCTCCACTTTTTATAAATCCCATTGTGGTGATGAAACTTTTGATAACATAACAAGGGGAGCTGGTGTGTTAAGCTTAACTGCTCTCTCCTTTTCTCTCTGTTTTGCTTTTTTACTATTGCTCAATAAGGGATTCTGTAGGGATCTGCCATTTACCTTATCTGTTGGAGGCAGGCACAAATGGCTATAGTAGGGTTGGCTAAAATAGGATTTTACTTTTTCCTAGCTCAAATTGTTTTACTACATTGTTTGCTGTAGACATATTGCTGAAATCTAACACAAAAAGTCCATGTTTCTCCAGCTTTCCCTTAGTTTATTCCCATGGCCAATGCTACTATGCATGTATATATCTAAAAAACAACTTCTAGTTAGACAGGAAGATAAGGGAGGTGGGTGGGTGGACAAAGCCCCTGTAAAAATCAGTGTCATTGTCAGAGACTTTGTAAACTGAGAAACCTGAACTAATCAGTTATCCAACAACAAAAACCAGATCCTAAAATGGTTCAGAATTCAGTTCCCCAAAGAATGGAACCTGAAATAACCATACTTTTTGTGAGGAAAATGTAACCTTTTGTTTCTCTAATGAAGGCTGACAAGACTGCATTTTAGTAGTATACCATGTGTTTCCAAAACATGTCAGAACCAGAATCCTGTATTTTCTTATCCTTCCACAACGATGGCAACATTTACCCACTGTTTTGAATGGAAAATATAGAACATGATAAAATATAATCATGGACACCATTATGAAGGAAAATCTTCAAGGTTTTAAAACTAATATCTCTCCCTATGAACCAGCTAGGTGCTTAAGATAGCCTGGAGATAGTCTGGAGAGATAATCAGTCCCGCCTCCTTCACAGATGCGATTGGTGGGAATGAGAGACAGGGCCCCTCAGCAGTGGCCCCTCGGCTATGGAACACCCTTCCTAGGGATATCAGATTGGCCCCCTCCCTCCTAACATTTCGAAAAAGAGTTAAAACCTGGCTTTTTGAGCAAGCATTTGCAAATGCAGTGTAAAAGACTAATTTAGATCCACGGAATGATTGGACGATGCGACTGGAAAATGATTTTAGTAATGAGATGCCGAGGACTTGTGTGTTATTGTTTGTATTGTTTTTACTGTTTTAATATGGTCTATATTCTATGTTAATGTTTTAAAATTATATTTTATGTTGTTGGGGGCATTGATTGCCGACTATATACCGTCTTGAGTTGCGTGCGGGCTGAAAAAGGCAGTATATAAATATGGGAAATAAATAAATATTTCAAATAAATATTTCAAATAAATATTTCAAATAAATATTTGTAAAGGTTTCAGCAAAATTAAGTTCTATATCAAGAAGAGTTTTTATACTGATATCAATAGGAGGATAACTGGAAACACTGTACCACTGAGGGCAGCTATTTATCTGTGCTATTTGTGTTATTAGAATAAAACTTAGTACAATGCCTCAACTTGTTCTCCTGTGAATTTCCTGATAGGCAAGGCTTAAAAATACTTAAAGGGAATACTGATGTTGATGGAACTACTTGTGCTACAAAGTGTTTTAGGATTTTGAAAACATGTTTTATCAGTGATAAGAATAATACACAAGAAATATGTGCCTATACCAACAGTAAGATAGTATCATTCTACCACTCTCTTCTTTTTTAGGGAACTATGGTCCATCTCCTGCTTTAGCCACATCTGAAATGAAAGTCAGTGGGAGGTCATGCAAATTTGAATTGGTTCCCTCAGTTTATTTTGTTGTAGGAAAACGTACCATGACATTTGACTTGTGTTTTCAAGCCTGAGGTGTTACTTCAATCATTTTGGTGAAATTCAAATAAATGGTTTACATTCCCTTGAGTTCTCAATATTTCGCAAGTTGATCTGCTAGAGTTGGTCTAATCTCAGAGTGATCCAGATATTTAATGAAGCAAACTACAAGCAAAAGCTAAAATGAGTTCATGTTCCATTGGTGGTATCACTTAGAAATAGTGTTATTTCATTAGGATTGTTTTTTTTTAAAAAAATAACAGCATGGGATATTTTTGAAATGCAAACTTGTGATCTTTAGCTAGTGTTCAGATTTTCTACAGCCATTTCCTTCCTTTCTTTGCACATATTGGCTCATCTATAGGGTGAATTCCCCCTATATAAGCTTCCAATAGAAGTTGAGTCTCTAACTCCTGTGCACAGTTGTGATTGCATAATAGAAAAGGTCAACACAAGGTTTCTCTCCCCCTCCCTGAAACTGCAGTCTATTTACAATTCTATGGCTAATTTCATTATTGGAACAGGCTTGTATATCAGAGTTGGACAAAGAAGCTTTCCATGTGTAGAAGATGACATGAACTTGACCTCTGCCAAGAGACCCACAGCTCACAAGTGCTTTTGTGCACACTGTGAACACCTGTACTAATCATGCCTACCACTAACCTGGGGGTCACTGTTCATGGCAAAAGTTTTCAATCAGCCACCACAGGAGACAGATAGTATTATATTACTGGCACAGTTCTTCAGAAAGTGGAAAGAAAAACATTTTTTAAAAAAGATGACAAACTAAATGGCAAGACAGATATCCTTTAAAAGGGTTGAATGATTGATCAGAGATTGGTTGCATGATCTAGATGCAATGCGGATTAAAACACTTCATGGATATTGAGCAAAGTGGAAGATTTTAAGTTTTGTTATTATGACCAATATCTTTTAGACCGAACAACATATTCCTTTATGAACTTGACTGTCTGAAAGTGAATTTTTCATAACAAGGCTTTGATCAAACACAATAGGTGATATGACCTACTGATATAATGTATGATCATAAGCCTATTCATGTATCAAGAATGTAACCACCCAGTGGTTTGTGGATTGCTTTTTACCTTCAAAATGATGTACAGTCTGTGATGTTTGATACCAATAGGAAAGAAAAATTGGATAAAGACAAGGAGAATTTTACATAGCTGATAAGAAAAGGTGGAACAATTTTACACTGACCCTGAACAGGTGGTTGGCAGCTGTGATGATCTGGATGAGGGCGAACAAATTGAAATTGAATCCTGACAAGACAGAAGTACTCCTGGTCAGTTGCAAGGCTGAACAGGGTATAGGGTTACAGCCTGAAGACACAGGTTTGCAGCTTGGGAGTTCTCCTGAATTCATCACTAAGCCTGGAACCCCAGGTTTCGGTGGTGGCCAGGGGAGCATTCACACAATTAAAACTTGTGCACCAGCTGAGCCTGTACCTTGGAAAGTCAAACTTGCCCACGGTAGTCCATGCTTTGGTTACATCCAAATATATTACTGCAGTGCACTCTATGTGGGGTTGCCTTTGAAGATGGTTTGGAAGCTTCAAATGGCCCAATGGGTAGCAGCCAGATTGCTCACCGGAGCAGCGTACAGCGAGCACACAATCCTCCTGTTGTGTCAGCTCCACTGGCTGCCAGTCTGCTACTGAGCACAATTCAAAGTGCTGGTGTAACAGTTTGGCCTACCCTGAAGGGTTGGTGTGTGAAGGGTTGGTATATAAAGAGTTGGTGTAAAGGCAGAAGCCAGGCCCAACTTGCTAAAGCTAAGCAGAGCTGAAGGGTGGAGCAATCAGGCAGTCTCTAAGCCAGAAGAGTAGCCTTACTGGCCGATGAAATTAGAGGGAAAAAGCTCAGTAGGTGGAGATGGGCAGAGCCAGGGGCAAAGGGAAGAAGAAAGCAGCCATTTTAAGTTCAGTTAGGGTTTTGGAAGCAAAGAAGAAGGATGAGGAGCAGTGAAAGGGGAAGGAAGAGATTTGGGAACTGTTTTTTTTATAGGAAAGAAGCTTCTTTGAGGAATAATAGTTATCAGGCCTCTATAGTGTTTAGACTGCTGAAGGAAGGAAGGAAGGAAGGAAGGAAGGAAGGGAGGGAGGGAGGGAGGGAGGGAGATTTCAAAAGGGTTTAAAAGATTTGGATTTCTGTATGTAGAACTTTGTTTTAAAGAAACTCAAGATAGAAATACCATTCTATGTAACAAGAAAAGCCTGACAAGTCATCTGCAACCATTACGCTTATTGACTGTTCAAAATAAACAAAATGTTCCTCTTTTATCCCAACTGAAGTCTCCATGTGGCTTTTAAACATTTCAGTGAAGGAGGTGGTCTATAAAAATAATAAATTGGTGGCAGCAAAAGTAATCTTTAATAAATGATTGGAAGGAGCAAAGGCAAAATATAAAATACAGTGGTGGTTTCCCAATGTCTGGCTTTCTGTGAGTGGGTGTGTGTGTGCACTGGTTGCCTCACAGTCTCGCCTTGGGACAAGCCTTGTTGTTTGCCTTTTGTCCTCCATCTTGTGTGTGGTGTGCCTGAGACAAATTCTGCCTACCATCCCTCCACTGTTTTTTTTTATAATTGGTGGCACCTGGTGGAATATCTCCAATTTGCTGGGACATTCTTTGCTATAGCTGCCTTCTGACCTTCCACAAAAGAGTGAAAACGTGGCTCTTTGATCAAGCCTTTGCAGAACCTATGCAATAGACAAATACAGAATTATATGCAAGGACTATTGGAATGACCCGGATTACGATTATGAATAGCGTGGTTTAAACGTGATTATATTGGTTTAAATGTTTTTAAATGTTTTGATGTATTTTATAATCTTATTTAAATATTTTTTTATTTTTTTCATTGTTTTAATAGCATTGAATAGCTGCCTACATTGTAAAGCTGCCTTGATTCCCCCCCCCCCCCCGGGTTGAGAAAGGTGGGGTAGAAATGTTGTAAATAAATAAATAAATAAATACACAATGCAAGATGTGAGGATCTGGCAGAATCAGTAAAAAGAATGCTTTGATTTCTTAGCTTTAATTAATCCCACAAATCTGCAGAGTAGCACACTTAAATTTTAGAGCTCAAACAAGATTATACTGACATCTGGATGACTAGATGTCAAAACTTTGTCCATTTGGAAGACCATTTAAATATGCAAAGATCAGATAACTGATAACCAAACAAATCCTAACTGGCATGCAAGTGAGTGAAAATTGCCCAGAAAAGACCTAAGAGGCATGCATTTTCTATCAAGAAAGTCTTCCCTTGTCCACAGTCTTTGAATGCTGAAGGATAGCAATTCATTTCACTCAAATCAATACAAAAGTGAGAGCTTGTTCAGCAAAATTCTCAATTGGAAAGTGAGGGTACTGGGCAGGATTGTTCCTATATTTTCATCATGATCTTTACCTCCTCTGGTATGGTGTGGATAATGTATAAAAGTCTGTTCTAACATCAGAAAATATACATCCTCCTGTAAGAGCACAACTGCTCTGCTCCAAACAGGTTACTAATCCACCTTTTGGTGTGTAGAACATCAGGAAGGAAGGAAGGAAGGAAGGAAGGAAGGAAGGAAGGAAGGAAGGAAGGAAGGAAGAAAGATGCAAGAACAGAGAAATGAACAGCAAGTTTTCAGTAGGAGGATTAAGAGATAGCTTGCTGGACCAGCCCACAAGTATTTGGAATTAGCCCTGAGCCTTAGAAAAAGAGAATAACTTTACCTAGAAAACTCTGCTAACTCTGCAGCTAAAACTCTGAAAAGAAACTGCAGTGCATTTTTGGAACTGAAAGTTACATTCTTAACAGTAAGTTCATGCAAAAAGACTTTCAAAAACAATAACAAAAGACATACTTCAAAACTATGTGAAACATATTTTTTTAAAACTTGCAACTACAGAACAATAATAGGCTTGTGAATTAGGATCATAAACCCCCATTTTCAGAGTGTGACAGACATCAGAAATATACATGACTGAGTCAGTAGTTATGAAGACATACAGTGCAGGCCACTCAAGTCTCTAAACTGCCATTTATCATTTCCTGAGAGAATGGTTTCTTGGCAAGCGTCCTCTGCAAACACAACACAAAAAATTTCCAAAACAACTCCACCATTCCAGTGGAGTATGAATACCACTGTAATTTGGGCTATTTTTCATATCAAATAGACTGTGTGTTGGTATTTAGTTAATGAAGGAAACCTCCTTTTCGGATTCCTAACCTCGTTTCAAGCAGTCTGCATGCTATAATGAATTTTCTTGAAAGTACTCTCAGTTGCAAATTGAAATGAAGGGGTACAGGAGGGAATTGATTCTCAAAAAATAAAAGCAAAGAAAAATATCCAGGGGCACTGCTCCAATGCTGCCTCCCCCCACCAATGTATATAATTATGTTTGCTCCAGTTGACTGCAATAGAAGCCATTCTGGATCTATTCAACTACACCAAGATTTGCATTCATCTTACATTTTTATTACACCCTTCCCTTCAAGGCTTTTACAGTATCATATATGGCCCTATCCTTTATATCTTCATCTTCACTGCAACCTAACATTAAGTGGAATAATGCTGACTAACTAATTTAAAATATATTTCCATTTCTCATCCTCTGTTATAACAATACTGTTGAATTTCCATATTGAATCAGATATCAGTTAACAGCACTCTGTGGGGTTGGCTGGACAAAGAGAATTGGTTTAGTCTAGGTTTGAACCCAGTATTTACAATACATTGTACACTATTGCATTCCAGGAGACTTACAATGAGTACTGTGTGAAAAAATTCTTGACTGTCTCCAAATTATTTTCATTGTTTTACTTTTGCTGATGATATTTTTTCCTTTGCGAAAAATTTACTGCATACATATAGGCAGTAGGTGATATGAACAAAGCAGAACTAGGTTGATTTCCCCATAGTGACTGTAAAATCATACTCTTGTCTTCTGGTAAAAAATTGTGAAAGGACTGCTACTGTCCTTTATTAAAATTTGTAGCTAGGAGAAAAGCTTCCATATTAATGGTTTAATGGTCTTGGTTATAGACACAATTCAATTAGTCATTTATTCACCATGAGTATCCAAACAGTAGTTGGATCTAGAAGAGACCTGTATTGTACAATCACTTTGCCTCCTTTCATACTGCACAATTGCAGCATGTTCATTTCACTTTAAGCACCCTAGTTGCATCTTACAGAATTCTGAGAGTTTTTGGTTTGAGGAGGCATTTCAGGGTTCCCTGGCAGAGAACTCTAAATGCCTCACATTACACTACACATTTAAGGATTCTATAGGATTGAGTCATGAAAATTAAAGTACTATCTACGTGAGACAACTGCAGTATGAAATGGGTACTTGTCTTCATCAAAGTGGCATCACCACTCAATCTTCTCTTCTTCGAGCTAAACATGTCCAACCCTTTAAGCCAGCCCAGCACAACCTGTGGCTCTCCAGGTGTTTTATACTTCAGGTCCCATAATTCCTGGTCATTGGAACAGCTGTCTAGAGCTGGTGGGAATTGGAGGGCCTCTGGTTTTGGAGGCCGGCATTAAGCCATTCTTCACAGAAACTGGTTTTGGCACCTTTTATTTCCTTGGTCACTCTTAATTGGACCTTCTTCAGATTATTAAAATCTTTCTTCACCTGTGGTGTCTAGAAATAGACACAGTATTCCAGAACAGATGTTTACATCCTGCTACTTTTAAGATGCATAGCACAAGTAGTAAGGGTGAAAACCAAACTCCACTTTCAAGCAAGCCATTGGTTCATTACAACAAGACAAAACAAAATCCATGCAGAGGTGAGTCCTTACAGGAGTCTTTTCTTCCTTGATGCTTTCCTGGTGTTTTGAACCACAACACCAACTGGTTGTAGCTGGTGGTTTCCTTGTCAGTGTGATAGAAAATATACTCTGGATTTTAGATCACACTTTGAAGAGGCTATCCAAGGTTCCTATTTGAAGTAAACCATATCACTACAGTAAAGGTTGAAGGGCAATGAAAACCACAGTCCAAAATATCTGTGAGGCAGTACCATATTCACATATGTGACCTTAAGCTGTATGGTTGTTCTTTTATACAGATTACAAATGTTAGTTATTACATGTTTTTCTGAGTCGACAGTCTCTTTATAAAGTGTTAGGAATGACACCCCTAACACAGCAGACCTATGCATTCCTTCTGTTGGCTCGTGTAAGTAAATACGAACAACTTGGCTCCAGTTGTTACACTGGGGACACATCTTCTAAACATGAGCAGTTTATCTGGAGAGAGGGATTTCTCTCTCTCTCTCTAAGTTCATGAACCTGTTCCAACTTGTTTCCAAGAAAAAATTTGGAACGGCTGTTGTTGAAAAAAGGAGCACTCCACTAGGGGTGAAGAGTAGTGAAGAAAGAAAAGCTGCCTCTTTTGATGAAAAGTGCAAAACAATTTTGCTGGAACATGTTAGCTCATGGTACGTTTACTAAGAGAACTGATAAGAGAGAAGTCTGATAATAATCTCCTTTCTATTCTTTAGCCTTTAGGCTACACTTTCTACTCCTGGTCACAACCAAACTGACATATGAACTTCCATTTCCACAGTATCTAAACAACCTTTATTCTTTTAACGTCTGCCTTTTCCCAGTACTCATCTAAGGATAGCAGTGTACACAAAAGCCTCTATTTTACAGGATGGAACTAAAACAAAAAGGCAGACCAAACAAATGATCTTCAGTCCTTTCACTGGGACTGTGGCACCATCCCTATCATTAAACAACCCCATATGGCTGCACTTCAGTGTTGGTTGGAGGCCAACTATTAAGAAAATGGGAGGATAATATTTAATTTACAAAAACTGGCACTGCTCCAAAAATAATGATTTGCCAAGGGGGGGGGGGGGGGGAGGGGAGGGCTGCCTTGATTTACATTCTTTTGGAAATGTAGATGTGGTTACGGAAAACTGGGAGGCAGCCTCACCAGTTCTCATCTGGTCTTTATGTTCAGGGCTACATTGTGATATGGCATAATGCAGTGGCTCCCTTCCTTTCAGTCTTTGCCATAGCCCTTGCAATGTCAAAGAAATCTGTGTGGGCAAGAAAGTGAACTGGAAAATAAGACTGAGGTTGCAAGGGGAAATATCCTTGCTTGCTTCGGCCTGGATGTGGTTCCACTGTGAGGGAATTCCACTTCCCTCAGTGGGCAGTGCCTTATTGGCATTTTTCTACACTGCCCTTATGCCAACAGTTGACTCCCACTGTCACCACACAGTGATCAAGTACTACTGCAATGTTGGATTTAGGACTATGATCCTTTCTCGGCTGCATATTTTGGATGACACACTTAATAATTTTAATTATATTTTTTAACTTAGTAGTCTAACTGTGTGTTGTCCAAAGGCATTGAATAGTTACCATATGTAAAGCCGCCTTGAGTCCCCTTCAGGGTAGAGAAAGGCGGGATACAAATAGAGCCCCTCTGGGGAGATAAAGTAGAATATAAAGTAATAATAATAATAATAATAATAATAATAATAATAATAATAAATTCAGCCCTATAACACACAACATATATATTTTTTGCAGTAACAACTGACAATTTGGCACTGTTGTTTAAGTTGCTGTTAATAAACACCTTTGTCTGTGCAAACTTGTGCACTTTGTCCCTTTCTGTGTACCAAAGATAACAGTTCTGTACTATTTCTGTGATTATTTCCCCTAGGATTTAGAGAGGAAAGTCAAGAATCTCTGGCTCTGATCCAGTTCGGCATCTGAAACATGTAAAATAAATCAGAGCTGGAAATGGTTACTAGCACGTACATTTTTCTTCAGAGCTGTTATGCAGTGTGCTTTACTAAAATGATCAGGGTGGGTGGGAAGATGATTAACATATGTAAAGATATGCAGTCATTTCATTCATGTGAAAGGTTTCTAGATCTTTTTCTCTGCAGAAAACCCTTGTGTATATGAAATGCCATCTTTGATGCGCTTTAAGTGTACCTTGGAAGAGGAGAAGTGAAAAAGCAAAGAGCAGAAACAAACATTTTGATGGGAGCTGCTTAAGCAATGATATTCTGCCCCAGGCAGAACATGGCAACACTACAGTACTTCCATGGTAGCCTACAGCAATTTCAGTTGCCTGAGCCAGCAGACATGGTCTCCAATTCGGCCTTGGTCTCCTAGCGCTTGATTGTGCTGGGAGACTTCAACATCCACGCTGAGACCTCCTTAACAGGGGCTGCTCAGGATTTCATGGTCGCCATGATGACCATGGGGCTATCACAAGTTATATCTGGGCCCACCCATCAGGCTGGACATACACTCGACTTGGTTTTTGTGGTGGACGGCAGATTGGTCAGAGTGGAAGAGCAAAACATCTTTCCATTGTCATGGTCTAATCATCATCTGGTTAGCGTTAGACTTACTGTGCCCACAAACCTTCGCAGGGGTGGAGGATCAACTAAGATGATCTGCCCCAGGAGACTGATGGATCCGGAAGGACTCCTGAGGAATCTTGGGGCTCTTCCTGCCATGGAGCCTGGTGATCATGTTGACACTCTGGTCGATTGCTATAATAGTGAGATGGCCAGGGTGATAGACTTGATCGCTCCCGAATGCCCCCTATCGTTGTGCAGAGACACACCGTCTCCTTGGTTCACCAGGGAGTTGGCAGTGATGAAGCGCACGAGAAGGAGGCTAGAGTGCAAATGGAGGAAACCTCAGAATGTGTCTGACCAAGCACGGGCTGTGGCCTCACTTAGGGCCTATTCCGTGGCTACACGGGTAGCCAAGGAGACCTTCACGACTGCCCGTATAGCATCTGTATCTAACAGATCTTCAGAGTTGTTTTGGGTCGTTGGAGAACTTCTTCGCCCTCCTGAGGTGGAGGAGACCTTCGACAACCCAAAAACTCGGTGCTGCGAATTTGTGCAGCACTTTGCAGACAAAGTTGCTCAGATACGTCTTGAGCTGGACTCCAGTTTGATCGCAGTTCTAAAATTATTTATTTATTTATTTAAAAGTTTTGTATATTGACCTTCTCACCTCTCTTGAAGGACTCAGACCAGGTCTGAGTCCCTCAAGAGGTGACCGAGGTATCTGCTTGTCCGGTTTTGTGGGATTCCTTCCGGCTTGTTCATTCTGAGGACATGGAGGTGGCCCTTGGGGCAGTGAGAGCCACCACATCGGCTCTGGACCCTTGCCCGTCTTGGCTTATTAAATCGGCCAAGGATGGTTTGATTGATTGGTTTATGTTAATCATCAATACATCGTTGGAGCAAGAAATTTTCCCATCAGGCTTAAAACAGGCTGTGGTTAAACCACTCCTGAAAACGACTTCCCTTGATTCCATGATTTTCAATAACTATAGACCAATCTCAAACCTCTCTTTTCTGGGCAAAGTGTTGGAGCGGGTGGTTGCTGCTCAGCTCCAGGGTTTCCTTGATGACATCAACTACCTGGACCAGTCACTGGGAGGGCCTTTGCACAACTAAGACTCATGCGCCAACTGCGTCCATACCTCGGGAAGGCGGATCTGGCCAAGGTGGTCCACGCCTTAGTCACCTCTAGACTGGATTACTGCAATGCACTCTATGTGGGGCTGCCCTTGAAAATGGCCCAAAAATTTCAGATGATCCAACGGGTGGCAGCCAGGTTGTTAACTGGGGCTCCTTACAGAGAGAGGTCCACTGGCTGCCATTCATCTACCGGACCCAATTCAAGGTGCAGGTTCTTACCTACAAAGCCCTGAACGGTTTGGGACCTGGCTACCTGCGTGATCGCATCTCTGTATACGAACCCACACAATCCCTTCGATCATCCGGGAAGGCCCTGTTCTCTATCCCACCAGCATCGCAGGCGCGATTGGCGGGGACGAGAGAGAGGGCCTTTTTGGTGGTGGCCCCTCGACTCTGGAACTCACTCCCTAAAGACATCAGACAGGCTCCAACTTTGTTCCAGTGTGCCTTCCCTGAATAATGACCCCATAGCACTTTATCATCCAAAGCACTTTACATTTCTTTAAGTCTGCTCATATGCCCTTCCACAAACAGCAGTATCATCTTCTGCTCATGTCCCAGCATTATTTCCATTTTAACTTAACATTTGGCCTTCCCACTGTTTTTAATTATGTGTTGTTTTATTGATAATGTTGTTTATATTATTGTTTATGTGTTTTAATTGCTTGTATTGTTGTTATTATTGCTTGTATTGTTGTGTTTGGGCTCAGCCTCATTTAAGCCGCACCGAGTCCCTTGGGGAGATGGTAGCGGGGTACAAATAAAGTGTTATTATTATTATTATTATTATTATTATTATTATTATTAGCTGGCCATTCACCCACTCAGAGGCACACCATTCACAGAAGCAACAACATAATTATTATGCTTTCCCCACAGATAGAAAGAGCGGCGTGCTGCTATTGTTACTAAAGATAATTTCTCTTCCTTAGTTTAAGACTGATCTTGCACCACTTGTGTTGCAAAAAAATCAGAAGATGACGACTTGGAAGGACAACTATAAAGGATCTAGATAAGATCCTCAGGAATAAAGATGAATCATTGTATACTAAAGTAAGGATTCGCCACGCCATTGCATTTCCCATTTCTATGTATGATTATGAAAGTTGGATAATGAATAAAGCTAATAGGAAGAAAATCAATTCATTTGAGATGTGATATGGGAGGAAAGCTCTACAGTTAGCCTGGATTCCCTTCCCCCGAATAAATGTGCCCTAGAGCAAATCAACCCCAGCATCTCACTAGAAACCCTGATGACTAAACTGAGACATTCATATTTCAGCCATATAATGAGAATACATGGCTCACTAGAAAAGGCAAAAATACTTGGTAAAGTCAAAGACAGTAAGGAAAGAGGAAGACATGTGGGCAGATCTAAGGAAGTCACAGATGCCCTGAATCTGCAAGACCTGAGCAGGGCGGTTGTTGACAGGGCAACTTGGAGATCTTTTATTCATGGGATTCCCATAAGTTGAAGTCAATTTGATAGCAGTTAGCAATAAAGGGAACTGTGAGACTTAGGTGTCACCTCCTCAAGCCGGTATGGCAGACAAGGTAGTGCTGAGAGCTGATATTCCTTTGTAGCTTCTCCCTATATTGCACTTGTGCTACTTTATTTGGTCAAGGAAGCATTTCTACTAAGAAATCACTATACTGGGGAAATGACCATCTTTTATCCATCTCACTGGTTCATTTTTAAAATCTTAGATTTTTTTAAAAAAAGAAGGAAATGGTGTATATTTTTAAGGATAAGAGCAAATTTGCATTGATTATTTCCCCCTCTTTTGAAAAAAGGTACTGAAAAACAGAAAAAGAATCAAGGCATTTCTGGGTGTAAAAAGAAACCTTAAAAAACCTTTAACAACCTCTGAGGATGCCTGCCATAGATGCAGGCGAAAGGTCAGGGGAGAATGCTTCTAGAACATGGCTATACAGCCCAAAAAACCTACAACAAACTCAACTTTTAAAAAGGCTTTTAAGATTTTGTTGAGAGAGCTGACATGGGCCAAATGTTTGTGTGTGTGTGTGTGTGTGTGTGTCTAGAGGGGGTGGAGAGGGAGAGAGAAAGAGACAGTGTGTTCAGTTTTCATCCAACGTGGGCATACAATAGCTATTATAGTCCCCCAAATGTATATTCAGTGGCCCTCAAGGCAGTTGCCAACAATGTTAATGGAGTTTTAGGTAATTGAAAAAGGGAAGTCAGACAGTATTTCAAAAAGATATGTCATAGGCTAAAAGTATAATCACACAGATTTTTAAAATAAGTTTATAAAAAACTCAGGGAGAAATATTCTTTACATTGAAAATAAATGGTTCTTCAAGTAGGACATACCTTATGAGAAGTCGGAGATACTGAAATATGGTTGCCCTTTGCTCGAGTTTAGTAACAGGCAGGCTTAACACTGTGCATCCCAGTTTTCAGGAGTTTCTATATTCTGTTACCAAAATACTCTCCCTACTGAAAGCAAGGTTTGGCCCTGATACATGCACCAAAGGTACACATGCCATAATTTTATTCAAAAGTATGATGTACCTCTCTCAATAATACTGGAAGCCTTGCAACAGTTACTGTAGAGTACAAGAACTTGTGCTGCTTTTAGACAGGATGTGAAGAAGGAATATTCAATGTCTCCTGGATTTTTTGTGTGTGTCAGGAGTGACTTGAGAAATGGCAAGTCACTTCTGGTGTGAGAGAACTGGCAGTCTGCAAGGACATGGCCCAGAGGATGCCTGGATGTTTTTCCATCCTGTGGAGGGCTTCTCTCATGTCCTCACATGAGAAGCTAGAGCTGACAAATGGGAGCTCACCCTGCTCCCAGGATTCAAACCACTGTTTGGTCAGCAGTCCTGCTGGCACAAAGATTTAACCCATTGTGCCACCGAGGGCTCCTATTTCCTGGATGAAAAAATGAGGATCAGTATAACAAGACTGAGGATTTTCGGTAATTTTTGAAGTCTTTCAAAGAAAGTAAACCCTTTCTTATATAAATGCTACACTATTGAGGAGCATGTATGAATTGTTTTTGTGCAAAACAGTAGTGTGTGTTTCTTTACCCATGGGTTTTTCATGAAACACCCCAAATGCTGTTTTTTTGTGTGCAAGAAGTGTGGATTTTCCATTTTATGTCCCCCCTGTCTTTGTATACACAGATTCATTTCCCAATATATTTCAGATGTGCTATTCCTCGGTATAGAGAAAGCTACAGAAATTATTCATTCTCACATATGAGGGCCAGATATTTGACAATTGATATCATTAGTGAACATACATCTTTTCAGTTTGGTTTTCCAACTGTTGTAGTTAATTATGATTATTGTTAATAACTGTATTGTTCATTTTATTTTAACAATGCTTGCTAGACTCCTTCAGTGCTTTATTTCAGCATAAAAAGCAAATAAAAGTGCTGTCACTTGCTCACGCAATCAATCCAACAAACTTTAAAATGTATACTGTTTTTTCCAATTTACTTTTTGATATATCAAGGCTAGGGTCTTTTAAGGCATGTGTTAATCCCCCCTCTATTAAAACATAAATAGAACCACACATACCTTAGTTAAAGTTTGCCAAACTCACACTGCCTAATAATCTCAGTGAGTGTTGGACTACTATTACTGCAAAACGTAATGTGACCATGGAAAAATGCAGTGGTGTGAATTCATCCATATTTCCATAAAGATTTCATGAGTTTAGCATCCCATCAGTTGTTGAAACACTCCCATGTAGTCCACCTCTTGATATGAACCTGCCAAATTCACAGTTTCTGAATAAATACTTGGGTGGGTGCACACCTTAGAATTTTGTAATAACATTTTTCCAGAGGCATCTAGTAGGGGAATGTGCACAACAATGTATAACTTCACAGGATTAACTGTCAAAAATGTTTTTATATGAAGAGAAAAGTTACTGTAATCCCCCAACAAACAGTAAAAATGTATGTTTGAGAAGATTTCCCAACAGTAGCCACCAATTGCTATATTTGTGGCTTCCATGTCAGCTGAGGCAGTGAATCCACTTCAGGGTTTAATTTGAACTTTCAGAGATAGATTCAAAATTATAAGATGAGGGAATATAGTTCAGCACCTTGGAGAGTATTCCGTGTTATTTGGGCAATGATATGGCAGGCACTGCTGCAGCCATTTGAAGATTTTCACCTAGGGTGAATCTACACTGTAGAATTACTCCAGTTTGGCACCACTTTAATTGCCCTGGCTTAATGCTAGAGAATCATGGTAGTTGTAGTTTTACAATGTATTTAGTCTTTTCTGCCAAAGAGTGCTGATGCCTCATCAAACTACAGTTCCATTATTCCATTGCATTTAGCTATGGAAGGTAAAGGTAATATCAAACTGCATTAATTCTACAGTGTAGAAGCAGCCCTATATGTTGTTCTTTGCTACCATGGTTCTGAGGTTGCATAAAGGCAACATGTGTGAACAGTCCTTGTTTTCTGCTTTGTGAGTAGCCATTTTTTTAAAAAACACCACACACAAAAAGATCCCCCCTTCAAAACTTATAGATATCTTCTTTGCTTACAAAATCTTTTGACCTTGAACCCATTCTGGTGCTTGGCATGCTTATACATCAACTTTAGTCATGTCTTTTATACTTTTTGCAAAACATGTTAAAGATCTATTGGAAATGCATGCCCACAAACCATGATCTGTCCCGTTCAAAAAGTTAGGTTAGCTTTTGAACTTCTCCAAATGGCAAGACCAATAAGAAACAAAATGCACCCCCTGAAAAATGTCTAAGTTCATACTATGTAGCACTTCCTTTTTTAGATTTATTATTTATAAAGTACCAATTAAAAGCAAAATACTAAGCATACAAACCATCTAAAGTCATAACAACAGTAGCTCATAAAACAGGTCCTGCCTGCAGGCTTACAATCTTAAATAGAAGGGTTAAAGGTTTTATCTCAGAGCAACCATTTACAGGCCTCAGATATTTGTCTGGAATGCTGCCAGTGTTTTCTGTATAAAACAAGGAGCAGTGAGCTTGGATTTGGGAAGAAAAGTTGTTTTTGTATGCAGGGTTTCCAGCATTTTAACCCTCTGCTTTCATTCTCTTTATGCTAATTTTGGGAAACTGTTGCTCAAAAAAGACAAATTCACTCTGTTTGTGCTAAGGTTGCCAGGTCAGGACCATCCCAGGCCCTGAGATTTCAGAGCCAAAACCTAAGACTTAGGAATGATACTTTAGGATGTCACTAAGTAGGATGCTTGCAGCACAAACCACGGTTGTATAGAATATGCCATGGATTAAAAAGCACAAGTACAACAACTGAGGAAAAATATATTTTTTTCAACAAAGTACTATCACCCTGAGATTCCTCCCTTTCACTTTGGAGACCAGAGAAGAGGGGAAAGGCTCTGAAACTTGGGAACTTCCGTTGGCACTGACAGATGGTCCCATCCCTATAGGTATCTTCAACATCATAGAAAGTGGTGCTTTTAAAACTGCATCTGGCTACGAGGAGGCTGATAACAGGGAAGTCAGATAATAGAGGGAATCATTTAGCTAAGCAATGTTTTGGGGAAGGAAAAAAATTAACAAGGTCTCCTTTAGATCCCAGTCCTTGTTCTCAGTTTATAGTTAGTTATGTGTTACAAGACAAAAGGTTCACATGCAATTTTCATCCATTAATGTTGTTGGCATTTTATGGAGCATATGTACACCATCTAAAATAAAGTTCATACTTGTTCCCTTCTGCTTTCCTGCTTCTTCTTTTTTTTTGGTTGCGTCAAGAGCGACTTGGGAAACTGCAAGTCACTTCTGGTGTGAGAGAATTGGCTGTCTGCTAGGATGCTGCCCAGGTGATCACCCGGATGTTTTTGATGTTTTACCATCCTTGTGGGAGGCTTCTCTCATGTCCTTGCATGGGGAGTTGGAGCTGATAGAGGGAGCTCATCTGCGCTCTCCCCAGATTCAAACCTGTGACCTGTCGGTCTTCAGTCCTGCTGGCACAGGGGTTTAACGTTCCCTCCCCCTTATGGGAAAGCTTGATTCCACAACTCCCGCTAAAATGAGCCCTCCTCTGTAAATTACCTGCTTCTCTCTTTTATCTCGCCCGAGTTTTTAATTAGTTTTAATGACTTTGTCTTTTTAATCACTACATGTAGCCCACCCATTATTACTGTGCCTGTGCATATCTAATTTGTATATTGTTATGCATTCATTTGTTTTATGTAACTGTGATGTTGTTTGCGTTTTTGGTTTGTGTTTTTGGTTTTCTTTATTGTGATTGTAATTTGGGATGGGCCTCATGTAAGCCGCTCCAAGTCCCCATTGGGGAGATGGTGGCGGGGTATAAATAAAGATTATTATTATTATTATTATTATTAACTCACTGTGCCACCGGGGGCTCCTGCTGTTTGTCAGCAACATACAACCTCATCACATTGACAGTGGAAAGCATGGGTGACTATCCCTTTGAGAGTATTGAATTGCCCCTCTTATATCATCAGCAGTCCCACTTTGAGTTCTGCCTCTCCATCACATTCACACGTGGAAACTTAAGAGCTGGCAAATCAATACATTAATCTTACATTCATCACAAGGTCAGTATTACTTTTTTTGTTTTTAATCAGGACAAACAACAATATCTGAAAACCAAGAGATCCTTTGCCCTGCCCTAAGCCCCTTACATTAAAGGAGACCAACACCAATTTAAAACCACTTCTTTCCATGGGATACAATTGTTCTGCATCAAACCCTACAGGATACAAGAGACAATGATCCAGGTTAAAACCCTTTCTTCCACAAGATCATATTGTTCTGCATCAAACTGAATAGGGTACAATACACTGCTGATGATTGGGCAATGGAACAGTATGGGAAACTTTTGATGGTTCCCATCCCAACTGTTTTTCAGGACACTTTTGCCTCTTTTCAACCTCAGAGGGCTATGCATGACAGCAGGAAATAGCTTAACTTATGTGATGAGCTCAGTGTCTCTCCATGTTTGAAAAGAGGCTGAAGGGTCCTACAACTGGCAAAGTTCTCAATGTGATAAGGTGGATAAGACATCCTTGCAGCAAGCAGATAATCTATTTCATATGACATTATTATAGTATATTACCATTTGGACTATAAATAAATATTAGGGACTTACTGTAAGCACAATTGCTTATTTACTCAAAAGTAAATCCAGTTAAGTTTAGCAGGTTTACTCCCACATAAATTAGCACAGAATTGCAGACATCTACATGGTAGAATTTATGTAGTTTGACACCACTTTAACTGCTGTGCCTTAATGTTATGGAATCTTTTGAATTGCAGTTTGGTGAGACTCCTCTTTGGCAAAGAAGGCTAAAGATCTTGTAAAACTACAGTTTTCTGGGATTCCATAGCACTGAGCCATGGCAGTTGAAATGGTGTCAAACTGCATGAATTCTACAATGTAGATATACCTTAAGTTAGCATTAATATAAACCAAATATTTCAGGTATTCTTGTGTTGAAAAGAAACACATTTTTAGCAAGTGCATTAACAACAAGAGTAACCCCTAAATGCTGTTCTTAAGACCAGTTTGAAAGGGGGAAAAAAAACAGTTTTTGTATTTCCTGTAACAACAATGCCTTTCTTACTCCCTGACCAAAGTTTTTACGTCATTTTTGACATTAAAATATTTAGTAGATGTGGATATTTGTGTGCAAAATCCCAGTGTTTTAAAGGTTAAAAGAAAGAGACAATGAAGCATTTATTTTCCATGTTAGTCAGGCATGCATAGCTTAAATATAATAAGGCAACTCAGCAGTATCAGTGAACTGTGTCCATTATATTCCCTATGATACATTTACTGTATGAAGATTTATAAAATACGTACTTTAGTAAAACAAAAAAGATTTTGGTCACAATCCAACACAGTTTTATGCTAAAGCCCTCTTATCTTACACACCCTGAACGATCCATTATATTTTGTTTTTTGAATACAGCATCAGCTAAAACAAAACTGGCATTTCAGAAAATTGGAAAATATTCTTCTGTGATTAAATTCTTATTGGAGGTCTACTCAAAATTATTTTCGATGCCAGTCCAGATATGAGTCTAAGCTTGCCCTCTTTTTTTAAAATGTCATTTCTACATGTAAGAAATATATCTGGATGGATTGGGGGGGATGGGGGGACGGGACGACAACAATATTATTGACAGGAAAAAGTAAACAGAAATGCTATCTCTAAGTGTTGCCAGGAAATTTACTGAGCACACAGTGTCACTATGTAGGAGAATTTTAAGAAGTAGAACACAACAGCAGTTTATACATAGCCAAGGAAAGAACATTAGCTTTTTAATTAAACCAAGTTCATCCTAAAACTGCATTTTTTCAGATGTGTATGACAGGATTGTAAACTTTGAAAATTATGTCCTGATTTATTATTTCAGTGAAATGTTGTTATATTTAACTATATATTTAAATAATCTTGGTGTGTTTAGCTGTTAATTCAAAGTATTGTTTTAAAAAATACTTCTGTTAAAAAAAGCTCCAGGGGTTTGGAAAATGGCATGTTCACCAGATCACTCAATATTAAAGTATTTGCATTCAGTACTAAGAAAACGACAATCAGATTTCTGAATCTTGTCAACCCCCCCCCCCCCCAACAATGTTATAGATCATTCTTACTCATGCCAATATACATAGAAATTCCTTTCTCTCTTTCTCTCTGCAGAAAAAGAAAGTCTTGAACCAAGGCTACATTTTAAGGAGCCCTATTTCTAACACATATGCATGAACAGATATTTTCTCTTTCTCTTTTTTCTACACAGATGTAAGAATCGGTACAGAACATGCCCACCTCCTGTTGTCTTCCTCTTGTGTTAATATTTTCATAAAGAATACTCAGCAATGATGGCAACTGTTGCCACAGTGTGATAGAGTCTTGACATGGCCCGCCCTCCCTCCCTCCCTCCCTCCCTCCCTCCCTCCCTCCCTCCCTCCTTCCTTCCTTCCTTCCTTCCTTCCTTCCTTCCTTCCTGTGAACATACTGTCTATGGACATAACTCACTAGTTCCTGTTGCTAAACAACCTCCTTTCAAATTGCCTTGTGCTGCCCTTCTGAATATGCCCCAGAAAAGGTTGAACCGCAATACAATTTGGCAATGACTTCCTATGTGATCTGAAGTCAGTAGCAGCCAAGAGAATGTCTGGTGTCACTTTCTAAATTCTGTCCAGGTGCCTCAGCTCAGAGCGCAGCCTTGGCTGGGGGTCAGACCTTTGAAGAAAGCTGCCATTTATTTTTTCCAGTCAGAATCTTGGGTTAGGACCATCAGCTCAAAGCAAAACCTCATCTGGAAACTAAATTCCACCTTGTTCCAATGTAAAAATCAGAAATCATTTCAAGGCTTCAATGGAACCAAGCCCAGGTTTGCTTGAGACACTGGTGAACCATAATGAAACTTTCCACAAGTTTTGAGGGAGTTTTTTTTTCTGGGACTGGGGAAAGATTATAAAAAATCTGGAAGCTTGTTAAATTTTGCCAGGTTTTGCTGCCAGTCTTTTGCACGCATCATTGCCTTATAAGATACCATATACATTTGCTCTTCAAAGATGACAAAAACATAATTTTGAAGGAAACTTTTGGAAAGCAGTACGACCAAATACCTATTCCTTTTTTGGAAAAGGGATACATCATTTCCACATGCAGAGGAGCCAGTGAGGATCATGGCAAGAAGGCCAGTGCAATTTGATAATGGCCTCAAAAGGAGGCTAATCTTTATAAAGTTGATAGCAGAGGAATGAGCGTTGTTTGTCTTGGCTACTTGGTACAAACCCTCCACCTGCATTTGATTCAGCTCAGACGTTGGCTCCTCCTTCCCTTTTGAGCCGTGGAAGTACAGGAAGTCAGGAAGGGAAGAGAGAGAGAACACTTTGTACTAGCAGCCAGACCACTGTTTAACTTTTTCAGCCAAAAAACAAACATGAATATGGAAAGATTTTATTGCTAGATACATCAACAATCTCTGCTATTCTGAAAACCCTCTGTACAATTGCTCACTTGTTCAAGGCTTTCCACCTGTGGCCAACTGAAGCTATTAGCAATGTGCTTCTTTCTAAGTGTTAGCATAAAAGATTTCACAAGTTATCTGACATTCCAGCCTCCCGTTGGGTACCTGTGGGCTAAACACTCCACAGAATTTCTCTTTTGCTGCCTAGTTTATCATGTGACTTTCATTGCCAATGCATGATAAAATACTTAGATATCCTGTTCCTGACAAGAACAGTTGGGTTTGATTCAGTAAAACTTTGTGAGATTCAGCTAAGAGAAATGACTACACAGAAGTAAAAAAGGCACATGGAAATACATTTAAGTATTACATTTAATTTAAATATTTCACTTAGTTTAACTAATATATTTTAATGCTTCTGGAGCTTGCAAAATTTACTTGTAGGACTGCAGCTCTCAGATTCCTCAGTAAACACAGACATTGGCCATTCTGGTTGGGGGATTCTGAGAACTGTAGCCAAAAAAGGGTAATTTTTTATTCCTTTTAAAAATGATATGCTATTTCAATATGCCAAGTTGCCTCCTCCACCTCCTTCTCAAATGTGAACGAACAGGATGTATGGCAGGGGGTTGGGCTGGATGGCCCTTCTGCGCTCTTCCAACTTTATGATTCTATGATACCTGAAGATGAGGGTCTGAGCTAAAGCTGAAGGTTCTTCCTAACTTTCTGACTGTGCTATGAAGGAATTCACAGCATGGCTAGAACTTCCATGGCTCATGGAAATCCAGTTTCAGCAGCTTTCTCCTCTACTTATTCATTAATGAAGAATCATCATCAGCCATCATCATCATCAGCTGCCACAGTTAAGAACACAGGAAGTTGCTTTATACCAAATCACACCATTGGTTCATCTAGCCCAGCACTGTCCACTCTAATGGGCAGTAATAGATGCTCAGGATTTGAAGCAGGATCCTTTCCTAATCTTAGTAGATCCTTTATATTAGGACCCTACTAGGTAGCCCATTCAAGAAGGTTGCCCAAGCCCATTTGATTAACTTTTAGAATAAGACTTACTTTAGTGTATTCAGGGTGGCATGGTAGTCACATTCTGTTGGCAATGAAGGCCTTTGAGGTAATAGAGGCATCATTCAATAGACCAGGTTGGGCATACCATGGCCAAGTGCATTGCTCAAGGGAATACCAAGTGCATTGCTCACTAGGGGTTATACTGCCTAGGAGTGCTGGGAATTGCTGCTGGAGAGCCACACAATTCCAACCCATGCAATAGTCATTGGAGCATTTAGAATCCATATAGTATTTAATAAGCAATGGGAGCTCTGGCTGGGAGGAAACTGAATTTCTCCAAAGCCCTTCCAATGTCTTTGCTTACCAGGAAAATTGTCCCTATATTAGTAGGGTTGGGGTGAGGGCAGAAGATCTAAATCCTTTGTAAGAAGGCTGAGAATACTGCATGTTCAAGATTCACAGAAACAAAACTGTCTGCAGAACCCCTAGAACAAACATAATCCCATAGTCTGGTATGGGAATGTACACTTTAAGCTCAAATGGTCATAAATATTTTCTTCATGTGATGGTTGCGGTGGTGGAAGTGAGAAGAGGAAACTATAAATAGATGTTCTCATTATTTTGTTCACAAGTGTAAGACAGGGAGGTCAACATCTTCATAAAAATGATCTTTATTCCAGTTTCAGAGAATGGCAAAAACACAAAAAGAATGCTAATAAACTGTAAATTCCTGCAGGTATGGAAGTTTACTGAGCAATGGGAACTGGGTCTAGATGTGCAGCTTCTGGCGCCAGCCCCAGAACAAAGCTACAAGGATCCTGGCAGGACAACAGCAATTTCTCTTTCAAGCCTTGACAAACCGCAAGTATTTGAAAACTCTATTTGGAAGGGTGTTTTTCAGACTGGAACATCACATGGTTTCAAACATGAACAGTATACACCAGTAGTTCATAAACGTTGGCCCTCCAGGTGCTTTGGACTTCATCTCCCAGAAGATCCAGCTAACCTGGGGCCTTTCTAGACAGGACTTTATCCCAGGAGCATCCGCATTTTTAAAAAGGTGGATGTTCTTGGGACCCTGTCCACACTCACCCCAGAAAGTGATCACTTCCCAGTACAACTCTGGGGCACTTAATCCCCTCCCTAGAAACTCCCCTAAACACAATAAAAAAGCAAAGGAACTCACCCTGCCCCCATGTGACAGCTGCCAGAGTTCTCCAAATGATTCACCAGTAGAAAGGGGGGGGGGCAGGAGCGATTTACCTCCTCCTCCCCCCCTTTCTCCTGGCGCATCATTTGTACGTGGCAGAAGAACTCCAGCAGCCGTCGCATGGAGGCAGGGTGGGTTCTTTTGCGTTTTATTGTGTTTAGGGGGGTGTCTGGGGAGGGGGTTGGTATTCCTACAGTTTTCTGGGCTAATTTAGTCTGGAAAACTGTGGGAATACTGTATGGACTCCAAGAAGGTGCGGAATAAACCCATTATCAAATTAATTTGCCACAAACCAGGATTTTCCGGGTTTGAGGAGAATTAATTTTGACTTGCCCAGAACATTGTCTGGACAGCCCTCTTTTACTGCAGAAGTTTCCACAATAAAGGGGCTGTCTAGATCTGCCCCTGGACAATGGTCAGGGATTCTGTGAACTGACGATCAAAAGATCGGAAGAATCAAATATTAACAACCACTGGTGTGGACCATCACTCAGAGCTACAACTCTCACAATTCCCCATTCCACTGAAAGGTAGGGAGAATCTGAGCCCTGTAATTTCCCCTCCTATAAAAGCCACTTCTGAATCTATAACTTCACCTCTCTCTTATGCAGTTCCAATGAGTGATCTGACCAGACGTGGATGCACCAGTTTGCTATCTGCAATGAAGTCTGCTTGAGATCACAGCCAACAGATCTTGGGATCAAATGAAGCAATGTTTCGTAGTTGGATCAACCATTAATACTAGTAGTAGAACTTGCTACTTAAGCATTGGACTACTTTAAGCTTGCCCTGAAACTTTAAAAGAGCTTAACATATAACTCAACTAAGCCTGCAATCTTATACTGTGGAATCAACTTATGAGCACTTTGAGTTAAGTGCTGTTGCTCAGCTCAAGGTTTGCATTTTGAGTTAAGAGCTAGCACCACAGGGAGCGCTAGTATGAGAATACATGGCCTTAGGGCTTCAAGGGAGCAGTTTCCATGCCTCGTGGTCTTGTCTGCTTTGGGAGATTGCTGTCCGCTTTGCTCTTGTCCTCTTTGAGGAACTTTGAGTTACTTCATTTTGTGTGGTTTTTATGTTTGGCTTCATGAAGAGAAAGAACAAGAGATGGAGGGAGGCTGGAATGAGTACAGTATGAAGAAAATGATACTTATACCTTTTCACTTTGTGCTTCCTTGCCACAACTTTGTGTTTCTATCACTGTATCCCAACTTTGTGCTTCTACCATTTTAAAGTTGACCTTTCTTTTTTTTTACTGTAAATTTGCATGTATACATTATATGTTATTTATAAAGTCCTCTTTCTTATTAAAAAAACATGGTGGGTGAAGATTGGGGGCTGGAACAGATTAATAGCATGGGAAATTTGCTTTGCGATAAGAGCACTTTGAGTTAAGAGCACAGTCACAGAATTAATTAAACTCCTAAGTCAAGATATCACTGTACCCACATAATTGGGAATAAGCATCACTGGGTAGGAGTATACATAAAGGCTTTATATTACTTGTAGATAGCTAAAGAAGTTGTTACCCCTTTTTGCATAATAAAGAATTGCAGAGCTGTTATCCCAGGGTGAAATTACAAGGGAAGGGCAATTCAAGTTTGTTTCTTCTTTCTATAAAAGAGACACAGGAAGCTGAAACTGAACAGAGGTGAAGAAATAGATTGTTTTAACTCCCTTTCTGTCTGCACTTAACTTGTTTAAAATCACTCATGACTTGGAAATTTTTACCCAGAAGGGAGGATTATCAGGATCTGTGTCCTCTCCCTTTCATGGGAGAAAGGCTGAAAACTTCAAAGAGAAAAAGAGTAATGGACCTACCCAGATGGCATAATTTGGTCCAAAGCAATGGTTTTTGGTCTTTAGGCCTCCAGAGTCCCCAGAAATTGAGGTCCAAAACATTTGGTGACCTAAAGGTTGTTAAGCACTCATCTAGAACAAGCTTTATACATTTAGGACTGGAGTCTTGAAATACAGTTTACATTGCTCTGTCATTGAAGCTACTACTCATCCAATATTCCTTGACATGATGGTGTGCCCACTGAAAGAGTGAAACAAATATTATAATTTTTGATCACTCCAGAGTTTTTATTCTGCAACACAAATGTATATGTATCAAGCTTGTCCTTTTATGCAACTCTGCTCAAATGAAAAGAAAAAGAAATAAAGACATGTTTACAAACAAGAAATTCCAATGATCAAGATATTTAGAAAATTTGCATTAAATGATAGAATTTTTTCCACTATGCCATGAGTCTGTTTTCATTTCCATGGCTGCACACTGTGGAACCTCGGGGTTCATACTTAAGTGAGACACTAGAACTCTCTGACTGAGCACTTTAAATCAGGCATCCTCAAACTGCAACCCTCCAACTCCCAGAGTTCCTGACTATTGAACAAGCTGGCTAGGGCTTCTGGGAGTTGGAGGCCCAGACAGCTGGAGGGCCTCAGTTTGGGGATGCCTGTTTTAAATCCTTCTCCCAACTGCAAATACCAGGATTCCATAGGATGTTAGGCTGTTAAAGGAGAACATAGCACTATAATTGTGTAGCTGTGAAGTAATCTTAGAGCCGCCGCAAACTAGGTTCCTGCGGGAGAAAACCTTGCCAGCACGTCCCTGACGTCATGAGCCTGCGCCTCTCTCCCCGCCCCTTTCTCCGCCCCTTTCTCTTTGCCAGCGTGGTTTTTCCTTTGCTAGGGCAGCATTGAATTCTGCCAACTGAGAGAGTACGCTGGCAATGCTGCCCTAGCAAAGGAAAAACCACTCTCGCACAGAGAAAGGGGCGGAGAAAGGGGCGGGGCGAGAGGCGGAGTCCCATGACGTCAGGGACGTGCTGGCAAGGTTTTCTCCCGCAGGAACCTAGTTTGCAGCAGGTCTTAAGAAGAGATTAACAGGCACCCCAGTTTTCTCTGCATCTACAACAGTAACTGATCCATGGTAGAAACAGATTTATACAAGCACTTTATACAAATGGTGTATTCCTAAATAAGTTTTGAGGCTGCTAAGTTGTTAGCAGCAGATATGGCAGTGGACAGGACTATGAACTACAAAGAGAACTGGATAGTGAAAAGTAAGTTCCTAAACAAAGAACCACCCTGGTTTGGTGAGTTTCCTCCTAATAAGTCTGAGGAGCACATAGAGCCCTTTGAATTGGTTTCTGTGAACAAGGAAAATGGTTTGAGTATAGGAAGATAATAGAGCTTACAATTGAAAGCTTTATTATTAACCTTAACTATGGAGAAATGTGGGACTCACCAAAAGAGTCCTTTCAATCTAAATTCCATTTGATTTCAACCTGCTAATTGTGTTTCAAATAGCTCTGCAAGATGCTAGAAGCAGTAATAACTCTAAAATAAATGATGATAATAATACAGGCTTGGTTTTTATGGGGTCTCCATCTCTAGTGGGTGGCACCAAAATATACAGTCCTCTAAAGTGCCAGCAGCCACTTTGCGGTTTGATTTTGAATCAATGTGTAGTTTGAGTTGGCTTTCAAATAGGTCTAAAAATGGTTCGGGTGGGGCACAAGAACACAGAGCTGCCTTAGTCCTGTGGGAAGGCCATTTTTGTTTCTCCCCTTTCCCCAACTGTGGGTAGCTTTTCCTTTCACATATTAAAACAAGATCAAGGGGGCATACACCCACCTCCATCCCTTTGAAACTCCTCTCTCTGTGTGGTCCTTCTGTGAGCATGGTTTTATAGTTAAAATGGAGTCTGTAAGTAAAACATGACTTGGATCTTTTCCCAAACTTCCAAAGATTTTGGAAAAGCTTGTTAATGCATTATGCTTTACTCACAATCAATAGAAGATTTGAAAATTCAAAGTTTTTCAGAGCTACAACTGTGTTAATTGGAGTGAAACATAAAACTAGCCTATTGGCACTCTCTCACTGCCTGTTTTGCCATAAAAAAACCTTGGTAGCAGGAATGTATTATTTCTATTCTCTTTAGCCACTAATACTATTTACAAACAATAGGAGATGGCAAATACACCCAAGTGTAAGGGACTGCCAATCAGGGATACTAAATTGGTTTATAAACACATTTTTGTTTTAATGTGTAAGCTGTCGTGAGTCCTGTCTATTTCCAAATGATTTGGGTGAAAGATGCTTTTAGTCTTCATTTTGGGGTATAAAGTTATTAATAATTACTATAATAATATAAAAGGTGACACTAATTGGAACATGCCACATTATCTGACAATTCTTAGATTCTTAATTAATTGATGGTCCCAAATTCCAGTCAGTGTTTTTAATAGAATGTGAAACAAAGATAATATTAATTTTTAAAGCAAATGGGTCTATAAACATCTTCACATTTTTTTCAGACTGTTCCAGTTCACCTCTTAGTTCATGTAAGGTAAGTACATCATTGTGAACAGGGAGTTACATACCTTTCTTAGTGATTTTGCTTTAAAACCTCAGTGCTACAAAATGCTTGTGAGCATCATTGGGGTTTCAAACCCTTGCCTGGAGGGACACCTGTGGACTAACAATAGAGAAACTGGCAATTCTGCCAGTGGCACTAAAACGCATGGATTGGATACACTGTGACATAATGTTGTATATGGTGTATAAAGGGAGGTTTGTTCCAAGTGCATCTTTACTGCTGTGAGTTCTTTGCTTCCCAGTGAGCATCATCAGTGAAACAGTTCCTAACAGTGGACTTTGGCAGTGTTTCCACTGATGCTGGAGAAATATTTGTTTTTTTAAAACTGCAATTCTCTGAACATTGTTTTTCTGCACTTCTCCTGGGCTAAACATGCATAGGACATAGTAGGTGCTCTGCCAATACAGGGGCAACCTACCCCCCCCCCCCCCTTTGATGTAACTGGAACATATCGGTGCTCTACCTATTATGACTTATGGAGTGTTTCTAGATGGCTTGATCATGGCAACATCCAGTTCTGTTCTAAACTTCTGTTACATGATTTATCTGCATCTGTATTTAATCTTCATTCAAATCAGTCATGTCTGCCTGGGTGCACACAGACTTATGCAACATTAAACTGTTCAGACACTTCTAATCTTTCCTGTTTTGTCTGCTATTCTGACAAGTCTTCTCACAAGTCTCCATGTACCTTGCCCAGACACTTTGTAGCAAATAAGAAGAAAACTATTATTGTAGCCAGCTGGTTCATCCCAAATTATTCTGCTTTTAACACTTAGTTCTTCAGGAGTAGCCTGGAATGGGTCCACAGACAAACAGCAGTTAGTGGGAAGATACTGCAAAGTTAGATTTTTTTTCATTTTAAAGTCTTTTCACATTGTTTTTGCTATGATAAGAATGATTAGTCTACACATCCATTTTGGGGTAATGAATATTTCATATGAATGAACCTTAATAGTTGAGAACAGACAACACACACACGTAGAAAATATGTTATATCATCATTTTTGTATAGCTCTATCAGCTGTTGCATCCAAAATATAATAAAAGAATGTGAAATGGTTTTTGATTATGCTGTTTTCTATTTTCTATTTTCCAGTCTTATAGAGAGAGCTGGTATTTTTCTTGTGTGTGCAATCTACTAAGAACTAGAATTTTGCCCTGCTCTCAATGAGAATTTGTCTATATGATGATGAATCCATCTATATGATGGTGAATTCAGAGAAATATTCATTCTGCATTGTTCAGGTGGGATTCATCAAGAAGCAGACAGAACTTTTGCACATATTAATCTTCATATCTGCTGCTCAAGAAGACTTTTGGAATACTTTTGTTTCACAATCTTTAGATACACTTAAGTTTTCCATCTTAAGAGTTTTGCCCATCTGTGAAGACCTTAAAAGAAGCACTGACTCCCTCTAATCTCTTCAGTGGCTTTTTGCAATGTCTGGGCAAGAAAATGACAGCAGCAGTGGTCAGGAGTGACACAGAGGTTTTTGTCTCTCTACGGAATGGACCCGAGAAGGCCTACAAATTTTTACCCATAATCGTGCCCCCAAAATCTGACTTATACCTAAGGTTGACTTATAAATTACTATATTAGTGACACCAAACCTCAAAACCCCAAATCATTTCTCCCAGAGGTCCTCCATCTATCTTTGAATATGTTTTTAATGGATTTCAACAGTAGATTTTACATGTGATTTTTAGTGCTGTTTGTGTTTAATTCTGTGTTTTTAATGTTTGTATATTTGTATATTTTAAATTGTATACTAATGCTTTTATGTCAAGTAGCTTTGAGTCCCCTTTGGGGAGATAAAGTGGGATAATAATAATAATAATAATAATAATAATAATAATATCATCTGTCTACCTGTCTGAAGAGATGATCTGGTGTTTTAGGGATTGGTGTCACCAATATTCTGAGGATGCCCACAACACAATGTCTTCCTTCCATATAATTTTAAGGAAGCTTAATATTGTAGTTTTTTAAAAAAATGATTTTAGGATAAAACAGAAAAAGGCAGGAGAAGGTTTTAGGAGCCTCACAGCAGGCCGTCTGGCACTTCAAATCTTCTGTCCATTCATTGCTTCTTTAGGGATTCAGCATGATCAATTGCATTGTATCATTTTTAATTTAGGCTACAGGAACAATATATTTTCTTTCTGATAAACACTTCTACATGCTTCAAGGGATTGGCATATTTACCCATTAGTCAATGCACACACAAGGGCAGCTCAGAGAACAATTTCATTCAAAACATGGCCCCAAGTCCTTGAACCAAAATCAAAGGCCAATGTCTCTCAATAGCAGGTAAAGGACAACATACAAGTTAAAGATCAGATTGTATATCTGATGGCAGGTTCAAGGGCTAAGATACACAAAGCAATGTCCATTTAAATCACACTAGTAAAATATGTTTTTTTAAAGTCCAGCAAAAAAGGTGTGTGTGTGTGTGTGTGTGTGTGTGTGTGTGTGTAGCTTCTATGTATGTTAGAAGCTTGTTGCTGTCAAATCCCAAAGATCTCTTTGGGGGAAACAACAATATCTAGTTAGAATATCTTTCTCACAGGTCTTAGGCAATGGAGGAGGAGAAGGAGGAGGAAAAGAAGGAGAAAGCTTTTGCAAGCTTTTATCAGATGACTTTTAATTACTTGACCCAGATATCATGTTTAGCGATTTTGTGCTGATCTTTCAGTTTGACGGATCAGTTACAGTTCACTGTAAGTTCCAACTGTATTTCCATACATTGTGTTAAGGCTTGACTCACAAGCAGTTTTATTTGATAAAAAACAGATGTCTTTTAAAAGAAAACTTCTTCCTCTCTTCAGTTGAAAACATTATTCTTCAGAACGGAGTGTACCTTACCAAATTTATAAGGGTTTCACCCCTCCTCCTTCATGGCATACAACAGCACTATATATTTTTCCTCCTGCTTAGAGACTTGGGAGATGCTGGAGCTGTGACCTTAAAACCCCATGAGAAATGGAACAGCACATGGTTCTAATATTATTTTCAACCCTGCCCTCCTGCTGGCATGTATGTTTACAATATGGTTCACCTGTTGAACTTTCACTCACGCTTAACATATTAGCCAACATATTTCAATCCCAATCAGGGCTGTATGTAACAATTAGCTTTTACATGAAGAGTTTTCTTGCTCTCAAAATCTGCACATGCAGGATAGCAAGGAGCTGCTTACCGAATCTTTTGACTAGAAAGCAGGTATAATAACTTAACAAAACTACTTCGGGCAGTTCTAATATTAGAAAAATGAAAAGATTATCTGAAAGAACTATGATAATTTGAGGCTGCTATTATGTGCATTTAAACAATAAAAACAATTACAATTCAAGGATATTATCTTACTTTAATAAAGGAATCTGCATTGCTGTTGTTCTCAAGTTCTTGCTTTAAATGACACTCTTCAGCAGTTAGTGTAGGAGGAAACAATTCCCCTATGTCTACAAATGTAGCTGTTTTACAGTGTCAGGACTCTGACCAATCTAGATTGGAATTCCCTACTCTGACTGGCAGCAACTCTCCAAAGTTAATGCTTGGAAAAGTTACCTTCAGAATTGCAGCTTCTGGAATACCCCACCCAGCAGGAACCTGGAGATTTTAGAAGCTGTACTCTAAGAAAGTAACTTCTCCAAGGTCTGACCAGGAACAAATGTTTATCTATTATCTTTGGTCCCTTAACCGGTGATGCCAAGAGTTAGACATTGTTTTATTCTTCTTTGTGCAAAGTCTCATAGAATCCACCATTAACATAAGCTTCAACACATTCTGTAGGCTGTCACAGCACCTCTCAATACATCTGATATCACAGACCAGTACCATACTTACTCCATATTATTGTTGTGTTCACATAGTTGCCTGAAAACATGCTGTGGACAAACAGCTGATGGCCTGAGGACCAGCACACTGCATTAAATTTCCTTTTTTAGGGTATTTGTTCAATGTTTACTTATGTCTTAGTTAACTATGTCTTATTGGATTGTTTTGTTTTGTTTTTCATCTCATGCTTATTTTTTTGTTGTAAGCTCACTATTATTATTGTTGCTTTCTGGGTATTGCGATACTCACCTGAGGCATTGAATGTTTGCCTTTTTGTATGTGTAAACCCTGAGTCCCTTTGGGTAGAGAGTGCGGTCTAGAAATAAAGTGTTGTTGTTGTTGTTGTTGTTGTTGTTGTTGTTAGTATTATTCAGTAGCATTCAGTGTGCCCTTATTGTTCTGTAATTAGACTCCAGATACAACTTCCCTGGGGATGCTTTAAAATTATATGCATTTCCCCATTCATTCCACATGATTGCCTCTTTGAGGCCACTGCCATCCTCTATTAACCTTTCTGATCCACATTAGAAAAGAAAAGAAACTAATAAAGATAGCACAAAAATGCTATCTGAAGAATGGAGCTGGACAATGCATTTGGTATTGAACAATAAAGATAAAAAGAAAGGTGACACATGACATACCCTGGCAGATATCTGACGTATGGCTGAGATCTAAGGAGAACATGGCAGAGAAAGGCAAATGTCTCTCAACAGAAGGAAAGGACAACCTATAACTGTGCTACTATCTGCCAGTCAACTGCTACTGTCTACCAAATGCAGTTTATGATCCCATTCCAGACATGATTTATTCTTTGTGGTTTCTAGGGCCAACATGTATGAAACAGAGCTTGGAAAAGTTACTTCTTTGCATTACAACTATAGAATCCTACAGTATGCTTGACATAGAATCCCAAAGTAATATTTACAAGCTCTGGTAGAAACAGGAGGTGAAAGGTGCTATTTCTGAATACTGAAGGGAAATTTCTGAAGCATTTCCTTAACATTATCTCAGTAGTCCTTAACAGCATTCTTTCTTTCTCTCCCCCTAGATAGAAAGTCCTTGTAAGTTCCACTGCTGCCATGAATAGGTTCCTATAGACTTGCTTCCAGAAGCTAAAGCTGTGTCAACGTCACTTTGCTCCTTGGACCTTTACAATAAGAACATTTAATTCAATGTGGTTGTGCTAAATGATGTTATAGTCACATTTGTCAAAGGGGTAACATGTGTCAAACTCAGGGCCCTCCATGTAATTTTATATGGCCTCCAGATGCTTGACTTCAAGCCCTGTATTCCTCATCATTAGACAGCATGACTAAAGCTGATGGAAGTTGTGCTACAGTAACACCTGGAAGGACACAGTTTGATTTTTTAGCCAGGATAGTAGGATTTAAATTTAGACACAAGGCTTATGGATGTGATGTCTGGCATTAAAATGTCCTTTCCCTTTCCCTAACCTCAGAGCTTCAAATCTGATCATCCCCAGTCCACATGGAGGATAATCAAATGTGATGGGAGTTGTCTTTCAATAACATCTGGGGACCCAAATTAGGTAAAAACTAAAGAGCACCAACCACTATGTAAAAAACGATAGTTGGCCCTCTGCATCCACTGATTTTTTTGTCCATGGATTCAATGGATCTTTGAAGACAACCATAAAACAAATATGGTACTTAGTGAAAATGAATTTGACACCCCTGCTCAGGGACACAGGGTGGCAGTCTGAGTGAACTTAGAGGCTCAGATTTTGGAATTGCACCATTAAAACTAGTATGGCAACTGCGCCCATTCGTAGAGACACCTGATTTGAATGTAATAACACATGCATTAGTAACACAATAGAATAGAATAAGATTGTGATTTTTGTCATTGTGCCAATACTGACACATATCTACAGCCTTCCTAAATTTTTTCCCATTACAGTTCACAAAGTAGAAGTGGTGTTTGCAGAGAAGGAATAAGGTAGCTATTATCAGACCTAACTGTGATCAGAAGTAGCCATGAATGAAGGCACAAAGCCGTAGAACAGTAGTTCCTAACTCTTTTTTGACCAGGGACCACTTTGACCAGGGACCACTTGACCAGGGATTACTTGACTAGGGACCACTTTGACCAGGGACCACTCTCCACATTAGTACCAAAAGGGTTACGAATCCATTTTTGATCAACTTTAGATTTGGTTTGGGGTGCTGATTCAAAAAATTGCATTGGATAGATGACATCAGCTCTAGTTTATGATACAGAACATATGCCATGGTCAGTAACAGGGAAGGAGTAGCATGTGGCACAAAAGGAGTGGAAATAAAATAAAATAAATAAATAAATAGGAAGGAGGCTCATGGACCACATTTTTGTCCTCACAGTCCACTGGTGGTCCATGGCCCACAGATAAAAACCACTGCCATAGAAGGGATTCTCTTATCCTACACTTTATAAAGGAATGTGCTCTGAAAACTGCCATTGTTTTCCAGCCAAACATAGTGACTTTCATTCTAAAAGGAAATCAGCATTCTATTCATTCTTCCTCAACAGCTCATGTTTGATAAAAGAGAGTTACCATTTCTCCACCTACTATTAAAAAGTTAATAAATACAAAATAAAATAAAATTCTGAACCTGCTCTGTGTATAGTTTAATGAAGAGAATGGTGTCAAAATATTCAATAGGTAGTCACAGCAATCAAATGAAAAATATGCTTGTCATGTGTCTGTGGGATGTTTGCAGCTTCCTCAGAGTTCAGCTTGATATATTACAACAAACCATAGAGAACATTAATAAAGGAACATGTCTGCTATAGGAAATGACAGTTCTCCATTAATACTCCAGCCTATGAAAAGTTACCATATGTGTGTAGTTTCAGAAAGTCATTTTCTGGAGTCCACAGAGAATAAGATGTACTCTGTGGTTTGCAAGTCATTGCAAGATACACTCTTCATTCTTATTAAGGTTTAATCTGGAAATGAATCAGGGCAATATGCTATTGGTTTGTTAGCAACCACAACATGTTTCCTTCCTCTTCTCCCCACTCTTCAGCTGGTGGTTTGTTGTTGGTGAAGCATAATCTTTGTGCAGAGTGTGTTAGATTGCTAGCAGTCCAGAGTGCGTGACACATCTGGCTTCAGCTAAAATGGCAGGATATGTGTTTTAATTAAAACAAAAATTATAGATCCACAACTCTAAGGGCAAGAAGTTTAAGGCATGGTACAGAGGAGCCGAGAGAGTTGGAAAGACCCTGCTCAGCCTTGTGCTATGAATTATTTCTTTTCATGTGGCAGAATCAGTCATTTCGACAGTGGCGATGTACAACAATGTGTACAGCCAAGAAAAGAGAAATGATCTACAAATAGTGCTGCACGATTCCTTTGTTTTTTGTTGCACAAAGTTGATCATCTGCTCTCCAATTTGATGATTAATTAGAACAAGACTGTCTAGAAATCGGTTTTGGTGCATTTGAGGACAGGGACTTAGTACCAGAGTCATAGAAGCAATGATTCCTGAAATAAATAGTGACATCCTACAAACACTACACTTGAAGTCAGGAGGCCTTAATCCTGAAGACCTGTGTATGGAAAATGCGGATTCAAAGAGGAGTGAAAGCTTCTGAAACAGGAAGATCATCTCAATGTTCTTTAAAAAACAAGGTGAAATCTCAAGGAAGTGTTTGTGAAAAAGTTCAACAAAGGACCACTGATAAGGTGAAGAACAACACCTTATCACTGGTCATGTTACATCATAATAGATTAGAGACATTGCACTCCAAATTATCTCTAACTTCTTAAGGATGTTATATATATCCAGAAACATTTGAAACTATGCTTTTTAAATTTCAAATTTTAGGTTATGTACTGGCTGGTTTAATACGTGCTGAGTGCATTTTTTTCTTTTAAATTGATGCTTTAACTGGGATGTGTGGTTAAGTGCCTGCAAATGCTATATTTTAATATGTTGTTGTTCCCCATCTTGATCCATGGGAGAGGTGGGTAAGAAAGAAGAAGAAGAAGAAGTTGTCAAGTTGTTTTCTTGAGGCAAGTGACGCCAAGATTATGGAGGTCCAATACAAGAACTTTAATAACAGAGTCACAGAACTTTTTGGAGAATGTACTGTTCTGCCATTAGGGAAAGAGAGGTGTGTGTATGGAGAGGGAGAAGTATAATTTTTCAACAATGTACCAGGCAGAGCTTTTTAACTATACCCTTTCTAGCTGCTGTTGTCAACCTAGGGCAGAGAGAAAAGGAGAATGAAGATGCAAAGATTGGTGGCCAGATTATTAACTGGAGTTGGTTATAGGGATCACACAATGCCCCTATTAAAGCAGCTCTACTGGCTGCTGATGAGTTTCCGGACCCAATTCAAAGGCCTATAAAACCCTATATGCTTTGGGTCAAGCCTATCTTTGAGACTGCATCTCTTTCTACAAACCGGCATGGGCATTGAGATCTACCGGGGAGGCCCTCCTCTTGATCCTGCCTGTCTCAAGTGCGGTTGGTGGGGATGAGAGAGAGGGCCTTCTTGGTGGTGCCCCCCCATCTCTGGAATGACCTCCCAAGATCAGACTAGCCCCCACTCTTCAAGCTTTCCATACACAATTGAAGACATGTTTTTTTCAACAAGCCTTCAGCCATATTTAGATTCCTTTAATGAATATACGTGAGGACCCATAGATTTCACCAAGCACTTTATATAACTGAGATTGATTATTGTTGTTCCATACTTGCAGCTATTGCTGTATTTTACTGATTTTAACCAGCGGTTTTGTGAAGTGAGGTATTTATGTTGGCTGCTATTGTTTTATGTTATTGTTTCTGCAATTTTTGTATTTTATGTGTTTGCAAATCTGAGTGCTTTGTAAGCTGCCCCGAATCCCTCTGGGAGATGGTGGCAGGGTATAAATAAAGTTAGTTTATTTATTTGTTTATTTTAGCAGCTGATATTTCCCTTCTAGTGAAGATCTTATGAAATGTGATCACCCTCATTAGTCTGAACAGGACCCTTAAAAACTGGCAGATGCTCATCAATCAAATTCCCAATGTTTTTATTTATATGCACAATTTTATATTTCCTGTAATTACAGTTTCCACCGCCTCTTCTTTTTAGCAACTGCCAAAATCCCCCCCTCCTCAGCAGTTCATCAAGATGCCTAGCAGTCTTGTAGCATATCCATACAGTTTATGCCAACAATGTTTGAATAGCTAACGATCAGCATTGTTGGCTCATTTCTTCAAAGAAATGAAGACATCACACAGTTGCTGGTGCCACAATTCAGTGATCAAGATCCAGAACATGGAATTGCTCAGTGTTGAACAAGAAGTCCCCTACTGGAAACCAAAGCTATCACCTACAAAGAAGGTTTCTAGTTGCCAGTTTTTGTTTTTGTTAATTATTACTGCTCCTTCGGGATGAGCAAACAAGATTAGTTAGTATAAGATAAACAGTACTTCTTCCCTTGGATAGAGAAACAGAAGTAGAGTACATCCTTAAACTACCCATAACAGCAGGGCCCAGAAATGTTCCTGGCACTACAGTTCCCACAATCCTGTAACTAGGAAGGCCAGTGGCATGCAGACTGAAGGGATGCAGCTGGCGTATTAGCTGAAGCTGATAGTAAGTACACCTGACAGTCGCATCTACCTGGGCTGACATTTGGAGGGATAGATCAGGAGCATTCCCAAACTCTGAACACAGTCTTTCAGGGGGAGTGCAACCCCGTCCAGGACTGGTTGACACACCTTCCCCTGATTAGGGTTGTTGATGACAAGGATCTCTGTTTTTTCTGGATTCAGTTTCAATTTGTTTTTCCTCATCCAGCCCATTGCCTTCTCCAGGCATTCATTCAGAAAAATGAAACCGAGAAAAATGAAATGTTTGTTTCATAATATTTTGTTAGCTTGTTTTCAGCTTCTAGTTTGTTTCCTGTTGCCGTTAATACGCAGAGCCACTGACTATACTAGTTTACAGATTGAAAGAGTTCAGAAAAGTAATTTGCTCGTAGTTGGAAATAGGTACCTTAGGTTGCATTAGTTTTAGATCTATCACTGACATACTATTCTCAGACCTTGGACATGTTTTTATGGATTTTAACTGTGGTATAACACGGAGCTGGCCATGATGAAATGGTTGTGTAGGAGGCTGGAGTGACATTGGCACCAATCCTGGAGCGAATCTGACTGAACACGGAGTATAGTGTGTTGGAAATTCTACTCTGCAGCAATGAAAGTGGCCAAAACATCGTTTACAGCCGCCAACATTGCATTTGCAAGGAACCTCCCACGGGAACTGTTCCAGGTGGTCAGAGGACTCCAACAACCCAATTCTCAGGCAGAGCCCCCTGGCTGCCTGGCGGCTAGCTGTGAAAAATTTGGAGGGTTCTTTGTAGATAAAGTTGCTTGGATCTATTCCAATGTGTATGTCACTATTGAGACAGTCTCTGTGGATGTAACCCAGGAACCTGCTTGTAATGTTTTGATGGATTCATTTCAACTTATTTAGTCTCAGGATGTGGACAGGATCTGTAGAGAAGTGAGACCCACCATGTGGGCTCTAGACACTTGCCCTTCTTGGCTTATCAAATAGGCCCGGGAGGGGGGGGGGAGTTGACTGGGTGAAGACAGTGGCTAATGCTTCCCTCAGTGAAGGCATATTTCCATCTGGCCTAAAAATGGCAGTGATGAAACCACTGCTTAAGAAACCATCACGAGAACCCATGGAAGTAGGTAACGATCTCCCAGTCTCTAATCTCCCCTTTTGAGCAAGGTTCTGGAGTGGCTGGTGGCCTCACAACTTCAGGGATATCTAGATTAAACAGATTATCTGGATCCATTTCAATCTGATTTCAGGTCCGGCCATGGAACAGAGAGAGTTTTGGCCACCTTGGTAGATGATCTACGTAGAGAACTTGATGTGTGTGTGTGTGTGTGTGTGGGGAGGGGGGGGGGGTTGTCCCTATTGGTTCTCTTGGATCTCTCAGTGGTCTTCGATACCATCAACCATGGTATTATTTTGGGTTGCCTGGCTGGGATGGGACTTGGAGGCACTATTTTGTAGTGGATCCATTCCTTCTTGGAAGGTTGTACCCAGATGGTGGTTTTGGAGGACACCTGCTCGGCCTCATGACCGTTGTCTTGTGGGGTCCCGCAGGATTCGGTTCTGTCTTCCATACTGTTTAACATCTACATGAAGCCGCTGGGAGAGATCATTATGAGTTTTGGAGTTTGGTGCCATCTGTACACAGATGACTCCACACTCTACTGCTCATTTCCACCAAAAACCAAGGAAGCAGCCCAGACCATGAAATGGTGCCTGTCAACTTTTGTGGGCTGGATAAGGACAAATTGAAAATGAATTGTGACAAGATGGAGGTCCTTCTTGTCATATGGAATGCAGATCAGAGTATCGGCTGGCAACCTGTGCTAGTTGGGGTCACACTCCCCCTGAAGACAAAGATCCACAGTCTGGGTGTCCTCCTGGACTCATCGCTAAGCCTGGAGGTGCAGATGTCCCATTCAGGGGAAAAAAAATCAGGATATAAATATTTATTTATTTATTTATTTATTATTATTTAAACAGGAGTCCCTGGTTAAAGTGCTGAGCTGCTGAACTTGCTGACCGAAAGGTTGCAGGTTTGAATCCGGGGGTGTGGTGTGAGCTCCTGCTGTTAGCCCTAGCTTTTGCCCACCTATTTTATTCATTTATTACAGTTGCTTATACCCCGTCCTTCTCACCCCAGGGGGGACTCAGGGCGGCTTACACAAGCAAGGCACAATTCGATGCCCGCATTACATGACAACAAAAAACACATTCTAGCAGTTCGAAAACATGCAAATGTAAGTAGATAAATAGGTACCACTCTGGAGGGAAGGTAACAGTGCTCCATGAAGTCATGCTGGCTACATGACCTTGGAGGTGTCTACGGACAATGCTGGCTCTTCGGCATAGAAATGGAGATGAGCACCAACCCCCATTGTCAGACATGACTAGACTTAATGTCAGGGGAAAACCTTTACCTTTGCTATTATTTAAATATCATTTATCTTTAATTCTGCTTTAATTTTTGAATATTTAATTTTTGAATAATTTTTGAATAGACCCACTTCCTCTGCAAAATAGTTTTTCCTCCCATGACTTCAAGATTTCTAGATATTTTGGATCTCTAAAAAAGGGCAATTTAGGACAATGGTTAGCTACAGACTCCATTGACTCTCTCCTAGGAACAGAATACAAAAGCATGACAACAGTGGATCTATAGGGATTTAAAAGATGACACAACAAATTGCAGGACAATGCATAGATTCAGAATTGGCATAGGAATAATGAAGTGTCATGCATTTCTACTGAGGTACCAAAGCAAACAAGTTTGCTTTCTCGTTTATTCAACTTGAAATGGCTGTAAAACAATAACAGCACTGCTATCTGATTTCAGAGAAGAATCTGACAGAGTGAGAAAACACTTCCAAATTTTACACGCAACAGATGTTGTTTTGGTCACTTCCAGCTGGCTGTGAAGACAGAATTTTAGAGCTATGGTTTCATATTAGGTATTAGTATGGGCTGAATTTATTCCAAAAGAGGAGGGAGGAGGGGAGGCTGTCTTGTAAAATCTGGCACGCACTGTTAAGACAAATATTACTGTCCTCCATTTGTTCCACTACAGTGTTGTCTGTACATAATTGCTCTTTGTTTTCCATTGCAGACTGCCAAACAACAAGCATGCAAGAGTACAGAGCATAGAAAATCCACTCACAGTGTTGCACTCTGTCAGTAAACATTGTGAAATAACAGTTTACTAGATGCATAGACTGGAACTCTCTGATGAAACTAGGAGGCTGGGCACAAGGGAATGATATAAGACTCACAAATCTATTCCTTAAAATCTAAACCTTCAGCATACATATAGTGCACATTTTGGTCAAGACTTCCATATGCTTCAGGGGAAAGTATTTCTGGATACAAATGCAAGAAATCCTACTTGACCAGCAAATGAGTCCCTTACTTTCATTTTCTTTTCAGGATGCTGAGGCTGTCAGCAAGGCTGGCCTCTTTCAATATTATGAGGATTGAATAAAAAGTAATGCTTCCATCTTTGTAACTCCTCAAGAGATGGTAGTACTGGTATGCGGCAGGTACTAGCTTGTTCAGTAGACTTTCCTCTACAGTTCCATTTTGGTGGGAAGCCTTAGCATTGAATGGTTGTGCTGTTAAAGTGCAAAGTATAGAACCCTGCGCAGACGGTCGGCTGATGCAACTTAAGAAACGTGCAGTCATTGAATTCTTGACAGCAGGTGTCATCTCAACATCTTTAAACTTACTCTCCTAATGACGCACAGTACTCACATCAACACAATCACAATAAACAGCTTGCATTCTCTGATGAATCTCCTTTGGGGTGACACCTTCTACTGTCAAGAATTCAATGACTGCACTTTGCTTAAGTCGCATTGACTGACCATCTGGGCTGGATTTCATACTTTGCACTTTAACAACATACTCGTTCAATGCTAAGGCTTCCTGCCAAAATGGAACTGTAGAGGAGAGTCTACTGAACAAGCCAGTACCTGCTGCATACCAGTATTGCCATCTGTTGAGGAGTTACGAAGGTGGAGGCATTACTTTTCATTCAACCCTCGTAAAACACTCCAAATTTTTCAAGACATTAACAGAACCTTGAAGACTTATGTCCCTAGGCATGCCATTTTTTGTGCAGATGGATTCCATGTGTCTTCTTCCAACATAGCTTGACATGCTTGTTTAGTGAGCAGTGGTTACCATTAAATGTCCCTTTCTCCAAAAAGGTAGGTGACACCTATCTCTAAGCTGTGTGAGGAAAGTGCAGCTGAGAAACTGATGAAAACTAGGACTGTCTATCAATTTCATGTCATGCTGAATTTGCACAAGATCTAAGTGTCCAGATATGTCTCATGCACCACAAAATTCCAGCAGTTTCTCCAGCATGGGGAAACTGGACCTGTTAAAACAGAGGCAGAATCTCCTAACACCCCCTGAGAGTAATTCACATGGCTATATAATGCAGCACAGTCATATTAGGCACCCAAACAATGCATTAAGGCTGATGTGAGACTATGTGGTAAGCCACTTACTATAGTTGCACCCCATGTATTTAAAAACCCAGGGGAACATCCATAGCCTGTTCCAGAGTGCAGAATTGCCCTTGTGTTGGGGCAGTGGGGACATCCATCCTGAATCCCTATGCGGGACCCCAGATTATGTCTCCACAGTTAGTCCATGCTCCCCAAGCTCAGGTTTCCTGGGGAGACAGAGTGCCTGTACCCCTTTCCTAGCACTCCATTTTATCCCCGCAAAGAAAGAAAATTGGCACTTATCTTGAGCTCCGTGCTCTTTACTTCTTCACTTGTGCTATGTGAATGGGGAAAACAGTTTGGGAGAGGTGGGTCCCATTCCCTCCTCCCCAGCTGCCGGGCTCAGTCACATAGCAGTAAACCAAGAAGTAAAGAGCAAAGAGCTCCAGTTAGCGGGATCCTCTGTCCCTTTTTGGGAGAAAGAATTGGAGTGCTGGCAGGATTTGAAAATCTGTCCCATTCCCAGCTGTGCTGAAACAGGTTTCAGTATGATTGAGCTATGGGACCACTCCTCTATCTCTGAAGTGGTTGGCGACACACCTGTGTGGTCAGGATGCAGCTTTGAATTGATATTTTTCATAACAGATGGAGCTGCATTATGTGCCTGTATAGAACTGTCCTGTTTATCTGCTTTAATCCACCTGGACCACTCAGTGCTGATGGAGAAAAGGGGCTCACTGCAGAAATTAATGCCTATGGCCTCATAGCCAGATTCAAGCTGATGACATCCTTAACTATGACCTCTGGAAGTCCCCAATATATTTCAGTAGAAGATGCAATTGGTCTGTGCGTAGCATAATTGGCAAGAAAATGTTTTCTTGCATTTTTTTTACCAGACACTGAATGACCAGAGGTACGGGAGGCTAAAGCAGTGGTTCTCAACCTGCGGGTCCCCAGGTGTTTTGGCCTACAATTCCCAGAAATCCCAGCCAGTTTACCAGCTGTTAGGATTTCTGGGAGTTGAAGGCCAAACCACCTGGGGACCCACAGATTGAGAACCACTGGTCTAAATGGTCATTTAGAAAGAAGAGGGAAGAAAATAATGCCAACTTTTGCAATTAAAAAGACTTAGGCTTGCACATACCACTAATAGGATGCCAATGATAGGTCATCTGATGTATTTTCTCAGTCTTATGCTATACCACGGTGCTTTAGCTGTAACCAATAAAAACCATCTCATTTCTACTCCTCATTCTAGACTGGCGAATGTTCCTTCCCAAGCTGTCTACCATTTGGCAGAAGCACGAGCACAAAATACCCATATCTTTGTCAGTAAGGCAGGTTAATGTTTCTGGGCAAAAGAATAAAGGGAGCATCATGTATTTCACAACTCTTATCTTTTGGCTTCTTAGCACACAGGTAATTAACTTAAGGTCAACTGCTGTGTAAGACAGAAGACAGAAGAGAAGAGATTTTATTTTTATCTGTCATATCATATCTCCTTCTTGCTTGTGGACTGGATGATAGAACACTGGGAAATCTGCACTGACTGGAATTCAGGCAGAGTCAACAGAAAACACTGTCTAAGAGGGGGAATGTATCCTGCAAGTCCAGATTAAGGTATTTGGGCCTTAAGAGTAGTTTTCAAAATAAGCCCCCGGCCCTGTGCATTAGTGTGCACTATTCTAGGAGATGTGTTACAAAAAATAAACAGCAGAATAGATGGCAACACAAACATCTTCACATTTCCTACCCTATGACTTCAGTGAAGCTAATTCAATGATCCCTTGCAGTTTTGTTCAGCTACTCAACTAACACAAAAATCCCGAGAACAACAGAAATATCAAAAGGTTAATGAAGTGATTGAGGCAAATGAGAAAGTAAAATGCATTTTCGTCCTTTAGCACTGGCCCCTAGCTCGTGAGGATACTTGGAACAATTTTACCTACTGAAACCACAATTAGCCGGCTCTATTGTCCAGTATCGTGTGAGCGCACCATCTGATAAGGGTTTAGCAGAAACAGCAAGAAAGAAAAACTTCAACCCAGCGAGAGCAGGGGTCAACTCCCTTCTCCCAGGGCATGGAATAAAAACAACCCAGTTGTTTAATAGTGAGCTAAACAGAAACTAGAGTAGTAATACTGCATTATATCCTTAATCAAAAAAAGGTAAGAACAAAATATCACTTTCTCTGTGGCTAAATGGAAGGACATGCCTTTTGCATGCAAACAATTCCAAGTTCAGTTCTTGATGTCACAAATAGGACTAGAAAAAAACAAAAAAACTCCTATCTGGAATCTTGGAGCCAGGCTGTCCAATAATGCAGGTAATATTGAGAGTTTTATCACACCAGTCTCACAGGAATTTAGTTATTTAAGCAAACTGTAATATACGAATATGGAAACAATCACTTTCATATCTTCCCTCCAATACTGCTATGGTGTCACCTCAGTGATGCACATTCCCTGTGTAAGTGTGCACTAGCCTAACTTGGCCTGGCTTTCCTAAACCATGACTAACCTACATATGGCATGCAAGCTGTTTTTCTTCTTCTTTTAATGCCAAAATTACACAGTTTTGGCATTTCTTGCAAGCGGAGGCACTTCTTTTTTTATTGGTATATAAATTTTTATTAGTAATTTTCTTTCCAAACAGTAAAAACGGGGTTTTGGGGAGGGGGAGGGGGTAAGGGGAAGGCGAGGAAAAATGGGGGAGGGGGGGAATAGGAGGGGGGGTAGGGAAAGCCGGGGGAGGGGGGAAGGGGGGGTACATCAGTGGGGGGTAGAGGGCATTGGGGGGGGGGAAGGGGGTTCTTCCGTCTCTCTTTATATAAATGTTTCCTGTAGATAATTCTTTCTTTTCTTCCTTATTTTGGCAGTGGGTCATTAGAGCTTGGGTTTCTTTCTTACAGTTGTTATTATTAGTGTTGTTACTTTATTATTGCCGATGATTTAAAGTTATTATTCTATAATTATGGGAATTTTCTTTTCTCTTAGCCAGGTACTCAAGGGTGTCCAGTCGGTCATCTTCGTGTGTTTGTTGTTTGTTCTTGCTAGTATATACGTCAATTTGTTCATGCACATTATATCCATGATTTTTAATATCCATTCTTCTGTTTGTGGTCTACTCTCTTGCTTCCATGTCCTAGCATATACAATTCTGGCTGCTGTGATTATGTAGGCAAAGAGCTTGTCCTCGTTGGTGTTCCAATTTATATCTGTCATCCCTAGAAGGAAACTTTCTGGCTTGAACGGTATCCTCTTTTTTAGCACCTTTTGGCAGATCTCTGCAATGTCTTTCCAGTATGATTTTGCTATTTCACAGGACCACCACATATGCATAAATGTTCCTCTGTCTTTCCTGCACTTCCAGCATCTGTTGCTCTGATTTTCGTCGAATTTTGCAATCTTATGCGGGGTGACATACCATTGGTAAAACATCTTGGTCCAATTTTCCTTAAGGTCATAGGCATAGGTGTAGTTCATTCTTTTATTCCATAATGTTTCCCATTCTTCTAGAGGTATTGTTCTTCCTACATCTTTTGCCCACTTAATCATGCATCCCTTTATCAGATCTTTTTCTGTACTCCACTCCAGTAGTTGTCTATATATTTTTGTAATCATTTTTTTCTTACTATCAAAAATCCTTTGCCATGTAGAGTTCTTTTCCTCAAATCCTTCCTTTTTATCTCTTAGGTAATGATTGTTGATCTGCAAATACTGAAACCAATTCAAATTTGGGAATTTCGTGGATAGCAAACGGAGGCACTTCTGTAATTGCACAATTGCATAATTTTAGCATTCTGGCAATTCCCCACAGTAGCATAATTTTGAACAATTATGGCAAAACATTTTTTTTAAAAACAACTGGGGAACAGACTAAAGTAACATGGCTTCACCCTGCTTGAGAACAAGGAAGGAGGAAGAGCAGGACTAAGTCTACAATATTGGATGTGCAGAATATTGGATGTGCAGCGGAATGAAAGGATCACACTAGAAACAATAGTTGAACCGCAGCAATATTGGAACCATTGATGGGTTTCTTCCCATCAATGAAAAGATGAAAAACAATAATAATGGAAATGTAAAAACTGAAGCATCATGGTTTCAGATGATAAGGAAAGACCAACCAGGTAAAATTTTGCAACAAACCTATTGTTATAAAGTCCTGAGTTTGTTGGACCAATGATATGCTTTGGTTTCAGGCACCTTCCCATACTTCTTGTTGAATGAGAACACAGTGCACTGGATCTCCAGCAGGTGTCTTTGTGTATGTCTCGCTGTGTTTTCATGCTCTTGATCCACAAAACTCTATTTTATTCAAACCCGTTTTGCTGTATCACTATTAGAGAGGGAAGTTGCACCTGTACAACTTCTTACAACACCATTTCCTGACAAAAATAACCTTTTCAATAATAATATCAATCCTTTTGTTCCTCACTCCCTCCCTCTCTGGTTTTTTTTGTCAGAGTTATAACACAGGACAGAAACAGAATTTTTGGCAGGTGAAAATTCAGCAGGTAAAACTTCATTCCATCTTTTACATGTCTTTGTGTCATTAGCATTTTAAAGTACAAGAGCCTGGCTGGTTGATAAAACAGGAAAAAAGTTTGACTCAAGGATAAAAAAGTATGTTCCTATTTATTTCTCTCGTTCTTGCCACACACAGAGAATTCTCAAGTAGTCAAATTGGGTACCAGGATAGAGAGCTATGCAGAATAGTGGAGCCTAGGTGCTTATATTAAGTTATAGGACTATAGAGTATAACTAATGCCTAGGGTAAAAAGTGTCATATAAATGCCAAGCAGCCTGTTAATAGGAGTTAATTTGTTTTTGTACTGTAAGCACTTTTCATCTATAAGTAATTGAACACAGTCCTGTTTTTTTTTAAAATTAGGCTTCTTAAGGACAACCTTAAAAGGGTTAACTGTGCTAGTAGTTTACTGTATTAGTCCCACTTGAATTTGACATAAAACTGTTTTCATAGCACAACTGAATACCAGCATATTTGTGGTTGAAGTCAGATGTTTTTAACTATATTGGATTTAACCCACAATGTACTCAGAAAGATATTTCCATTGTTTCAGCCAGCTCTGGATTAAGCTGTGGCACACCAAGCCCTGTTGCGTTTATATACATTGGTATCTTTCTTACTGGGCAAAGAAAATTAGATTCTATACATTGTTAGAAAGCAATTAATTCCACCCCACAAAAAACGTTATTGTAAGATCAGTTACTATATATTGACTCTAATTACCTGCTAGAAAAAGTTCGGAGAGCCAAAGTCTGTTCTTATTTATATTGGTGTAACTTCTAGAATTATTACCCTATAAAAGAGTATAGATAGGTGTATTGGCGTGAGTGTTGGGCTAGGATTCTGGGAGACCAGGGTTCAAACCTAGAGGCAAAAATCCTATGGATAGTCATAAGTGGACAATAACGACCATAGTGAATAGGAAAATATTTCCTGAGATATTATCCTAATGCGGAAGACAATGTTAAACATCATTTCCTTTACAAGTTTCTCTAGTCCATGCTGGCTAAGAATGAGGGGAGTTGAACCCTAGAACATCGAGAGAGCACCATATTGGGAATGGCTGACCTTGACTTGACACTACCTTACCTTGAGTCAGATCATGGATTTTCCCCCACTCCATCTAGCATAATATTATTGACTGGCAACCACTACAGCTTCTGAGATAGTCTTTATGGACTGAACTTAGCTACCAAAAATCATTTGACTGATGATGCTAAGGACAGAAACTTGGACTTTACTACATGAATTATGAAACATGTGTTCTCTATTATGAGTATGGATGTTACCAGTTTTTAATGTACCGCCCTGGAATTTGATTTGGTAAAGTGAAATATAAAAAATGTGACTGAGTTATGACCCCTCTCTCAAAACATTTTTTTTCCTAATTTTATTCTAGGGCTGTCTTTCTCAATAAAAAATGACCCCAAACTAAAGTGACTACCAAGACCACCACAATTAACACGATTAACTAATATCATGTAACAGCTTGTCCAACTAACTAAAACGAAAACTTATTTTGACCAGACGTTTTAGATTAATGTTAAAGTTGATTCTGTTTTATCTAAAGGCTGGGAGCTGATCCAGGAAGCCTTTGTCCCAATTGCCTAAGCTTTGATATAAGTCAGGCACTATTCCAGTTAGTACTCCAGTTCCATGATCCTATAGATTAAACTGCACAATTTACTTCTTAAAAGGAAAAAGGACATAGTTTTCCACTATTTTCTTTTTAAAGTAAATAGTATTTTTTTTCTCTTTTTAAAACTGAAAAGTAGAGGTTTGAATAATACATTAGAAAAGGGACTTTCTTCTAGTTATTCAGTGCACTGTGAACACAATAATTCATCTTCTCTCATTGCTCAAAAGTAGCTCATTGAGTTCGTAATTAATGGTAGCGTACTAACACATTTTTAAAAATTGCTTTCCAGACCTTCCAGCATCACCTTCCTGCCACAGCCATGTTTTCAGCATATTAAGTAAACATTATTTGTTATTCTAAAAATATAATGTTAGCAAAAGTTACTGAATTGCTTTTTGAAAAAATATGCCAGCACCCAGTAGTAACATGTCACAGTTATAATGAACTTTAACAGAACACTTCCAATGTACGTATGTGTGTGTCTGTGTATGTGTTTGTGTGTGAGGAATGTTGGCTAACATTATACATACACAAGGGATGTTTAAATTTTCATTCCTGCACAGGAAGCTTCCAAGAAAACCAGGACCCTTCCCAAACTGTAAATAAATTTGTTCATTATTTCCCAGTGGTTACTCCAATATGAATTAGGCAGGAAGACTTGTTGATTATGCAATCCATGAATCATTTTGGTTAAACGGGCTTTATTCACTTGGAGTGGATGGGACTAAAACCTATATGCCATTGAAGCCTATGTGCCCATTTACCCGGGGGGTGGGGGTGGGGTTGGTTGGTGGATTGTAGCATTTGGGTTAGGTCTTTCTTGGGGGTCTACGATCACTGTCTCACCCTCAATTAGCAATGGGAATCATGCATCTGCCCATGCTGATTCCTGTTACTGCCATCCTGCAGAACTTCCCCAGCTGGTGGGCTGGAGGTGGGCACCAATGCATGGCAGATGAGTCTTCTGAAACACGGATCCTTGCCCTGTGCCATGCCAAGGCTCTAAAAGCTCTAACCAATAAAGTTTCCAACAATGCATTCTCTCTATGTTAATGTAACCTTTTCATCCAAACCCTCCTTATCTTTACTTTTTTAAAAATTAAACAATAACACTAGCAACCAACCAGCACACAATGTTTATTTCTGGTTTACCAGAGTGGTACAATAGTACATGTAATTTATCATGTAAAAAATCATACCACCAAGTTACATGAACACTTCTTTGTATAGACACCTACTTGAACATTAGTGTAGTAAGCTCCTGTCTTGAACAATATAAACACCACCTCATCAGGCAAACAATATGCCGCTGCCCTCTCAGGGTTGAACTTTACTTGTATAGTTCTCTTACAGATGACAGGCACTGATTAAGCAAGTCCATAGCTTCTCAAATGAGAAATAATAATAATAATAATAATAACAATAATAATATTTTTTAAAGGAGAAGAAAAATTGGATATTACCTGCATATTTACAACACCTGGAGAATTGGGTATGAAGATGTGGACAGGCATGGAGGACAAGATGTCTATTTTCAACATGACTATTAAATTATTACATAAGCAATCAACAACTGTATTTATGCACATACAGTGTGCATAACATAAGCTGATGAGCAGCAGATGCAGCTCTTCGCTTGCCTCACTGGAAGATTTCAAAGATTTTATTAAAATAGCTACATCTGTACTCTAAAACCTTTAGGCAACAGGGAGTCAGCTGCTATTTATCTTTTGGTTTCTTGTAAGGAATTCACACTAGACTCTCAGTTAAATCACTTCCCCCCTATACTACTAGTACAGGAAATTAACTATAAATGAGCAATAAAAACAAATCATTCAGTTACATTTTTCCATTGATATTACCTTCCAATTTTAGAACATTTAGGAAAGGAAATATAGATCAAAATTCAGCTTACAATATATTAGTGAACTGATCCTTTAATTATAGTCTTTCCTGCTTTAGCAAACACCAACCATAAGGCATTTGTCACTTATTTAACTCAGAGTGGTTTTGGTTGGAACTATTCACTTGATTGCTGCAATGGAGTATTGAAGTTATATATTGAAGTTACTGATCAGATGGCTCTGTAGGATCCAGTCTGTTTTAATTTGCTAAAGAGAGAAATAAATAACCACCTCAGTAGGTCTAGTATCCCCTGTCTTGTCATATTTTGAATTTACAAGACTTACAATCTCAGTAATGTTAAGTACATTGCTCTGGACCCCTGATGGTTAGAAAAGTAATCTATAGACACTTGAATTGATGATTAAGCCCAAAGGCATAATAAAAAAAATCATACTATATGCTGTCTGAAGGTTTTCTTCAAATCACAGAAACACATTCACATATAGACCACTAGCATTTTCTCTTGTTTGAATAATGAACTTGTAGCATAGTAAACCAACTCACAGTCAGTCTTTTACTTGTGGCCAGAAATGGGGAAATAGGCTGGATTAGTGCTGAATTTGCCATAGAATCTGTCTTTACAGCCATTTCCCATGGTTCTGTTATCAGGAGGCAATGAAAGCCTCTTTAGGGCAGAATGAAATGCAGATATAGGACAGTGACACCTGGCTTCAGAAAGGATCTAGGAATCTTACTAGACCACAAGCTAAACATAAGTTTGGTGTGGCAGCTTAAAACATGAATGTGGTTCCAGGCTCCATCAATAAGACTGTAGTGTCTAGACTGAGGGAAGTAACAGTGCCACACTATTTTGCTTTGATCAGACCTCACCTGTAAAACTGTCAATTTCTGGGCACTACAATTCAAAAAGGCTATTAAGAATCTGGACCACATTCAGAGGAGGGTGAAAAAAATGAGAAAAGATCTGGAATCCCAATCCTATGTGGATAGCTTAGGTAGTGAGTACATGTAGCTTGGAGAAGAGAAGATTAAGAAGGAATATGATAACCATATTTAAATATTTGGATGTCATATTGAGGAGAGAGCAAGCTTGTTTCTGCTGCTGAGGACTGTAACACAATGGAGCAAAGAGATCCCACCTAAACATTAGGAAGAACTTCTTGATTGTAAGAGCTGTTTGTCAGTGGAATATGCTGCCTGGTGGTAGTGGAGTCTGCTTCTCTGGACGCTTTCAAACAAAGGTTGAATGTTCACCTATCAGGACTGCTTTGATTGGACTCAATGGCCCTCATGTTTCTTCCAGTTCTATGATTCCATGATCTTAAAAAAAAACCCTCAAGAAAATTGTATAGGAGGTTGCTAGAAAATAAAGACAGAAAGAGGGAGAGAAACCAGTGAAGTAAAAGGAAAATACCTTCTAGCATGGCTGTTTGAGAAGAGTGCTTGGAAGTGCACACCAGTAGTAGTTGCAAACTCCTGTGATAGTGAGGTGGTTAATTCACCCTGGGTAAAAGTTCAATTTTTAAAGCAGCTGTTTGAGGTTCTGATTCAGAACTTTGAAGAGACCCTTGAACATTTAGTATATTAAAACATGAAGTGGATTCCCCACCTTCCTAACATGCAAGGCACCAGCTACACGTGTGAGCTAAAGGGTGAAGTCAGTACATTCAATCCCTTCCCCAGTATGACAGCTCTTCTGGAGAGCTTACTAAAGAATTTATATCCCAGTCCTAAATATATATTTATTCTGAGTCAATCTCACTGAGTTGAATGAGATTGCCTTGTTATAAATGCTTACAACTGAAGATCAGATACCAAGCACCAGTGGCTTTTCCCACCAACAAGATTCTTTGAGCTTCACATTCTTTAACAAATTAGACACTGTTTTCTCCATGGAATATTTTAAGATAAAATGCTATTGAATTTGTAGTGTTGCCCACATGAAAAGAAAGAAAGAACTCTAATCATCCTAGGTTACTGGTGTTTCTTTCTTTCAATTAGAATTCCAATGGGATCGGCAACATTTTTTAAAGTGTGCTTTCGGCAAATATATTTTGCTAACAAGCTTAACTTCTAATGTTTTAATTTGCACACCCTTAAAATGAAACTTTTGCCCCTTTATTTTGTCAGATGTAAGGAAAATTGAGAGTCTGTGGCTATTGTTCTGAAGCTGAGCTTGTTAGTGAAACAAAGGCCTATTTTTTTCCAGTCAGTACTGTTTGTGCATTTACCCCAATGACATCTACTTGGAGTTATTCCCGGAAGGGGGAAAAAAGGCCAAACACACTCTTAGTATTTGCTTACTACAGCATAAAAGCACTTCTTAGTTACCAGATCTTTTTTTGGCAGCCTTTACTTAGTTCATGACATCAAAGTGTATAATATTCTCTTGTGAATGAAAGACAACAGATAAATATCATACATACTGTATCACTCTGATATATTAAAGGTTCACAGTATTCCTTCTCAGGCTCAGATCCAAGTTTCACCGTTGTCAATAGAAACCTTATTAAAGCTAATGAATGTCTTTTTAGTTGTCTCTGGTGGACATGGGATCAGGTACTTTTATTACTGTTTTTGCATTCTGGCCAATGTCCTTACACCTGTTCTTGTAATTTTAAAAATATAACGTTAAGCTGCAAAATATGTTGTTCATAGAGCTGAAACACATTAGAGCAGTAAGCCAGAAAACAAGCTCTTCCCATTCAGTTTTCTAGATAGGCTCAAATTCTGCCCATTCAAATCTTTCAAATGATTTGACTGTATTTTTGTTTAGATACAGACATTTGGGATTTATTCTAGAGTGACCCCACAAGAGCCTCTAAACCCAAGGTAGGAACAGGTTTTGTGACTGCACCTCTCAGCCGCCATAGCTAGCACAACTTGTTCTAAACAAAAGTAATTATGAATGATATATCCATACTGATATAAATTGTGTAAACTAGTCAAGAATCAGTGAAAACAGGCAGTACATTGCCTGTAGAGGCCAGAATTCTTGGATATTCCTATCCTTCTCTAACTGTTAATTTTACAACATCTATCTAAATTATTTATTTATTTACTTACTTTATTTATGCCCCATCCTTCTCAACCCTGTAGGGGACTAAAGGCAACAATTAGATGCCAAAAACATACACATAATTAAAAAACATAAGCATTAAAAATAATTAAGGTAAAGGTTTCTCTTGACATTAAGTCTAGTTATGTTCAACTCTGGGGGTGGTGCTCATCTCCATTTTTAAGCTGAAAAGCCAGCGTTGTCCGTAGACACCTCCAAAGTCATGTGGCCAGCATGACTGCATGGAGTGCCATTATCTTCCACGGAAGTGGTACTTATTGATCAACTCCCATTTGCATGTTTTTGAACTGCTAGGTTGGCAGAAGCTGGGCCTAACAGGAGGAGCTCACCCTGCTTTTCAGATTCGAACCAACAATCTTTCGATCAGCAAGTTCAGCAGCTCAGCGGTTTAACCCACTGTGCCACCAGGGGGGTTAAAAAAATCATTAAACATCATAAAACCTTAAAACTAATTATTTAAGCTCACACAATCCAGGATACAAGTCTAAGTGGCCTGAGTTATCAAAGTCACAGTCCAACATCTGGAAGGCCATGTGCTTTCCATTTTCTCCACAACTGTGGCTATGACAATGCCTAGATCACAACCTATTTGTTCCCCACTCTTGTGATACATGAGATGTGTGATTCATTCTCAACAAGCAAATGTGGCTGGCTTTATCTCTACAAACCAAGGTAAGTTTTTGTCTGCTTATTCTGAGCCCTTTGTCAGGACCAAGTTTGAAGGTAGACTACCAAATGCAGAATAAACATTTCCTAAAAATAATAACCAGTCACAACATGGTCTGTCGTGGGATTGTTAAATGCTTTTTAAAAACTTTCATTCCTCAGCAAAGTCATTTATGAAAGTCAGCACTGTTCAGTGACTAAACTACTGGATCATGATTATGGAGATGCACAATCAAATCTCTGCTATATTATGGTAACCCAAACATTTTGTAGGATTTTCTTAGGAAAGGCATATTCAGAGGCACATTTGCCAGCTCCTTCCTCTGAAATATAGACTATAGCACCTGGTATTTATTTGTATTCTCTCAGCATTGACCCTAATTAGCTTCCAAGATCAGACAGAATCTGCTACCTTTAGGATAATTAGGCCCTAGCAATACTCTTAAAAAAGCAACGACACCAATGGCTGAAGAGGAAAAAATGGCTTTATCATTAGAACTCCATCAAAGATAGGAAAGTTCTTTAAGTATACAAAGCTAACTCTGAAATAAGCAAGTTTCCGTTTTGGTAGAATGGCGGGGGAGGGGGGGTTGGAACAGAAGAGGTAGTAAGATTCCTAGGAATATCAGTTTACAACATAGTGATTTGGATTTATGGATAAGAGCCGAGGAGATTTTGGATCACTGGAAACTACTTAACCCTAATTCTACTACTCTTAAGACATTTTTAGTTCTTTAAAAGTGCTTTTTTTTATCGTGTCAGGAGTGACTTGAGAAACTGCAAGTCGCTTCTGGTGTGAGAGAATTGGTCATCTGCAAGGACATTGCCCAGGGGATGCCCGGATGATTTGATGTTTTTATCATCCTTATGGGAGGCTTCTCTCATGTCCCCACATGAGGAGCTGGAGCTGATAGAGGGAGCTCATCCGCCTCTCCCCGCATTCGAACTTGCGACCTGTCGGTCTTTCAGTCCTGCCGGCGCAGGGCTTTAACGCACTGTGCCACCGGGGGCTCCACTTTAATAGTGCTGAGCCCTGTTGCATTTCCAACACAAACATAGCTTTTATTATTCAAGCAACTTGCCTTATTCATGGAATTTTACAAAGGGTTTGCAAGAGGTTGCCATCGCGCTGCAGCCTTGTTTTGCTACTACAGCATGAGTCTTTTAAAAAATTATTTTCAGTCACAACAACAACAAAATCATGTAATATCCTTGCCATGTCTAGAGAAGCTGAATTGCTGAGCCTGTAACAAAAACCTACAATTTTAAAATTAATCAGAAGGATAAAAAATACAATCAAGGAGACATTTTGAATTAGGCTTTCTAGTTTGGTTGTGAAAGGGATTTTTAAAAAATCATGGAGTGACTTTGACGTTGACAAGAAAAAACAACCAGCAACTCTTTGCTGGTTGTGGAACTGATCAGAAAAAGTCAGGATTTACAGCCAATATATTTACTCAGAAATACAGTTGCAATCCAGACATTCTTGAAAAAAATTAAACACATGCATACACAGCAGGATGAAAACATGAAACTTAGAAGCACTACCACTTTTGAAACATTGTTAGGGTGGCGGCAGCAGCCCCAGGGGCTCACAAAATGGGGAAGAACAATACACAGGGCACACATGTTATGAATGTGTGGAGAGAAAGAACATAGTGGGATGCAAACACCAAAACAACAAAAACAAAATCAGACCAAACCAAGCAAAATAAAACAAAAACTCACACAGCAGAGCATGGTACTATTGTTTCTGGATCACAACTCTTTCAATTTGCATGAGTTTGGGGGATTTCTAGCTCAAAAAAACAATTGTTCCAAATTCTGAAAAACACCCTGGACTCCCTGAAATGTGGGCAGTCAATGCAAATTTGTAAGCTGCTTTGGATTCCAATTTGGAAGAGAGGTAGGATATTAATTAATTAATGCATTTCTGCATTTAGCTTATAGCTAAATGCCAAGATTGGTTGTTATGTGATGCCCCTTGTCTAGAAGTGCCCATACAGTTGAAAGTTGGGCAGAGGAATGAATCCTGTTGTGTTCTTGAACGAGCCCTTACTGTGTATATGTGTGCTACTAATAGCTAGTACAAGCCCTGGCAGGTTGCTCTTCCCACTTTAAATTTCACTATGTAACAGTTGCCACTGCATAATAGTCACACCCCCTTTTAAGGGTCCTGAAATTTATTTCTTGCCTTTCCTTCCTTAACAGTCACATTAGAGCTGGCTGGTTCTGGGGCTCTCCCTTCTCCTTCCTGCCTCCTCAGGGATAAGGCAGTTTGAAAAAGAAATTCAAATGGAGCCGGCTAGGTCTGGGGCTTTCCCTCTCATACTCTTGAGGAGGTTCTGTTTGTATTTATCTCCCATGAAATTTTAATGAATGCACATTAAGGCCTGGAAAATAAATAAGTGACTTGTGGGGCTGGAATGTATTGCACCACTGGCATAGCTGCATTAAGATTCCTTTGGAATCCCCCCCCCTCCCCCATGAATGCAGCCCCTTGGTGAAGTGACAATTAAAGATTCTTGAAATAGCTTATTATAATACAATGGATGTTTGGAAAAAGGGAGGCGGAAAGGTACTTTAAGGTGTAGCTTGGTTGTAGTAAAAGGTGCTGTGCGCATTGAAATGATCTTCGGTTAGAGGAATCCAAACAATTCTTTAAGTAACTGTCTTCTTTAAATATACTGCCTCCAGACTGCATCTCTTGACTTATATCTCAGCTAGACATATTCTTGTCAAATCTTTGTGGAACTATTTCCTACTCTTTTACTCTCTGCATTTTCTCATTGTATTTCTGAGATGAATAGAAGACAAAGATAGAGGTTCACGTATTTGACAGCATGCATGTACACACAGAGATCTGTTTCATTATAAGCTCTTCTTTCTTAGCTTTCCTTCTTGACTGCTTTGGCACACGATGTGACCTACAGTACTGTACTTGCTATGATGTTCATTTCTCAATTAGAGACTACAGTTTCGAATTATAACCCTTTTCATGTCAGTAAAAACACCACTACCCTTCCACCCAGCCCTATAACCTGGAATATCAAGGCAGATAACCGGTGGCTCAGTAGGTTAAAGCACTGAGCTGCTGAGCTTGTTGACCAAAAGGTTGCAGGTTCAATTCCGGGGAGCTCTGGTGGGAAGGTAACGGTACTCCATGCAGTCATGCCAGCCACATGACCTTGGAGGTGTCTATGGACAACGCCAACTCTTTGGCTTAGAAATGGAGATGGGCACCACACCCCAGAGTCAGACATGACTGGACTTAAATGTCAGGGGACAACCTTTACCTTTAATTCACAATATCTGCTTTGAACTGGATTATCTTTGTTTATATTGGGCTTGGTCCCCATGTAAGCTGCCCCAAGTCCCTTCGGGGAGATGGAGGTGGGATATAAAGAAAATTAATTAATTATTTCCAACATTTCTACCCCGCCCTTCCCAACCTCCAAGGGGGGACTCAGAGTGGCTTACACTGGTAACAATTCGATGCTGCAATGTACAAAAAATAAAAAATATAACAGCAATTTAAACGATACATAAATCAGTAAATTAAAAACAGTTTAAAACATTATCATCAAGCCGTATAGTCATTTCCAGTCCAGTTCAACCTCCAAAGTGCTGTCATGTCTGCTGTCCAAAAGCCTAGTCCCAGAACCATACTTTCATTTTTTTTCCTAAAAGAAAGGAGGGATGAAGTCAACCTAATCTTGCTGGGGAGCAAGTTCCACAGATGGGAGGGATCACCACCGAGAAGGCCCTTTCCCTCGTCCTCGCCAAATGCATTTGCAAAGCTGATGGGACCAAGAGCAGGGCCTCCCCAGATGATCTTAGGCTACGAGGTGGAACATAGAGGGAGATACGTTTGGACAAGTAAGCTAGGCCGGAACTGTATAGGGCTTTAGAGGCCAAGACCAGCACTTTGAATTGTGCTTGGAAGTAGACCGGCAGCCAGTGGAGCTGACTTAAAAGGAGGTGATACTTACAGGTCTGCACAACTGAGGGTCTTTTTTTAAAAGAAAGTACAGTTTCATAGAAATTCATCAGATTTGTTCCGTCACATACCATTTCTTTCCACAACTTACTTTGATGTATTATCATGGGAATGAATAATTACAGATATTCCCATCTGTAATGTGGAGTTCATGAGATTATAGCCCAAAACACAGTTTTGATTTTTTTTAAAAAAAAACATACCATGGACTTCAGAATGTTCAAAAGAATCTGGATGTTAAGAATGATTATAAATCCAGTGCATCAAAATACAAGAACTTTTTTTTGCATTTCATCTAAAACCTAAGCCCTTGTGTAAAACAATTGCTTTCATGACCTCTATGCCTTTTCTTCCCATTTATTTTCTAGCCATTGTGTGGACTGCTTCCTGTCTGTTCCTATCTCTACTCCTTCCCACAATGTTAAGGCTCTATGTGAATAGTCATTGTTAAAAAAGAAAAAAAAAACCCTCTTAAAATGAAAAAAGTGACGAGGGAGAGAATTATTATTCTCAAAAACTCCTGAGCTTGGCAAAACTGATTAACTCATTTTGTGGTTGCTGTGTATTTTGATTTTTCTGGCATGAAGAAAAAATAAGTTTCTTGTTTAGTGGATCCAGCAAACAATCAGTCACACACAGAAATTGATCCATCAGCTGACATATTTGGCTTCTTTACAGCCCGATTATGGTAAATACATTTAATAACTGCTGAATAACCTATTGGTGCTACAAATGAAGTAATGTGCACACACATGCTTAGGCCTTACTGACTGATGGACAGACTTACAAGCATGTTGAGATTGGTAGAGTATTTTCTTAAGATCTAGAAAATTTGAATTGAAGGTGCAGACAGTTCATTACACCCCGACAATTCCCAAAAGTCTAAAACTAAGAATATATTTGAAATGGGAGGTATGATTGGCATTCCCACAAACAAAACAATGAATATCAAACTACGTTGCTCCCCTCTGTTTTTCCTTTTGTACTTACTAAAAAATTCAGAAACAGAGTATTGCAGTGAAAAAAGGTATGGCGATGGTGAAGCGCCTTAGCCCTTTCCTACATGGGGTGGGTGGGAAACTGTAGAATGACTTTAGCACAGTAACCACTGCAAAGTTCTTCTCCCCATCTCTATAAACTCTTCTGATGCATATTGTAGTTTCTGTAATTGCACTGGTTTCCAAAAGAATGAACATAACGTGTGTGTCCTTGCTCGCTGAGACTGGAGACATTTTGGTTTTTAATTTCCACAAGTTTCTGTGTTTTCCGGATATCATTCTTCACAGGGATTAATGCATGCTGTGAACTCATATTGTTCTTCATTTTCTTTAAGCTGTCCTGGTTTCCTGACAGGCTAAAGAGTGAGTATTGATAGTTCAGCTGCCTGTCTCTATTTTGCCGTCACTACTTTGCTTTACTTCTTTTTTCATGACTTAACAAGGCTCATAAGTACAATGAGTTTTTATAAATAAATAAAAACTTAAGAAGCAGCTAAATTCCCATGTTTCTTTTGCAGTAGTCCACTTCAGAACATAAAGAGTACAGAGTAGGCACTCCAAGGACCTCAGGAAACCTGATTTTTCTTCATGCCAGAAAAATCAAAATATGCAATCATCACAAAATTACACAGATCCTATATTAGAATAAAATCAAGATTTTGGATAGATGGATGGGTTGGCTCATTTTTATGCCACGATTCTATGACTAGTACATCTAACCCCTTAGATAGCAGGAAAACACGTGTTCCTGAGGTCCTTGGAATACCTAGTCTCTATTCTCTATGTCCCAAAGTAGACTACTGTGGTCCTCAGGAAGAGGGAGTTTATGGCCTGCTTGCCTCAGTCCTGCCCACAAGAATTCAGCTTTGTGAGTACACATTACTAAGGTTTTGTGGCAAAGTCTCTTACTCAGGATTCCCAATCTCTTAGATAGTAGAAAAAGATGCCTTCCTGTTTAGTTAATTATTACTTGAGGGAAAACACTAAGAAGGATTTCCTCTTTCTATAAATGACACAAATAGCAACATAGCAACATTTCCCCAATAAGCATTTGAGAAAGAAATATGAACTATGAAATCCATGGGGTTGACAAACAACCTGAAAGTGAATATACAGATAATTCCAGGTTGGGCTTCATTAGGGTTGAGAATAGCCTCTGTCTCTCCCCCCCCCCCCCCCCCCGCCGCCCTCCCCCCCAAATAAAGTCTAGGGTTCAGGAATGATAAATGTGACTATTTTAATGTACTTTTTAAGATAACTATATATATTCAAATCAAATGCTTCTATAAGAACATAAATATATGAAGCTATCTTCCACCAACTCAGGGTGTCTCTACACTGTTGAATTAATACAGTTTGATATCACTTCAACTGCCATGTCTCAATGCTATGGAATCCTGTGATTTGGAGTTTGGTGAGGAATAAGCTCTCTTCACCAAAGAAAGCTAAAGATCTTGTAAAAAAGCATTGGTCCATGGCAGTTAATGTATGGCCCTTCCACACTGCTCCTTTATCCCAGGATCTGATCCCAGATTATCTGTTTATCCCAGATTATCTGGCAGTGGGGGATCATATATTCCAGATCATATCCTGAAATAAAGGGCAGTGTGGAAGGGTCCATAGTATCAAACTGCATTAATTCTACAGTGTAGATGCATCCTATGACCATTAGTCCACCGATCTCAGTATCATTTGAACTGGCTCTCAGTGGTTTTCAGGTCTTCAAAGAAGATAGAATTCTTCCAAATTCGGGTTTGTTCTATGTGCAGATATATACAGCCACAAATTAGGAGATATATGGAGGAGCCGTTCATTTTTCTGCAGGGTGAATCTATTTAAAGTGATCTGTAGTGGGAATACCCCCAAACTCTTCTTGTATGCTGCAAGATTACTTGAACTGCAGGACTCTATCTTTAAAATCTGCAATCATGTCTTCATCTTTGTATTTTTGTCTTGAAACAACAACAAACTTTGGTTTAGGGACTTAAAAGTAGATATAGGCCTTATGTTTATATATCACTAACCGCCAGAAATTAAGTTAAAGGAAAATAAAAGGTTGTTGTTTTCTGCAACCCAAGGACTATTCCTGTATATGTTCTGTGTTTTCATTTGGTGTGGCAAATAATTCTGCCCCACATAACCACTGACCACAAGAGAGATGCACCTGTAGCAACTCAAAGGTTGGCAAGCAGTCTTCTCAAAATCCACATCAATTAATATACCTCCATGTGACCTGGGGCACCTCTGAGCAGAAAGAAGTGGATATGAAAGTATGTTTGTTTTACCTTGACGTGCTATGCAGTACGACATTTCATTCCATATTTATTTAAGGATTTTAGCAGTATGCCAGGCCTGGAGGGAGATGAATGAATGTTTTCATAGTACTATTGCTCAAATTGTAGCCTTCTACTTTTGACTGAATGCTCAAAGCTGGCAAAACCTTGGTCCTTGACTACTCACAGGTGTGTAAGAAAGTAATTTATATGTTGCATTCTTTTGCAGTCAATTGCACCTCCTAACATTCCAAAACACAGCACTTATTTTACCACAGATTCATCCATCACAGAACAGATGCCAATTTTGTGTATTATGAGACATGGTAAACATCTCATTAAAATAGTCAATACAAATGAATAAATTATGTTCCCTAAAAGGGCACAATCTCCACAAACACTAACAACTTAATATTTCACATAAATGGCTAAACAGATCTGTGTTTATCTCATTTTTTCCACACATTTCTAGGACAATACTTTTTCAAGTAGTATTACATGGGGAATTGACATAATGGGAAGCAATAAACGCTTGAAAAGCACAAGTTAACTGGTTTCCTGGGAGCCCTCATGTTTCTGTTGCTAAGAATGCTTTACCTTAAGGCCTAGCAATAGGGAAGTGGGGGCTATTAGGTATGATAAGTGCAAGATGTAGTAAGATCAGGACCCATTACACAAAGTAAGCATTCACAGTATAGTTGATTTTGCCCAGGGGCGCTCTTGAGGTGCTCTTGGGGGAAAATAGACCTTGACATATGCGAGTTGTAGTTACTGGGATGTGTAGTTCACCTACAATCAAAGAGCATTTTGAACTCCACCAATGATGGAATTGAACCAAATATGGCACACAGAACTCCCACGACGAACAGAAAATATATATCAGTGATTGGTTTGTGGGGGCTGCCAAAATACTCTTTGCTTACCGTTGAAAATTACCTAGGGCTGCCTCTGAGTAAGATTAAGCATGCACCTACACTGTAGAATTAATACCACTTTAACTGCTATGGCTCAATGCTATGGAATCGTGGTCTCACACTGATGTTGCATTGGGGGCTGTGTGGTGGTGGTTGGGGTGTGGAAGGATGGGTGTGTTGTTTTGTGGTGTGTGCTGAGGAAGGCATTTAATTTCATTGTGCAATAGCACAATGACAATAAAGCTGTTCTATTCTTTTCATGGGAGCTGTATTTTTATAAAATCTTTAGCCTTCTCAGCCAAAGAAAGCTGGTGTCTCACTAAACTGCAAATTTCAAGATTGCATAGCATTGAGCCATGGCAGTTAAAATGATGTTAAACTACATTAATTCTACAGTGTAGATGCACTTGCAGTCTCAGAAATTAAGAGTTGGGAGGAAAGGAGGTGGTAGCATGAACTGGGGACAGAAGTACCTACAGAAGTTAATATATAAATGCCCACATGAAGCACCAGTTTAAAATGAGTTTAATTTGCTTTTCATAGATTTAATTAAACATTTGCTTTCCACCTTCCCAAGTAAAACAAATGGGTATTTCAAATGGACTAAAGCTGACAGTTTTATGTATTCTGAGGAGTGTGCAAGTGAGTTTAAAAACTCCCCGAAGGTTAAACAGAAAATGTTGCCCGGATTAAGTTAATGAATTTCTATGTTTAAGTCTGTAGATGCAGAAATTCTTGCCCCTGACCTCTTTGATTGCATTAAGTCCCTTCATAGGATTAGTGCATGAATGAGGCTGATAGTGCAATGTTATATATATGTTCTTATATTCAGAAAAAAATCTATTATTTTGTATTAAACATTGCACTACATGCATTAATGTATTTACAAGCTCTGCACACTCAGAAAGTTATCACTGTCTACTGTGGTGTTTTTTTTAAACTGTCACAAGTTTCTTGAGTGTCACAAATGAAACATGATCAAATTAAAGGGTTCCATTAACAGATAAAAAGAACAATCACAGCTATACCCACTTTGAAGCAAGCTAACCTGAGTATTCTCAGTCAAGAGAACAAAAAATAATGGCCTGAAAGAGGATTTTATGTATATTGAATTGAGGTTTCAGGATGCATAGATCAGATTGCTGAAACACTACTTCTGCGATACAATCCCAAGGACCCCCATGGGTTATTCTAAACAAAGTTTAACATGATTGACCTGCATAAAAAAGCATGTTTGAGGAGGAAACAACTCTTTCTGCGCTGAAATATTTTCTGTGTAAAAAGTGTTGCTTCTTTCACATAAAAGCCAACCACATGAACATTTTGTGAAGAATAGGTCTTAGATTACAAATAGGCTTCAAGAACTTTCTCACGGGGGAAGAACATTATTTTGCTTCTTTCAAAAAGAATGTCAGGAAAATATTACATCCGTAGGTATTTTGCTGGCTGAGATGTTGGACAAAATGGTTACCATCTCTATTTTAACTACAGAAGCTGGTAGGACTGGCAGTTGAATTTCACTTCAATATGGTAACATGGCAATATTCTCTTCCATATCTGAGGTAAAATACAAGATTAAAGAGCATAGAACAAGTTATGTGGCATGTGCAGCCCTGTCCTCCATTTGAAGGCAACATTTGAGTTGCCCCACAATCCATTTGAGTTGTTTCACAATCTCTGCTGCCTAAAGATACTTACAACTATATTTTCCCAATGCCCCCATCTGGTGGTATAAAAAAGGACTAAAATGCTATATGCAAAAATCTGGTCAATTGCAATAATTTACACAACCATTTTGTGCCCAAAGTCAAATAAATAGTGAATAGTGTGCTTGAGGACAGCAGGTGTGCACTAGTTTTGTTATTTTTAATCTGTCCTACATTTATAGGGTTAATTTAACCCACATTTGTGGAACTTGGGGTTCTCACAGGAATGTAGAACTGGCCATTATATTTGTTTCCTTCCAGGACAGAGCCACTACATTTGCTATTGGAAGGAAGAATGAAAATGATGGTTAAAATGACAACTGTCATACATTGTTCTTCTGAGTCAGTGATGCAGCTGACCTAACAAGTTAGTTGACCTAAATCCAACTGCTAACCATAACAAGATTAGACTTATTGAATCAACTGCTGAATTGCAAGTCAATACTTATAGAACTCCCATTGGTCTACTCTCTCTGGGATTTAGGCTTTCTATCCATTAATACACACTTAAAAAAAAATCCAATTGCTGTACCAAACGCTTTAGGACCTCTAAATGTTTTGTAATTTATCTTCCTCAGCAGGCATTTCTTTTTTTAAAAGGCTGAGTGTTGTTATTGATCTAACACCATTACATATGCTATAAAAGTTTCCTTTTCACATTCTTCCCCGCTCTTACTGAAGTCGACTCCTCCTAAGCTCTCAGCCAAAAATAGTAGTATTAGTAAATAGAAGAAAGTATAAAGTGACAGCTGGCTTATCTAATTGTGCCTTGGTAACTGAGTATCTGTTCTTCTACTCAAGGACCACTTACTGCCCTTTAACCAAAACAGCTGCAGAATATATTAACTGTTACGAGATGAAATACACTATTTGATTTAAGATGGAGTGAGGAGGGGGAAGGAGGCCAGCAGAAATCCTCCTGCAGCAGTTTGGCATTAACTGGCTTTGACATAAATTGCACGTGGCATGTACCATCTGGCTTCTTAAAGAAACCAGGCACAGCTTGGGCTTTCTTGAGATATTCCACTTCTTTCCGTGACTGACTATAATCAGAGCGAAGTAGGCTTTAGGAACAGAGATTTGCTGCAGGTAGCAGTGCCAGAACACACAAAAGAAGCTGTGCTTGCTTCAAGGCACGGGGATATGACCAACATTAAACAAACATTTTGGAGAGTATGGAAAGATAGGGAACAACAGGAAATCCATTTTCCTTGGGTTCTTTAAAAAATAAATCTCTACTGCTACTACTACTACTAGTATGAGAGCAAAGTAGTAGCCAAACTGCACAATAATATTACAAGGATGTGGAACAACACTTCCTGAATGCAACAGTGCCTGTTTTTGTATATTTATATGAGGATATAATATTCTGTATTTTTATATTTTTGAATATTTCTATGTATTTGTGTCCAGCCCCTTTATTGCTTCCAAGGTACCTGCCTATCAATATTTGAAGGTTCAGAACTTCAGGGAAATTTTTTAAGACAATCAAGTTAGATTATACTCACCAATTTTCACAAAGGGGCCTTGGTTGCTACTAACACTTCTTTTCAAAAATAAAGAAATAAGAAAGAATTCTTGAGTTACTAAGTTCTCTGGCATGCTTTCTTTGGAGTAGAGCCCACTGAACGCAGACTAATTTTTGAATAAATATGCACAGGATTGTTTGCCTGATCATCAGGAGCAAAATATACATCTGCATAGATCTTTCATTCTTTCTCTTGATAAGTCAGTTTCGAACTAACTGTTGAATCTACTGTGTATGGCTAAAAACAGGTTAGTATTATTTATTATTATTTAATTTATTTATTTATTTCAGAGTTTTATATACCGACCTTCTCACCTCTTTTGAGGGACTCAGCCCGGTTTCCAACCATAAAAACATATACAATCGGTAAAAACATCATAGTTCATATTACAATAACACATTAAAACAACAAATATATCCAAAACTACAGTGGTCAGTCGTCATACTAAAAAACAATTATACGTCATCTTCCATCCATGTCTTAGGGTGTTGTCTAACTCATCAAAAGCCTATCTCCATAACCACGTCTTCACCTGTTTCCTAAATGCCAGGATAGAGGGGGTGGTTCTGATCTCCTGTGGGAGAGAGTTCCAGAGTTGCGGGGCCACCACCGAGAAGGCCCTGTCCCTCATCCCCACCAGACGCGCTTGTGAGGCCGGTGGGACCGAGAGCAGGGCCTCTCCACACGATCTTAATAATCTTGATGGTTCATAGGGGAGAATACATTCAGAGAGGTAAACAGGGCCGGAGTAGTTTAGGGCTTTATAGGTTAACACCAGCACTTTGAATTGTGCTTGGAAGCTAATTGGCAGCCAGTGGAGCTGGTGCAACAGCGGAGTGGTGTGCTCCCTGTACCCAGCACCCGTTAGTAGTCTGGCTGCCATATCAGAGGTCTGCTATAGAACAAACAATGCATTGTTACTTAATTTCTGAACAGCAAAAAGTTTTCAAAAATGCAAATACAAATATGAAATTTCAAAGTATTTAAAACTTGGGACAACCATTCTTAGTTTTAGGATAGGCTCTTGATGGAGACAACATTCTTGTGGACCAGGGCCATTTTTAAAGCATTATTGTAACTTTTAATAAAACACCATAAAAAAGTGGTAACAATTCCCATTTTCATGTTTAAGTTACTGCCAATCATCTTTGACGCAAATTTGGAAATGTTAATTTTTGGATTACTATCCTCAGAACTTGGCAGACCGCATGGACAGATTTTCAAGAATGGTGGTGTCTCACTAAGCTGCAAATTTCAAGATTGCATATCATTGACTATGAAGCCTTCCAAAGTTAAATATCATTTGTGTTTTTACTTTGTCTACATGCAGAATATCTGAAATTGCTCCAATTAATTCAGTGCAAATTCACATTAACAGATATTTACACATTGATTCAGTCCAAGTTTTAGTCACTTTTGTTGCTCTAAGAAACTGCACAACAGAATGTGATCTTTTTTAAAATGAACTTTGATTGTGTAAAGCATGGCACAAATTTGCTACACATTCAAGGATCTGCTCTGAGAATACCATTTTGCCCGATGTTAACAGTCTGCCTTCCTCAAACTGTTGAAATAAAGGTAAACATGCAGAATCTGCAAAAGTAATTCTAAACTTCGGAGGGAGAAGGGCGGGGTATAAATATAGGAAATAAATAAATAAACTTCTTTCCTCCTAAGTGAATACATCTGGATTTTTTTTATTTTTTGATTAAAGTTTCTAAATTATTGTGGAGTCCCTTGAGGTGGTCCAGGTAGATAGGGTTTATGAAACTAGGGAATGCCTAAAGTGCCATTCCACAATGACTTCTGCAAACACAGCTATAATCACACCTAGTTTCCTTAATCAGCATAGCCATATGAAATGTATCAACGACTTCCTACAACAGCACTGACTACTGCAAATGTGGTGACGGGTCAGAAACAAATCTTGAGTGTCATATGTGAATGAATGGTGCACAAGGGATCTAACTACTTTCTCCTAGTTAGCAGCAAAGTACAGAATTCATAGGCCCAGAATGAAAGATATTAAGATTCTTGGCCACATTTCAATTTCTTTATGTTATTCTGAATCTCTAAAGTGCTGAATTGTATAGCCAAGTAATTGGTAGAATGCAAACTGACTTAGCTACATATCATTTGCATTGAAATCAATGTAAAAAGTCAAGAGTACATTAAATCCCACTGATTTCAATAAGAACTCTTAATAATTTAGGCTGCTATCCTATGTCATTGCTATGTATCTTCATTTCCAATTTATGGTGACCTTTAAACAATTCAGTATGTGGTTGTCTTGACATAATTTCTTCAGAGAGTTTACCCTTGCCCTCCTCTGCAGCTGAGAGAGTGTGACTTGTTCAAGGTCGCCCAGTAGGGGATTTGAATACTGCTTTCCCAATGCCCTGGCAAACCAGATTTGCTTCAATCCTATATTTGGTATGAAATCTCATTTAATTTAAAATATGTTAGTACCACCATAATGAGACTCTGAAAAAGAAGGGGGGGGGGGAAAGCAAAGATATGAATCATGGACTGATAAAATTTGGTTAAAAGTCGATTTTTCAAAAACTCAAAATACATGTCAGTTCACTTGCTAATTTGAACAAAAATATTTTCCAGTGCTTAAAACTGCTGGGGGGGGGGGGGGGGGATGGACAGCAAAATTGTCGTTTAACATCTCTGAGACACTGCAGGAGGTATTTTGAGCAAATTAGGAGCATATTGTTTGTGGATCCAAATATGTATGTAAATGCTTCTCCTCTTTTACAAAAGTATTTAAATCGGCTCTAGGAAACTGTGGAAAGCATCAATCGAAAAGAAAAACATCATTTGTCTTACTCACCTCATACAAGCGTTACAACACATAAAAGGGAGTAGAAAATTGGCTCATAAGAGCAGACTATTTGAAGCTCTAGTTTGGAACTTCCTCATTAAGAAACAGGAAAGAACCAAGCAATTTTCCATAACTGGATTGCTCTAAAACTACCCAAAGCAAGATAATGTACTAAGCTTGTTTTTATCTTTCTGCTTCCCCTTGGCATTTTAGTTCCACTTCAGATCCCAATTCTTTGAAGATGCTATCTAGCTAGTTAGAAAGAGGCAAAGGACTCCGTCTTGATATGCATTGTCTACAGCACTTAACTGAGGAAACGTGCTACCTGACACAGACCAAGAGGGCTATGACAGGTTCAAGGAATTCCCGCAAGAGATTTCCTGCTGCTACTACTACAGTCTTCTGAATTCCTACAAAATGCAAGAATTGCTTTTACTTTAAAATATAGTGCACAATATGACCATATCCATCTTCATACCATGAAGGATGGTTCAACCTCAGTGGTTCACTAACAGTTTAAACAGGAGGGTGAATAAGTTATACCTTGTTGGTCATTTGTGAATTCACACAATGGGTTCCTGCACCTGCCCTCTCTGCCTACAATCCTCACAGAAAATTCTTGAGCCAAGAGATTTGGTGGGAGCCAAATTCCTAAATATGAATGTCAGCTTGCCCATTCCAAAGCTCCTCAGTTCCTTTTAACTTGCCATATCAGTAGCTTTTCTTGGAGGATTTGCTGAGTGTCACAATTCAATTTTCTTTTCTATTTTCCTGCTTCTAGTACGACTTCTTTCTTTGTCCTTTACTTCTTTTTCTTTTGACTATTGCCAAAAAAATGTTCATTTCACAGAGATCACAATGAAGAACCAAGTTTGGTTGCATGTGGTTTAATCAGAACTGAAGCTCATTAGAGTATCTGCTAGGAATGGATTTTGAAAATGAAAAGTAGCACAATTTTCTTATTCAGTGGAACAGCAGTTCTGCTTTCTGTGGAAGCAATTTATGTAAAGAAATTTGTAAATGTGCTCAAGTAGTGCACCATCTCTCCAATGCCCATTCACAAAATGACTGTTTTCCCATTGTCCCAACTAAATGCATACTCTTTTCATGTTTTACACATTATCAAACACAAATTTCACCTTTGCTTGGCTCTGTAGTATGCCCAAGATACTTTCTTTGTCCCTCTCTGCCTGCAAGCCTTTATATTTGCAATTCATAAGCTTATTTACACCAACCTGTCAACTTCATTGCCTGAGAGAATAATGTTTCACTCACTCAAGAATAAAATGTATTGCTGTCTTCAGTGGAAGCCAGGAAATATGGATATGGGCGTAAGTATAAGGAGCATTTTCCCTGCTTGGTGCTGCATTAAAATGAATCAATGTGCATAGAGCTGCTGTCTTGCATCTCAAACAGAGGATTGTGTAAATTTTCAACATGAAAAGAAGCTATGATTTTTTTAAAAGGTGAGGGAAGCCTTGACATATGGCAATGTGAAGGCTAACAGTTTTATTTCATATATGACAGCTCCACTACTAATGAACAGATACTGAGGTACACAAAGAACAGAAACATAAACATGCATAGGTTAAAATGATGTGTGCAGAGGCATGTCTAAAAAGTCTGCAGAGAGTCTGTGGTGGCCATTTTTAATAGGGGCTTACTATATTAGGATCCAGTGAGCCGAAAGGTTAGCGGTTCAAATCCAGGGAGCAGGGTGAGCTCCCACCGTTGGCCCCAACTTCTGCCAACATAGCAGTTCAAAAACATGCAAATGTGAGTAGATTAATAGGTACTGCAGTCTTTCTGCAGAGAGAATGACTCCTTTTTAAAAATGGCATATGTCACTCCGGTCCGGTTCACTTAAAGCGGCCAAAATGAATACATTTTCTGGGCTGCCCATGTCAATGATGTTTGGGACAGAAAAGAGGGCAAGGAAGGAGGGAGTCCTCTGCAAGTTTTGCTTCCACACCCAGCCATACCAATTCCTAATAGAGCAGGGTTGCTTTTCTTGCTCTCTCTCTCTCCCCCCCCCCCAAACTTTTTAGGGCATTCTCATTCTTTTTTCTCATATATATTTTTAACTTATCTTTATTTGTGTAGATTGCAAGATCAGTAATGTAATTTACACACACATATATTGTAACTCCTTGAATTAAAAAGTCCTCTCCTTCTCTTTAGCTCTTCCTAAGTATGTTCTCTCTATGCATTTTTAAAATGAGAAGAAAAGATTTGTTACATGCCCCTAGATTTTACCTTTAACTGAGAACAAAATCCATAATTTTGGTCCCCAAACCTGCCCTTGACTTATATGTGAGGTCAACTTATACACGAATATATACAGTAACCTTCTTTTTTGTGCTTCTAGAGGCCTCTTTGGGCTGGCATGCTCAAGGAGTACAGGTCCAATTTGCTTCCAGGTGCTTAAAGAAGCTAAAGGCAAGTCTCATTTCTGCTTCAATTTACATCCCTGTCCTCAAATTTATCCTTATAGGGTATATTCACATACCTTATATGGTATATTCCAATGTTTTTTTTGTTTCATATGAAATGATGCAGCAACAATAACTTATATAAATAACTCCTACTATTATTCCTTCTAAGCTTATAACCTTTCCTCCCACTTATCAGGTGTTTTTGCAATTATTATATAGTACAAATGAATCAACTTATTTCTCTCTGCTGTTAATTAGATATTCAGAGGAGTGAACTAGACTTATTTCAAAATGTATTTTAATTAAATGTATTCAGACTTTTCCTGCATTCTGAAATATTCTCCAAAAGATAACTTCGGTATCAGGAAGTCAAAAAATATTGTTTCTTTAAAAGAGTCATTTAATATTACATACTACTGATCAATTTTAATAAGGGCTAACAATATTTTAAGATATAAAAATAAACTAGCTCTCAGATATCATCTGTACAGATTTAGCAATTAAAACTGATATGTTTGTACAAGGGAGACTACATCACTCTCTCACTGGTTTAAACTGTTTAAGGACTTTATATTAAATCTGGTTCAACTCCAACTTACCTGGAAGACTGAGACTGTAAAAATAGTGTTTTCTATATATATGTCCTCACAGAAATAAAGGCATTAGTGCTTAAAACCTCACATACCGTATAAGAATAGAGCAGCAAGACTGATTTAGAAGTTATAGGAAAAGGGTGTGTACAGACTCACAATATATATATTTTAAATGCAGCCAAGCCTCAAAGTATTTGGCAAGAGGAAATTAGAGTCACAGAGCAGGCAGTAACCAACCTATGTCTCTCCTTTTGAAAATTATTGTTTTGACAGAGGAAAAATCCAGGTGAATCCTCTTAGTAGAAGACAGATAACAGAACCTACTAAAAACTTGGGAAAGTGATTGTTTTAGATTACAACTCACAGTATTATATTGGCCATACTAGCTGAAGGATTCTGGAATTTGTAGTCCAAGAAAAGCAATTTTTCCAAGTTACATTCATGCCCTTACTGTGAATAATGTTTCCCAAAAGACAGGCAAATACTACACCAATGTTCAGCTTACTGCCCATTCTCTGAACTGCACATTGTGCCACAGAAACGCAATGCAGCAATAATGCTGCAGAACTTCTTATAGTCTTCTCCATGCTTCTTGCACACTGGGAACATGTGGAGAATGAGATCAGTCTGCCACATCAGAGCCATGATCAGAGATACTATACCTATCAATATTATAAAATGCTGGCATGAATGATTCTTTCATTGCCTTTTTCAATATAGTGGGCATAATTCCAATTTGGAGTCACATATCAAGAAATTAAACCATTGATCTTTTGAAACCTGAGGACAGCAGGGTAATTGAATAAATATTCAGTTGAGCTCATCTGTGTCCTTGAAAATGTTATAATTGTCTAAAAAGATCAGCTTATAATTGAAATACAAAATTCTGAGAAAGTGTCTCCTAATAATATTTTGGCTATGGCATTTATTGTTGGGGAGCTCAAGCAGAGTGCATTGAAAAAGAAACTTTTCTAGCTCTGATTCTTATTGCCCTTGAAGGTTTTGAACTAAACTTGGCTGAATACACCTTGGGGTTTTACATGGCAGAACATAATTCCATATCCCTTCTTTTGACCTAGAGTATTCTTAGAGACTTTGGGAAAGAGACTTTGCTTTCATAATGAAAGTTTGGTTAGTTCTCGTTGTGTTTGGGTCAGGAAATAATTTTTCCTCAGGCTATGCTTCCTCAGGTGCTGCACGTGGCATAGCTCGCTTGGCTTAGCCATCTGGACTTGCTTTGTATAGTGCACCTGGGCCCCTCTCTAATTATCTGCTCATTCAGAAATATAATGAGGTGGATATGGGATAATCTCTTAGGGATATGTGGATATGAAAAGATTCAGACTCAATGCAGACATGTGGGCATTCACCTTCAAATGTCTTCCAAGCTCCATGATATTGGATTAGCTCTCAAGGGTTGATAGCTGTAAATGTCTCTGCAGTCATTCACCAATCTACTATGCTGTCAAGACTGCAACATATGAAGACTGGTGAAAGTCTGGGCCTCATTTTAACCAATCTACTAATCTACCAGTTTGGAAGCACTGGCTTTGTGCAATGGGACAGATTCTTCATTTACAGACATAATCACTATTAATATACAATCTGTGAATACAGATGCCATATTTAATGGCTGGCTCTCTCAGTGGGCATTATTCTAAAAAGTAATATTGTAAAAGGTATGTTCTCCATTTGGAGTTTTAGATTATATATACACACAGAGAGAAAAGTGATAAACTAGGAGGACTGAGTCCATATTCCACAAATATTGCAGAAATTCACACATCTCAATGTGTGGGAGATAGAGAAGTGGTTTTGGTTTTTTGGCTTTGTGTGTGTGTAGTGGTGAGGTTTGTCACTTTGCAGAAAATGCTTCTTCTACTTGGGTTTTTTTGCAAGGTCCACAACTGCCCTTACACTGTGTTCCCCTATAGTTAGGCTCATCTCAGTTGTAAGAGGCTCTACACAATCTTTCCGTCCTCACAGGATTTTTTGGACAGAGGATTAAATGTTCAAATTGTACTGCTGTTGATAATTTTATTCTGTTTGACCAATTACAATATTCCTTGGCTGGAAATCTCTCTGAAATGACAGCATTAGTTCCACAAATCCATCTGCATTGCAGCATGCTCTGCAAAGTTATTTCCAAGTGTCTTAGACACTGATTAGTTTTATCTGATCAGCCACATCTGCTGCAATTGCCTGCTCTGGCCTTACTATTTTCTTATGTAACATGAAATATGTCACGGTAAACACATGACCAAGAGCAATAAGGATAGAAGCACTTTTAGTCCAGCTGGAGCAAACCCACTGAAAGAACTTGCCAGTCAACACTGATGTAGGTTAATTTCAGTAGGTCCATTCTAGTTAGAGGTAAGATTGAATTTAGCCCTTAATGTTCAGTTCAAATGTTTTGTAAAAATTTGAGAGCTCTTCTCCCTCTTCCAAATGTTTTGGGGCTGTAATAGATTCATTTCCTCTAGCACTGAGTGAGAACCTTAAACTTTGGCTCTTTCTAAAGAGTAATCTCATTAGCTAAAAGTCATGAATAATTTTCCATACATTGTTGCCAATCTTTTGCTTTGCACTTTTCTGCAATATATATACAGTTCTGTTTTCTTTGTCACTATCCCACAAGCAAACTCGATTCACATGACTTGCGTGCAGCCTAAGAGTAACAAGCTTCAGAAATGTGGTTGAAATTGCACCGTAATTAAATTGAAAGCACAAGGTCAAAGGAGAAGCATGGCTCCACCCTGTAATACTCTTAATCACCCTCAAATCCTTTATTAATCATTGTATTATCACAAGGGATTATATCTTGTTTCCACTCAAGCTAAAACTTTCAGTGGAGAGAAATAATTTCCAAATCCTCTCACTAAAACTTGCCCTGCAAATGTATTGCTTCCTTTCCAATTCCTTCCAATTTTCATTGAGATTCCAATGTTTTAAAATTAAGAACTGTGAATTATGGATTCATCAGAGAAATGCTCAAAACTAAGGTTAACCCTTTTTGGATAAACGACCTTGCCAAAATTAGGGCACCCATTAGATTCACGTAATACAGTAATCTTAGTGCTGAGCCAAAGCAAAAGGGAAACCTGCTTCAGGAGCCCCTGGAGCCCCTATTTGAGGGATGTCACTTCAAATTTAATGACCATGGCTCAATACTATGCAATCCTGGGATTTGTAATTTGGTGAGGTATCAGCATTGTTTGACAGAGTAGGGTCAAGACCTTGTAAAACTACAACACCCATAATTCCATAGTATTGAAATGAGGCAATTAAAGTGGATTCATTCTGCAGCATATATGCACCCCAATGTTTCGTTTTCCATTCCCAGAAGCTTTGATACTCTAACACAATTGTTTTTAAAGAAGGAATCCTAATAGCCAGCAACTTTTTGATCAAATTACAAAGAGTGCACTTTTTGCTGAAGTGCATTACATTCAGCGGCAAATACTTTTTTGGTTTCAGAGTTTTGAAAATTGAGGTGCGCATTAGATTCAATGGCACATTAGACTTGAGTAAATACAGGTAGGACTCAGGTAGGACTTTTCAGCACATCAGAGAAACTGTATTTTTCTTGTGTCTAGGGATTATTAATCAGTGGTGAAAATGCCCAGCTCTGCACATGTTAGAGCAGTGCTTGTTCTGATGCATCAGAGATTTCAAGCAAACATTGCACCAAGTTTAGAATTAGACTTGGTATGACTGCATCATTTGTGGGAAGCCAAGTCCATTTTGGGTTGGGGCTGAATCACAAAAGGGGAAAGAGGACGCCTACACATCTGCCCATTCATTAATGACACTGGCCAACACACATTTTGGTTCCTCAAATGTTAGATCTGCTTCTGGGGATATTTGACCAGCTGATTCCAAAAATGGTACCAGTTTCCCCTTCTCAGCTGTAGTTTTTGAGATACGGAACCCGTGCCTACAGGGCCTATCTTGTTTGTAACTTGGGGACTATCTGTAATCCCTAAATACACACCCTATAGTCACCTTATTATTAAAGGCAGATTTCAGGCTTTGTAGTCTAAGAATTGTGGCTCTGCAAAGTGGTTCCTTTTATTCTCCTTAACAATACAGAGAGCATAAAAGAGAGAGTAACTTGTTCAAGATAGGCTATTCAGTTCTTGATGTAACATGGATACAACCAGGAGACTCAAACTGTTATTTTAGTTACAGCCATGAGTTTGCATAGGATCACACTCTTATTCAGCTGTTTTATTTGAAGTCCAAGCTTTCCTATGTCATGTCAGAAGCTAATTTTGAACTCCTTTCAGTTTCAAAAAGTGACCTGATTGAGGAGCCAGATTCAGTGGCCTGGCCCACCTGAGCACACAGAATGAACACTGCAGTTCTTTGGCTATTGCCTGAGGTCATTTGCTAGCTCTCAAACATGGAGCTCTCCCTGTTACACAACATATTACATGCTAGATCCAAGTCAGCCAAAACCAGGGTTGGAGGTGATTGAGCAAAACAATAAAAATGGTGCAAGGATCAGTACCGTGTGAGAACAGCAACAAATGGCACTCTGAGAAATCCTGCATACTGATTAAGCCAGAATCCTAAGCAGTTAAGTGTCAAGACTTTAATCCTAGCACCACCATTTTCAATGCAAGCCTAGCTGACAGGCAGCAATGACACTGTCCAGGCTGCAGTGCTAGATTGTTGGAGCATTCATTTAACTGAACCTTGAAAGCAATTTCCAGAGCTTTTAAAACAGATTTTGTCATGTCATCAGTTGTAAATCTGCAGAAGAAACTGGAGACATGCCTCAAGATGCTTAAATGACGGCTGTTTCATTGGTAAAAAAACGTGAATCAAGATTTGGTCTGGAGACACTCTTAAAGCATTCTTACAATTTGAAAAATTTGTTTGAGAGTTACTGCTCCAGAGAATTTTTGAAGATAAGAATGCCTTAACACAGGATCACGTGAAAGTCAATACAGTTGGTCAGAAATATTAATGGGTAAGAAAATACATAGTATATAAAGTATATAAAATAAAGCTGCTGTGGTGGTTTGAGGATACCTAGGAGACCAAGGTTCAAATCATCACTTGGTCATGAAAACCTTAGTTGAATTGCACTCAAAGATGAAATACAACCAATTCATTGCACAAAGCAATTAACTGCACAAAGAACCATCAACACACAATAGAAAGAAAACTAGAATTAAACAAAAAGTAGCATGGAGGGATATGAAAGGTAAATATGTTCCAGGACATAGAAAAAAGTTTTAAAGGTATCTGTCTGATTCATCGCCCTCACTACTGAATAATGGGTGCAGATTTATTTACATAGGGAAAAGGGATAGGTAGGATAGGTATATAAAACCAAAATCCATTTTTGGAAATATAGTATAAAAGGCAAAACAGTAAAGATATAGATAAGGTGAAAATATATATGAAATTGAAATTACAAAGCATAATGCAGAAACAAAGCACACACAGAGTGCAGTATTCTACACATCAAAAAGCATAGCAAAGCATATTCTGTGAGGCAATAAACAAGGGCAAAGCTACTTTTATGCACATAATTCACACCACCCCCAATGCTTTCAGTCAAGTCAGTTTGCATGATCATTCACACAGATAACAGCTTTAGAAAACCCTTAGAAAACTGGGGACTTGGAACATGGTCCTGAGAAAATCAAAATGACACCCTCTCAGGTACGGAAGATCATTAGGCCTGAATGCTAAAACTGTTTGGGAACTAGGAACATCTAGAAACTCACAGTAACCACATTTTTGTGACACTGTGCAAATGCATATTAGATCTCAAAATGTAAGGACAAAAAGTAAAAGTAAATCTTATTTGCTGCAAGAAAAAACAGAGCGACATTGAATGCAGCTAATTACTTGCAAAATGTCTGTCATTATGCTCTTCCTAACGTCAAAAAGGACAGCTATGTAATGCAGTATTTTGATCATTGGACTATGACTCTGGAAACCAGGATTCACATTTTTGCTTGTCCACGGAAACCCACTGGGAGAATGGCAATCCTGCTCTGAACAAAGCTTGGCTAAACTAGTCCCTATGCCTCAGATTTAGCCAGACGGCAGAAATGGCTTGAAGGCATGCCACAAACAAAGCTTCAAAAGTAATACATCACCACAAGGCTATGTATTACATAGTGACATAGGTGCTGTTAATTCATCTCCCTATAAAGTTCTCATGTCAGATCTTGTTATTTCACAGTGTGGGAACACTACCTGACCTCATTCCTTTGCCATCTGCCACCTTGGATCTTCTTCCAACTGCTTGGCTTTGCACAATTGCCCCTGGGCCATTTGGACTGACAGCCACCTTCTTCAGTCCTAACAGCCAACTCCCTGGGGTTTGACCTTGACTGAGAACAGACATATGCAACATTAATTTAGAAAGTACTTCCCATCTCTCTTCTTTCATGGCCAATCGTTGTCATGTTGCCCTATCTTATGCAGGTGGGATCATGTCAAATGGATTTAGTAAACGGCAGAAAATCACAAGTCAGTGGACAGTCTGAAAAATGGAATTATACATAGAAAAATAAATTTTTGTAAAGTCTATAAAATCAACTTTCTCAAGTAGATATACATCCCACCTAAAGATTAGGAAGAACTTTGTGATGGCAAGGGCTGTTTGGAAATAGAATATGTTGTCTTGCAAGGTGGTGGAGTCTCCTTCTCTGGAGGTTTTTAAGCAGAGTGTAACATGCACAGATATCTATAACACCAATTACAAAAACTGTAGATTGCAAATCACAATTTCTATGTTCCAAGAATTTCTACATTGAATGTAGAAATACTTTGTCAACACAGTGATATATTGATAAACCATGTGTCACTGTCTCTGATGTTGTTTATGGAAGAAGATCTTTCGACAATATAGAAAGTGTTAAGTTGTGTCACTGTGCCTGACATTGTTTAATTATGTTGGAAGCTCTAGTTTCACTGTGTTGACAAAGTATTGAAAAATTATCTTATATTTATAAACAGTCTTTAATTAATCGTGTGAATGTTCTCATGTTACATTCAATGTAGAAATTCTTGGAACATAGAAATTGTGATTTGCAATCTACAGTTTTTGTAATTGTTAGTTTTTAAGCAGGGGCTAGATGTCCACTTGTCAAGGGTGCTTTGACTGTGTGTTCCTCCATGGCAGGGGGTTGGACTGGATGGCCTTTGAGGTATCTTCCAATTCTATGATACTATGCAATAGAATGGCCCCCTCCCTGCTGTCCTTCCAGCGGCAGGCTAAAACCTTTTCATCCAGGCAAGCCTTTAAAGTTGAAGGTGTTTAGAACCATCAAGAACTGCTGTGATTTTACAACTTGGTTTTATATGCTTTATGGTTTTAATCTGGATTGTTTTGTTTAATACTGTTTTAATATTTGTATATTTATATATTTTAAGTTGTATTAAAATGCTCTTAGATGTGAGTTGCTTTCAGTCTCCATATGGAGAGAAAAATCGGGATATAAATAAATGAAATAACTACTACTACTACTACTACTACTACTACGGAGCTGTCATATCCCCGTATGACTTATGAACTGCACGGATCCCATCCTCATAATAGTATGTAGCTTTGACAAATATGAGCAAGGATGGAATGAGGCTGGGTGAAAGCATCTAGGCATGAACTGTGGGATACACATGTTCACTGGCTAGACAACTATCTGGGTGTGACCTAAGATTCTTGCTCCAAGAATAATTTCATCAACACTTCATCACCTCTTTTCTCTCAATGCCCACATCCTAGCAAGGAAACAAAAATACAATTAATAAATTTTCTGATCTAACTTTATTTCAGAACACAGAATCAAAGTGTCAACCTGTATTGAAAATGGTTGTATAAACAGCAAATAGGTTGACTCAATGGAAGTACATAAAGGATCAGATTAAATGTCCCAGGTAATGAAATCAAAGGGCTGACTAGGCATCCTGTAAAATGCAACTAAAGACTGTTGCCAGCAGCAGCATCATGAATTGGGCATGTTTTTTGAAACGGCTTTGTAGTAAGGAACCTAGATGATAACACTGAACAATAGCCCATTGTAGCAGAAACGGGATTATATGACACCACTTGACATTGCATCATACCTTCTGCCTAGCCCACATGCAAGATGTTGCCTTTGTTCTCCTAGTCACTGACTCCTTCCCTTCTGTGAGCAAGATAAAATACAAATTAATTTTACAGAGGCAATGTGCAGCTGCACAAAAATATAAGTTGTGTAGATGGAAAACCAGGATTTCTGATATGCATGTGATATAAAGGTGTCTTGAAACAATGAAGGAACAAGAACGAGAAAGAGATAGGCTTCACTTTCTTTGAGGAAAGTTCCACTATAACCTGCAGCATTTGCTAGTTATTATGCAACAAGTAGAGCAGACAAAAGATCTGGCTGGAAGCTGAATGGGATCCCTGTGCAGAATCATAAAGTTGGAAGATAGTAATCACACTTGATCTGTATACCTAATTGTGTGTGTGTGTACGCGAGCATGTGACTTAAAGTTGCCTGTCAACACACAATTAATTTCATAGGGTTTTCTTGGGTGAGGAATATTTAGAGGCGATTTTGCCAGTTCCTTCCTCTGAAATTCAGTTACACCACCTCGTGTTAGTTGGTGGTCTCCCATCCAAGTACTAATCAAGGCTGACCCTGCTTAGTTTCCCAGATCACACAAAATCTGGTCCCTTTCAGGTATCTGCAACTAAAGATCACACTTTATGCATCTAATGAAATACTAAACTTTAATAAACTGAATACAATGTAGTCGTTAGTATTTAAATTGCCACCTCAAAATAGTTTTTGCTAACATTTAGAATAATTGGTATACTCCAACTCTGGCAGAAAACTAGAATCAGGTATTCCCCAAACCCCAAACCAAGGATTTCTTAGGAGTGGGGAAAGTAAATATATCTTGATATTTCACTTCCCCTTCACACCAAGGGCTGGAGCTATAAACAGTAGTTTTTATCAGTTGCAGAAATTTAGTCCTCGTCCCATCACATCCATATGAACTGATCTTATAACATAAAGATGAAAACTTGACACTCTTGTTCCATTTTTCTGCAAGGGAGGGACTTTATAAATGAAGGAAAACAAAACTGATTTAATTGCTAAAAGAGTTCTCCCCTGCCCTTTAAAAAAACCTCCTCTCTGCAAACTCCATGTATCAGCATGGTAACTTCCTGAATGAATACAGGCTGCTTTTTACATATGAAACTTAAAACCTCTTGGCACAGTTCCAAAAATTAAATAAAAAGGGGACTATAAGCCATTATTAACCTGCTTCCCTGTGCACAGTAACAGCATTTGACTTTCCAGTGCCATTTTTCTTTCTTTCTCCATCTCTCTGGCACTCTTTTACTTACAGATGTACCAATAGACACACATGCACACACCCTGTGGAAAGAAGCCTGTGGGGTGGGAAAATAAAAGAGCTCCAAGTTATACTTTAAACGAATAGATGGTGAGCTGACCTGTCAAACAAGAGCAGCTGACGGTCTTTACAAACCTTTCCAGATTTCTCTGAAGGCTGCATAAGGCACGTAATGGTGTGAGTTGTTGGAAACAAAGAGACTTGTGTAAACGTGCCAAACACTAATCTTACAAAAACAACCTCAACACTCTTTGAAAGTTCAGACTAAAACCCAGAGTGGATTCTCCATCCCACTGGCATGGAAGCCTCCACCTGCCACTAACCACTAATGCCTTCCTATGGGCTTCATTTGGGAACAAGGCACATAATTAGGTGAGCTCTTTTTTGATCCAGCAATACACTTGATCCCACACTTGGCAGTGATATTATCTGGGATTCTCCAGAGGCTGTGATTGTCATTCCACTGACAAAACCCACTCCATCAAGTGCCAAATGTACAACTGAGATGTAATTATTTCCCTCTCCTACCATCTACTCTTATATATTTCTAAATATAAACATTATATTACAAGTTGCTGGAGAATAACAATGGAATGAAGTTACTGCTTTCACAGAATCATAGAGTTGGAAGATACCTTATGGGACATCCAGTCCAACCCCCTGCCAAGAAACAGGAAAATCACATTCAACACACCCCTGACAGATGGCCATCTAGCCTCTGTTTAAAAGCCTCCAAAGAAGAAACCTTCTCCACACTCCAGGGCTGAGAGTTCCACTGCTGAACCATTAGGAAGTTCTTCCTAATGTTCAGGTGGAATTTCCTTTCCTGTAGTTTGAAGCCTTTGTTCCAAGTCCTAATTTCCAAGGCAGCAGAAAACAAGCCTGCTCCTCCTCCCTATGACTTCCCCTCATATATTTACATGGCCTTATGTACCACATAAGGTAACTGTTGGGTCATCACACAAAACAGAGTGTTGGATGAGGTGGACCTTCAGATTGATCCAATAGAGGTCTTCCAACTAAATATACAAAAGTTTAAGGCAGAAAACCTTGGGAAAGTGAATCTCCCTGGATTTTGTGTATGGAGGGGAAGTGAGTGGAGAGATCCTCTGCTGTAATTTCCCCCAATCTTCACATCTCCACTGCTTACATTCTTAGGTAAACAAAAGCTGTGTGAAATAATTATATGGAAGAATTCCGCTCAGGTGATCCTGTAGCAACCAGCACTCAACAGACACTTCATTCATCCAAATGCTGCCCAGCTGCATTTTATCTCAATATTATATTAAAATGGACTAGTTTCCAGCACAACATATGGAATGTAAGTATGTGAAATGTGATGGCTGCAGAATATTTTTTTAAATAGGAACTAGAGGAGCCCCACTGGTTTATCTTCAAGATAATGATCTTTTAGTGATTATTTTGTAGGTCTGTTCTATTGCCACCTGCCTTACAATCCTATCTATGCTCCCATTTTCTTGCATATTCATAGTACATTTTTCACTCCACTTGAGACGTAAATAGATTGCACACACTAATGGTGTGGGTTTAGCTTCAAATCTTGTTTTCGTCATCAGTTTATCTTTGCAATGCTAGACAAAACAGGATTTGCTTCATTTAAAAGTCTACTGAAACAGCTCAGATTTGCAGGCCTCCCTGCCTGGTCCTGTTACCTATGAGGGAACATAGATACAAACAAATTATTCTCAGAATAGTTGCTTAAAAAAAACATCACCACCATAGTTTATGTAATTAGCTAAAAACTTTCTACACTATTCTACATTAATGTTGGCTATGTGTTCTAAATTCATGTAGGTTTTTATGTCATGGGAACAAAAATACAGTTGAAAATATATTTTTTTTACAATATTTGCACTGTTTAAGTAGAGAATAGGCACATAATCCATACAGTGTTTAAATAATTAAAACGTGAATCACAGCCATCAACCCTTCCAGAGCTAATGAATATTGCTGATTAACAGTGAATACAACATGTTTAACTGAATCATAAGAGCTTATGGAAGTTTCATCAAATTGGATGGCGAGAAGATCAAGATTCAGGCATGATTTCACCTTGCTTCCTTGCAAATATATATTGTAAAGTATATATTGCAGAAGCTAGGTGAAGGTAGTGAGAATCTTTGTCATACCCGTTTATCAGATCAGAGTCTTTTGGAACATTCAACAGGAAGACCAGTTTCCTAACAAAGACTCCTTGTCAGTCATTTTTATTCTATCTCTCTCCACTTCTATTAAATAGGAAAACGCATACACAAAGGGAACACTGGAATCTGTTCTAACATTTCCATTATTCAGATCTATGTAAAACACACTTCACATTCCATGCCAAGTCCCTTCTCTTAAAGTGAAATGCATCTGAGATATGACTCTTGCAGCAGAATGGTGTGTTTTCACATCATTATAGCTGCTGCCATCACTACCGTCGCATACATAACTGTACCGGAGACAATCCCTTTTGTGGTCATTACACTCCATTGCATCATCTAGTATCTCTGGTAATTTTTATAACTTCCTTCCTCTGCTCTTTTATCACAAGAATTTAGGGGATGAATCATAGCCACACAGGAAACCAGGGAGACTGATATCAACGGTGGGTGCTTTTGTTGATGCAATAGTAACTTAGCGATTAAAGCTGTGCAAACAAAAATAGAAATTGGTCTGGGAGGAAAGAGGATGGTGGGTAGAGAAGACTCAGGTAGGACAACAGTGCCAGAAAGAATAACAAAAATGATTTAAAAATATGTTTTCACATTATTTACAAGTGTATTAAGAATGCTATTAGCAATAATATTAATACAAATTGAAATTTTATTTATTTATTTATAATTCAAACTTACATGCCGCCACTCCCCTGGGGCTCAGAGCGGCTTACAAACAGGCTAAAATCCAACACAATTTAAAAACAATTTAAAAACAACAATATCGGAGATCAAAAGCCTCTGAAATGTCAAAGAGAACAATACTAATATTTTACTATAGATGAAGAACTGAATATTGCTGAAGAACTGAAAATGATTGAGATGGATTTTTATAAAGAAAAATCCACAAACATTTTAACCAAAAAAGGACCAGTGTTTCATAAATGAGTGTATTAGCAATGGTTAAGTCAGAACCTGGAAGTAATGGTCTAGAGTATAATATGAGTTCCTTTGGGCCCACCAAACATCCCAAACAAAAAAATGCCTTCCCAAATTTTCCCCTCATGAGAAGATTCGTGATTTTTTGCTTTACCCAACCAAAGACTGATATTTTCTATAGTTTTCTATATTTGTCTTGCTTGAAAGCCAAAATCCAAGAGCTTGTTGAAAGGCCACACAGAAGTACTAATAATATAATTTCCTCAGTGCTTCCTACAATTGTAATGATAGGTCCCGAACACTACTGGTTACTCCCAGCTAAATTATACACAGTGAATGAATACTGAAATATAATTCACAACTTATGAAAACTCCCTTGATTCAAAGGATCTATTTTGGTTGAGACTATCAATAGGATTCAGGTTTAGGTATACTCTAGGTTTCTGGGCTTCCAAAACCTATGGATTCATGTGTCTACAGATATAATATGTTTAGACCAATTCCAGCAACTGCTTAGAGATGAACTTCAAGTACCTACTGGACACCAAAGATAAGAAATACCAACTTGGCTGCTGCCTTGAAGAGGGAAGGGGTTAAGGTTCACAACTCAGCCTTTTACAAGTCTTGGAAGATAGTGGATCAACTGTCAATGGGCAGATATTCCTCCCTCCTTCTGTGTGGTTCACCTGTTATCTCTACTCTTAGATCTATGAGAGATGGCATCAAACACCCCATGCAAGAATAAGGAGATAAAGAAAGGGAAGAGGAAGAGAACAGATTGCAGTGAAACACTAGTGAATGAGCTGGATTTGAATATACAGAAATAATAGCTCGCTCCAAGTCTCTTCTATCCTTCTAAATAGCCTATGGTATTTGTTTTTTATTATTGGCAAATTTTCAGTTATTTTTGTTCATGTTTGGTTTATTAGTTTCCTTCCTCTTTCCTCTCATTCTGTGTTATGTTTATACTTGATTCCAAGCCTTTGGGCAGGATCTGTTGTTCTTTCAATTAGTCAGTTATTCTAATATGTAGTACATTTATTTCTCTACCATAAGCAGAAGAATTCCAATAATTAGGGCATTTTTATATAAACAGATTGAGATCATAGAATACATTATATTTCCCATCTACACTATTTTTAACTTTGAATTTGTTTTAATAGGTTTTAACTGGGAATTTTTAAATACTGTTTATATTTAATCCTGTTTCAATGTTCATATAGTTGTATATTTTATTTTTGGCATAGAAGGCTCTCTATGCCTGTCCTTTCCTTCCTTTTTCGAAACGGACTGTGAATCCTCCCACTAAAAGCCCATCCCCCTGCTGTGATTGGCCAGTCTCTCAGCTGGCTTCTCAGCCAAGGGGAAGGCTGTTTCTGAGACTCCAAGTGGAGGAGGGGAGAGCAGATGTGCTTGGCGCATGGCAGCATAGCAGGCATGTGTGGACAAGGGAGAGCGTGGGAGGCTGGAGGGAGGCTCAGGCCAGCAAGTACCTTCAAGGCATGGGGTGGGGGTTCTGTGTGGGAAGTTTGGCCCAATTCTATCATTGGTGGGATGCAGAATACTTTGATTATAATTGAACTATAAATCCCAGCAACTACAACTCCCAAATGTCAAGGTCTATTTTCCTCAAACTCCACCCGTGTTCACATTTGGGCATATTGATTATTCATGTCAAGTTTGGTTCAGATTTATCATTGTTTGAGTCAAAGTACTCTTTGGATATAGGTGAACTACAACTCCAAAACTCAAGGTCAATGCTCACCAAACCCTTCCAGTATTTTCTGTTGGTCATGGAAGTTCTGTGTGCTACGTTCGGTTTAATTCCATGTTTGGTAGAGTTCAGAATGCTCTTTGATTATAGATGAACTATAAATCTCAGCAACTACAACTCTCAAATGACAAAATCAACCCCCCCCCCCCCAACTCCACCAGTATTCAAATTTGGGCGCATCGGGTATTTGTGGCAAATTTGGTCCAGTGAATGAAAATACATCCTGAAATATGAAGTAGCAATGAAAATAATTTTATGGTTGGGAGTGACCACATTATGAGGAACTGTATTAAGGGTCCGCGGCATTAGGAGGGTTGAGAAATACTTGTAACTACAACAACAACAATATACTAGTATATTATCATTTAATTACAATTTCACCATGAAACGAGGCTGCAAAATTAATAAAGCCTAGAAGTAGACTGATAGCTTTTAATATATGATATAATAAAATGTAGCTTCAGTACATTTAGTGTATCATTTAAGGTCCTTAGCAGGTACAAAAAATAAAATGTATCTGAGATATGTGATCTACTGTAGGTTCCCCTTCATTAATGAAGTCTAACATCTCCCCATTGCAATTATATGTATGTAATTTAGAAATTACATACATCACACTTTTCTCCCCAACCCTGCCCAACTACTCTACACTTCCCCGATCCCCTTCTTCTTTTTAAATATATGTAAGCAAAACTCAAATAAATAAATATATATATATATATTAAAAAGATATATATATATATATATATATATATATATATATATATTCTGGCCTCTCACAAAAACATAGTGGTTTTTGCAAAACCTGGGTTTTTTTTCATGTTTTCCCTTTATTTCTTGTTGCAGTCCTTTACCTGAAATTTGCCTTAAAACAGGTTTTTTAATTATTAGGAAAGGAAGGGCTGCATATGCCGTATTTTCTGGCATATAAGACTACTTTTTAACTCAAAAGTCAGGGGTCGTCTTATATGCTGGGAGTCGTCTTATGCGCCAGGAGTCATCTTATGCACTGAGAGTCATCTTATAGAGTGGGTGCTGAAACTTCCAATCTGGATTGGAGAATCTGTGGTTGCCGCATATGGTGGGGGAGCTCAAAAATGGCAGTGGCTACATCCCTGCTGTATGCAGTGACTGTATGAAACCATTAAGGGTGACGCTGGATTTATCAGGATTCGTGGACTTAATGTGGTCCCGATGGTGAGGTGAAGGGGCGCCTCACTGGGAAGGTGTAAGTAAAGGGCGGAACAAGCTGCAGGCGTCTGGGGCACCCGTGTTATGGAAAAAAAGAGATAGAGTGGCTCTGGGCCCAGAAAAACACCCCTCTTTTACCTGTCTGGCCCACCTTTGTATCCTACTGCCATACCTCCTCCTCTGCATCTCAGATCTCTCTCCTGAAGACTGCAGTAAAGCAGTGCAGGTGCACATGTGCAAGATCTGGGAGGCAGAGAAGAAGGTACAGTAAAAGGAAAATTACCATATTAAAATAAAATCTGATGCTTTAAAAAATTTTATTTGGTGTGCGTTGGAAGAGGGGTAGTCTTATACGGTGAGTATATCCCAAACTCTATATTTTAACTGGAAAAGTTGGGGATCGTCTTATACACCGGAAAATATGGTATGTGTGTATATTCATTTTGTATGATGTAGAAAAGACAAGACCACATTTGTTGGCAATTCAATTCAGGCCTACCTTGTCTTCAACTCTGTTCAGACGGGCACCAATTGTATTATTCCCCCTGTCTTTGTTTTTTTCTGTACAGAAAGAACATTTTTAGATGAATATCATGTGTTGGAACAGTATAGAATGAAACCATGTGACTGCATTAAACAAATCTACTAGGGCTACTTAATTGAATGCTGCTGACAGAGGGGTAATTTTATTATGTTAAGAGAAGCTTTTTAATTACTTTAATAATATCAGCTGAAACCTTGCCTTTTAATGGGCTCAAGAACCAAGTGCACTCTGACTTCATATTATACTTTAAATTCGAGGAATTAAACTACATTCAACCCAACCAATGTAAATCTGATTTGGAATAATTTAGTTTAAAAATAGGCTACTGCAAGAGCTGTACATCAGGAGATACACTCACGCACTTGCATGTGATCAGAAAGTATGAATGGAAAATAATGTTAAGAATTTGAGTAAATCAAAAATTAATGTTTTCTTGAAAAATGAAAGTAAGGAATTTGAATATTCATGGAGATTATACAGGAATGGCCCTATCAATTGTATTGTTTGAGATGTTTTCCAAAAAGATTATGTCTTGGAGATTATTTGCTTTGGAGATTTCACAACCTTCTACATAGTATTAATAATATTGTCTATATTATTCCTGCCTGAATGTTTGCCTGAAGACTATGTTAATCTATCTAACAATTATATAAGTGCTTATAAGTGTGGGTGGAATGGCTCCAACTTTATAGTTCACTGGAACTTGGAGGGTAGGAGGCCGATTAAGATGGTCTGCCTCAGGAACCTTACAGATCCAAGGGGATTCTTGATAGCCTTTGGGGATGTTCCTGTTGTCTTGGTAGTTGATCTTGCTGAAGCCCTGGCCGAGCTCTGGAATAAAGAAATGTCCAGGGTGGTGGACATGGTTTTTCTAAGAATCCACCCCCCCCCCCGGCCCAATTAATAGAGCCAAGTGAACCCTCTAGTTTACTGTTGAGCTGGCTATGATGAAACAAACAGGACAGAGACTAGATAGCAGAAAACTAGGACCAAGACAGTTTGGGGTGCCTTGGTGGATGATCTATGTGGGAACTGGGCAGGAGAAGTGTGTCTCTACTTGTTCTGCTGCACCTCTCACCCCCATACCATAAATCATGGTATCCTTATGAGCTGCCTTTCTAGTTCTAATCCTTCCTGTAGGGGTGCCACTGGGGTGGTCCTGTTTGACACCCTTGTCAGGGCTCAATTTTGTTTCCTTGCTATACATGAAACCACTGGGAGAACTCACCTAGAGTTTTTGGGTTTATCATTGGCTGTTTCCACTCTCTTGAATTCCCTTCCATAGGAGGTAAGACTAATCTCCTCCCTGCTCTCTTTTTGCTAGCAAGTCAAAAACATTTTGTTCATACCGACTTTTAACAAATGGCTGCTGGGAGGAAGCTTTTAAATGCAGTGTGTGCTTTATTTTAACTCTTGCATCCTTTTAGATAATTTTATATTGGATATAATTAATATTTTTTTCTAATGTTGTTTTAACTGTGTATAAATTGTAATCTGGCTTTAGCTAATTCTTTTTGTGAGTAGCCTTGGGTCTCATTCTGGGAGAAAGATGGCATATAAATGAAATAAAGTAATAAACAATTAGCAAAACTAATATTGTTAACAATGCATTTATCATCAGTTTATCAGATATGGTGTTTTCCCCCCAGGCAAAATCGAGAACAGGGACAATATTTATGATACAATAGGTATCTATATCCAAGCATATGTAGATATATATACACACACTCCTCCATAACATTTTTTCCACAGATTTCTATTGGTGTTAACTTACCTGAGACAGAAATAAATAGTGATGGCTTTCCTATAGACTGGTCCAACCTAATGAGAAAGAAAAAAGGTAAATCAACAACAGGATAAACCCTTTCTCAGACTTCACCAAAGAAAATGAACAACAATAACAGTTGCTTCTCCAGTCATAACACAGGAAGAAAGTAAGTCCCAAATAGTTGCTGCTCAGTAGCAGCACTCCTTTGAACATCCTTTTGAGAATGTGTGGAGACTGACTGGTCCAAATGGATCTTTTTGAAGAAGCCACTTGTCTCTAAAAATGTACTGCAGCCTCTTAATGCATTCTAAAATGATACATTGTAAGGATTTACCAGGAAAATAATTCAACTTTTATCAAAGAAATGTGAGGATTTGAATTTGTTTTATTTTTCTTTTCTGTTTTCTTTTCTTTTCTAAGAAGCCAATGCGTACATAAAAAGGGATCCAATGACAGTAATAGAACAATGTTTCTAATTTTATTTTTGTACAATCCTATCTAGTGGTTTAGATAAGATTAAGTCATGTGCAGCTGGACTGGTGAAAGAAAACTTATTCATTCTCTCCTCCCCTCAAGTGGGACTTGGTTCAACAGGGTGAGTTGTGATGAAGAGGGTAGGGACTCCCCTCTCCTGTCTTACCAATAGAGAACAGATCCTGGATTCAACCATGACTTAGATCCAACCATGGTTAGGATCCATAGTGAGACAAGTGCAACTGGCTTAAGAATAGGGACTTTTCCAGGAAGCCCCTTTGAATTATTACAGTTTTTTCTGCCATACCCAAGGGTCTGTAGTGGGTAAAATCAAATACTTAATATTTGAGAATTCCTTGTTCCTAAGCACTAATAAACCAAAGATGAAGAAAACAAGAGATAAAAGACACGGGAGACTGAAATGGCATAAGAAAATAGCTCAGAATCCCAGTGCATTTTTCTTCTGTTGCCCAATACCATCCTATCTCTATCTTGTTCATTTTGCCTGAGGGTGACATAAAACAATATAAGACAAATGCAGGATTCTTGACCCCATGTTTACGTCCTAAAGCTTAGTGAGTGGAAATAGAGGGTACAGACAAGGATAATTTGTCGACAGGAAGGCACTGATAGCCGTATCCCAATCCAAACTCTTTTCTTCAACACAATTTTCCTGCCCTCAACTCCAGGTAGTGCTGACATTGGAAACTCTGGGCAAAGGGCTTCTTATAGATAATTTATAAATGGGAAAATGTTAAGCACTCCCTCTTCTTCTCTGTAATTCTTTCTCATGGTACTGCTAGCAATCAAACAAATGCCAACCAGCTTAACATGTCATTTTATCTTGATATAGTAGCTCTTCAAGTAATTTGAAGCAATCTTTACTGATTCTCTTGACACTGCATATCTCAACATAAAATATCTCCCCTTTTCACTTTTTGTCTTCTTCCATCTCTCCACTGCCAGAATCTGCAGCATTTCTTTAATATAGTCTGTTCTAGAGACTGCTGGCCAAGAAATGATAGTCCAGAGCAGAGTTTCTTAAATTGTGCTCCTCCAGATGTTTTGGACAAGCTGGCTGGGATTTCTGGGAGCTGAAGTTCAAAACACTTGGAGGAGCACAGTTTAAGAAAAACTGGTCTAGAGAAAGTAGATAATCATTTCGTCTCAAATCAGCTGTATAATGTGCAGTTTCCAAAGACCTTAAGTGCTCAATACATATTTTTCTTTTTTCTTTTACTTCTCCTTGGTTTGGGCAGAAGGATTCTATCACTCACCTTCTTTGAAGCTCTTTTATTCGCACCATTAAATTCAGATGACCCTGAGAATATTGTTCTATGACATCTCGTACATCATAAGGCTTTCTAGCTTGCTATAAGAAAGGAAAATAATGTAACACTTTTAGATCCCATAATACACAGATAATAGAACTAGTTGATCAGTAAGACTTGAAAGTTAATATTTTCTTCTCTAGGGATTTGCCATATAACTTTATACTGTACAGGTAAAATAAAGAATTATTTATTTACAAGGGGATGTGGTCAGCCAGAGCCTGGACCTGAACCGTCTAGACCAGTGGTTCTCAACCCGTGGGTCCCCGGGTGTTTTGGCCTAGAACTCCCAGAAATCCCAGCCAGTTTACTAGCTGTTAGGATTTCTGGGAGTTGAAGGCCAAAACATCTGGGGACCCACAGGTTGAGAACCACTGGTCTAGGGCTTTAAATGTCATAACCAGCATTTTGAATTGTGCCTGTAAACAGACTGGCAACCAGTAAAGCTGCTTCAACATGGGTGTTGTACACTTCCTGCAGCCAGTTCCAGTGAGCAACCTGGCAGCAGTTCTTTGGATCAGCTGAAGTTTCTGAGCACTCTTCAGAGACAGCCCTATGTAGAGTGTGTTAGGGTAATCAAGCTGGGATGTAATTAAGGCATGTACTACTGTGGCCAGATCTGGTTTCTCAAGGGTGCAGTTGGCACACAAGTTTTAATTGTGCAAAGGCCCTCCTGGCCACTGCCAACACCTGGGCCTCCAGGTTTAGTGCCGAGTCCAGGAGGACTGGGGGAGTGTAATGGGCTGGATGCCTATTCTTTGGGCTGCCTTCTGACTCATCAGGAGTACCTCTATCTGGATTAAGTTTCAATTTGTTTGCCCTAATCCGGTCCATTACTGATGACAGGCACTGGTTTAGTGTCAAGGCATTGCCTGTGTGCTCCTTTCTAGGTGATGAATCGAATTTCTGTAACCTCCATATATTCTTTTTAAAAGCTTGGTACATTGGAGAGCTGCATGATCTATTTGAATGGCAGAAATATCAGTTGACTGCTGGAGTATTCAAATGTAACCCACTATGCTAGTGTGTGCTTTGCCATGCTACATTCATGAGGCTGAGAAAAGTGGTTTTAGTAACATTTTAAAAACTCTCATAATTTTATAAATGTTGTAAGAATTTTAAAAGCAGAGGGAATGGGGGTATTAAGTGCCTTAGTAACCATAAATACTGTACAAAGATCAGAGATGAAAAAAATGCAAACCAATGTATATAAAACACCTCTTAAAATTACTGTAACAGCTTTATATACATTAAAGTTCACCAATGTCAGCTTCTTGTGCTAGAAGCTAGCACTGTTATGCATCTGGAATGTGACAGCTTTGCCTTGTCCACAAGGTTTAAATGGACAAGATTATTCGTTTCAGGTTACTGCCAGTTCTATCAATTTCATGACAGATGAAAAATTTCATTTAGAAGCAAGATTCTTATTTGAGGTGAATAATGTTCTCATTTTGTCTGTCCCCCCCCCCCCCCCCACAGCCACATCTCTTCTGTCCAAACTTCCTTCTCTGCTATGGAACCCAAGCTGTGGGAAAAAGAAAATCCCATGTAGGGCCATCATCATGATGAAACAATTCACAAACAAATATCAGGGGGTACCAATTTCCAGTCAGCCATGATAACCCACTGGGTGATATTAGGCAAATTGCCCACAGAACACCTATGATGAGGCTCTCATTTAACTGCATGTTGCAGGATAACGAAAAATGGCCCTCTTAGGACATGATGCAAACATTCAGAGTGGATCCAGATCCTTTGGGTTATTTTTATTGGGTTTTTAATATATAATTACAAAGAAAAGAAACAGAAAAATAAAGGAGAAAAAAAAGAAGCATGGAGGGAAATACATAGCATATAAACAAAGACTGGGCATATGCAGTGATATAAGTTTACCAAAGTATTGTACTGTGTTCAAAGGTTGAACTGGAATTCTGAGATGTCAGGATTAGAATCCCCACTCAGTCGGGATAACCCAGTTAGTGAAAGTGAACAAATTATACTCCCTCAGACTTAAAGACAATCACTAACTTCTAAATATATTTTGTCTACAATACAGTCACCATGCATCTGAGTCAACCTGAAGGCATATGATCACAAAAATATTTCTACATAAAATATAGTCAATACCTTTTGGAGATCTTGTGCAAATTTTATAAAAGCCTTGTTTGCCCCAAAGCAACCCAGCAAGTCCTAGTTCAACGTTCAGCACCACAACAGTTCTAGTTGAAAAGAATGAATGCTGTGTGGCTAGTTCACACAGCCCTTTCATTATGTGGTTAAGATCACAAAGTGACTATCCTGCATGATGACTGTAAATATTAGGGCTGGGCGGTTTCGTTTCGTTAATTCGTAATTCGTTAATAATTCGTTAATTTTTTCAATTACAAAACGATAACGAACCATTCTGGAGCAATTATTTAAAAAAATGAATTTTCAAAAACGTTTTGTAAATGCTTCGTATTTCGATATTGTATTCGTTTCATTATTGTTTTGAGGTCGTTTCGTTATTATTTCCGCATGTCTGGGCCAGTTTTATGGTTTAATTAGTGAAAAAAAATTATAATATCACACCAACAGTCAACAACAGAGGGAGAGGGAAGCTTCAGAAGGTTTTGGAGGTTTTTTAGCGTATTTCGCGGTCGCGTCCGCCATTAACGAATCGATTCGTTATTGTTTCGGAAATCGATTCGTTAATTTTTTACCATTTACGAAATTTCGTAAATATCGAACTTTTTAAAAGGAAAATTTATTTTAAATTATTTTAAATATCGAAACAAAAAAAAACCCCAAATACAAATCGATTTTAGAAACAATTTTTTCCGTTGTTACCCAGGCCTAGTAAATATATATTGTTGTGTCTGCATGCACTTTAACACAGTCTAGTCAAAATCACACCCAGAAGAAATAAAACTTTCTGTGGGAAGTACAGGTTGATAACTCCTTATCTGAAATGCTTGTAAGTAGAAGCATTTGGGAATTAAGAGTTATTCAGGTTTTGGAATACATTTATTTGCACACATCTTAGAGATGTAACTCAAGTCTGAACTCGAAATTAATTTACATTTCATATATAACTGAAAATAATATTATAAAAATGCTTAATAATTTTGTGCATGAAAGAAAACCACTAAATCATTAGAAAGCACTAAATCATTAGAAAGCACTAAATCATTAGAAAGCATAATTTCAGCCACCCTTGTGGCCAATTTTGGATTGGGAAGATTTTGGAATTTCAGATAAAGGGTACTCAACCTGTACTGCACGCAATTGTCCAAAACCCCAAAGAATACCAATTGCTGAAAATTTCTTTCAACTAAGTAAGATTCTGTGTAACTTTACAACTCTGCATGGTCTAATTTTAACTGCTCATACAAACAAACTTTCTTCCTGAGTTTTGCTGTTCTAAATTACTTATTGTTTGTTTTATTGCAGGCCTCTTTTATAATCAAGAATATTGATGACAATAACTAAATTAAATGAATGAGAATTTTCTCCTTGTTATATTGGAAAATTGTTTGCAGAAGGCAGAGTAGGGAATGGGTGGCATATACTAGATATGTACACAGCTGTTGTATAGTATTAGTATCCTCCACTGGGCTGTACGTGTGTGAGAAAGTGTAGCAGCCACAGACGAGTATTTCCCTCCAAGTCAAAATGGGAAAGAATAGAGGAAAGTTCAAGCTGCAGGAAATTCTGGGCAGAATAACAAAACAATAGCCAAGTACAAGAGTGTGCAACATTCTTTGAAGTACAAAGATCTTTGAACTATTTTGTTTGCCAGACAGCCCTCTGAAGTGATTACAGAAAATTACATATACAATTCCTGATTGATAGTAAGGTAACTGTATTACGTGTAAAGCACTATACAATTTGTGGTAACACTTTGAAATCCTCAGTTATAAATACATCAAGAGCGTCTGGTGACATCAGTACAAGCCACAACAGACATGTCAGTTTCTCTTGTCATTAGTGGAACCCCATGCTATATTTTTAGCTTTCTTCACCATAATAGCAGATTTCATTACTTATGTTTAGTAATATAAAGAATGTGGCTATTAAACGAACTTTTTGTGGAATCTTGGGTTCATTAGCATAAATGGGAGTTTATTATCTGAAAATATGCCTTTAAAATAGATACTCTAAGAAACCAAATTTAGCTAATCTTGGTAGTGTATAACTGAAGTACAAACATCCAGCTCCAGTGGCACCATGTACAAAACATGTAATTATAATATGAGAAAATAGACTGTATTTCTACTTTCATTAAAATGCCTGTCATTTAAAAATGTTTTCTATGCATGGTAAAGTTATACATAGACCAGAATCCCAATGTCTCATGTGCACACAAGCATCAAAGCAGTTGGACATTTTTGTTCAATATGGATGTTTACATTCAGTTCAAAATTGTCAAAGCAAAGTTGGACATGTGTATGCAGGTGTCCATTGCACACTGATGTCACATGTATTGCACACAGACATGCTTTGTCCATCAACACACATTGTATGTTGATGCACACTGCACATGGACATGCATGAACATTTTATGTAGGGTTACACAGTACAATGAATACACAACTTCATGTGCAGATATTTTTGCCATATAATTTTGATGTAGGATCTTGGGGGCCACAGTGGTGCAGTGGGTTAAACTGCTAAGCTGCAGAACTCACTGACTGGAAGGTCAGCGGTTCAAATCCATGGGATGGGGTGAGCGCCTGTTGTTAGCCCCAGCTTCTGACAACCTAGACATTTGAAAACATGCAAATGTGAGGAGATCAATAGGTATCACTTTGGCGGGAAGGTAATGGGGGGTCCATGTAGTCATGCTGGCCACGTGACCTAGGAGATATCTATGGACAATGCTGGCACTTTGGCTTAGAAATGGAGATGAACACCATTCCCCAGAGTTGGACTCAACTAGACTTAATGTCAAGGGGAAACCTTTACCTTTTTAGGATCTTGGCCGTAACATTCAGATATCCCTAAAATCTATTTTGACAAGGATTTAGTTGAGAAGCAGTCAGGGGGCACAGCAAGGTAATGTTCATTAGTCTGTTAAGTTTTGACAATGACATCAAGGTTTATCAAGCCAAGATGCTGTCTTGAAATGATCCCATTAAAGCCAGGTGAATATTAATTAAGATATGAAAAAGACATTAGGAGAGACAGATAGATATCTCAATATCTCAACATCTCAACAACAACAGAAATAAAATACAGGCATATCTATTATACTATTTGTATTAAGGGGAAAGAGCAAAATAGCCATGTGTGAAAATGGCACCAATTTACTCATGGTGGTGAAAAGCTCTCTGGGTAAATGGACAAACTAACTGTGGCTGAAGTTCATTTTCTTTTTGTGTACAGGGGCAGAACAGTAATAATCCCACATATGCAAGGATGAAGCCCGAGCTGGTGGTGATTAACATGGCCAGATATCTTGGATAGGTGGCAGATGGCTCAATAAAGATGTCAGCCCCAGCTGTGGCAGCTGGGAAAAAAGTGAACTCTATATCAAGGAGCATCTGAAAAAAGAATAAAATTGATAGCACTTTAATGGCCTCATACAAAATTTATGCTGGAACTACACTTGTTCCTCCGCACAAGGGATATACAGTGTCATATTGCATACAGTTTTGACTGCTTCATGTCAAAGAGAATGTGGAAGAGTGGAAGAGAGGAGAGTTGTTTTTATCTGCTTCACAATGCTAGCGGGAGAATTAAAAGGTATTGTGTAGTCATTACACGTTTTCTCCAGAATGGATATTCCATGGTAAAGAAGACAACTGAAAGAAGCAGTAGAAAGTGAAGGGAGCATTATGAGGAAGAATGAAAATGTCAGAAGGCCTTGTAAATTTCGGTGAGGGAAGTAGGGTGATGGCTTCATAGAAGTCTCATCTGGAATCATTCTAGAACTCATAGTCATTCATTCAGCAAAAGAAAGCGGTTCTCTCACAACAGCTAATGTGGTTTAGTGGTTTGAGTGCTGAACTAGCACTCCAGGAGACTAGGGTTCAAAGTCCTTCTTTGCCATGTAAATCTACTGGGTGACCTTGAGAAGGGCAATGACAAAATCCCTCTGAACAAAACTTGCCATGATGTATAAGCACACAGCAACAGAATGAATTCATTGAATTCCTGACCACAAGATCTGGTGATATCTGATAGCTTTGGTGGCTTTAAAAGAAGATTATGAAAAATAATAAATTTATCTATCAATAGCTACTACTCATAATGGCTTTATGTGCCTTCTTGTTCAGAGGCAGTATCTCACTGAGCATAAACTGCAAGTGAACCCTGACAAAAAACAAATTCTTGCCATCATACCATGCTTCTGGCTTTGCTGAAATCATATGGCTGGTCACTGTGGGAATTAGGATAATGCACCTTTGATCCGATCTAGAAGTATTCCGTATTAAAAGCATTAAAAGTACTACATGGACCTGAATATTAAAGCAGAATACTTTAATTGATAAGGAGTTATCTGCAGATATTTCTATAAAAGGCAAACTTTTGAACTGATGATCCCCCTCCATTAGATAATGCAATTCTATAAAGGTATGTTTTATTTTACCTGTTCTGCTTGATCTTTTTTTTGTTGTGTCAGGAGCGACTTGAGAAACTGCAAGTCACTTCTGGTGTGAGAGAATTGGCCGTCTGCAAGGACATTGCCTAGGGGACGCCCAAATGATTTGATGTTTTTATCATCCTTGTGGGAGGCTTCTCTCATGTTCCTGCATGAGGAGCTGGAGTTGATAGAGGGAGCTCATCCGCCTCTCCCCGGATTTGAACCTGTGACCTGTCGGTCCTCAGTCCTGCCGGCACAGGGGTTTAACCCACTGCGCCACCAAGGGCTCATGCTCGATCCTGACTGCATATTTCTTTTTAATATCTATTAAAGACTGTTCCTTGTAAAAGAAAAAGAGGGGACTCCATCTCATTTTACTTCAGAAGCTAGAGTGGGTGTCCTGATAATTCTCTTTCAATGAAGATAGCTTTTGCCTGGAAAATGAGATGCTTCACAAAACTTTGTCTTGAGTAGATCTGGAGGAACATAACCTGTGGGTTTGTGATAATCAAAAACAATGTTCCCATTTTTAATTCAGTAATTTAATTTATCTGTTGTTATGATCTATCATGATTTATTTTACTAGTTGCATTAGTCAAGTAGCATATACACAATCAGAAGCCATGAGCTCACAACTTACATTGATTTTGATTACAAATCTGGAAAAAAATCTTGGAAGGAAGAAAGCTAACCTAAAATGTTCCTGCACAGGTTTTTATTTTGCTCAATTAAATGACTGGAATGGCTGCTGCCTGGTGACAGCTGATAAGGAGCTTGATGAAGTGGTTCTTTCAACAGGTGATGGAATAGCTCTACTCCCCTCCTCTCCTTCTCCTGAAGACAGATGAAATTAAATCAGTCAGTCAATTGGCCTTGCTGAGAGACAGTTCCATCATGGTCTCCCACTCAGTTAGAAAATAATCGGGCAGTGGACAAAATCACTCCAGAAAAAGGAAACCACCCCTTTGGTTTTGTGGGCAGCTAGTGGTGATGTGAAGTGAGTGAGGGGTGAATTGAGTGATGTTGGCAATCCCCTCCCCCAAAGTCCAACAAAATGTGAGCTAGAGCCTAATTGTAGGTATACTTGGTTTTAGCCTACCTGAACTGTGACAAGCAAACAGAAAAAGTAACTTTCTCAGGCACCATCACATCTGCAAAGAGTAATCTGCCTTGTGTTGTTAGGGGTATTTAACACTCTGAGTCATGAGAGGGAATTCAGACCACTCAGGAGCCCACTGCCAACAATTTCCCCAGTGCTTTACAGTTCCATTCTGGCTGACTCGGATGCTGTAGTTGACATATTCTTAGTGAATAGGACTTGGCTCCTGCTTCTCCAGTGATAACAGATACTCTTTATGCAAGTGCTAGATTCTTGCTCAGTGTCTATCATCAAGAATCGATTGGATGAAGTTCAGAATAATGAAATTTAATCCAGATAAGACAGACATGCTCCTAGTCAAAGGCAAACTAGAGAATAGGGATTCAGCTCATTACATTAAATTCCCTCTCTTCAGTCACTGCAGTACTACTGGAATCAGTCCCAAGTCTGGCTGCCCAGACTTGTGCCAAGTAAGTGAGGCACATTTATTTTATTATTTATTTTATTAATCAACTAGCTGTCCCCTGCCATGCGTTGCTGTGGCCCACATGGGGGTTCAGTGTGGGAGGTTTGGCCCAATTCTATCATTGGTGGGGTTCAGAATGCTCTGTGATTGTAGGTGAACTATAAATCCTAGCAACTACAAGTCCCAAATAACAAAATCAAAATTTTTGAGTGAAGGACATACATTGGGTTGTTAGGTGTCTTGTGTCCAAATTTGGTGTCAATTCGTCCAGTGGTTTTTGAGTTCTCTTAATCCCACAAATGAATATTACATTTATTTATATATAAGACTAGCCATCTCCTGCCACGCATTGCTGTGGCCCAGTCTGGAAATCTGGAAAATAAAGTAATGAGAAAGTGTTGGTTTCTAATATATGTAATTTCTTTATGCTTGTGGGTAAACAGTATTTCTTGCTGTTTCTTTCTCAGTGTTGATGTAGAGATTTCTGGTTTGCCTACTCTGGAACATGCAACATAGAATTGTCCTTCTTTCGGGGTCCCTTTCAAATCTATGATACTATATCTCTCTGTGTGTGAATCATATCTATCTATCTTTATGACTGGATGGCTCATTGTCAGGAGGGCTATGATTACATTTTTTTGCCCTGGTGAAGGGAGTTGGACTGGATGTCCTTAAGTATTTTCTGTTGGTCATGGGGGTTCTGTGTGGGAAGTTTGCCCCGATTCTGTCGTTTGTGGGGTTCAGAATGCTCCTTGATTGTAGGTGAACTATAAATCCCAGTAACTACAACTCCCAATTGTCAAGCACTATTTTCCCCAAACTACATCTATGTTCATATTTGGGCATATGGAATATTCGTGCCAAGTTTGGTCCAGATCCATCATTGTTTGAGTCCATGGTAGTCTCTTGCTGTAGGTGAACTACAACTCCCAAACTCAAGGTCAATGCTCACCAAATCCTTCTAGTGTTTTCTGTTGGTCATGGAAGTCCTGTATGCCCCAGTTGGTTCAATTCTATCATGCTATTTGATTGTAGATGAACTATAAATCCCAGTAACTACAACTCCCTATCTCTATCTATCTATCTATCTATCTATCTATCTATCTATCTATGGCTGGATGGCTCTTTGTCAGGAGGACTTTGATTATGTTTTCTTGCCCTGATGAAGGGAGTTGGACTGGATGGCCTTAAGTATTTTCTATTGGTCGTAGGGGTTCTGTGTGGGAAGTTTGCCCCAATTCTATTGTTCGTGGGGTTCAGAATGCTATTTGATTGTATTTATTTATTTATTTATTTGATGCATTTATTAACCGCCATTCTCAGCCCTTTAGGGCGACTCATGGCGGTGTACAACACATATAAAAAAGGCAATTTACAAAGAGGCAATTTCTACAACATATTAACAATACAACAATTACAAAGTTACACTAAATAATCCGCTTCGTCTCATAGTGGAATCATAACCAATCTCATATTCCTTGTTCCATTCCAGTCATCTTTACCACATTGTTATAGCACTTAATTAAATGCCTTCTCGAACAGCCATGTCTTAAGGCTTTTTCGGAAGGACATAAGGGAGGGCGCCTGTCTGATGTCTGCAGGGAGAGTGTTCCACAGCCGGGAGGCCACCACCGAGAAGGCCCTCTCCCTCGTCCCCGCCAGACGTGCCTGTGAGGCAGGCGGGATTGAGAGAAGGGCCTCCCCAGACGATCTCAAGGTCCTCGTGGGCTCGTAGGCCAAGATGCGGTCCGAAAGGTATTTTGGGCCGGAGCCGTTTAGGGCTTTGTAGGCCAAAACCAGCACCTTAAATTGGGTCCGGTAGGCAAACTATAAATCCCAGTAACTACAACCCCCAAATGTCAAGGTCTATTTCCTCCAAACTCCATCTGTTTGGGCATATTGAGTATTCCTGTCAAGTTTGGTCCAGATCCATCATTGTTTGAGTCCACTGTGCTCTCTGGATGTAGGTGAACTACAACTCCCAAACTCAAGGTCAATGCCCACCAAACCCTTCTAGTGTTTTCTGTTGGTCATGGGAGTCCTATATGCCACGTTTGGTTTAATGCCATAATTGGTGGAGTTCAGAATGCTCTCTGATTGTAGGTGAACTATAAATCCCAGGAACTACAACTCCCAAATGACAAAATCATAATTTTGTTGTGTTGTGAGACATTTTGTTGCCAAATTTGGTGTGATTTCGTTCACTGGTTCTTTTGTTTTTAAGGTACTCATTATGCACAGAGCATTTTTATATATAGATAGATTTTATATACTGCCACTCCCCGAAGGCTCGGAGTGGTTCACAGTATACACATGTAATGCATAACATTAAAATCAAGGAAAAATTCTACCAGCAAGGTTCAAATGCCAGCCTAAATAAATAAGTTTTAAAAGCTCTACAAAAGGATAGTAAATCTCTGAGAGCTCGTGTCCCCACTGGCAAGGCATTCCACAGGTAAGGAGCCACCACCGTAAATGCTCTACGCCTAGTAGACATCAGGTGAAAGGTCCTAAAATTGGGAACTTCAAGTAAATTCTGGTCGTGTGAACGGAGTGATCTCTAGGGTTTGTAGAGGATGAGGCGGTCCCTCAGGTATTCTGGCCCCAAGCCATATAAGGCCTTGAACACTGAAGACTCTCCATGAAGAAATTGGCCGCTTGCTATTGTGGTTGAAGTAGTTCCAAAAAGAGATTGCCAAATACACAAAGTCGAAGTAAGAAGAGAGTTAGAAACTCACAACAAAAAGTGTAACAGTAAACAAAAAGGAATTTACTTGTATTGAAAATCAGCACCTTAACTCCTTCCAGGGTCTGACCAACAAATGATTACTTGATGGAATAGATGGAAGTTTGGAACTTAACTGCCCTTCCACACAGTCATATAACATAGAATATCAAGGCAAAAAATCTCAGAATATCTGCTTTGAACTGGGGTTTGTTTTGACATGGTTTCTAACGTCAACCTATGGTTGTTGATCTAGTCACAGTGACACATATTTAGGTACAGTCTGATTGAATTAGTGTGGGCCAAAATACCCTAAAGGCATCAGATCCCATTTGATCTTGAAAGCTAAGCAGGATTAGAACTTGAAACAGACAACAATTACCAGGTACAGTAGGCCATATTTAAGAGGAAGGAACTTGCAAAACCACCTCTGGGTATTCCCTGCCAATGAAAGTCCTATGAAATTGATGGGGTCACCATAAGTTGACAGGTGGCTTGAAGACTGGTACACACACAGAGAGAATGTAATTGATGTAAGTGCTTACTTTGAGGACTAGCTGGGATGAAATAATTTACTATGGATGGTTATAGGGAGCACTTGCTTTCCTTGTTCCAACAGGTCTAGTAGCTATTGTGTATTTTCCAGACACAATTCAAAGTGCTGGTTGATTTATAAATCTCTACACCACTTGCCCAGAGGCTATTTGAATGATTGTATCCATTCACATGGGCCCAGCCAGTCTTTGAGACCTCTGGTGGAGGTACTTCATGCAGCTTCACCATCCTCAGGCATGTTTGGCATGAGACCTTCTCCCATGGGGTTTGGGAGGTAGATGCCTTCAATGTGCTCCATGGGTATTGACAGGCAAAAGTGGTGATTTTTTTCCAAAGTAATAAAATGTGTTTTGTACTGTTTTTATTTCTTTCCTTTTAATTGACATTTTTAATACAATAGGCAATTTTAATTACAGCTGGACCTACACATCATGCAGAATTAGAAGTGTGTATTCTGTTTTACTGCATATCCCTAACTCTGGTGCATTTACAAAATCTGTTTTTGAAGGAGATTCTTTTCCTCAGCTTTGTAGATGTCACAGTGCACTGCAAAAGATAACAATTCCTCTTCCCCCCTCTGACCAGGACTCTTTATATGCCACAAATTTGGTCACAAGAGGGTCAAGGAAACAGCAGTGCTGGGATTGAATACAGAATAAGCTGTCCTGTGATTTTTCTATTTTCTTTACAGAAAGTATCTATCTTTTATGATTGAGAAGAAGATATATTTTTAATTGTGATGCCAATGCCTTGCTGCATGAGATTTCCACTACTAAATGGTAAGATAGCAGCCTTTGCTTCTCATTGACGATCAAAATCTGAATAAATAAGCTAAACATGTTTTAAAGGGAAAGGGAAACCAATGACAAAATGTAAAAGAGCAACATGTACAAATGAATGTACATGTTGCTCTTTTACATTTCGTCATTTGAACATCGAGAAAACCAAAGTGCTCTTTCAGCAGTCACCAACCAACCCATCTGCAATGCCAGAAATACAGCTTAATGGTGTAACATTAGAAAGTGTTGGCAGCCACCTCTCCACAAAAGTCAGCATTGACACTGAAATACAACACTGCCTGAGCTCTGCGAGTGCAGCATTTTTCCGAATGAAGCACAGATTGTTTGGGGACCGGGACATCTGTAGGGATACCAAGGTACTTGTTTATAAAGCTATTGTACTCCCAAACCTGCTATATGCCTGTGAAACATGGACTATCTACAGATGTCACATGCAACTCCTGAAACGATTCCATCAGTGTTACCTCCAAAAAATCCTGCAAATCTTTTGGGAAGACAGGCAGACAAATGCCAACGTGCTGGAAGAAGCAAAGACCACCAGCATTGAAGTGATGGTCTTCCGCCATCAACTCTGCTGGACTGACCACGTTGTCTGAATGCCCGATCACCATCTTCCAAAGCAGTTGCTCTACTCCAAACTCAAGAATGGAAAATGGAATGTTGGTGGACAGGAAAAGAGATTTAAAGATGGGCTCAAAGCCAACCTTAAAAACTCTGGCATAGACACTGAGAACTGGGAAGCCCTGGCCCTTGAGTGAGTGCTTTAGCTGGAGGTGAGCTGTGACCAGCAGTGCTGTAGAATTTGAAGAGGCACGAATGGAGGGTGAAAGAGAGAAATGTGCCAAGAGGAAGGCGCGTCAAGGCCGACCGAGACTGCCTTCTGTCTGAAAACTGATGCCCTTACTGTGGGAGAACATGCAGGCCAAGAATAGGGCTCCACAGTCACCTATGTACCCACTGCCAGGACACCGCACTTGGAGGACAAACTTACTCGAACAACGAGGGATTGCCTAAGTAAGTAAGTAATCTAGATCACAGAAGCCAACTTTCTTAAATTAGAATTTGGAGCATCTGGATTCCACAGCAAGACATTTTGAATTTTGTGCTGGGAAAAAGACAAGATAATGTATAAATAATATTTTTTTAATATATATATATATATATATTCAGTATTGAGTTAATGTTGGAAACTGCCTTGAGTTGCCAACTGGCTGAGAAAGGCGGTATACAAATACAGTAAATGAATAAATAAATAAATGCGGTCCTGTCTATGCCAGTCAATCCCTGAGTCTATGACTAAATGGAATATGCAGGTGAATATGATTTTTATCTCCAACAATTTGTCAATGAATTCAATAACATCATTTGTGGACAATGTTCTTGGATCCAACATATGTACATGTACAAATAATGTGCAAAAGGCATTTTTCCTGCCCAAGTGCCAAAAGCTCATTGTGTACTCCTAGGAACACAGTCTATTGAAATGCCAGAATCTCAGCCAGTGAAACAGACACTGGAATTACATGAACAATATGTTGCAAGATACAATGAGCTGGTCCTCTCAAAATGGGCTCTCCCAGGAGTGTGCGTGAGAAAGGTAGCAGAACCCTTCCAGTGCGTTAGCAAATTTTTATCCCCTCTTCTTATCGGGACTTTGGCAACTAAGAGATAGAAACAAGGTTAAGGTAGTATTCTAATCTCTAGGCCCACTTAGTCAGTCTGACAATAATATACAGCTCAGAATTAATGAAGACACATGAGAATGTTTGCATTGCAAGGCGACAGAGATAACAAAAGGTGAAAGGTCAAGTCCATTAGCAGAAAATAACATTTTAATTCATGCTGCATTTCATGGGCTTAGCCTATTCCCAGTGAATCCACAGTTGACTAACCTGCGGCTAAACAACCACCCTATTCAAAAAGGGAGAGAACAGTGAGTGTAACTCAGCATTAATAAAATGAATTGCCCTGGTCTTTCTTTTCTTAACCCCATAAAGGAAACAATACACAACAAGAATAAAGGGCTTTGTTTAGGGGGAAAATCACTATTCAACTCACCTGAAATTTCTTCTTTGCCACAAAATACTGCATTCGACGTATCACCTTAATGGCAGAACGGTGATGTTCTCGCAAGCTGTGGGAAAAATGAGAAGGGCGAATCGGGTGAAAAAGAGCATCTCTGTCCAGATAATAATGATAATGACCCTCAGAATAAGTGCTTTGGTAAGTGAATGTTTCTAGAAGGGGAAACTACTCTTTCTGCGGACAAAACATGCTACTATTATTGTACAAAGGAAAAAGCAACTAAAACCCAAAGTTTTATCTCTACGATTTATGCTAAGGCCTAATGTTTTCACAGTGTTAAGTAGAGAGAAATGTATGAAACCTAGCTCTGGCTCAGCTGAATCTATCAAGTTATCTTTCCCACTCTCCTTCTCTCAAAAGTCACAGTAATTCATGGTGAAAAGTAAAGGTTTCAGATTTCTGTGTCTCCTGATGGATACAATTCTAGAAAACAAGTACTCTTTCCACACACTTTTTACATGACTTCCCCTTATAAAGGAGATAAAGAGGGGATGGACACAACTGAAAAAAGTGCTTTGTGCAACACTTCATTTTTCAGAAGATATATATTGTCCTGAATGGATGCAAGCCAAGTTAAAAGAGAATACAGCACTTATACGTATAAATCATAATGATGAACTATATCAGAATATGAAATGGAAATCTTCAACATGATCACATTTAAATGGAATCATGACTATGGGAGAAAAATAGTCAACTGCAAAATAACTGACAATTAGAGGGGTTTTTTTTTTAAAAAAGTAAAAATGTTACAAAAGGGAAGAGGAAATAATATTTTGAACTTGAAGGAATTGTTATTTCACAGTTATTTTGAATAAAGAATTATAAGGCAATAGTTGGATTACAAAAAGAGCTACTCTGGAGCATGTGGCTTGTGAAGGCTGCACAAGCTTTAAGCCACAAGCGCCCCCACCCCCTCGAGGGAAATGTTTAGTGCATTATATAAAACCTTTAAAGAAAAAAAAATACCCAATGCCTATCATGTTAATTTTAACAGAAGAAAACTGCCTTTGTGTAGTACTCCAGTATGAATTTTGTTGGATGTGTGCCAGGCAAGACTGTTCTTTTCATTCAAGACAATAATTAATAGCTTCAGTAAAGTCAATTTAATGCTAGTGAAAGACAAGAGTCAGGCAACTGTATTCTATCACAGCAGCCACATCACACTCCTTGAGCTCTAGAGCTTGGGAGGATGGCATGTTTACATTTATTACTTGAGGGAATGACAAGAGGAATGGTGCCACTGGACAGCAGCATGGACTGAGGACTCCAGTTTGCAGTCATAATGGTGGAAACCTTGAAATATAAACCTTGACAATTGGAAGAGATGGAAGAATGTTCTATAAAATAGCTCTTCAGCTTATTACTTAAATGTAATTTATGGCCCCTTATTCATAGAATCACAGAATTTGGATCTAAACAGTTGATTTTAAAGTAGATATAAGTGATTTTAATGTTTGTGTGTATTTATAGTTTATGTCCCAGTATTAAATATTTGCCATATGTATGTTTTGCTCCGCCCTGAGTCTCCTGCAGGGCGAGAAGGACGAAATCTAAATGTTTAAAATAAATAATAGTAAATAATTATAAACTTTGGCCTCATACCACTTCATCACACTAGAAGCTCCAGTTTCTCATACGGGAACATGAGAGAAGCCTCCCACAAGGATGATAAAACATTAAAAAAAACCAAACCAAAAAACATCCGGGTGTCCCCTGGGCAACGTCCTTGCAGACGCCCAATTTTCTCACACCAGAAGCGAGTTGCAGTTTCTCAAGTCGCTCCTGACACGACAAAAAAAAATCACTCTAGAGAAAAAACTCCACTTTGAATCCAGTTTCTGTCTCCTGTTAAAGGCTCCTTCCTAAACTACAACCCCCAGAATTCTGCAGGAGGCATCAACCAGATTTAAAGTGGATTCATTCTCTAGTGTGATGTGGCACATAGGCTACTGAATCCAGTTCCTCATCAATTTAGGATCTCCTGCTAAAGAATTCCCAGCTGGTATGCTGTCCAGTCTTTTTTTTTTAACATGTCCAGAGTAAGAGACCTCACCATCTCTAGGCAATTGATTCAACTGCTGAACTGCTTTTACTTTCAGTTCAGAATGTTTCTTTTAATTTTGAATCAGATTATCCTCTCATGTACCTTCACACCATTAGACCTAGTCCAACTCTGTGAGGCAGTGGAAAATACACCTGTCCCCTCCTCTTTGTGACAGACCTTGAGTATTTAAAGAGAACAATCATCTCACTGCTTAGTCTTCACCAAGTTGAACAAGCACAAGGCCTTTAACCTTTCCTTTTGTTTTCCATTCCTCCTATCAAACTCAATATTTATTTATTTATTATTTATTTCAAAGTTTTCTATACCAACCTTCTCACCTCATTGAGGGACTCAGCCCGGTTTCCAACCATAAAAACACATACAATCAGTAAAATATCATAGTTCACAATTACAGTAACACATTTAAAATAATATATTTAAAACTACGGTGGTTAGTCGTCATATTAAAATCAAATATACATCATCTTCCATCCAAAATCCTAGGGTGTTGTCTCATTCATTGAAAGCCTGTCTCCACAACCACATCTTCACCCGTTTCCTAAATGTCAGGATAGATGGGGCGGTTCTGACCTCCGGTGGGAGAGAGTTCCAGAGTCGCGGGGCCACCACCGAGAAGGCCCTGTCCCTCGTCCCCACCAGGCGCTCCTGTGCGGCCGGTGGGACCGAGAGCAGGGCCTCTCCAGACGATCTTAATAATCTTAAAACAAGGCTTTCAGGACTAAACATAATAACACAGAGACAGTGGCATCAAATGTAAAAACGCACTTGTTTTAAACACATCTTAACATTTATATGGACCCCATGATTATATACAATTAAATTATATCCCTGTGTACAACAGTTGAAATACAGCATATGTGTACATTATTTCAGTTGCTGTGTAAATCATCGTAATTTATTGCAGATTATTCATAGATCATTTTGGACCCCCAAATGACCCATACACTTCAAGGCATATTAACATGAACTAATTTTCAGCTGTGAAATGCTGGAGGACATGAAAGGAATAAAATAATATTTCCAAATGAAAGATTTATGGAGTTCTCTTTCAACTCTCTCCATTCCACATTGCAGAAACAGACTCCAGTCAGAGCGACCCTCTCTCCAAATATACAAGGGCTCCGGGTAAATGGTGAATCACTGTAAAGGTTTTCCCACAAAAGGAACTTGTGAGGAGGATAAACTATTATCAGCTGTGAAACAGCTTTTAAAGCTAGTATGAACAGATCAGGAAGACCAATAGCAATGAATATGTAGCTTAGAAAATATTACATAGGTGCACTATTTAAATGATTTCATTAATTTATAAAGTCACGTGGTCAACTGCAATGTTAACTGCAATGGTGCTATGAAACAATCAGAATTTGCTTTGCAAAATAATTGTAAAGGTATTGTCAACTGGTAACTTTTTAAAAACTTTAATTCTTACATCATAAAGTCAACTTGTCATATCTGCCACAACAAAGACAGGAAATTCCAAACGTCAAGTCTACACTTAATGTAAAGTTTGAATATCCTGCTTTTGACTGATCTGAATTATTGTCTGAATGTATGTGATATTTACATGGCAATTATATTATTTGCTTTTATGTTTTTATTTTATCCTGTTTGTTTTCCTTTTCATTTTTGTGTTGTATCTGCTTTATTATTATTTTATAGTTTAGAATTTGACTGGCTATGTAAAGAGTTGACTGCTATTTAGGCATCAATATGTCTGAATAGAGTGAGGTTAGCAAACTAGAACAAGATAGTCTTGCCTGTGACATAGAAAATACTTATTGCAGTATTTTACAAGACAGATTTAAAGAGCCATATATTATTTTCATTATTACTCTTGAGCAGGGCAGTGTGTAATATATTTAAAACATATTGACAAAATAACATTATAGCATGGGTGATCCTGTCTGATCTTGACTGTTAAGCAGAGTTAGCTCTGGTTAGTACTTGGTTGGAAGACAGACAACAAATACTGCGTGCTGTAGGCTATATTTCAGAGAAAGGAACAGATAAAACTACCTCTGAGCAGTCCTTGCCTAAACAAACCCTAGGAAATTCGTGGGTCATCACAAGTTAATTAATAACTTGAAGGTACACAAATACCCATAGATAATGCAGGATTTACCCTTCTTTTCCTTCCAATTTCTGGATTGTAGGCCCAAAAGTGAATGTAAGCAGAATGTTTTCTTTTTTGTTGATATTTTAGGCTAGTTTCTTGAATTTCAGGTGCTGATTTTAAAGTCTTAAACAGTCTGACTACTGAATACTTTGGAAAATGCCTGCTAATATATGAATCTACTCATCCCTTCTTATTCTACAGGTAGACTGGTAACAACATGGAACAAAACTTTTTCAAATGGTTGCATAGTACTGCTGTAGGTGACATTGAAACCAGCAGGATTTAAATTGGGCATGAGTGTCCCACTCACTTCAATGGATTTGAACTAAAATAGTCATTACAAATTTAAATCTCATTAATTTCAATTATTCTATAGTAATAAAACCAAAACTAACCCATTCTATGTGCATCATATGTACATTGTATTTTCTTCTTGAATATTTAGTGTAATTGCATTTATTTTCTATAGTTATTGCATTGTATTTTAGCAGTTTCACTAAATTATTTTAATCAAAACTGAACGCCTTGTCAGTGCTTTCCAATTGTCGGAACTGGTGGAATATAATTCCTTTTAAAAAATAAAGAAAGCAACATTGCTTAACTATTGGTTAGTTCAAATTTAATACTCCAGAATTGTTTAGTGTTAATTTAATGCTCCAAAATTGAATGTTAGATGTTTCAACAACATCATGTATGCAGGCAGGCTGTGAATTTCTCCCCCTTGTAACAGAATCTAGTGGAAGAGCTTCAGAACACCCACATGAAGCCATTTGACTAGTACATTTAAGTGTAATTAAATCTTTCAGCATTTAGTCTCCTGAGAATTTTGGTATAGAATTTGCTGTATGCTAAGGTTAGCCTAATCTTTTCACACATTCTGTGATTCCCAACAAGGTATTCATGATAGAGGCTATCATTGCTAAGCTGCATCTTACATGCAATGGACTGATGTGGATTAAATTGCACTTTCAGATATAATAAGAAATGAGTGACCACAGTCTAGAAGGACTGAAATAAGAGTAAACTCGCTGTTGAATACCATGGATCTGACCTCCTTTTCTATTCTTTTTAATCCTTTGTTGGAAATTGGCAACCAGGTTTCAGATACAATGATATTTTGAGTTAATAATTTACTTCCTTCCATGACCGAGCTCTTAACTCAAATAGCTCTTATCTCAAAGTGAAATTTTCCATTGTATTGAAATGCTATTAATCTGCTTCAGCCTCCCTCCCCCCCCCCCGCACCAAATTGGTTTTATTATGTGTTTTTAAATACAGAAATGTACTTTATAAATAACAGATAATGTATAAATGCACATCCACATGGAACAATAAAAAAGAAAGATCAGTTTTAAAATGGTAGAAGCACAAAGTGTGGTAGAAGTACAAAGTGAAGAGGCAGAAACATCATTTTCTTAATATTGTACTCATTCTAGCCTCCCTCCCTCTCTTGTTCTCTCTCTCTCTTCATGAAGCCAAATATACCGGAAATAAAAACCACAAAAAATCAACTAACCCAAAGTTCCTCAAAGCAGATAAAAGTAAAGTGGACAGCAATCTCCCAAAGCAGACAAGGGCACGAGGCACGTAGGCTGCTCCCTTGAAGCCCTAAAGCCATGTACCCTCATGCTAGTGCTCCTTCTGGTGCTAGCTCTTAACTCAAAATGCTAGCTCTTAACTCAAAATGCTATGTCAAAGTGAAACATGGGCCAAGAGACCAATCTTAACTCAAAATGCTCTTAAGTTGGGGGGGGGGGGTGGGTTCTTAAGTCGAGGTTCCAGTGTACTTATGAAAGCAGTCTTACTTTTTAAAGATATTGTTCTATCATGGATATTGCTTTACGGCTCATGTTTAGCTTGTTATTTGTTGGTTTTATTATTGCATTTGTTGCTTACCGGCTTTACTGTTTTATTACATTTTGATTATTTATGCTGTATTATTGGGCTTTTACATTTACATTTTTAAAGGGTTGGGTAAAAAATTATAGAATGTAATGATGGAACAATCACCTGATCAATCAACAAAAAAGGGAAACAAATAGAAAATATTTAGTGTTCTAAAATATTTAGTTGGGGGCTAATGATAAGAAAACCAACAGTGGATGACTACCCTAAAGTATCTGATTATTTCCAGTCAGTTCAGCAATGTCGAAATCTAGACCTTTAAAAAAATAGTAGAGAAAAAAACCTGGGAGGGGGAGGGGGTTTACATCTGTTATGAAGTAGAAAGATTGTCTCAACCCTTTTTGCAGCGGTGGAATTGTCTACATATTTGTGCCAGAAGTCAAACATTCTAGAAAGTAGATTCATTCAAAGAAATTATTTTACAGTGAATGAAACTAACTGCAGTTTCAGTGACCAAAGAACAGGTTTTCCCCATAAATCAGAATGTGTAGCATGCAACCCACAAATAGTACAGTGCCACATATTTAATAGATCCAAAAGAGATGAAGAACATGCTCTATTTATTCTTTCTTTGCCAATTTTATCTGTGTATAAAACAAACAAAACAAAAAAGAGACTTCTCTACATACACAAGTACTTTGTACAAATGAGGATTGTAGGAGTAAATATAAGGCAAAATAAGTCCACCCCCAAATGGTCTAAAAATCCTAGCAATCACTGAGGACAGAATTATACAGAATTGTAATAATGCAAAGTTAGAGTATAATCTGCCATTCAGCCTGTTCTTTCACCAAGTTTTATTTAAGCAGTTTATCTTCTTGAGATTAGGATCTCTTTTATAAAGAAATGCCAAGTAAAAGCAGGTTTTAAATGTCAGGCCATATCTCAATGAAGGAACAAGAGTGGGGGAGGCTCTTAAAGGCAGCCTGATGCCTCAACATCATCTTTATCGGGCATCAGGAGACCTAATGCCAACACATTAAAAATAATAATTCTTGTGCTCTGAATGTGAGTTTACGATCTTGCTTATTGTCTTGAATGTTCCCATCTTAGCATCCTGACTTTTTATTATGAGTTTTCAGTTAACATGATGACTTTAAAGATACACGAGTCAGAGCATTAAACCTAAAGGCAATTGGTAATCCCAGTTTTGGTAAACTCATTCAGCTAATTGATCAATTGATTCAGGGGTTGCGTCTAGTTGTTATGATTGTTGCATGCATTCAAGCGATTTCCAAATTGATATAGGGGCCTTCTTGGTAATATTTGTTCAGAGAAGATTTGTCCTTCCCTTTGTGGCTGAGAGATTGGAATTTGCATAAAATCACCCAGTCCAAATACAAGCCATTATACCATGCTGGCTCTTAGGACCTCATCACACAGGGCTTTTTGTCCATCCTACGATGCTGCTAAGATGCAGCCAGGATGGAGCTCGATGGAGCCCATCACATGGCATAGGGCTACTTCTGGTGGGGCTCTATCCCAGCTCCATGCACGCTGCATCTTGGCAGTGTGCTAAAAGAAGAGCCCTGAGAACATGGGTTACTGCTAGTGTTCTCACAGATTAAGGCGGGGACAGTGCAGGACCAAGCCGGGGACAGGCAGGAAACACCATATGATGGTAAGGGTGGGGGGTGCAGAGTGCTGTCCAACGGTTTTCCCCACTGCCCCACGGATTTGCCCTGCTGCCCATTGGTTCCCCACTATCCCCCAGCTTAAGGACCTCCATGTGATGAGGTTCCTGGTCTAGTTAGCACTATCAATTGCCTTTGGCCTGGATTGTAGATACTTGAGCTGAATAACACAAGACAAGCAAAAGGGAGTTGGTGTGGTATAGTGGTTTAAGTGCTGGACTGAGACCCTAGGAAATCAGAATCCCAATACAATACAAACTCAAACAATTATGGTCAAATAGTCTTGTGGGGTCAGCCTAGAGTGGAAGAGCACTGCTTGCGAGGCAGAAATAGCAAGTATGAAAAGTATTAAAGACCCACTTCCTCACCCCAGAATTACCTGTTTCTCTTCAAAAAAGACTACCAAACTACAGCATTATGTAATAGTGGGTGAACATGTAGTTTGTCCAATTCTTTTAAAACAATAACAACTACGAGGCACACAATCTGTGATAGGTGCTTACTGTACAATTTACCAAGTACATAACCTGTCAGGATCATTGCTGAAGATGATGATGAAGGGCCTCCTTGCCTGGCATCTGAGTCTGCAGAAGAATTGGAGCAACAACTTGATCCTGGAAATACTACCCCTACAGAGGTGATCCAGGAGCCTCAAGCAAATAAGGAGGATGAGTCAGGGTAGGATCAGGAATTCCCAGTAGAAGAGCAGGAGTTGAGTATCCCAACTTGACTGCAGTTGAGAACTGGGGGTATTCAGCTGAAGAGATCTAATAGGTTGGCTGAGCAAAGAGCCAACAAGTGATAGTAGCATAAAGAGTTGAAGGCATAAAGAGTTGAACTGCACAGCCAGAATTCCTGATGGCAAACTCTTGCCTTGGACCTGGGCTCTTGATGGATCGACTACGCTTGCCTTGAACCTTGACTCTTGCTGGATTTGACTATGCTCTGGAAGACAGATTGGATTTATTGATACTGCTTGGCTTGAATCCTGAACTGAACTCTATTCTTGTGATTTGCCTCTGCTGAATTGATAAATGTGTATGACTCTGGACTAACTGACATTGTGAATGGTGAGTGGCTGCTTTGACAGGGATTCCTATATAGGTTTGTGACAGAACCAGTATCAAAACTCCTCACACTTTTACAACTGTTTCTCAATGGGTTGTGCTAGAATGCTTATGGAATAAAAAGGGGGACAATATCTTCTCTTCTATACTTTGCTGTGCACTCCCAACAACTGCAATTCCATCTGGAAGAGGCTGAACATTATTTCCTCAAGAAGATAAATGACATATCACCTTATCTGAATTAAGACACGGACAGTTAGCCACCAGCATTTCCTTATATATTTCAAAAGTAACCAAGCAGTCTTGGTTACTTGAAGCATTGATACAATTAACACAATACACACCACATCACATAAAATATCATAAGTGAAACCATTTGTGTTTGGTACCATTCAGTGACATGTAAGATTTAAAAAAATCAAGGACATGTGACTAGAGCAAAAAATGTATGATTTTTTTTGCTTGACACAGAAAACAGTTTTTTTTAATGCAGAAATCATATTCTACATGGAAAAAACTGTTTGAATTTCAGTATTTTTTTCTTTCAGCAAGGAGAAAACTGCTAAAATTTCTCATTGCTTCCTTTAAGAAGAACATAGTGAAGAATTATATCCCTGATTACCTGCTAGAGTGGAATACATAACTGTACCTGTTAGAAGAACACACAAGTCCATCCTTTCTTCTAGCAGAAAATCAAGATGTGAAGACTTAGGGGGATTTGGAGTGGGCATGCCTGTCTGAAGTTGCTTAGTATATGTAGTCTGGGCTTATATGTATATATAGGATTTTTTTTAATGAACGGCTTGGTGACAGAAGAAGACAACCCAGAAAATATCTATATGACTACTACTGTTGGAAAAGGCACAAGAGGAAAGCCCCAGGCAAATGGTGTGTGTTTAATGTCTCACAAGCTTGTTGGCATCTCACAGCTTGGAATATGTCAGCCCTGACATCAAGAGTTGGAAACTTGTCCCCCTACTTCTGAGAATTGGGATACCTTATTGTCATGTCTCTTCAAATCATTTCCATCTTATGGAGACCCTAAGGCAAACCTATCATGAGGTTTTCTTGGCAGAATTTGTCCAGAGCAAGTTTCCCCTTATCCTTTGATGCTGACAGAATGTGACTTGCCCAAGGTCACACAATGGGTTTACATGGCCGAGTGTCTCCCAGTGCCCTTGTCCAGCACTCAAACCACCTTTCTTGCTTCTATATAAATAAAGGGTGAGTAACTGCGGGAGACTAGGGGGACCCATTAGTCACTGCCTCCAGGAGATTTTGGTGGGTTGTGCCCCGCACTTTATCTCATAGGTGACTGCATATAGCTCACAGGGTACACTTTACTCAACCCTGAGATAGATACATTAGCACATATTAAAAAAACTTTTTGCAAATTATGGCCCTAGGTCATCTTAATACAATATTGCATTGGCTGGACACACTAAAGCTTCAGATTACACTAGTATGCTTTTGATGTTTATTAGTAGTATTGCTAGCAGCAGTCAACCTGAACTGAATTTAAATAATCTAAGCTTGAGGAAAGGCAGAATATGTGACAACAATAGACTGCTAAAGTTCTAACTTCTTTCTCCTTTACTCCAGCACCATTATATTTCAGCAATTGGGAGAACTAAAGAAGCCAGACATCATGTTGCCTTGTGGTTTCATATGAATTTAGCAGCTCCCTGGAACCCACAATAGGCAGCAACCACTAAACATATACTGAAACTGGGCAAGCGATTCACCTTTGATTAGAACTATTGATGCTCCACAGGAACCCTTTCTAAACATGTATTCAGTCACTGTAAATCTTTTATCTTACGACACATAAATATTGAGATGTATTATTTACTATTAAATGTTCAGGGTTCACAAAGTTAAATTACTGAAAACAATGTCTTAACTGTAACACATAAACCCAGTTACTGGCTAGTGTTAGATATATTTACTAATTTAATAACAATCGAATCAGTCAATATATCATTTGGGCGCTCCGTTGACTTGAATGAAAGGAAAAGAAAGAAAGAGAGAGGAGGGCCTCTATATTTTGCTACAAGGATCCGAATTTTGTTTTTCTAAGAACAAAAGGATCAAAAAAGCTATTCAGCTGATTGTGGAACACCAAATTTAAAACCAAGAAAGATTATGAGAAAAGCTGCTGCAGGCTGTCAAACCTCATTAAGTTAATGGAACTGGTAAATTGGCTTCTTTCCAGCACATGGAGAAAGAAAAAGGTTTTCAGCTAAAGAGTGAAGGGGATCCAGTTTCATCTTGGCTGTGCAAGAAGATTATTAGCTATAAATAATGGCTGCAGTGAAACAACTTATGCCAATTCCATACATACATGTTCCTCATTGTTGCTACTTCATTAAGAGTTTCACATAGAAGGCAGCAAACAGCACTTTCACATTGCCTGGTATCACCTCAAAATGGAGGTCATGTGTACGTACACCTGTGAGCCATCAAGTATGATGAAAACGCTTCTGTTGAATGAATCCTTATGTAGGAGTGTTGATCAAAATGGGAGTGATGGGGGGAGGTAAACTACAAAGAAGGTAACAAAGAACATAAGTCTTGTTTGCAATAAGTTATAGAATCCCTTTACTCGTTTTAGGAGAAAATTGCTATCCTTAGTTTTCCACATGTCTGCAATTTGATAGAGTTAAAAAAAATGCAAGATGCAAAGTTCTTGTACAGGGCAGATTGCTAGCCTGACACTGCTATAATTGGGTATTGCAGTTTGATTCAGTCAGAGGTAATTTTCAACAGTAAGCAAACAGTATTCCCCCCTCCCCCCCAACCAATCACTGATACATATTTTCTGTTCGTCGTGGGAGTTCTGTGTGCCATATTTGGTTCAATTCCGTCATTGGTGGAGTTCAGAATGCTCTTTGGTTTTAGGTGAACTATACATCCCAGTAACTACAACTTGCATATGTCAAGGTCTATTTTCCCCCAAGAGTGCCTCAAGAGCGCCCCTGGGCAAAATCAATTATACTGCAAATGCTTACTTTGCGTAATGGGTTAAGCCGCCCCTGGATTCAGTTCTGCCTTAGTGAACACTGATGGGGAAACATGGGAGTGATTGTCTCTGCTCTTTCTCTCCATTCCTTGGGAAAAGAGGATATGTAAGTGGGTTTCAAACCTCTAGCCAGCTTCCTTCCTTCCTTCCTTCCTTCCTTTTGATTTAAAATGAGAAGACTGAAAGGGTGCTATGAGAGTAGTCAATAGTGTCACCTCTTTTGCCTTGCAGTACACAGGGTTCACTGGAGAATAGGCAGCCCTGCCCAGGCTTCTGTGGCTTATTGTCCATAGAAGTTGTGAGATTGGATGGTCCAGCCACCATTCCCGTTTCCTAGTGGCACAGACCTTCTTGCCAGGTACCTGATGGGCCCTGGAGGGAGTGAGGAATGGCAGCCAGTGAGGATGCTCTAGCAGGTTCAATATTATTGACTCACAGGAATTGGAGTAGTCTAGGTAGGTAGGCTTCACTCTGAGCTGTTGTAGGTTTTTCCTGGCTATATGGCCATGTTCTAGAGGCATTTTCTCCTGACGTTTCGCCTGCATCTATGGCAAGTATCCTCAGAGGTAGTGAGGTCTGTTGGAAGTGGGGAAATGGGTTTATATATCTGTGGAATGACCAGGGTGGGACAAAGAACTCTTGTCTACTGGAGCTAGGTGTGAATGTTTCAACTGACCACCTTGATTAGCATTTGATGGCCTGGCAGTGCCTGGGGCAATCTTTTGTTGAGAGGTGATTAGATGTCCCTGATTGTTTTCCCTCTGTTGTTTTGCTGTGGTAATTTTAGAGATTTTTAATACTGGTAGCCAGATTTTGTTCATTTTCATGGTTTCCTCCTTTCTGTTGAAATTGTCCACATGCTTGTGGATTTCAGTGGCTTCTCTGTGTAGTCTGACAAGGTGGTTGTGAGAGTGGTCCAGCATTTCTGTGTTCTCAGAAAATATGCTGTGTCCAGGTTGGTTCATCAGGCTTCACTCTGATGATTAGGTGGTTCAGGTTATAAGCAACTGCCTTAGCATGGTATTGGCAGTTGTTTGCAGTGCACTATCCCATCCTCTCTTTTTTGTGTTTCAGTTTTCACTGTATTACATTAAGGGTGTTTATGATGTCTGCTTACTGTATTTTCACAACTTGAGGGGAGAGGGAAAGAGAGAGATCCAGGACCTGGGACCTGGATTGGCATTGCCATTTGGGTATGGGTAAGGGGTCCCCTTATGGGACTCAGAGTTTGTGTTAAATAGGTGCTTTTATGGCACCACACGGTGGCAGAGGAAGCTATTGCTGGGTATGTGGGTGTGTGGGATGGTGGGTTGTTGACTTACATAGATCCTTTCCTGTCATCCTAAGAGTTCTGGCAGTGAGCTGGAGCATCAGGTTTATCATTCAACAGGCCGATTGTTCAATACCTGGATTTGAGACTCATGTTTTGACTCAACCCTATTTACACTGTAAGCAATAAAGTTGTGGCCTTTTAATCCAACATTACATTGTCTGTATTGGTTTCTGTGTGCTGCAGAGGGAAATTTGCCCAGATTACATAAATACCCCCTTTCCAACTGATATCCTGTGCATCCATGGGGCAGTGCTGGGAAATGAGGGACAGAAGGCCAACAGAATATCTGTGTCCCCGGGTGATGCTAGCTATTTAAAAACTATTGGAAGGACCTAACATAGTTACTTTTTTTTGTAGTGCAATTCCCAGAATCCTCCAACCAGCATGGCTAAAGGCTATATGGGCATGAGGGGAACCAGATGAAGCAGAGGGAATTGCTGTCAGAGTTTTAATAGTTCTATTGGTGGCACTATTTCGGCAGCTGCCTTTTTTATCATTCCTGTTATATATAATAAATATCATCTGTTGAATTCCTCTTTTCCCCATAAATATTAAAAGTTCACCAGTCTATTCCTCTACACCAGCTGGCCATTCTGGAATTTTTATGCATTTTCTTTTTAAAGTACTAGTAATTACCAAAGGTATTAGTTGTTATCATAAAGTACTTTTATTTGTGCTTAATCTGCGAATATTTAGAAGTCAGGAACCAATTTTTACAGAGTTAAAATCCCATGGGGACATTACTGATTATTGGACCTAAATCCCTGTCAGGCAGAAACATTTCCCAATCGCCTTTGCTGCTCATAACAGCTCTTTCATAAATAGATAAAGAATCATGTTATGAACTAGTACACCCAGTGCCAGCGATTGTGAAATGAGTTAATCACAATCACACATATTTTGATTTAAATTATGTTTAATTAAATAAAAAATAACTAATTATGGCAACAATCAACATAAAAGAATAAAGACCCTTATAGAGTACCAATCAACCATGACTACCAGAGATTGATTATCTTAAGAGATGTAAAAGCTCAGCCTCTACCCCTTAAGTCAATTTGTTTGCTTGGGGTTTTTTGGAGGGGCGCAGGGGGGGGGGTGTAAATTCCCTCAATTGAAGGGACTATGTATTGACCACACTTCAGGTATTCCACCACACTAGAGAATTTTTTAAAACTTAAAATCCAGTTTTTGTCTTCTGCAGAATTCTGGAGTTTGTAGTTTAGGGAGGAACCTTTAACACCCTCCCTAAACTACAAACTCTAGAATTCTGCAGGAGGCAGAAACCAGATTTTAAGTGGATTTTTTCTCTCTAGTGTGATGAAGTGGCAGGAATGGTATGTGTGCAATTATGCACTTCATTAAGAGACATGTAGCTGTGATGAAGCAGTACATATCCATCAAGGGGAGAATCCACTATTTACATCTATTCAAAGTTATTTCCTTTGCCAAAGAAAAGGACGTTATAACCTAGCAAAACTTCTCTATCCTCAGTTATAATCTTCCAGCTGTATACAATCTGGATGTTCTAATTTTCAGTTGAGTTGAGGCAAACCTTACTTGTATTAGGAAGCTTTGTTTTTAAAATATATTTTCCTGAAAAAAATATTGAGACAATTGTTTCAAAGATGACATGATTTTAAAAAAATTATCAGACATGTGCCATAGTTTAATGATGTTAAATCTTGAAATTCTTGCATCTGGAGTCCAATCCACATGCATTTAGATGCTTCACACTAACATTTGCTATCTTGGAGAAAGATATAGACTATGTGGTTTGGAATAGGCACCCAGGTGTCCGGTTTCACACCAAAACATGTTGAAACAAGTTACGTGTCCTTAGAAAACTGAAATAGTACCATTGGGTGTGTTTCCATTTCTTAGGCTCGGATAGCTATTGCCACAAATACTGAAATCCATCAGCATAAAATATGGTCTCAGCATAAACTATGGTGCAAAATGTAAGTCCATAGCTGCCACATTTTTCAAACTTTGAGGATGAGTTAGAAACATGGAGGACTCTCACCATTAAAGTTTACAAAACCACAAAATATTGCTATGAGGATTTTACAAGTCATTAGGAGTAACACAAAAACAAAAATAATCAGCATGTTGCAACATCTGTCACTAAAGAGCAGGACACATGTCTGATATAAGCACATCGCATTTGCAAAGTTAGATGGGCAACCTCACTGCTTTATTTGCCATCCATCCAGTTCCAAGTAGTAAAGACTTCAATTCCTTGGCAACCAGAGACAAATTCAGATAATTTACTTAGATGCCTCTTCTGGCAATTCTTATAGTCAAAATCTTCTTCCATTTCCACCCACACTTTCAATATGTGCACATGCCTGTTTCTACTTTGCAGTTACTGGTGACTGATTTGTGAATGCTGCCAAAACGTAAACACCAGTTTCTTCTCTTATGAATGGAGGCTTTATCCTCTTAGTAGGATTTCAGCACATAACAGGCCTGCTCCAGTAACCAGCTAAACCAAATGTGAAAAGGTATGTATTTTAGGACTACACATAACTCTTTGAATAGACATCTGGACCAGCAAGAATGTCAAATATGGTCCACTGTATGCACTTCATTTTGGCCAAAGATGCATACTTGGGAGCAAAAGACAAACTGCGTGCTAACAAATGGATGCGAGGAAAAACAGCAAGCATACATTTTATTTATTTATTTATTTTATTTTGAACACTTGTACCCCGCCCTTCTCAACCTCCGGGGGGGGGGGGGGAGGATTCAGGGTGGCTTCCAATCGGCAGTGATTTGATGCCACAATAAGTACATAATAAAACAAGCAATCAATTATAAATAGTTAAAAACATTGAAACAATACAATTAAAAAACTACTAAGAATTACCACTTTAGTGGCCAAATGAGAGACTCCCCCCTGGGCACACAGAGGACTGGGCGACTTGGAAGGCGCTGAACAGACTGCGCTCTGGCACCATGAGATGCAGAGCCAACCTTCAGAAATGGGGCTACAAAGTGGAATCCTTGACATGCGAGTGTGGAGTGGAGCAAACCACTGACCACCTGCTGCAATGCAATCTGAGCCCTGCCACTTGCACAATGGAGGACCTTCTTGCAGCAACACCAGAAGCACTCCAAGTGGTCAGCTACTGGTCAAAGGACATTTAATCAACTACCAAAGTGGAATCCTCGACATGCGAGTGTGGAGAGGAGCAAACCACTGACCACCTGCTGCAATACAACCTGAGCCCTCAGCAATACAACCTGAGCACAATGGAGAACCTTCTTGCAGCAACACCAGAAGCACTCCAAGTGGCCAGATACTGGCCAAAGGACATTTAATCAACTACCAAACTCACAAATTTTGTATTTTGTCTGTTTGTTTGCTTTGTTCTGTTAGAAATGTAATATAATTTGACTGGTTGCCCTGACACGACAAACAAAGTGGCCATTATTAGCCAAAATCTATCCAGAATTCATTTCCAAGCCATTGTCAACATTGTTATTGTCATTGTCCGCTCAATTACCTGAAGGCCCACACCCACGTTTTTAACTTTTTTCTAAAGGTGAGAAGATGCAGATGACCTAATTTCCCCGGGGAGTGAGTTCCACAGGCAGGGGGCCACCACCAAGAAGGTCCTGTCTGTCGTCCCCGCCAAGAGTGTTTGAGACAGAGGCGGGGCCGAGAGCAGGGCCTCCCCAGAAGATTTTAAACTCCTAGGTGGAACATAGAAGGAGATACATTCAGACAGGTACATTGAACCAGAGCCACATAGGGTTTTATAGGTCAAAACCAGCACTTTGAATTGTGCTCGGAATTGGATCAGCAGCCAGTGGAGCTGACATAACAAGGGTGGTGGTGGTGGTATGCTCCATGTATGATGCTCCAGTTAGTAATCTGGCTGCCACCCCATTGGACTAATTGAAGTTTCTGAACAGTGTTCAAAGGCAACCCCATGTAGAGCCTGTTGCAGTAATCTATGTGACAAAAGCATGGACCATTTGGAACTCTATGAGGAAAAATGCGACATAATGTGACAATTTGGAATGGAAAAACAGACACATTTTTTTTTTTAAAAAAAACCCTACATTGGAGTAAGGTTATATCTCCATGTATGCTCATCCACGAACAAACTCCACTGAACAGACCAGAACTTAGTTCTGAGGAAACATCCATAGATTGTACATTGACTACACAGTCATAACATTTTGCATTGCTAGCACTGAACTATCCCTACTCAGTGTGTAAACTGTAGGTAGGATTTTGCTTGCTTTGTATGTGTGTTTTTTGTGCATGCTCTATACCGTGGAACCCCTCAGCAGTAATCATAATGAATCTGAAAAACAGTGAACATAAGCATGGAATTGTATTTGAGCTTTTTCCATACTATTGCTTATAGTAAGCAGCACCAATCACGCTAGAAAAATGCCTTTTCTATTAGAATACATTTTCTGAAAAGTTATTTGATTTTTCTCTGTAATTTTAGAACTATGTAAATAAACTGTTTCCATGCTGACTTCATCTATTTCCACTTGGCAAGACATTTCCTTCCCATTTTGCTTTCAAGCAAAACAAGTTTTTTAAAATCCTGTTTTATTTAACTTTTTGGTATTGGCAACAACACACTTATATGCATATGCGTAAAAAAGCAGTTAGCACAACCAGTTAGCACATTTCATTAAGATTAAAAAAAAACCTGTAGAAAACACATACAAGTCCAATTCAAAATGAACATTACAATGCACAGTGCACTGTTTGAAAAGATGCAATGTCCATGAGTCAAGGGAACTTGGGTTGTTGTAGGTTTTTTCGGGCTATATGGCCATGGTCTAGAGGCATACTCTCCTGATGTTTCGCCTGCATCTATGGCAAGCATCCTCAGAGGTAGTGAGGTCTGTTGGAACTAGGAAAAAGGGTTTATATATCTGTGGAATGACCAGGGAACCTGCTATTTTATGTCTATGCCTGGATGGGATGCCATGTTGGAAACCTGTGAATATTGCTTTAGCCTTAAGAAGATGGGACATAAATGTAACAGAGATCGGGAGGGGGGAGGGATTTAGAAGCTATGTATAAAATAAAAATCCCAAGCACAGAAAGGTACATGTGAAAGGTGCCAATGAAAATACTGCTTTTCAGCAGTACACTGAAACGGGAAACTCACCCCAGGACTTTTTTTTTTTTGGAGCAAAAACAAGGTCACCTGCTAAAGCACTAGCTCAGCTGCCTAAATTCTTCATTCTCTAAAATCTTTCACCAGCTACGAGATGTTCAAGAATTAAGAAATTAATGAAGCAGAGGATGGACATTTTCCATTCTTTCTTCTTTCTTTTCCTCAGACTAAAGGCCTGTCTATGGGAAGCCCAGCAGCAGATCACATGGTTGTGTTTTAGAAACAAGTGCAACTCCACACTTCCTTCCTTCAGTGCTGACCGCTTGATCACATTACTGTTGATAGCAAATGATGCAGCAGATGGTACACAACAGAGGAAAATCCCAGTCTTTTCATAGATGGACATCAGTATTGCCTCAACTCTCAAGGGTAGAACTGGGCCCCCAAACCAATGCTATGCATCTGACAATCAATTTTCCCATCTCTGGCTAAATGGCGTCCTATGCTGGGCACCATATTGGATGAGGCTGATAGAAAATGGAGTCCCAATGGTTGTATAATACAGAAGCAAAAAAAAGTGTAAATGTGACTCCTCCTCACCACAGTAGCTACTATGCTTCCCCTATGTGAAACTTAGGTTTCACATAGGGGAAGCATGGAAAATAAATGAAATACAAAATAATTAAGCAAACAAGAAAAATCTTCTCACCCATTTCTCTGGCTGGAGAAGTGAGTATACAATTAATATTCCTTTCATGGTTTTCTGCATCATAAAGTGTTAACAGACTAGACTTTTGTCAATATATCTAGTTTGTTTCTTCATCCAAATAAGGCACGTTATTTATGGGACCACACTGCTATTTTTAAAAGAGGCTCAGTGCCAGGGTAATTAGATCTATATTTCAGTTTCGGAAGAAACACAGAAACTATTTCTGTCTCATTTCAGAAGCAGTGTTTTCTTACGGTATGAGCAAACAATATTTTTATTTAAGGATTTTCCAGTCACACAGTAGTTTGAGAGAAATAATTATTTCACAAGGATTCAGAAAGCTTGATCTATATTTGTGGGTTCCCCCATCCTTAGAATAACTAAATATTTCATTCACTCATTTAGATTTATTCCTGCTACTAATGGCAGGAACGTTCATGCACGTTTTATTAATTTGGGACAGACAGACAGCCACAGTAGCTTCACAGCTTGGTAGACTGCATTTCTCTATAACAGACCGCAAAGTTATACTGAATCCCTCATTTGCTCATGTTGCTCCAAGTTGATTCCCCAGAAACAAAATGGAAAGGATTCTTTTTCTTGGCATCTCCAGAGAATCTATCAACAGGAGTCCATAAATATGGCACCTGGTAGTTAGTAGCAACCAGAAATTTAATTCTGATTACCAGCAGGGAAAGCCTGAGTGTACTTTGCTGCAGGAATAATGCCCATTTTTAATAAGACACCAGCAGGACAGATAGACAGGAAGGTTTTGTTAAAAAACTACACCGAGTTGTGTTCCATGTTGGACACAGATTTAATTGTACATTTAGGAGGAAAGAGCTACTGTAGTTTTACACGACGTGGGCTTGTTGCTTCACTTCTACAAAACTGACTTGCCAAACAGTGGGTACAAAGGGGGAACACAGCTATTATACCTCTGTGATCAGGAAATGAGAAAACCAAGCCAGAATAAATGCCAGAAACAATAAATGGCTCTTCTGGTTCTCTGCACAACTAACTGCAATATTTTGGAGGGTCCCCAAACACAAGCAGATTTGAACATCTGATAGGGAATTTGGGTAGGGGAATCAGGTAAAAAATCTATCCTCTCCTCTTTATTTCAGTAGCTGAATCAAAAGTGGTTGTTAACGAAGGTTGTTGTTGTTTATTCGTTCAGTCCGTTTCTGTCTCTTCATGACTGCATGGACCAACCCACGCCAGAGCTCTTGTTGGCATCTAATATCCTTCACTTCAATGAGCAGTTGGGCATTATTTCCTGGAGTATAGACTTGTTTGATCTTCTTGCAGTCCAAGGCACTCTCGGAATCTCAGAACTCTCACAAAGCTAGATTGAACCTGCTGATATTGTCTTTCATGAATCATATACTCATTGAGTTGGAAGAGACCTTGTGGGCCACCCAGTCCAACCCCCTGCCAAGAAGCAGGAAAATCGCATTCAAAACACCCCCGACAGATGGCCATCTAGCCTCTGCTTAAAAGCCTCCAAAGAAGGAGTCTCCATCATACTCCAGGGCAATTCTATCCCACACATTTTCTATTATTCAGTGTATCTATACCCAACAAGAGAAAAACCCATTGAAAAATGTCTAACCAATGTCTTTAAAAAGTTTTAAAAACACATATAAAACAGAACAGCCAACCTTGGTTCTGTGGACCAAAGATCAGGTAATATAAACACAATTTTGGTGTCCCACAAGTAGTTTTGAAGAGATGGAACAATCTTGACTTTCTTTTGGAGGGAATTCCACAGCTGAGTTGTTACTATGAAGAAAAGGTGCCACGACAACACACCAGCCTAGCCTCTCAGCATATAAAAAGAATGCAATGCTGGATAAGACTCCTGATCTGATCAAACATAGCTCTATTTATGATTTCTCTCTCTCTCTTTTTAATTCACAATTTTTAAAAAATTCACAATATTTTCTTATTCATCATGGCAGTCCTTGCTCCCCACAGGTTTCCTTTTAGAATTGTGCCTTGCTGTCACTCCCTCACTTCCCAGGGTTACATGATAAGAGCCCATTTTAACAATAGGATTGTTATCATTAATGGCAAGAAAATTACTTAATTCAATATAACTAGCATTTTGCCTCATGGATACAGTCATTTCCCCTCTATAGCTGACAATGAAGATTAAAAGCACTACACTTGCTGTCTCCCATCTTTGACCTTATCATAGGGCTTAGTTGGCAAGATTTATTGGCCTGGACTGTGTGATATGGGGAATGTATTTGCTTCCTTAGGAAGCTTAGAGATTGTCCTATGACTTCAAATCAACATCAGTTTGTGGCTACCCCATCACAAAGGATTATTAGTGAGATTTATTCAGAAGAGGTTTGCTATTGCCTTCCTCTCTGGTTGAGAGTGTGTGACTTGCTCAAGGTCATCAATGGATTTCCATGACTGAGCTCAAACCCCTAGTTTCTCAGAATCCTAGTCCAACCTTCAAACCAGTGCATCACACTGGCTCTTAATATACCTTACACATATGCCACTTTGTTAATGAACATTGCTGTTAAACTGTATTTGTCTGCTAAACAGATATAAACTGCTAAAAACACCTATGAACCCCCCCCCCCCTTTCCCTTTTCCCTTTAAAATCTTGTGTCATCCCTCCCATCTTCATGGAAGCCCTTAAATGAGTTCTGACTACTTTTTTTCTTGTCCATAATCCCACCCCCCCAAACCCCGCTATATACACAGTACGTATTTTCCACATGCTTATATAACCCAGATTAGCAAATGTAAAGTTGCTGCACTTTGGCAATCAAGTCAAATGCTCCATCTCATTAAAGTCACAGATTCTTTCACAAAGGATGAACACAGGAAAAGAGTGCTGAGTCCAGCAGAATATTCTGAATAAGGCGAAGGAAAGGAAATCAAAAACCAAATCATATGCATGCTCACTTGAAAATGAAACTCACTGTCTGTTGCCCCATAAGAGGGCACAGGAGTGCAATCTCATCTCTGCACTTTGCTATAAACAGCGGCTCTTATTGACACTCATCGGTATATTCTGAAGGAGAAAGGACAGTCAGCTTTTCTACTTTACACCTAAGGGTAGAGAATTAATGATTCATCAATGATCAGCACTAAATAAAAGGGGGAACAGGGAGGAAACAACCCCAGAACCACTCTGAGCATGGGTAGTGTTTTCAAAGCAAGCAATTCAACTCAGTAAGCCTGGCAATAAAAGCTATGCCTGATATTTTTAGCTAGTTAATTTGACTCACACTCCATATGCTAAATTTAGTGAGGTGAGCGTGCACCTAACAGATGTTATGATTGGTACACATATAAAACACCTTTACAGCTTCACACATTTTCTGTAGCAGACCGAGTTAGCTTTTACTGAAATTGACAATGCGGCTTTCTTGCGCTGCCTTGACATTCTCTTGCACACCCGTATATGTGTGTATACATTCCTTCTCATTGGTGCTGTGAGAACTCCCCATCTGGTCTGCAAACTGTAGAATTTCCTTTCCCATCTATCTCAGAAATATAGTCCCATGACCCAAGAGGTCACCATCTGCTCAGTTACACTGGCACAATGCCTAGTATGCTCGAGGTAATGCCACCATCCTTTCCTCCAATTGTAAACTCCCAAGGAGCCAGACATCTACCAGAGTGTTCGCATACAATGAGGCAGCTCCTGGCGAGATTATAGTTAAGAAACACACAGAAGAAGAAGAAAAAACCCTCCCTTCATCTACACTTAGCCTAGAATGAGGAAAGGACCAAAGACACACGCAGCCTCTCTTAAACAAAAGTCATTCTTAACAAACCAAACATTTGTGTTGATGGGCCCATGAGAGCACAATTACACACACACACACACACACACACTGCTGTCCAGTATGTGTGGTTCCCTTGATTCTTCTCTTAATGGACTTTGTGTACAAATGAATAATGAATGAAGCAATTTCTTTCCATTCTCAGAATGCCCCAGAGCAGAACAAATGATGCTAAAACGAAACAAAATCAAGGTTTTCATTTGATCATTATTCACAACGTTTACAAAACAAGATGTTCATGTTAAGGTCCGAAGTTATGAAAGGAAATATGAGGCAGCTCCTCTTCCCTATTTGAGTACAATATAATTCTGAGCATAATATCTTAAAGTATTACCAGATAGATCAATAAAAAAGATTCTTTTTTAAGAAAATGCAGTATAATTGTATTTAGATTGATCTACCTACCTATCAGGATGGAAATAATGTCAGAGAAGAAATTCTTAAAGGCTAAGATCACAGTAAGCTCCTATAATTACACCTACATAGTAAATTATTTGGTTTTGAACTTTTTATAGAAAAAGTAAGTCTTGGTTTTTATTTACACATTGAAGTGTTCTTTACTAAAAGCATCATTGTTCCATCTCCATGGACAAGTGACAGTAGGAAACAGGTTTCTCAGTTTAATTCAACTAAGTGTATGGATCTAAATAATTCATCACCTATCGGCAGAAAAACAGCTGTGCAACCTGGAAAAAGTAACGTTTCTTGTCTCTGCCTGTAGTTTTATCTACACAGAATTAAATCCTAATGAGCTCAGTGGTTTTTTTTAAGTGTTTCAAGAAATGGGGATTAACTTATTCAATGTAAAACTGCACACTCATTCCAGTCTTTTCTGCGTGACTGTGCAGTACAACAACAAAATGTTCATGTGGACACTTGTGTGCACACCCATAGAACTACACAGGCATTACTATGCAATAAAATGTAAGAATGGTGTTAAAATTAAAGAGTGAAAGAACATTAAACACTGAAGACATATGAAATAAAACAATCTTTACTGCCTGTCTACAGCAGAACGGTAGGGAGTTGATTTTATCATTGTCAGGAAGGAGTTTCACATGTAGTGTGCTGCTACAAAATGGATCTCTTTCAACCAACTAATTCTTCACTCCTGGTTAACAGAGTCTTCCAGGTTTGATCATAAATTTACTGAAGTTGGAAGACTAAAAGTTATCAAGCTCAAGTCATGCCATATATGTCTTTCACTGCAAAAGAATTCAGGTGGGTAATGAGTGAAATTTTATGCCATAATGAACACATTCTGTTTCCCAATGTGGTGTTGCCTTTGAAGACTGTTCAGAAGCTTCAAGTAGTCCATAGGGCAGCAGCCCGGTTGCTACCTGGAGCAGCGTACAGGGAACATACAACCCCCCTGTTTTGTCAGCTCCACTGGCTGCCAGTCAGCTACCGAGCAGAATTCAAAGTGCTGCCTTTGGCCTATAAATCCCTAAATGGTTCTGGTCCAGCTTAGCTGTCCAAATGCATCTCCCTTTATGAACCACTTAGAAGGCTAAGATCTGCCAGGGATGTCCAGCTTTCAGTCACACTGCCATTGCAGGTGTGATTGGTGGGGAAGAGAGACAGGGCCTTCTTGATAGTGGTCCCTTGGCTGTGGAACTCCCCCCACCCCAGTGTGATTAGATCGGCCCCCTCTTAGCATTTAGGAAACAATTTAAGACTTGGTTATTCAAGCAGGCATTCAGCGAATGACAGAAATATGGAAATATGGAAGTAGTTAAGGCACCAGGATTGATGCGAGGCCTAAATGTTTTATGTTGTGTCTGTGTTTGCTGTTATAGTTTTAATGGTTAAAATCTATTGTCATTTGTTGTTGGTTTGATATGTGATGTTTATACATGTGAGGCACTGAATTTTGCCATTGATTATGTTGTGAACCACTTTGAGACACCCCCCCCCCCCCGGGGGGTGATAAAAGTGCTCTATAAATGAAATAAATAAATAAAATGCCAAGGAATTTCTGACACTACAAAAAGAATCCCCCGAGAGGATAGCACTACTATGATTTCCATTGGTACATGGGTTCCACTACCAAATACATGTCTGGTAGCAACAAGCTTGTATAAAAATTCCACAGCATCCTATAGCCATTTCCTCCCATATTGAGTCAATGGAGGGCTCAGTGTTTGCACTTTCCACTCAACCTTTTGCACAGGAATGGAGGGAAACCTACTGGCAAGAACAAATATCCATCATTCACGGACTGAGACTCTCTGAGCTTCCATTCACAAGAACTAGATTTAAATTAAAATTTAAAAATAACTACTACCCGCCCTCACCATCAGATATTCTATTAGCTCTAGGGAAATAGTTCTGTAGCTTATTCAAAAGCATTTCCCTGGCCTACTTTTCATTTTTGCTAGAATTGTTCAGTCACCAATGATATTAAAGGGGTCCTCAGACTAAGGCCCATGGGCCAAATGCAGCCCTCCAAGGTAATTTACCCGGCCCCCATCCGAAACTTTAGACTTAGGGTCTAAAGTCTGAAATGCCTTGAAGGTACACAACAACAAAAAATCCTAGTTAACTTGACTATCTCATCAGTCAAAAGGAGGCCCACACTTCCTGTTGAAATATTGGTAAGTTTAGGATGATTAAAATTGTTCTTCATTTAAAATATTTTATTGGTTTTTTTTGTGGGTTTTACACTACAAATGTGAAGTGCATAGGAATTTGTTCATGTTTTTTTCCAACTACAGTCCAGTCGCCCAGTAGTCAGAGGGACCATGAACTGGCCCTCTGCTCAAAAAGGTTAAGGATTCCTGATTTACAGTGTAAACATAACATTGCTTGCAAGAATTACTGCTTACAGGCAAAAGTAGTATTTTATGCAAAAATACATATTTCACGTTCTTCCAGTCAACCAAAGGTGAAGTACAATCTTTATTTTTGAGAATTGAGCAATGATTTTTTTTCAGCCTACTTCTCTCTTGCTATATAGATCAGGAAAAGAAAAACATAGCAATGATGAATAATTCATCCCCACTTTGCAAAAGCTCCATGGAATATGTGTAGCATTTCCCCTTTGTTTGCTTATATAACAAACTAGTAAAGCACTTCCCCCAGTGAACTGCCTCATCCTTCTCTTTACTGACACGGAGTGGCCATTCAGCAAAGCCCATTGTCCTCATTCCTAGGAATAAAGCATGATTCATTGATGGTTCACTAGCTCATACATACAATAGTGGCTGATGGGCTCTGATGTTAAGGTATAGTGCTAAGTAGTAATACTATAGCTATTTAAAGAGGGCTTAGAGAATGAAAACATGCAAACAGCAGCAACAAGATGGATGAAATCAAGAGAGAACACATAACACAGTAGGCACAACAAGACATCATTACAGTAGTAATGGAAAATGCTCAGTGTAAACATCTTGTTGGAGAAGTCAATCGTCTGCCCCTCCATTTGACAATTAAATATTTGCGAACACACATTTTCTGAATAACTTTGCTGGAGAGAGAAAGCTGTTGCAGGCTGTGGGTATTTATCAACAATATTCTTTTGAGGATTTGTAATCACAGCATTTGTCTTTAAGGCTGCCAGTTTCTCCTTAGTGAAATCAAAAGATACTGAATGATTGGAACAGAGACATTGTGAGATTCATATGGGAAAAGAAAAAAAACCAAGAATAAGCTTTAAGAACATGACAGAAGAAAAAAAGAAAGACGGAAAGTTTACTTAAAGGCCCAATCAGTGATATGTGAAGGCAAGGGACTTCCCTAGACTTAATGTTCCCTATTAGCTTAATGTTCCCTTTGCTATAACACGACCACAATCCACGATAATATTTCTTTCTTTCTGTAGCTGTTTCTGAGAGAACTTGGACCCTGTGTTTTTAAAAAATTCTAAGTTATATGGCAACATATTGTCATCATCTTCACTCCCATCCTCTATCTGGAATAGAAATCTTTCTGAATGTATATTTTCCATTTCAATTAGGCCAGGTATTAAAAGCAGCAGAAATACTGTAATTTATTACAGCTTTGCACTTTAGTTTATTACTAAGTAGTGATGAAGCCTGGTGTGGAGAAAGCAGAGTGAGAGAAGACAGTGTTTATGGAACTGCAAGGCCAGGCAATTATGTACTAATCCAGTTTCACCTCCCAGGGGGTAATTAGCAATGACACTAGAAGACTTTCTGACCTAATGAAATTTATGGCTTACCAGGTTGGGCCCCTGGTTGAGCTAGAGATTAAGATCAACAAAGTACCTGGAAGAGACAGCGACTTGTTAAAGAAAGGTTCACCAGACTAGGCTAAACAAAAACCAATGAAGACTTTCAATGGTCAGTCTTCATTTCTGCCTTAGATAGAAAGATTTGCAATGCATTGGTGTGCAAACAAACACAGACAGTATTTATGTTTATCTTTAGGTGATTCTGCACAAAGAAAGGAAGCTTCTTTTTCAGCTGCCAAGAAGACATATCTTCCTACAAAGCATCTGCATGTATACATACACCCAGGTGGTCCCCAGTGCATTTTCTTTGGGAGGCATCATCAGGGCATCCCTTGTAAATCCTTGTTTGGTGCTGTCTTTTACAAGAGTGGCTGTTAGCAACAGAATGGGTCACTAAACTATATAATAAAACACCAGCTCAGAGTATTAAAATCTTGTCTTTTACAAGACTCTGTGGACCCTGTGATAAAAACAGAAGCTCACATCTCTCAGTCAACTGTATGTGTATATATATTTCATCTTGTTTCTAAGGACAAGACCATACCAAGGTTAAAAAAAAAAAAACATGCCTGAAGAGGTCAGTGCTAGTAAACCAATAATTCCTTCATTTAATGTAGAAAAAAAATTGGATGGACAGAAGTGAAAACTTTTCATTATCACGAGGCAATACGTTTCTGGTTATGGCATGTCTTCAAGTCATTTCAGAATTATGGTGACCCTATTGGACAAGATTTGTTTAATCCAGTGGTTATCAACCTGGGGTCCCCAGATGTTTTTGTCCTTCAACTCCCAGAAATCCTAACAGCTGGTAAACTGGCTGGGATTTCTGGGACTTGTAGGCCAAAAACATCTGGGGATCTCAGACTGAGAACCACTGGTTTAATTGATACTGTCTGATACTAAGGCTGAGAGAGTGGGCTAGACCTGAATAGTGATTTGAACAGAGTCATAGTCCAAAAGTCAAACCACTACCATTCTGGCTCTTACTAACACTAAAGTTATTTCCATTACTGTACTTATGTACAAATAAAGTTTTATTATTTTTTATTATTATGTGTTGAATGCAGTAGCCTTGTCCCAACATATCCCCGTCCCAATTTGCCACAGAAATGTATCATACTTTACTGCCTCTGTGACCTCATTTTAATTGGCAATAGTTTGAAGGATATTTCCTAGTTAGAAAGATACAGGTTATCACCATCTCTGAAGACTGTGTTCTTAATGGCTTAAAGCGTATTTCATGTGCTCAAAATATATGCTCGAACCCCTTTTTGGCATTTCTGTTGAGGGACAAAAAGCAAAACAAAATGAATTGGACTCATCAAGCTCCAATCTTCTCTATTTTCATCTTCTGGGATATCCATTTAAGTGCACTCTAAGTGACCTTGGTGCCTGTGTTAACAACTTTCATGACAACCTATTCCATGCTGGCATTATTATTCCCTTGTTTAAAATACTGCTCGGTTACCATCTGTTCTTAATTTCTACTTTTTTGTTTTGTTATGTTTATGTACCTTGTGTCTCTCACCTGTAACTAATGCTCTCTCTTACATGTCAATGTCAGAATGTCTTACTTTATGAATAAAGTTATGGTGAGTTAAGAGCTTAGTTCTGCAGCTGTCACTCAATATGCTTGTTAGAGAAGCTGTAATTGTGGGAAAGGAGTTTATTTGCCAAATAACTGTGAATAGAAAAGAGGGTCCCATGCTGGGAAAAAGGCAGGATATAATTTTAAAAAACAAAAACTTATACTGTGTTCTCTCACTATGTTGCGGTTCACTTTTTGCGGACTCGCTGTTTTGCAGGTTTTTGCCTCCTGGCAACAATGGAGTGTGGAAGGGGTTTTTATCCTCCCCCTCGGGAGGCAGCCAATCATAAAAAGAGAGAGAGGGGGGAGATACAAAGCAGTATGTAAATCACGGCCTTATAGCCCCTTCCTTATAGCTAGCAAAAAAAAAAGTGTGTGGTGCCTTTAAATCTCTCCTCACTTCTGCCTCACCCTCAGAATGTGTGATATACAGGGTTAGTCAAAATGCATAGGCCAATAAGCCATTCAATTGAATGGCTTATTGGCCTATGCATTTTGACTAACCCTGTACAATGGCAGATTGGCCTATGCATTTTGACTAACCCTGTATATATATATATTATATATATATATATATATATATATATATATCTCCAGCAAAGGATCACCGCCTTGTCGGGGCGCTGGAGCTTGAGCACCTCAATGATGTCATGAGCGAAACCGTGAAGGGCCACCCAAGACGGGACGGTTGTGGCAGAGAGGTCAGACCAAGCGTGATCCCTGGGGAAGGCAATGGCAAACCACTCCAGTATCCTTGCCAAGAAAACTAAATGGACCAGTACAACCAGAGATATGTCGGTATGCCATTGGAAGATGGGACTCCCAGGTCGGAAGATGGCCAAAATGCTACTGGGGAAGAGCAGAGGATAAGTTCAACTAGTCCCAGATGTGATGACGCAGCTAGCTCAAAGCCGAAAGGAAGGCTAGCGGCCGACGGTACTGGAGGCGAACGACGAATCTGATGCTCTAAAGATCAACACACCATAGGAACCTGGAATGTAAGATCTATGAGCCAGGGCAAATTGGATGTTGTTATTGGTGAGATGTCAAGACTAAAGATAGACATTCTGGGGGTCAGCGAACTGAAATGGACTGGAATGGGCCACTTCACATCAGATGACCACCAGATCTACTACTGTGGACAAGAGGAACATTGAAGAAATGGAGTAGCCTTCATAATTAATAAGAAATTCGCTAAAGCGGTGCTTGGATACAACCCAAAAAATGACAGAATGATCTCAATTCGAGTGCAAGGAAAGCCTTTCAACATCACAGTGATCCAAATATACGCCCCAACCACAGCTGCTGAAGAAGCAGAAGTAGATCAGTTCTATGAGGATCTGCAGGACCTACTGGATAATACACCAAAAAGAGACATTATTTTCATTACAGGAGACTGGAATGCCAAGGTGGGAAGTCAAATGACAACTGGGATCACAGGCAAGCATGGTCTGGGAGAACAAAATGAAGCGGGACGCAGGCTGATAGAATTCTGCCAGGAAAACTCGCTGTGTATAACGAATACTCTCTTCCAACAACCTAAAAGACGGCTTTATACATGGACCTCACCAGATGGTCAACACCGAAATCAGATTGACTACATCCTTTGCAGCCAAAGGTGGCGGACATCCATCCAGTCGGTGAAAACAAGACCTGGGGCTGACTGTAGCTCAGATCACGAACTTCTTATTGCCCAATTTAGAATAAAATTAAAGAGATCAGGGAAAATACACAGACCAGTTAGATATGATCTCACTAACATTCCTAGCGAATATACAGTGGAAGTGAAGAACAGATTTGAAGGACTAGATTTAGTAAACAGAGTCCCAGAAGAACTATGGACAGAAGTCCGCGACATTGTTCAGGGGGCGGCAACAAAATACGTTCCAAAGAAAAAGAAAACCAAGAAGGCAAAATGGTTGTCTGCTGAGACACTGGAAGTAGCCCAAGAAAGGAGGAAAGCAAAAGGAAACAGTGAAAAGGGGAGATATGCCCAGTTAAATGCACAATTCCAGAGGTTAGCCAGAAGAGATAAGGAACTATTTTTAAATAAGCAATGCATGGAAGTGGAAGAAGACAACAGAATAGGAAGGACAAGAGACCTCTTCCAGAAAATTAGAAACATTGGAGGTAAATTTCAGGCAAAATTGGTATGATAAGAAACAAAGATGGCAGGGACCTAACAGAAGCTGAAGAGATAAAGAGAAGGTGGCGAGACTATACAGAAGATCTGTATAGGAAGGATAACAATATCGAGGATAGCTTTGACGATGTGGTGAATGAATTAGAACCAGACATCCTGAGGAGTGAGGTTGAATGGGCCTTAAGAAGCATTGCTAACAACAAGGCAGCAGGAGATGATGGGATCCCAGCTGAACTGTTTAAAATCTTAAAAGATGATGCTGTCAAGGTGATGCATGCCATTTGCCAGCAAATATGGAAAACACAAAAATGGCCATCAGACTGGAAAAAATCAACTTATATCCCCATACCAAAAAAGGGAAATGCGAAAGACTGCTCAAACTTCCGTACAGTGGCCCTTATTTCTCATGCCAGTAAGGTAATGCTCAAGATCCTGCAAGGAAGACTCCAGCAATACATGGAGCGAGAGTTGCCAGATGTTCAAGCTGGGTTTAGAAAAGGCAGAGGAACGAGAGACCAGATTGCCAATATCCGCTGGATAATGGAGAAAGGCAGGGAGTTTCAGAAAAACATCTACTTCTGCTTCATTGACTATTCTAAAGCCTTTGACTGTGTGGATCATAATAAATTGTGGCAAGTTCTTAGTGGGATGGGCATCCCAAGCCACCTTGTCTCTCTCCTGAGGAATCTGTACAAGGACCAAGTCGCAACAGTAAGAACTGACCACGGAACAACAGACTGGTTCAAGATTGGGAAAGGCGTACGGCAAGGCTGCATACTCTCACCCAACCTTTTTAACTTGTATGCAGAACACATCATGCGATGTGCGGGGCTGGATGAATGCAAAGCTGGGGTGAAAATTGCTGGAAGAAACATTAACAACCTCAGATATGCAGATGACACCACTCTGATGGCCGAAAGCGAGGAGGAGCTGAGGAGCCTTCTCATCAAGGTGAAAGAAGAAAGCGCAAAAGCCGAGTTGCAGCTAAACGTCAAAAAAACCAAGATTATGGCAACAAGAATGATTGACAACTGGAAAATAGAGGGAGAAACCGTGGAGGCCGTGACAGACTTTGTATTTCTAGGTGCAAAGATTACTGCAGATGCAGACTGTAGCCAGGAAATCAGAAGACGCTTACTTCTTGGGAGGAGAGCAATGTCCAGTCTCGATAAAATAGTGAAGAGTAGAGACATCAGACTGGCAACAAAGATCCGCCTAGTCAAAGCCATGGTATTCCCTGTAGTAACCTACGGATGTGAGAGCTGGACCTTAGGGAAGGCTGAGCGAAGGAAGATCGATGCTTTTGAGCTGTGGTGTTGGAGGAAAGTTCTGAGAGTGCCTTGGACTGTGAGAAGATCCAACCAGTCCATCCTCCAGGAAATAAAGCCCGACTGCTCACTGGAGGGAAGGATACTAGAGACAAAGTTGAAGTACTTTGGCCACATCATGAGGAGACAGGAAAGCCTAGAGAAGACAATTATGCTGGGGAAAGTGGAAGGCAAAAGGAAGAGGGGCCGACCAAGGGCAAGATGGATGGATGGCATCCTTGAGGTGACTGGACTGACCTTGAAGGAGCTGGGGGTGGTAACGGCCGACAGGGAGCTCTGGCGTAGGCTGGTCCATGAGGTCACGAAGAGTCGGAGACGACTGAACGAATGAACAACAACAACATATATATACATACATACATACACATACACACACAATCTCTACTTCATAGATTTTCACTTTTTGCTGGTGTTCCTGGAACGTCACACCCGCCATAAGTGAGGGAACACTGTACATAATACATGGTTTTGTAAAGTGGACTTTAAATAAAGGTACAAACACACAACATTTGTGTTATGCCTGACAGTCGAGATGACAGAGACGAGTATCAATAGATAACAAATCTTAGAATGTGTGATACTTGACCTTGGAAGACTTCCCCTCCCTGCAATTGCTATTATTTGACATTGACTATATTGATTCAAATTTTTAAGAGGAAGGAAGGGAGAATGGCAAATCAGACTGCTTCATGCTGATTCATACCTTCTGGAATTAATACTAACTAGGAAGGATACACTGCAAAGCTTCCTTTTTCACAGAGATGGAGTTGGCAATCCCCAAGGTGAGTGTAGATCTAGAACAGGGGTCCTCAAACTAAGGCCCGGAGGCTGGATACGGCCCCCCAAGGTCATTTTCCCAGCCCTCGCTTAGGATCAATCTAAGTCTGAAACCACTTGAAAGCATGCAACAACAACAAGCCTATCTCATGAACCAAAAGCGGGCCCACACTTCCCATTGAAATACTAATAAGTTTATATTTGTTAAAATTGTTCTTCATTTTAATTATTCTATTGTTTTTAGGTGTTTTTTGCACTACAAAAAAGATACGTGCAGTGTGCATTGAAATTCATTCATGTTTTTTTCAAATTATAATCCGGCCCTCCAACAGTTTGAGGGACTGTGACCTGGCCCTCTGTTTAAAAAGTTGGAGGACCCCTGGTCTAGAAGAACATGGGAAGTGTTTCTTTTTACGGTAGCACCCAGATTTCTCCAGATGATATGATAAGTGGCTGCTCTGGTTGATGGATTCTAGAAGTTGTAGCACATTCCTTCCAAAACACTTTCCAAGTCTTAATACAGGGGCTGGTCTACTCTGGAGGATCCAAGAAAAAAATATGTTCCTCCAAAGTCCACCCAAACCTCCAGAAAACAAAGAAAGCAAAACAGGAAATGGCAGGAAACCATTTTCTGATTTTTACATTTTAAAAATATGTTCAACCATGCAGGAAACCCTTAGAACTTATGTAGAAAGCAAACTGGTATTCCTAAAGGGTTCCAGGTGAGCTAATTTTCCTTCTCCCCTGACTTTTTTTCCAAAGAAAGGGTGGTTCAGGGAACACTGTGGTTGGTTTTCTGACTGCAAAAACAGTCTTGGATGCTGCATACAGGCAGGGGTGCTTCCACACTCTAGCCCACCCCTGTGCTAGAGTGTGGAAGCACAATTTCTTTAAGAAATTGGCGGCATGCTTCATTACAAGGCCGATCACAGCTTTCAAGCAACCAAAAGTTTGGGCGCTTCGTATTTCAAATTTGAATTTTGTCCAGTGCAATTATGAAGGCAAAGGGAAGAAATACTTGTACCACCATCCCATCATTATGATATTTGTGTGCTTATTTACATGGACATTATTTAAGGGAGGGGGAAAATAATGTATGCCAAAGCTCTTGATCTGAATATATCCTTGGCTATATTTTCATACGATTTATTCTAGCCAATCCTTGTTTAAATATATTAAAAAGGTCACTAGGTGAAGACAAAATAACTTGCTGCGTGTTCCCTTTTTACACTACAGAAATACTCAGAAATATTCTTCCCCTTTCCCTCTCTATTTGAATATATGACTGCATGCCATTTCAGTAAAGAAAACTAGTTCCTCGACTCTGTGTTAGGAAGGCAATTTATTAAGGAAAACCGCTGGCAGCCAACAAACTGCAGAAAGGAAACTGTGTTCAATCTTGCCTCTGTCCCTCCTTGGCATTGCTCTGATTGCAGTACAGACGGTAAACACCAGAGTGTTTGTGTGCAAATAGCTTTCTACTGAATGATGTCTGCACCTGTGTCAACTGACATCAGTATCTATTTATTCAGTTTATTTAGGCAGTTCACAAGGCACACCTGCACCCATTCAGGCACAGAACGACATTTCTCCTCCAGTTAAATGAAACAAAACATGTTTAAGGTGTGTGTGAGTGTGTCTGGAAAGAGGAGATTCCTTATTTTTCCTATAGAATGAAATATTTCTTTTTAAACTGAACATGACTTGGAGTGCATGTTGCTTTAATTCCAATTTCCAGTTTTATTTTCTTCTTTTCCCAGCCCCAATAGGCTCTGAGGCTGTGAGTTACAATTTAAGGGATGATGGAAAACACAGTATGTTTGTGTACTGAGGGAGTTCTCCTTGCATGGTTAAAGCTGGAGAAAGAGAGTTCTTAAAATGTATTTAGAGCTGACAGTGGTTTGAAAGAAGGATCACTGGCTTTGGCAGACACACTTTCTCCATTCACTCATAATCTGGCCTGTGTTTCATATTGTTCTCAAAATAATCTGATATGAGACAACCACATGTGCACACTCAATGTGATACTATACCAGGGGTCCTCAAACTAAGGCCCGGGGGCCGGATGCGGCCCTCCAAGGTCATTTACTCGGCCCTCACTCAGGGTCAACCTAAGTCTGAAACGACTTGAAAGTACACAACAACATCAACAATCCTATCTCATCAGTCAAAAGTAGGCCCACACTTCTCATTGAAATACTAATAAGTTTATATTCTTTAAAATTGTTTTTCATTTTAACTGTTGTATTGTTTTTAAGTGTCTTTTGCACTACAAATAAGATCTGTGCAGTGTGCATAGGAATTCATTCATGTTTTTTTCAAATTATAATCCGGCCCTCCAACAGTTTGAGGGATTGTGAAAAAGTTTGAGGACCCCTGTACTATACCCTTCACAAACGATTTCAATTGTGCTTTTTCTCTAACCTAAGGATACAGCTACATGTTCTAAGGCAATCATAGGTCTCATATGTAGGTAAAGTTGGGGTGGGATATTTGCAGCACTTGGAAAAATTACTTTCCCCAAATGTAACTTCCATTGCAATTAGCATGTCTATAGGCTGGGAATACTCTTGGAGTTCTAATCCAAAATAGTATTTTTTTTTGTTGGGGGATAACCAGTAGGTTTTGAGAGGATGGTTTTGATCGATTCCTCTCTGACTGTATGAGTTCTAGAAAAAAGCAATTTAGGAAGTATTTATGGGCAGGAATGTCAGATTATGGCTTCTGTTGGAAAGCAGTACATTAGGTCACAGATTGCCACTGAATGTTGATGTACTGCTGTATCCTATGATCCTCACTGTTTAACCCTAGTTAAGCCCTTTTTAGTCAGAGGGCTTAATATTTTATGTACAGGTTCTTGGGAGTCAGTCTAGACAGCCTCTTTGAATTTGAAGGCTCTGCTGCCCTGCCCCTTTAAGAATCCCCTCAGGGGCAGAGCCTCAGGCAAGACACTTCTGGTTCTTGGAAGCGTCAGCCTTTTCAAGACTGGAAGGTGAAGAGAGAAGAAGGCTGGAAAGTTGGAACTGTATGAACTGTATTCAAATCCAGTCAGAGTTAAATTTTTAGACCATCTTAGAGATGGTTGCACATCATACAAGAAAGAGACAATAAGAAATAAAGATTCAAGAGCCTCAGTTTGGCCAGAACTGTGTCTATCAAAGAGTTTACCTCTCCTCATAAAGACTTTGTAGTGAAACTCAGGAGGAGGGAACGTCTAAAATTCTTGTCAGTTAATAAATTCCTGTTTGATTCAACTATATAGTCTTCAATTTGTTCCTTGCACAGTCAGTTCACCTTCCAAGTAGTTAAAATAGCATGAGGGCAGAACATGTACTCTACCCAAAATTCATAATTTATTTTAAATATTATATGTGTATAAAGTATATGCAAAACAGAAAGGAAATTTTGTTTAGGTTTGAACCCCAACACCAAGATTTTTGGTTCTAAGCATTTCACATAAGGGTTACTCAATCTGTTTCTGATTTTGGCAAAAGCTGCATAAGATTTATATACTTATAAGGAGCTTTAAAATACAACATACCCAAAATTAGGACTAAATTTCAAGTCTTACATAATATTATGGGACCTTGAGTGCTGCTGGAAGTGTTTTTTAATTGTATTTTTCTACTATTTTTAAAGAGTACTATTTTAGACAGCACAACTCAGGATCCTCTAAAAGAAATACAAATAAAGCACAGCACCCACCTTTTAGTCACATTTTAGAATTCCAGAGAAAGTAATTGGCTTGATTCTGCATGGGGGGATCAGTTTTGAATATTTGATTTTGGACCAAGCTTCATAGTCAGATTGAAGAATGCATCCCCGTAATGTAAAATACATGAATTAATGCAACTAAATTCTAATTTCACTATAGTTGAATCTGAACTCATTAGTTACGTATCCAGTCTGACATGTCTGTGGGAGAATGTAGTTGGTTTGGTGTCTTAATATTTTAGCTATTATGGGTCAAGGAGGCTTGAAGCAAATCATAACTCTGAAAATTTGAGTTTTTTGACCTCCAAGCCATGCTGGAATGCTGGGAATTGTAGCCCAAGGAGGAATTTTTCCTAAATTGGAGTTAAATGCATTTTAGGATACAGCCTCTCCTACCCAAACACTTAAAATTATCCAATTTGGTACCAATCAATAGGCTGTTAAAAGGTAAGATGAATAAAAGGAAAATGAATTCAGATTTGACTTGAATAATCTTAAACACTCCCTCCCTATCCTTTTGTAGTGTGACTATTGCATGCAGTCGATTCATTTATGAATCATTTGGGAATGATGAACATTATTTTCTGTGCTCATTTCATAGCTGATATATATATATATGTACTGTTCTAAGTTAGTTAATTTCTTAATGGTGTCTGAGACATGTTTACCACTTTTCACTGTAGGCCTTTTATGAGTTGAATGTCTAATGAAATCCAATACTTTTTGTGCTCTTGCATTGTCAATACCACTAAAAACCACAAAATGATTTACAGAAACAAGCATAAGCCAAGGGGGCTGGGGGAGGGTAAGATTTTAGCAGAGCACAGAGAAAAGGGGAGAGAGAAAACGTTTTTGTAGAAGACCTAGAGGAGCTGAGAGATGCATCAAGCAGACAGCAAGCCTTCTTCTACAATGAGTAGCTGGAGACAAGCCAAGAAAGGAGCAATAAATGAAGCAGAACAATGAACAGATCATAAAGTGTCTTTTGCTGCTTCTCTGAGAAGTCAGGCACAGACAATGTAAGGATGGTTGTGTAATTATGGAAACCAGAGTGGGGAGTAGAGTGGAATCTTTGAAAAATCATAATGAGTAACTGCCAAAAGCTTATTAAAGTTTTTTGTACACAAGATGCTGGATGAAGTACAGTGCTCTGCTCTTCAAGATACTGAGCCACTGGAAAGTAATAGAGGCATGTAATTGAAATATTTGTGTAAAGCAATAATATTTTCAGCACTTAATTGCTGCATTATCTTTGCATGCACACAAAGAGCTTCCATAATTAATTTCATGCCTCACAAAAAACATAAACACGTATGTTAAATTAGTTTAATACATATACAGGACATATACATGGAGTCTGTGAATAATTCCACAGAATAATAAGTACAGTAAAGTACAACCCTTACATCTACTGGGATATGCTCCTAGACTTCACATAGATAATATGAACTCACTGATAATAGCAAACCCTATTATTTTCAATGGGATAAATGATGGAGGTACCGAGGAGAGAGTGCAGCTTGTAAAGGAGACCCTAAGTGAATAAGCAAAATCATGATTAAGAAAAGCTTATATATCAGTTCTGTAGATACAGTGGTCACACTATGCAGTGGAGATGCCTTTTCCCCATTATAACTCTTTTAGGAGTTTCCTTTACTAGGGGTAGATTTCTCCCACTTCCTATTGCCTCACCTCCATACTTAACTTAGAGTTGTTTGTAAGTCAGATGTTTGTAACTCGGGGCTTGTAGAACAAAATATTTACAGTAGTATTCAAAGATGTGGTAGCATTTTAGTGGGAAGAAGAAATTACTAGCATATGCTTTTGTGGGCACAGGCTGCTTAATCAGATGCAACAGCTGTTATAAATATATTTTGGGCATCTAGTTCATCCTGGAACACGTGGCCAACTAGTATCAAAGGGTGATGAAGATGGCAAAACATATTAACTTAAGGCTGATTGGAAGGTTCCTTTGACATTTCAGTCTCCCTGGAACATGGAAACATCAGTTATGTTATTTTGAAGACATTAATTTTCCTAAAAGTTAACTTCTTGCCTGCTGAATGGAAACGATATATTGCACAAACTCACACACCAGAACTGGAGGCTCAAGTTTCTAGAAAATCATTTACTTGGCATGGGAAAACTTCATTGTATCCATATTTAGAGCTTTGATTTTTCCAATATGAATAAGTGTCCTCTGGCTTCTTGATAAGGGCTTAGCTACATACCTTCCAAAATTTTGTACCAATGTAATGTTATATACACCTATGTATTACTTCCCTAAGCCACATAGGCATTGCTATTGTTTCCTGTGTACATCGCTGTAACAAAAAAAGTCCAGCACACATTATTTAGAGCATGACTTCCTCTTTTAACCATAAACATATTGGAAAGACATAGTGATCCTTTCCTTTTCTGTGTAGCATCCTAGGATGTTTTTAAAGACTATCCAAAAGAAGGGAGATGCATTTAGGTCCACCTGAAAACAATAAAATGCAGGTGTGCATAACTCCTTGCACATTTCACTGCTTGGTATCGATATCTGCCAGTAATTCCTTTTTAAAGTGCAAAGGACTTGAGCACATACTGAAATAATTTATTATGACTAGCGAACAATCTTTGCTCTTATGGATTAGTGAAGATACCAGAGTGCTACAAATAATCTATTATATTTAAGCACATTTTATTTCCTTTAGAATTTCTAAATCTGCTAGACATGCAAAATGCAAGTCACAGAGTGTGTGGAGTCAAATGCTCCCAGTCAAGGAAGTATTAATTAGCTGAGATGGCAAACATTGAAAAATGCTATAATTTAAAACTCTCCTTTTGCGTTCTCACATACAAAATCCTCGTGTGTCATGCAGAATAAGGCTTGTCAGTTTAAACACATTTTATTGGGAAGTTCAATCGAACCCAGATGCTTGCTGACAGAAGTTTTACAGGTGATGACAAGATTCCACTAACTCACTACATATGATTTTCATTAATGCATATTTCTGAGAAATTTTATTCTAGGATCTCGGCTTTGATTGAAAAATACTACTATGTAAACCTGAAAGGTTAGAAAGGACAAACTGAAATACATTTTGAGTTGGATATCAATTAATTAGATTCCATTGAAACTAATGGCCAATTTAAGTCAGCCATGGCTTAAGGAACATGAATTTAATGGGAATTGAATTAAGTTTAACATGTGTATCTCTTTATGCGTATGTAGATCTAATCTGATATTCATATAGAGAGTTTTTAGGAATATGTGTGTATGCTTTGGATGATATAATAGTTTATCAGAATCATTGTTTTGTTGTCAGTTTAATTTCTGTGAGACTGAAGATGAATGCCTGTTTTTGGGGAAGTGGCCAGAATGGAGAAAGCTTATTATAGTAGGTAGTTAATGAACTGGTAAGCAGATTTGTGTACTTTTCTCCTGTGCTTTCAGGAAAAAGTATTGTGCCATTAGTTGGCTTTGCATGGAAACCCACTTCTTGACCTTGAGTAAATTACATTCTTTCAGCCTCAGAGAAGACAAGTACAAATCCCTCAGAACAAGTCTTGCCAAGAAACCTTATGATAGGCTCATCTTATGGTCACCATAAGTTAGCAACAATTTGAAGCCACACAACAATGAATGAAAGTTAAAATAGATCACAGCTAGTATGAAGTTTAGAAAATGAACAGGTGTGTGATATCATTCTCTTCCAATGTTGTTATAAAACATTAAACCAGGAATGAGAATGTGTAGCTTTTCCTTTAGATTCTGTTTAGATTTAGATTTTTACTATCATGTACAAGTTCAAATGTGGAGGTGGAGTGCTTGAGTAGTCCCCCAGCTTTCAAATCCCTAGGTTTGGCTGATTGGAGGTTACAAACCAACAGAATCTAAGGAAGAGCTACACATTCTCATCCCTAGCAGAACCAATGGTGAGGAATAATGACAATTGCAGCTCCAAAACCTGAAGGGTTTTAATGCATACAGTACATTAAATTAAATAAGGATTTGAAAGCTGGGGTACTACTCAGCACCCCACCTTCAAATTTGAACTCAAACATGATAGTGAAAACAATAAAATTATACTTAGATTTTTACAAACTAGGAAACGAAAAAAGAAAAAAGGCTACCACCCACAGAAATTCACAGTGGCTGTTTGGAGATATTCAAAGTCCAAAGACTAGGTCCAAAACTTTCTTCTTCTAAGGATTTACTCTCTGAAATGTTGATATTTTGCTTTGAACCTGTGCACTCGACACTTGGCTGATAACCAAAAGGATTCCCTCAAAATATCAATTTCTATTACTATGTCCTGATGATTTAAGGCAAGCTCTCCCTTTTACTTCGAGTTCCTTCCTTCCATGGGAATTTTGACTTGAATGTCTGTTCTCTTCAATTTAAATGACAACCAGGAAAAAAAAACCACTCTGTCAAAACTGAGATTTCTAACACAATGTTCTATGTTATGGCTGCCACAGAAAGATACTCGATTTTTATTTTTATAGTTATGGCTACAATAATGCCGTATTCAAAGCCTTAGTTAAGGTTATAGTACTTCTGGTGCCTCAAACCTGATGGGTTAAGAATGTCTTAAATGATAAAGAACATAATCTCTCAGTTCAGAAGAGGAATTATTCTAAGTGGAAGTTCCTTCTGCCCATCCCAATGTAAGAAACAATTCTGCATATACTTCAAACACCTCGCAACACTTCTTCCTACAACAGAAGAATGTTGGGAGCTGCATTCTAACAACATGAGATTGTGGTGGTAGTGGTGGTACATGAGTCACAGTCTTGCACTACCTCATCTCTCCACTACATCCTTGCAAAGGAAAATAAATTCCAAACAGGCTGGCATTTGAATCTGCAATTTATAAAAGAGAATGGGCAGTAGGGAAGAACAATTAAAAAAGCCAGTTTTTTTGATAGTTTAATTACATTAAAAACACAGGGACCCTTGCTTGATAAAGGTTAACACTGATGACACAATGGGTGATTACTCATGGCTGAGTATGATGGTCTTGGCGGAGGATCCGTAAATGACTGTGAAGTCCTATTCTGGATGCAAATGGCCTTTTACCTTAAGGACATAGATTGACATAGGTTAACACTAGCACTATATACATCTACACATTTTTATGGAATCCAATGTTGCTACCTCCTGTAGAAGTGGAAGTCCTGCTCAGATATGGGTTGATGTTCTCAGTATTCACCAAAGTTACTTTCAACTATACCATCACTGTCTTGAAAAGTTCTCTCCTCCCACCCAGCTGTTCAAAGAAGCAGAAATTTGGGCCCAAGCTACAGTAAACCTTCTCACTGTTCTAGTGCTACAGCCAGATAACAATTAAAACCAATGGCAAGAGTGGAGCGAATCATGAGACCCTCCCGATGGCACTGGATTGCAGCTACTAGCATCCCTTGTGAGCTCATCCAATGGTGAGGAATGTTGGGAATGGTTATTAAACAATTTCAAGGAAAGGCTATCATCTGGAATTTCCATTCTAAACTATGTACTACAACCAAAACAATTCTGCTTTGTTGAATGAATGTCTCACTTTATTACAGCATATTAGCTAGAAAAAACACCCCAACATGTACATTGGTTATTGAAGTGTTTTGTTCCAGTAAAACATGGGTAAATCCTAAATGTTGGCAATATTCTTAATGCTAATTGTTCTGGCCATGGAACAACCAGATCCTTGTGTAAGTGCAAACTGTGCAGGCTTATAGAGAATTGGTGGGCAATAGATGCTTGGACAACCCACGTACCTATGCAGGTGCAAAGTGCAAACACAGGCTCCGGAGATAAGCTCAACAATGCCTCTGAACTTCAAAGAACTAAAGATACTCCTCCTCCCACCCAAGAAAGTATAGCAAACCTCCCTTTGAAAAATAACAACAGAGGTTTCCAGACCATGACAAAATTACCCTTAATATTTTACTACTCTACTTTTCACAGGAGTGAAATGAGAATATATACAAATACCTCATTCTCAAATAACAATAACTAATTCTACACAAAGCATTCTGAATGCTACAGATCTCTTTAGAAACTGAGGCATGGCCCCAAATTAGTTTCAGGTGTGAATTGGGAATGTGAGGGAGTTGTCAATGAAAAGGGGCCATCCAGCAATCTCCAAGGCATACATATCCAAACGTTTGGGAAGCACAAGTATTTTATTTAGTCAGCTAAATGTAAACAATATTTAATGATACCAGAACTAATAACTCTTCTGGAATTAGTGGTTAAATGTTCAGCCTAGAATTAGTTTACAGATGTTAATAACCAAAACAGGAACCTTAGGAAATACATTGAAGTTATGTACATTTAAGTTAAGCTGTAGCAAGCTACCATTTTTGCAACATAGATATAGTAACAGTATTTTAAAACAAACAGAATGAGCGGGCCTACTATTTTCTGTGGGCTTGGGAGACAACAGAAATAAGAACCATTGTTTAATATACCTATTTACTTTATAAGTAATTTTGAAAGCCTTCTGAGCAAATAAAAAAGGCATTTGCTTACTCTTCCTAAGGGAAAAGAATAGCAAGTAAAATGAGGATAGCCCACCCATGCCTAACAACACTCTTTGGCAATACAAATTACTTTCACAGCCTTCCCTAAAATGAGTGAAATACTGAAATTATTTTTAAAAAGAAGCTTCCAAGCTCTGGGCTAGAGCTATAAGGATTTTCATTAAGAAATTAAGAAAAATGATATGTAAAAGAAATTTTTGGTTTGTTGTTTCAAATTACAATGGAGTAGCTGACATGGTTTTTGGGAGCTTCATACTCTGTGATCTGGAGAGACAGTTTAGTTCTTAAAATAGTTTTGTCTTGACTTTGTTTTCTTTGGCAATTATACCTAGACAGCCGTCTTACAGTCTGACAAAATTATAGGACAAGATGTAAGTTAGAGGCCTTAGGAGCAAGGCCACAAGAGAAGTCTGAAATATATTCTGCCTCATGCTTGTGTGAGACAGGATTTTTTGAGCAGACAAGCCCTAATAAACTTAATATCAAAATGCCATTAGACTCCTCATGTTTTTTATTTGCTAAAGTAAAACTTTAAAAGAATAATTACAACATTTTGACTTTTTGGAAACTGGAACTAGCAGAGTAGTTCATGTATCCTTTTCAAGAAGTTATCCAGATGCACTTTAAAATTCACTGCATAATTATCAAGATTTATTTATTTATGTATTTACTTTATTTGTATACCGCTCTTCTCAGCCAATTTGGCAACTCAGAGCGGTTAACAAGTAGCGGCAAAAAATTCAATACAAACATTGTACAGCCATTTAAAAGACAACACAATAATACAATAAGCAATTAACATCAACAACCATCAGTAAACATCAATAAACAACTCACTGGCGTCTCATGACACAGTATTTGATTTGTTTTGAAAACGAAGTTTGCTGTTACCTGAAATTCAGTTTAGTGAATTTCAGAATTTCTAATCAAATCAGGGAAGCTTCTGAACACACTGCCAAGAAAGAGCCCTGCTGGAAGTAGCCCTACATCATGTGAGGGGCTCTGGTGGTCTCGGTCCTGGCTGCATCTTGGCAGCCTCCTTGTCACAGGGAAAAAGCCCCATATGATGAAGTTAATAGTCTCTATAATTGTAATCTTATGCTCAACCCATAACTCCATGTCAAATGCAACCATATAGAAGTTCCAGTGATTTGAATGAAAAAAATTACTTCGTAATTTAATGCTTTCCCATTGTTTCTGGTGGATGTCAAACATGCTTAATTTGGCTGTCTGGATTTTTAAAAAAATATATAAGATAGCATTACTGCTTTCAAACCAGTTTTAATGAAATCATTTTTGCTAAGATATATGTTAAGAAAAAATAGAACTACATTCTACTGAAGAGACACTGGATTTCCATTCTCTGTTGAAATGGAAGGGTATTTACCCCAAAGAGGGAAGGGAGTTGGGCAATACCCAGGAAAATATGTTGTTCTTATATTTGTGTTGATGCTACCTCCTGACTCATGCTGACTCAAAGGCAAATCTATTATGACATTTTGTTGGCAAGATTTGTTCAGAGGGGAATTAGGATTGCTCTCCTTATAATGAAAGAGTGAGATTTCCCTGAGGTCATCCAATGAGTCTCCGTCATCGAGGAGGGATTCTGACCCTGGTATCCCAGAATACTTATGCAATACTCAAATGTTTATACCATGCAGGCTCCTTAGTTCCTAGCTGTTTTACTGCAATCAAGAGAGAACCAGAGTCTCATCTATTATCAAGTTGAATACCAGGTGCTGAGGGGAAATACAGTGGTCCCTCAGTACCAGCTGGGGCTTGGTTCTAGGATAAGCACACACACGTGGATACCAAACTCAGTACATCTGCAAGACTCATTATTAACAATGGCATAATAAAATGGTGTCCCTTATATACGTACAATGGCAAACAATTCAAACGAGTACAGGAGAGAGGGTAAGGATTTGTGAACTAGTAGGAAAATATAGCAGGGCATGGCTATACATTAGCACAGTGTTTGGTACATGGCAGAAGTCAAGGTATGTCTTTTGCATTTTTGGAACCAATATTTTCAAGCCATGGATTGTTGAATCCATAAATGCAGGTGGGGACTACTTCTACTGTGCCCTTGTTTGTGCACATGTCAGAAGCATTTGATTGGCTACTTAAAGACTGATTTTACTGGATTGTACTTGGACTGTTTTGAACGATGATTTTAATCTGGTGTACTAGTTTTAATGTATATTTTAACTATTTTAATGTATATGGATGTATTTATTATGTGTTTTATATTATGTTTGGCATTGAATTGTTGCCTGCTTGGAAGCAGTTCTGAGTCCTCTGAGGTCGAGAAGGACGAGGTATAAATGTTTGAAATAAATAAATAAATAAATAAAATTTAGGAGGAAACTGAGATAAAAGCAAGATTTTAAATTATGCTTTAGTGCTGCACTGTAATATTGTATATATTGTGAACATTTGATAAAATTATATTACAAAAATAAATTTAAAATGAAGGTGGAAACTGAACTAGATAGGACTTTTTCTGATCTCGCTGGGATCTAATCTGTGCAATCTACACAGACATACATTTAACTATTACTGTTAATATGATTATCTAGAGTAAGGTTGAAAGGACAAAACAGTAATTGTGTATGTTTTAAAGGTTACAGTAAGATGGGAACTTAATCACCCTCCACAGTTCATAGTACCAGTACTTTGCTACCAGCTGTCTTGGTTTCATCCAATAGAATACTGGGAAGTGTGGCTTGGCAGGGTACTTAGAATTATCTTCCAGAGACTGCCAATATTATAGTTCTGGGAAGAGCTAGAAAATTCTAAATATCTTACCAAATCAATCTAGTATTCCATAGGAAGGATCCATGGTGATTAAAGTCAATGGAATTTTTTTTAATAGTATAGCTGAGGACACATTGTACTAAACAGGCCTTAGCCTGATTATTACTGTTGAGATGGAAGCCTGGGAGTGCCATGCACATGACTCTGAATTTCCTGCAGGAAGATTATAATAAGTGATGAATGAATGGGTGGGTGGCTGAAAATATCAGTATTTTAAAGAAGAGATTATCCTGGCAAGCAAATCGGCAGAAAATATATACAAAGCTATGAATTGAGGAAGACATTTCTATGCTTTGCTTGTAGTGAATTTATTTCATCAAGGAACACAGATTTCGAATGACTCTTGCATGCCCTGACGTAAAAGAAAAGCCTGTTTTCTCTTAATACATTGGAAAAATTGTTCATGCTTACGTAATGACTGCCCCCGTACTACTGCCAAGGTCACTGTGCACATAGATTTATTTCCATCAAGGAGTCAGTAGTGCCTGGAGGCAGCTCACATTTATGCAGAAGGCATTCATTTTGTTCCTATTTTGTGGTCAAACTTAGTGCCAGAAGCCCATTCATAACTTTTGCATTCAATAATAATTTATCACTGGATCCTCCTCTTTGAACTGTAACTTCTGAGACAAAGACTAGAAATGGAGGGGGGAAGGTGCTCAGTATATCATTCCTTAGTAAGTCAGAGTTTGCCAGGATGTTGCTTCTGGAAATTAATGAAATGAACAAGAACTTGAAGTAAGGGTGAAACACATGTAACTCCTTTTTGAGATGCTTGGAAGTATCCTCAGTGTTTTCCATTCAAAATCCTGTTGACCTTCAGGATTTTGAATGGAAAATTCTCCAAATGTCAAGGGAAGGCTGAATCTGCACAGTGCTGATTGTCTATTCCTTATCATGCCTAAGGGAAACCTAGGGCCCTTTCACACAGCAATATAACCCAAAATATCAAGGCAGATAATCTACAATACCTGCTTTGAACTAGATTATCTGAGTCCACACTGTCATATAATCCAGTTCAAAGTGGATTTTATACAGCTGTTTGGAAGGGCAATTAATTAGAGGAAAATGAGAAGGGGGCTTGACAACCAGTGCTATGCAAAGCCCGCTTCTTCTTGAAATAGGGAGAACTTCACCCACACCCTATTTCTCAATGAGCTGGATTTTCCACTGAACATACTGAGGGTGCTTTCAAAGAAGAACTAGAGCTTTTAGACAGTGTTTTCTTATTCTAATTTTTGGAGAATTTTCTGTACTTTCATTTTTTTTTTCATTTGGAGGGGGAAAACTACAGAAGATAACAGGAGATTAACAAATTACTACACACATGTACATGATACAATCCTAACTTTTTAAAAAGGCTGTAAACCCTTTGAAACTATGGGTGGAGACTTGAAAGTGATGGCTGAGTGAGTTGTGAAGTTAGGAGGGACCAAGAGCTTGCACCACAATTTGACAACTTAGTATGTACTTTGGTTTTCATATTGTGGCTCTCTTTACACAAGAATATGTAAGGAAATTACATTGCTTAAGTCAGTTCCAAAGAGCATGTTATTTAGTCAGTAATTTCAAAAGTCACCAGAGGTCTCTGGTAGGGCTGATAAATGTTCCTCCCTAACTTTGGGACTACAGGACATTTTCTATAGATGCATAGGATACATTCTGGGCTTATCATGCATATATGAAGCCACAGATAAAAGTGAAACCTTTTGAAATGAATGATATAAGGAGGAATACCATAAAATTGCATTGCAGAACCTAGAAAATGCCTAGAATGCCTCTCTACTATTTCTAGATTCTCTGGCGAGACTCTGTGGTCATCTTCCAGCAGAATCATAACCAAGAACTATGCTGGAGGATCTGGAAAATCTCCAGAGAGAACATTTTTTGTATATGGGTAGTCATACAGGTGTCAGAGCATACAATGTGTCCAGTTTCATTTATACTGTGTCTAAAGTTTTTCCAGATGTAACAATACAGAGGCTCTTAGAGCAATTCAGTCTTCTCTGCCTAAGAAAGAAGCAGTTACCTTCACACTGGTCTGAGATGGCTGAATTACTTTTCTGCTGCTAACAAAATTGAAATTGTATTATTGTATTTTATTGCTCTTTGTCCTTTGTCCTCACATGATCCATAAGGGAAATGGCCTCTATTTGCATTGAGATCCTTCAATACTATCTTAACTGGAAATATCTTAGAACCAACGTAGACCTGTGACTTGAAAATGATCAACATTTTTCTCCTGTATGATTCTTAACATCTTCATCTGTTGAAGAAGCTAGTGAAGTTTTCGGAAGTTGCATACGATATTTTATGCTTTGAAGTCAGTCCATTAAAAGCATTGCTGCTTGTGGATTTTATGTTTTTTGTATTTTGCTCCCTAAACTATAAATCTCAGAGTTCCAGCAGGTGCAGCTGGAGCAGTTAAAGTGGTACCACAGTGCTTCAATTGTGTAGTGTAAAAGATATTAAGGTACATGGTTAAGTTCCCCATCTAGCTCTCTTCATAGGTCATCCACCAAGGCGACCAAAAGTGACTGTTCCATAGCCAGGCCTGAAACCAGATTGAAATAGATCTCGATAATCCGTTTCATCCAGAAATCCCTGGAGTTGCAAAGCCACATATGCTCCAAGACCTTGTTCAGAAAGTGAAGGTTGTATAAGGGGTATGAAATATCAAATGATATGCTATTGCTTCAATATGCACCAATATTCTCTTTGTAAAGTTTTTCATACTTCACGTAATTATTGAACTTCTTTTGTGTGCAGTTTATAGCATGAAAGCTCACAGTATATAACTGCTACTAAACTATAAAATAAGAACAAATATACACTTGGGTGATAGGGAAAAGCCAAAAGTTATTCAAAATTCAGAATGAGTGTAAGAATGAATAATCTTATGCTAAGGAAGGAGGAGGTAGAAGTAGAAGAATGCTGTCTATGAAAGTAAACACAGAGTCTGCATACAGAAATAGAATTCTTAACAGTCCAAAGAAATAATAGTATTGGAAATATTTTAAATGAGAAAAGTAACTGTCACAGAAGTCAAAAGGTGTGAGGACAATGGGGTCCAAGGATTTCTTTTTCATTTTATACACAGGACAACTGTTCTGCTAAGTTCAAGAACAAAATCCAAGCTTTTGATCAGAAAACAAACAAAGCTATGTTTACACTTATGCTGCTGAACTTTGATATCTCATGCTCTTTACAATTATTTAGATGGTAAAAGGGAGAATTGTGAAAAACACTATGCTATCCACCAATGACATCATGTTAACCTTTGTTACTGAGTTCCACCCGCAGGTCAAATGCTTATGAGTCACTGTCTCGTTTAAGTGAATGATGTCATCTTCCATTACTTCTGCGGCAACAAAATCCAGTGGTCTTTCAATTGTCTGCTCTTAAAAGACCTGTTGTTATTAGTTGCAAAGCTTTTTAAAGGATGGGAAGGGTAGCCATACCTGAATCTGATAAAAGCAGGAAATGACCACATCACTTTAACACTTTTGAAATGTGATGACATTCAACAAAAAAACTCAGATAAATAATTTCTAGATCACAAACAAAATACCTAATAACCAGAACTAAAGAAAACATGAACTTTATTTGTAGAGACAAGAAGGGATATGAAGAAGAAAAAAACCTAGATGGGCACTCTTCTCTTGAAACATAATAGATAAGGCTATTTCAGTTCTCAGCATGCTTACTCTAATCATTGATGCATGATAAGTCATAAGGCAGGCAAAGGTTGGAGTCACTCAAACTCTAATAAAGAGCAACACTAGTGTGTTTGTGCAGAGTAAGGAGTTATACAGGCGACAGTGAAAAAGCTCAACTCATGCATTCCTATCAAAGGCATTTCAACTCAAAGCAGGGCCTTTGAAAGCTGACAACTAAGAAGTGAAGATACAAATGAATTCCCTAGACTTTCACTACTCCTACCCAGTGACTAATAATGCTTATTATATTTTAACAAAACATAAATCATACTGCTTATTATGTTTAACAAATCAAAAATGAGGTATTTCATACTTTGTACCTTTATCCAGCCCTAAACAAGGGTACGTATAGGTAAGCATTAATCATTAACAAAGTCTCCAATAATATTGCAGGCACTTCTGTCCATGTGCATCCAGAGAGGGGAGAATATACAGTTTCTTCCGGAATAAGTTTGAATTATTCGATTCTATTATTTGTCTTGCTCTCCTTTCTCCTCTCCTTCCTCTTCCTCTCCTTGACTATCTACCGGGGCTTTATTCTCTGAGGAAGTAGTTATATCTTCTTTCTTTTTCTTGCCTCTGCTTACAGTATTCCTTACTCCAAGTGTTTTTAGAAGTTCCTTCACTTGTTCTGATGTTCTGGCACTATATCTCTTCCTTTGTCTGAAGTGTACAATAACCATAGGAAACCCCCAAGTAAATTGTACTCTGCCTAAATACAGTGCTTCAGCATAGGGCTATAGATCTTGTTTAATTCTCAGAGATTCTTTAGACAAATCAGCTTGTTTTTATATAGAAGACTCTTTTTAAATCTTTAAACACCTCTTCCTTTTTGTATTCACTAACAAACTTAATAACCACTTGCCTTGGTTTTGCAGATGCAGATGATCTCACGCCTTTTTTTTTTTTTAGCTTTTGTGCAATCTATCAATATCCTTAGAAGAGACTTCTATTTGATTTTTTTGAACCCACTTTACAATCTCTTCTTTCAAATTTTCTGGTTTTTGTTTTTCTTTCTCTGGCCAATTTCCTAGTATCAAATTTGCTCTTTTGCTTCTATCTTCTAACATTGCGAGTTGTCCTTCTAATTTATCAGTTTCTTTCATATTACCTTTTGATTGCTGTTCTGTAGCTGTTAATTTGTTTTCAAGAACACTCATTCTCACCCACATTTTACTCAAAGTCTCATTCATTATTTTGAAATGGTCTTGTAGTGTTTTTCTCAGTTCCTCAATTGCTGTCTTATTTTCCTCCAAGTCAGCCCGGGTTAACAGAGGCTCCTTCAGAGACATAATTATTCAGCTAATAAGCCTTATCAAGACTTATCCCTGTGTTTTTCTCCACTGCGGGAAATACCTTCTGGTATTTCTGGAGAATGTTCACTTATCTTCACTTACTGTTTGAAGTATCTTCAACTTCTGTTTTGTTGGCTTTCCTATTTTCCTTTTTAGGGCTTATTTTCTTATTTCCTTTAGGGAAAGAGATTAGGGTGTGACTGCTCACTGCAGCCACATGTGCGGAAGTCATGGATGTGAGGGTGATCTGGCTGTGACATCTGTCACCTCATTGATCGCCAGGGTTGATTTGGCTGATCCGACTGGCTAGGCAGGTGTCCCTTCCTCCCTCACTTCTGATGTCCCAGGTACAGAAGGAGTGTACCAAAGTCTCCAGTCTTCGGTACCAGGTATACGATAGCTGCACCCCCCTATTAGAACCTCCAAACAAGCTCAAGGTCCATTACTGAAAGAATGTGAATCCAAATAAAAATAAAAATTAAAAAAAAGGTTGCCCACCAGATAGACACTATTTTTTTTAAAAAAAAACAAACAAAAACAAAACTCTACTTCATTATTGAACATAAAGTATATTTGCATTTTTTTCAATTAATAATTAGCATTATTCCTTTCCCTTACTCAGAGAAGACAACAAATGTAATGAAATTAACTCTTGCCCCAATATGTAGAAAACCACTGTTTTGGTCCAGATTCAGAAAAGGCATTCACCCCCACACAATTATTATGTCTGTCTGTGTTATGTCTTGCCTCCAGTTTATGAATGTAGTACTGAAGCATACTCACTTCCAATTTAATAGAAGTGAAAAATTTTCTTAGGAACCTGATTAACAATATCTCTTTTTCTAGAAATAAAAGCACAGAAATAAAGCACACAGAGAGATATGTGATTTCAGACAGCAAATGTTGACTTCCAGTCTCAAAGCTGATTTAAAATACCTGAATTTTGAAAATCCAGCATTCTCCTCACTAATCTCTCTGGTAACTAGGTTATCTAGTTGAAGCTGACATTGCTTTCATATTAACAGAACTTTCCATCAGTCTTAAAAGGGACGGCCTGTTCCTCCCTTCTGCCCACTTATCTCTGCATTTCCTGAGCAGTCATCTTGCTCCTGCTATTTTGACCATTTTCCACCCTGTCCCCTGGCTTCTTTCCAATCTGGCTTCACTCCATATGCACTGCTTTGGCCTCCTAAGGCACTGCTCTGTAGTGATGCATCTGCCCTCAGCTGGAGTTCAATTGTGATTCTTAAAGCTAAGATTAAAGGCTTTGTATTGCTAGGATTCCTTGGGAGTATGCAGTACACGCTGATCATATTTGCATTTCAGCACATAGTTTCATCAGAGACTATAGTTAAAAGTAACAGCAGCAGTGATGATAGGTATTAATTTTTATTTCAGTATGGCCTGAGTCAATTTCAAGTTTGTTCAAGAAGTTATTTTATTCTCTAGCAAGTAACTGTCCTTTCCTGAATTGTAGTGCACCTCTGTGCTACTAAAGCCTCCATGATGTCCCTCTACTGCAGTGGTTCCCTTTTTTTTGGCCATGACCCACCTAAGCATCTCGAAAATCCTGATTTCCCCTCCCCCCACAACATAATTCTTATTATTAAAAAAGTGAACACCTATTCACTCCTTTTTTATTAGCAATTTGATGGCACGTTTGACATTTGGTATTCTTTTGTCATAAAGAGACACAGACAGTGAAGCTAGGCCCAAAACTTCAGCTTGTATGTTTTCTGACATTATAGTCGATGTCATTTGTTGATGGTTAATGATGTGTTGTGAACATTCTTTCAATGCTCCTTATCTAATCAATAATTTCTTTTTCCTAAAAAAAAAGAATGCAAGTATTTTGAGTAGCCCGTGAAATATCAGGAAATTTTTTTGCAGGAATGGAAAATACTCGACCACGATGAACACAGATTTTTTTCTGTTGCTAAAAATGAACATAAAATGAAAACACTTTGCACTTGATAAAGTTCACTAAAGAAATAGAACTACTGTCACATAGGTAGTAGTAATGTTCGAGGACCAATTGATTTCTGTACTCTGCATCAAAATCAAGATAATTTAAGTGTCCAGCTTCATTGCATGTATTTGGTGAGAATATGCAATAATATCCTGTCACCTAATTTTCTTGCAGCTGATAATATTTTTTTTAATTCATATTATCTATTAAAGTAATAATTGTGCTTTGGATTTTTCACAGATTTCTTGCTACAATCATATGCAGAACAAAAAGACATTTCTATATATTTTGTATAGCTTGTAATGTTAAAAGAACACTGAAAGGTGTGGGGTGCTTGGAATGAAAGTGGTCTCACTTTTTTTGCTCATGATCTCTCTTGTTAACTCTATGCTCTCATCAACCCTGGGTTTTCCCCCTCTCCATTGTCACCAGCTTACCACTGTGTATATTGTGATTTTGATTTTAAAAATGTGTATGTCACAATATATATTTATATACTGTATACAAGGCCCCTAGAGCTAAAAGAAATACAAAAATGCACTGTTAATAACTCATTCTCAAATTGTCCTTTAAAATCAAATTGCCCCCTTGTGGGGTGAATGACCCACACTGGGAACCAGGGCTCTACTGTCAAACAAGAACAGGCGTGCTAAAGAGAAATAATACAAATAACAGCTGTTTCACATATAGCAAAATATTATCAAGATTTTTTTTTAAAAAAAACTTTAATGTGTCCCCTGCCCTTTTTGCCCAAGACACACAGCTCTTAATCAGCCAATACTTCTTTCTCTGAAGTTTAAGTCATAGGAAGCATGATTCAATATATGCCAATGTAAGCTCACAGCAGCCGCTCCCAATAACGACACAGGACGCCAATCCGTAATCAATCAGGAACTTTTACTGCTGGACATTCATACACGAAGAAAGCCAGGATTGACCGGCAGCTGCGGTTCAACCCTTATATACCCTCCCTCACAACTGAATTCCCCTTTCCCGCCAACCGAGAGTCCCGCGCAATATTCCCCGCCAAATGCCAACTGCTTTCCCCCAAGGCCACATTCTTATCAGCATCACATGTCAGGATCCTGGTTTTTTGCGCCAAGACTCAAGGCCTGGAAACCGGTTCCTGACATGCCAATATCTAGGTTGTTTGAGATTTTAAAAAGATAGCTGAACAGGTTGCACTAAGTTTACTGTAAGATATAAGAAATCAGAGGGAAATTTAAATCAAGGCCCCATTTAATGCAGTTCAAAGCTAGCTTCAAACTGATTCCAGGATTTCCTCTGCACAGCGAAACCCCTTTCTTCAATACTGGTTTGAAACTGCTTTATATTGTCAGTGTAGATGGGGCAGAAAAGTGCTCTTTGACCACCAGAAAAAAACATTGCACGATCAAGAAGAAAAAAAAATTAAAAGATGGTAGAAACAATGCAAAGAAGAATTATACAAAAGAGATGAAAGGATGACATGTTTATTTAAGGAGTAACCATATGAAGATTTTGTCCAATTTTAGAAAGTGAAGTGGAAGAACACTTGGGAGAAATAATCACTAGGAACAGATGGCATACCAATTGAGCTGCTACAAGGTACAGAGACAGAATCTACTCTGGTTCTATTTAAAATCTGTCAACAAATACGCAAACAAAACAATGGCCCAGAGATTGGAAACACTCAAGATACATTCCAGTCTCCAAGAAAGTGAGCACCAAGGATAACCATAAGACCATTGCATTAATTTTCCATGCAAGCAAAGTGACACTCAACATTCTACAAGAAAGACTTCCAAATATGGAGCAAATCAGGCCTGAATTATCCCTAGAAGCCAAGATGACCAAACTGAGACTGTTGTACTTTGGTCATGTCATGTGAAGATGTGAGTCACTAGAAAAGATAATAATGCTTAGAAAGTTAGGAGGCAGTAGGAAAAGAGGAAAATGACACCCCAGATTGAAAGACTCACACAGGGAAACCACAGCTCTGAATCCCAAGACCTGACCAGGGCTGTTGAGGATTGGGTGACTTGGAGGTCTTTCATTCATATAGTCACTGTAAATCAGTGGCTCCCAACTTTTTTTTTTTTTACCAGGAACCATTTTGACCAAGGACTACTCTGCAACATTAGTACCAAAAGAATTACGTATCAGTTTTAGTCAACTTTAGTTTGGTTATTTGGGGTGCTGATTCAGAAAACTGCATTGGATAGACCACATCATCTCTAGTTTCTGATACAGAACATATGCCATCCAGTAGTCGCCATCTGCTCGCTCACAGAAAACCATATTTTATAATCTAGAGCTGTTGTGGTCTATCCAAGAGGGCAGGGCTGGTCAGCAACAAGGAAGGAGTGCCAGAAGGCGTGAAAGGAGTGGAAATAAAATAAATAGAATAAATAAAGAGGAAGGAGGGTCACAGATCAAATTTTCATCTTCGTGGCCCACTGGTGGTCTGTGGCCCACAGGTTAAGAACCATTGGTGTAAATCAAAGTCAACTTGATGACAGTGAACAACAACAATCCAACCAATCATTGTTTTTAAAGTGCTGTTCCTCACAAGCTGAACTTGCTTGATTGGTTCATGAAGTTTTGCAATATATTTTAAAGCAGTGGAATCTCTTGTTTTGTTTTGTTTTGTTTGTTGCTATTATTTTTTATCTTGGAATTACTACAGTATTTCCCTTCTCACATTCCTCTCACCTCAGGAATAGGATACCACTTTAGTTGTAATGGCACAAGGCTTTTACTTTTGTAGAAATCCAATTTCTTTCCATTCAGTGTACAGTTTAAAATTAATGTAAACCAGGAACAGAAAGGGTAGCTTTAGTGGTTGGCCATAACATAATAAATAAGGTTATTGTCCCAGGGGAGAAAAGGCTTTAAGAACTCATATATCAGTGGGGAAAAAAAAGAATTATAATAGGGTCTTGTTTAACTGTTGCCATGAATGGGTAACTCATGTAACAATCAACACCTTATTGTTAACATTATTCACTAAAGTCCTGAAGATAAAACAAACACTTTGAAAGAATTTAGCGCAACTTCATACATTGATTTTTGAGTACAATAACACATTACATTTGAGTATATATAATGATATTCACTTTATCTTTTAATGTTCTGATTGTGTGTGTGTATGTGTGTCAGAAGCAACTTGAGAAGCTGCAAGTCGCTTCTGGTGTGAGAGAAGTGTTTTTGGAAGTTTTTGGAAGTTTTTGATGTTTTACCATTCTTATGGGAGGCGTCACTCATGTCCCCACATGGGGAACTGGAACTGACAGAAGGAACTCATCCATGCTCTCCCTGGATTCGAACTTCTGACCTGTTGGTCTTCAGTCCTGCCAGCACAAGGGTTTAACTGTTGCCTGGAATAATTGTATTTGGTTGTATACTGCAAGAGGAGATTCTGCTCTAAAGGATTTTTTTGGCTCTTGTCTAAAAGTTATGTTCTCTAATAGTTCAAACCTTTATTTATGAGTCATTTGCCCGTTTACTTATCCTTATCTCAAGAATGGATCTTTCAGTGGTTCCTTTATGTTACTCTACAAGCAAGAAAAAGCCATCTGGTACCTTAAAGACTAACATGAACACAACTGACTGCACCATGCAATATACAGTAACAACAGGACGAAGAAAGAAAATGGAGACCTATCTTGTCAAGCTGCTATAGAAATTAGCATTGTAGTTAATGTAGAAAAAGTTATTGTAGCTATTGTAGTAAATCAAAGCCAAAGTGGTTGCTGAAATACATGGAGCTTATTTCACAGGTCCTTCCTTCCCTTAACGTTTGTAACAAAGAATGTAACCTTTCAGTTTACTGCGGTTTTGAAACTGCAGATCCTTATAATTTGCAAATACGATTTAGGGTGCATCTACATTGTAGAAATAATGTAATTCGACAGTCTTCCCTCACCACACACAAACTTCTAAATATAATGGAGAAATTGAAAAACAATATAAGAACTTGGGGGATTCCCCTCAAATTAGCAGAAATATGAGATCCCAGCACATACTGGAGATTGCGACACAAAAAGCCTTGGGCTTTGGCACAGAGCAGAGATAAAAATGCCTGGTCCAGATGCTTCTATTTGTTGGTAGCCTCTGGAAAATGTTGGGTACCACATAATGTCAACTTAGTTGGGGTTTTGTGCTAAGGAGGTACTTTACAAGATACTTAGGTCAAAACTGAAAGTCAACTATAATTTTAACAGTACTGTAATTTCAATGGGTGGAAAGTGAGGTCAATGCTAAACTATTTGAATAAACCACACTCCTTTAATATCTGGTTTGTTTCACTTTTGTCATCATCACAAAGATTTTGGCCTCCGTTCTCTTCATGAGTGTGAGGCACAATGCAAAGCATAATGGCTAAATGGAATGACTCAGTGCTATATAGCTGGCAAAAACAGAGCAGAAGGTTGCCAGTCTACTTCCCTGAATGAAAGAATTCCTCACTGTTATTATGTTAGATCTGAGAAGTTTAGGTCCAAAAGAAACTTAAAGGCACCATCTGCCTGCCTTCCTCCCCCAGTTATTACCTTTCAGGTGACTCAAAAGCAATCTAGGACTGTTATTTTCATTCTTATAAAAGAAATGTGTGTATATTCTGTATGCATTAACATAATTAACATAATTATGGGGTGCCTCTACACTGTTGAACTGATGTAGTTTGACATCACTTTAACCGCCATGGTGAACAGCCCCCAGTGGTGAAATGGGTTAAATCTTTGTGCTGGCAGGATTGCTGACCGAAAGGGGTGAGCTTTTATCTGTCAGCTCCAGCTGCTCATGCAAGACATGGGAGAAGCCTCCTACAGGATGGTAAAACATCCCCTGGGCAACGTCCTTGCAGACAGCCAATTCTCTCACACTAGAAGCGACTTGCAGTTTCTCAAGTCATTCCTGACATGAAAAAAAAAACTGCTATGGCTCAATGCAATGGAACTCTAGTCACTGTCGTTTTTTTAAAATTTATTTATTTATTATTTCAAACATTTGTATCCCATCCTTCTCAACCCCCTCCCCCCTCAGGGTGGCACTCAGGATGGCTTACAACCAGCAACAATTAGATGCCAACACATAAAACAAAAGCAATATAACACAAATTACACATTGGTTAGAACATTAAATTATAAAATAGCAATTAAAGCATCATTAACAACAATATATAGAGACAACTTCCTAATAATCTTCTGCTTTTCTCCCCCCAAATTCAATGAAAATTGCCTCTCCTGCTTTGCCTGACAAATGTGGCCTTTAATTTTTGTGTGTCAAACTAAAATGACAGTCAATTGATATTCATTTTCTCCAATAGGAAATCTCATTCTGCTATCAAAATTGACCACCCCCACCCCTAATAAAAAGAGAGACATAGTTCTGCCACCGAGGGAGTCATAGTTTCATAAGGATATGAGGCCAAGATGGACTATGTTGCAATCTATGTAACTTGTTGCTAGGAAAGGCTACAATGCCACAACATGGCTGACCTTTGGCTTATTTTAATGGTGTTTCCCTACACCATTTTCAAGGCATATTTTTGTTGCTTGCCTTCAAGTCATCTCTAACTAATAGCAATGTTAAAGTGCCCTTACCATGGGATTATTTTAGCAAAATTTCTTCAGAGGCAGTTTGTGATTGCCTTCCTCTGAGGTTGAGTGTGACTTATCTAAGATCACCCAGTGGGTGACTTCTAAGTGTACCAGTCATCAAGAATCATGTTCAGGTCTTGCAAACTCAGGGCCATGGCTTTCTTGACTGAATGTGGTCTTCCTCTTCCTACTGCCATCCACTTTACAGAGCTACACTGTCTTTTCCAGTGAGTCATTGTCAGTTCATGATGTATCCAAAGTACCATGCCTACAGTTTAATATTTTTGGCTTCTAGGGAAACTTCAGGCTTGATTTGCTCTCAGAACCATTTATTTGTCTTCCTGGCACTTCACAGTATCTGCAGAACTCTCCTTTAGCACCATATTTCAAATGAGTTGATTTTTCCCATCAGCTTTCTTCCCCCTCCAGATTTCATATCCAGCAATACACTATGTAACCATGACATAACAATTCCTATGTTAACTATACATCTGTCAAAAACATTAAAATACTGATCATATATGTTCACAACGTAATTCTTAAGAAGATTTCTAAAGAACTCCTAATAAAACAAAAGAGCAAAAGTGTAATAGCGGCACAGAATTCCTTTAAAATAAAATTACCCTACGTATTATATTTATGCATGGTTACAATGTGTATTTGTGCAAATATAAATATATAATATATGGTATATTTCAAATCCCTTACTGAAGGTGAGGAAAGTTCACATAGATTTTTAGTGATATATATTCATGTGCAAGTCAACCTCGTGTATAAGTTGGGGACGGATTTGGGACAAAAATTATGGATTTTGACATGACTTGTGGATACTTTGAGAGTCATTCCACAGAGAAGAGAAAGCACCAGTGCCACCTCAGGGAAAGCACCAATGCCAACCAAGCATTAAAAATGACCAGAAGTGGAGATAATAGAGGAGGTTGGTGCTTGATTTAGGTTCTTCCAGGATGGACTGAGTTCTCACCTTTTGCTACTCTACTTATAGAGGGGATGGTTCCTTGGTTGTATGCTACTGAGGCTGCAACCACTCCAGTGGAGTGGACTTTGATGTGTAGTAGTGGCTCCTTGCCCACCATCTCATAAGCCAGTCTGATTGTGGCTACAACCCACACAGACAGCCTCTGGGGGGAAATCGAAAGACCTCTGGTGCCTGTGTGGTATTTGAGAAAGAGCTTGGGAGATTTCCTAAAGCTCTTGGTCCTGTCCACATAAAAAGCAAATGCCCTGAAAACATTCAGAAAAGGGAGGGAGTGGTGTAGCTGGATTCTGGAAGAATGCCAGCAGTACAATATCCGATATAAGATAAAAAGGGAGGCCACTTTAGGTAGGGAAGAGACATCCAAATGCATCACCATCTTATTGGTGTGAAAGTGCATATATGGTTCATCAATGTTGAGGGCACAGAGCTCACTGGCTCTGCAGCTTGAGGTAATGGCAACAAGGAACATTGTCTTTCATGACAGCAGGAAAGGTTCACCATTGCTAAGGATTTAAAGGGTGGTTTTGTGAGTGTGGACAGTACTAAATTAAGATGCCATGTGAGTGGCAGAGGGATAAGGGGGAGTTGGGTATTCTTGTACCCAACTCCCCCTGCCTCTTGTGGTAAGCTGAAATTGCCACCAAGTAACGCTTTATGGATGAGAATGAGATGCCCGTGGCTGCCAGTGAAGCCAGAAACCTGAGAAGGGTTGATGTGCATGCTAGTAACGTGTTAGTGCCTTGCTGGCGTGCAAACTCGGCAAACCTCTTCCACTTATTCTCATAAGAACACCTTGTGAATGGTCTGTATGCCATGTCAATGATGGCTTGAGAAAGATGTAGGGCCACACCTGCCATGCTGTGAGGTGCAGATGGTGGAGCTTTAGGTGGTGTAGCCAGCCGTGGTTTCTGACGGTGAGATCTGGCCATCATGAGAGTGGAAGGTGGTGTCCAGCTGACATTGCACAGAGGAGAGGGAACAATGGCATGCAAATAGATTGATCACCGGTTGCCCCCATTTCTGGAAGAGCACAGAGGCCTCTGTGTGATGTAGGGCCATCATTTTGCTCAAGTGGTCAGCTGCAGTATTGTCCTACCTCAGCACATATATCGCAACAAGATGAAAGATGTTCTGGATGCACCAGTCCCATATTGACATTGTGAGGCTGAGCAGTAAGCGCAAATTTGTGCCACCCTGCTTGTTGGCATATCATATCATGGTAGTATTGTCGGTGCAGACCTGTACTGCATCCTGGAATGTGTGAAGCCCCTTGTAGAGTGTAAAAAGTTCCAAGAAGTTGATGTGGCACCATGACTCAGTCCTTGATCAGCAGCCATGGACCTGCAAGGAGGCATCTTGTTATTGCCATGGATGGTTCCTGTGGCTGGAACTGCATTCTGGCACAGATATTTGTGCAGAGCATCACCAGTGCAGTGATTGGTGGACCAACAATGGTGGGCATTGACAGAGTATGTGGGCTGTGTTACTGGGGGTCAAAGGCCAAAAGGAACCAAACTTGCATGGGTCTCATCCTGAGGTGTGTGTATGGTGCATGCCCAAGAATGGATTGCATATGTCTGACTGGTAAGAGAAGATGGTGAATAGCTTGGAAGACTGCTGCATGAAGTGCCTGGAAGCGGTCTTCTGACAAGTACGCCATATAGTTGACGGAGTCTATATGGCTCCAATGAACCGCACTTGCTGTGCTGGCTGAAGGTTTGATCTGTCAAGATTTACTATAAGGCCAAGGTCCTTGAGGAGGGAGAGAGTAAGCTGAATATTGTGACAGAGGAGGTGTCATGACTGTGTTACCAAGAACCAGTCATCTAAACAGTAATATATGGTGACACTCTGCAGGCGTAGGTGGACTACTAACTGCAGCCATGCACTTTTTGAACACCTTGGTGCTGAAGAAATACCAAACAGTAACACCCTAAAATAAAATGCCTTTGACCCATCATAAACACAAGGTACCTATTGTGCTGTGGTGCAACAGACATGTGAAAACAAGCATCATCAAGATCCATTGTGGCGAACCATGCCCCCTCAGATAGAAGTAGCAAAATTATGAACAAAGTGGCTATCCACAAAGTATGCAACCAGACGTACCAGTTGCGGGCTCTAAAGTCCAGTATGGGGCATTGACAACTATCCTTCTTTGGCACAAAAAAGCAACGAGAAGAAAAGGTTTTTGAAAATAAAGCTGAGTCCAGAGGAACAATCACTCCCTTTGCTAGCAGGGTACAAACATCCTGCCACAGTACCGATGAGGGTGACGTGGTTCTAACAAAGCTTGCCCTTCGGCTGGGTATGGAACTCTATTGCACAGCCATTGCTTGCTATGCTCAAAACCCACTTGTCCATAGTAATTTTGTGCCATGCCTGCACAAATGCTGCCAGGTGGGTGCCAAACTGAAAATCGGTTTGCTGCTCCTAAGGTGGTATAGGGTGTGTGAGATGGCAAGAGTACCACTATAACCAGAAGTGTGCCCTGTAACCATGCAGTGAGTAAGGAAGTGGGAGAGAGATGAGGGGTTGGTAGCACTAAAATGGCACTTTGTTTTTGGTTGGTCCCTCCCCATACACTGTTGGCGTGGAAGTAGTGCCGATGTCTGCTGTGTCGACATTGGTGGTGCAGCCTGTGGCAGTGGCCTAGTGCCCGTTGCATAAGACCTGCAATTGTATGATGTGGAGGATGGCCATTGCCGTCTAGAGTAGTAAGTTCCCTGAGAGGGGAATCCAAACTTGTATGCTGCCTGCCTCATGTCCTGGGTATGCTTCAGTTGGGTATCCATCTCTGGATTTAACAAACCAATATCATGTACTGGTAGGCTTTTTGCTAGTGCCTTGCCCTCCTCCAAGAGGGTGAAGGCTCAAAGTCAGGCATGGCAGTGGTTTGCTGTGGCTATCACAAACATTCTTTCCACAGTATCAGCAGTATACAGTATTTCACCATGTCCTTATAGGGTTGTGCTAAAGCAAGGCCTTTTGCTGAAACGCTCTAATGAATGCCTGGTGCTCTTGAGGCAGGGAGTCGAGACAGGGATCCACTTTCTTCCAGAGGTAGTCCTGGTAAGAAGCCATATATGTGCCATAGTGGGCCAAGAGGGCCACAAATCCTGCACTTGTATGGGCCTTCTTTCCCTACCCTTCCAGCTTCCTACCCTATTTGTCAGTGGGGGTGGAGTGGGTTTTGATAAGAGTGTTTGCTGAGACATCCACCACCACAGAATTAGATTTTTAGTGGTTTCATCACCCATGGTACCGATGTGAGGTCTAAACAGGACATCAGTGCCCCAGGACACTGGAGGCATTGGTTTGGGTGCGGTGTCTGGGGTCCTCACTAGCTGAAGGAGTTATGGTAAAGCAGGGAGCGCTGTTGATGGTGCCATGTTCTGCTGTTGTTGATCCGATGGAAACAGGTGGTCTTCTGTTGGGCTTTGCATACTGGTAAATTTAGGGCCTGGATTAAGGACATCATGAGAGCTGAGAAACCCATGAGATCATCTGATAGGGATGGCTCCAGCAGTGGACTGGCCTCCTGTGCAGCCTGGGATGCTTGCAATAATGCTTAGTCTGATGCTGACTCATAGTCTGTGTGCAGAAGTCATTGATACTATGTATGTGTTTAACTGTTAGAGTATATATTTGTGTTTATAACAGTAGCTACAACTAGAGTTATCTGGTTTGAATCCACAGTGAGTGTTGCCAAGGAGACCAGGCAGGCTAGCTCAGGAGAGTGAGAAGTGGGCGGAGCCAAGCTGAAAAAGATATAGGTGTCTTTGGAAAAAAGGCAGGGAGTGTGTGAGTGTGGAGGCTTGAAAAGCCTGGGCGAGACGTGTGTGTGAGCAGTGGGAGGTTTTTCAGTCTAGAAGGGCTGAAGAGAGAAATCTGGCCAGTTTCTTTAGTCAAGGAAGACTAAAGGAAGCCTGTTAGGATCCCTAGTCAAGGAAGGGCTAGAGATCAGAGAGTTGATCAAGGAAAGATCAAATTGGAAGGCTAGTTATAGCGGGAAACATTGTTCACTAAAGAGCTTCACCTCAGTAAAAGTTGGCCACGAGCTGTGTTATTTGAAAGAGTGGACTATATTACAAACCAAGTGATATTCAAAGTTCTATAAGTTATTTAACAACCTGCAACCATACGCTTTGTACACAATAAACTTGTTATCTTTTGTTAAAAACCATCTCATCTCATCTAACCTGCGTCTGTAGAGCCAGATCTCATCGGTGATACCTCAAATACCTCATGTTGGTGGCAGTTACCTTAATTTACAACTAATAATTGGCCTCCTCTATAATAAATTCTTATACACAATTGAGGCCTGAGATTAATTCCCTCCACAATCATCCACATCTGCACAATTGGTTTGCGCATCTTCTCAGTCTGGCACCTGAACTTGATGATAGGCTAATGGCAGCGCTACTGTAGGCCACCCTTGTGGTGATAACAATTGTGGTTGACTATGTTCTGGGACTGGAATTGGTTAAAAAAATGCTTGGCCTCCTGGTTAGCAATGTATATGGCCTGCATGGAGGGCAGACCACTGGTGAAGTACATTAGCTCCATCCCATGCTCCCAATTTGCCCTGAGGGACTTGCCTCCTCAGTGTGGAGGGAAAAGAGGGTTGGGCATAGGGCTCCACAACTGAGAGGGTGCAGAGATGACCCTGGAAGAGGCTGGCACCCCAGATATGAAGGAGTGGCCCAATGGGGAAAGATCACACCTGCCGTGGAAGGCATGGGCAGTCAAATGCCGGTTGGAACAGTTGGTGTGCTGCTGGGACCATGCCCCCCTCCCCATCAGAACAGGGAGCGGAAGGGCCTGGAGATGGTCCTCTATGGATAGTGGGCTGTCTCTGCAGGGAGTAAGGCCACATCCACATCCCGGGCCAGGGTTACCAGGGTGAGCTGGAGATGCACACTTCCCAGATACAATTGTTGTGCCAGTGTGGGCGACGCCTTCACCGCAAAGGCATGGTGGCCACAAAACCAGGGGGCATGGCTGCTGGCCTGTGCTTTTTCCTCTTTTTCATCTGCTCGTAAGCATTGGCATGTTTATGTGTTGAGGGGCACCTAGGAGATTTTGAACGTGGCCTCTTACTGGCCTGAGAAGCTGCCAGCAAGGCAGCCACACCAGTGGGAGCTAGCACTGTGTGCAGCGGTGTGCACAGCAGCCTTTGCATTGCATTGACCAAAGAGGGAGAAGCGCTCACTTAGAAAGCAAGACCTTGATGCACACCTCCCTATTCTTCCTGGCCGCCCTGAGTCCCCCTAGGGCAGTGTTTCTCAACCTGGGGGTCAGGACCCCTGAGGGGGTCATGAGGGGGTGTCAGAGGGGTCACCAAAGATCATCAGAAAACAGTATTTTCTGTTGGTCATGGGGGTTCTGTGTTGGAAGTTTGGCCCAATTCTATCGGTGGGGTTCAGAATGCTCTTTGATTGTAGGTGACCTATAAAACCCAGCAACTACAACTCCCAAATGTCAAGGTCTATTTTCCCCAAACTCCACCAGTGTTCACATTTGCGCATACTGAGTATTCATGCCAAGTTTGGTCCTGATCCATCACCATTTGAGTCCACAGTGTTCTCTGGATGTAGGTGAACTACAACTCCAAAGCTCAAGGTCATTGCCCACTAAACCCTTCCAGTATTTTCGGTTGGTCATGGGAGTTCTGTGTGCCAAGCTTGCTTTAATTCCATCATTGGTGGAGTTCAGAATGCTCTTTGGTGAACTACAAATCTCAGCAACTACAACTTCCAAATGACAAAATCAATCCCGCCCCTAAACCCCACCAGTATTCAAATTTGGGTGTATCGGGTGCTTCTGCCAAATTTGGTCCAGTGAATAAAAATACGTCCTGCATATCAGATATTGACATCATGATTCATAACAGTAGCAAAATTACAGTTATGAAGTAGCAACAAAAATAGTTTTATGGTTGGGGGTTACCACAACATGAAGAACTGGATTAAGGGGTCGCGGCATTAGGAAGGTTGAGAAACACTGCCCTAGGGGTTGAGAAGGGTGGGGTAAAAATGTTCAAAATAAATAAATTCCTAGCCTGTGGGGTAAATGCCAAGCAGGTTGTGCATGTCTTCACGGAGTGTGTCTTGCCAAGATATAGTAGGCACTAATCATGGCCATCAGTATCTGGGAGTTTACCTCCAAAGGATACACATTTTTTAAAAAACTGGATCAGAAATACCATAGTTGAATGCCAGAGGTAAATAGAATGCAAGGATAGTCAAACAGTCCAAGGTCAATACAGTTGGAGTTAATGTGGTTAGACAGTCAGTAGTCAATAAAGATACGTAAATGATGAGAGGTTCCTCAAAAGCTGCTCTAGGCATTGGAGAAAAGGGAACTGAGGCTACAGCCCTCCCAGTGCCTGTATGACTTCTGGGGAAGCTGGGCAGGGCCATAGCCCAATAACTACCAGATGTGCAATTACAGAGACCACGAAATACATAAAAGTCCATGCAGTGAAAATGTGAGGAATTGCTCCATTTTTTTGCTATGGTGCAATGCAAAGTATATATTTTCTTCTGTAAACCCCAATGTCATGAATGAATGGGACATATGCAGGCACAGCAACACATTCCCACTTTATTGCAGTGGATTGTGGAGCACAGAAGGCACCCTCATTTTCTTCTTGGATTACATCCAGAGCTAGGCATTTCATTCAAGTGCAGTTAAAATGTATTAGTTAAACGTAATTTGGGTGGGTCTGCCATGTACCAAATGTGCTAAAATAAACACACTCTACTCACATCTCCCATCCATAAACAAATACAGTCTGACAGTTTTCAGCTTGAAGAGAGGAGGAGGAGACACTAGTCTGTAAGCAGTTTTGTGGCAGCTCTTGGAATGGAATGTTCTGCAGCTCTGTAAACTTAAGAAAGGCTTTGGGGGATTTTTTATGTATTCATTTTCAAAGCTATATGGTGAAACAGAGAAACTTGTCACAGGTCCATTTCTGTTTCAGACACCATTTTCACATCTGCCTAGCTCTGACTGACTGAAACAAAAAAAAAATCAGTACACAACTCAGCAAACTTGGAGACCTAATGGTATGAAGAGAAACACAGTTGTTGGGCCGTATGGGCCAAAGACCACATGGACATGAATTCCATGGCTTTTCTTCTATTTCAGTACAAGGAACCATTGATGGGCCTTATAATGTAATGCAAGGTTGTGTTTCTCCAGTAACAACTTCAAATCCTTTAGATTTTTTGCATATTTTAGCAACAGGACACGAACCAGAGAAACCAATTATTCAGTATCCCCAACTTACATCACCTAAACATGTACTGTGGGCTCTCCAGATCCATGGGCTTTGTTGTTGTTGTTGTTTATTCATTCAGTCATTTCTGACTCTTCGTGACCTCCTGGATCAGCCCACACCAGAGCTCCCTGTCGGCTGTCACCGCCCTCAGCTCTTTCAAGGCCAATCCAGTCACTTCAAGGATGCCATCCATCCATCTTGCTCTTGGTCGGCCCCTCTTTCTTTTTTCCTTCTATTTTCCCCAGCATAATTGTCTTCTTTAAGCTTTCCTTTCTTCTCATGATGTGGCCAAAGTACTTCATCTTTGCCTCTAATATCCGTCCCTCCAATGAGCAGCTGTCCAGATCCATGGGCTTTGGATGTGTGATTTTTACCAAACATGAATTGTCAACATCCCATACTATTAAATAACAGTGACATACTGAAGTGTATACACTCATGTCACCATCCTTTAATAACATAGGTGTGACCGTTGGGATTTTTTTCAAATCTCTACAAGGTTCTGGAAAATCCTCTTCTACACATAAAACTACCACATGTTAAATTTGCACAAATTAAATTCCTATCTAGCTAATTCTCTTTTCAGGAGACAGCATTTCTAATCAGAATTCTTCTCATCAGAATTTCTTGACATTCAAGAAACATAGTTTTGATTATTACTGCAAATATTTTTGAATGATTTCCCTATCCCTGTCACTAGATTAGAACCATCTTTCAATGCATGGTGAGGCATATTCCTCACATCTCTTGAAAGAGAAGGTCTTGGTGGGTAGGTAGGTGATCTGGCTGTAGTATAGATGGCTCCATGTGCAAAATGAAAGCTAAGTCAAGATTCATGGACTGAAGCCTAATGAAAAGAGAAACCAACTTAACAATAGTATTACCAACGCCACTGTGTTTTTCTAGAAAAATGCTCTCTGCATGCACTGTTCCGGTGTTAGAAAACACAGTTTGTTTTAAAGGTTCTTAAAGTACTGAAATATATGGAATGCCACTAAAATGGATTGCAAAGTAATCACACTTGTACTACTTAGGAAAAAACACCATCTGGCTTTTAAAAGTAAAAACTTAGGCTTATAATGATGCAGATCGCATGATTGTTTTCAATGGAATCAACATAATGGAAAGGCCATTGTAGGTTCCATATTTTGCTTTTTGCAGATATAAATGCAGATATAGATGTAGATATATATTGTCATGACCCATGAAGAGACTCACTGTTTACCCCTAGTTAAGCCCTTTTTAGTTAGAGGGATTAATATTTTATGTATAATTGCTTGGGGGTCAGTCCATAAAGTCTCTTTGCATTTGAAGCCCAGTCACCCTGCCCCTTTAAGAATACCCGCAGGGGCAGAGCCTCAGGCAAGGCACGTCTGGTTCTTGGAAGAGGCAGCCTTTTCATGACTGGAAGGTGAAGAGAGAGGAAGGCCAGAAAGTCTACAACGTAGCACGTCCAGTTGGAACTGTATGAGCTGTATTCAGGTCCAGTCAGAATTAAATATTGAGACCACCTTAGAGATAGTTGAACACCATACAAGAAAGAGACAATAAGAAGAAATAAAGATTTAAGAGCCTCAATTCAGCCAGAACTGTGTCTATCTCTCAAAGACTTTACCTCTCCTCATAAATACTTTGCAGTTAGACTCAGACGAGAAAGTCTAAAGTTCTCATCAGTTAATAAATTCATGTTTGATTCAACTATATACAAGTCTCGTAGTCTCTGATCTATTCCCTGCACAGCCAGCTCATCTTCCAGACAATTTGTTGGGGATCCCAGAATGGAAATATAGCAGATTAGAATGCAATGTTTAGCTTGGTGAAAAGTTTCACTATCATTTACATTTGAACAGTTCTGTGCAGTTTGTGACCTTACACTAATCAGAAATTCTAGACACATTTTCCCATGCAAATGAGGTTTTTTTTTTTTTGCTGAACTTCTCCATTATTCCTTTCCCTTCCTCCTTACTTTACATTTCCACCCCATTCACCTTATTAAAATCAAGTATATTCCCCCATTTTAGGAGGAGTGTGACTTGGCATTCAAATACTTTCAGAAGTAGCAGTAATAATGGAGGGAGGTGGTAGGTAATTGAGAATATGCTAACTCACTAACTCAAGGTCCAAACTGGGAACAAATATGGGAATCTAAGATGATCCAATCCCCGTTCTAGGAGATTTCAGAACTCCAAATCACATCTAACAGCACACACTGTAAAACTTTAGATCTGGTGTATTTTTTCATCCCAGATTCTAGAGAATAATTAGGGGTCAATTTGGGATTCTTTCCTTTCTCCATTCCCCAATTATGTGGAAAAGTAAGTGAGTGAGCAAACCAGTGAAGATCCTCAAGGCTGAATTAATCATTTACCAAAATAAGCATGTGTTTAGGGTATCAAGATTGGGGAGCACCATAGAAATTTTCAGTTGCTGGATTTACCATGGACCATATCATACAAAACTGGCAAAAGATGCAGCTAAACAAGGTTAAATCATAAAAGACTGTGATCAGAAAAATAAGGGGAAACTTTACAAATATAAAGTGGAAGTATACAAAAATATTTCTACCTATGTGTTCTTATTGGACTAATAAAGGCATTATCCTAATATACAGAAAGAACCCTTATCTTCAAATCACCCTGGAAGACTTTTTGACTCAGCAATAATATAAACGTTATTTAGGTAACTATAACTTAGTAAACATAGAGACACAGAAACATTTCAAGAACCAGTGTAATGTAGTATAGTGTAGTGATTCGAGCAAAGCCCACGTACCCATGGGAACCCACTGGGTGACCTCAGGCAAGTCAAACTCAGTCTAAGAAGAAGGCAAATACAAAGGCAAACTCCCAGTGAACAAATCTTGTTGGACCTTAAAGGCACATAATAACAAAAAAACCCAACATTTTGTATCTGGCACACTATTCTTTTCTGCCACAGCTAAACCAAGTGCACTCTTTCATCTTATCTCAACTGTTCCATCAGTATATTTATGCCCTTTTTCCTATCTTACAATTACCATTTGATAGAGAAAGCATTATTTGTGAAGTCTATATGCTGTCATTCATATATAACCTTGCACCAAATGAAGCTGTGCTTGATATTTGTTTTACAAATATTTTCTGGAAACATGGACTCTTTTGTATTTTTTACTGGCTTTTCTTAATTGGTTTCCTCCAGAACTATAATCTGGGGTGGGGTTGGCAATGTAGTACTGGAACTGATCGGTTAAATGAAGCATGAACTACAGCTTGCACTTCATGGATTTAAAACGTCTGGGATTTCAATAATTTTCTTAAGGCAAATTATTTTGAAATCCAGAGTATTTCTTTTTTTCACCTTTCTTTCTATATTTATGTTTCACAGACTCTTTTAGATCGTAGTCACGACATTCTTTATTTAGGTAAGCTTCCTGGATTTGTAATTTGGTGCTTGAAAACAGAGGAAGGAAATCATACGGTTTTCCATAGTTTGCTAGATAGCAGTTCCCAGCATTCCATACTTTTGTCTAGGGATGCTGGGACTGCTTGATTTCCACCTCTCCTTTAGACTTCTCACTGGAAAATGTCAGGGGTCAGGAACATTGATTCTAGAGGGCCTTCTGCCAAAAGACTAGCAGGACATGTTGGTTTGGTCAGAGAGCTGTCTTATCATTTGGCAGGCCTTCCTCTTTGACTGTACTGCTGCTGCTCGACCCCTTTGATGTGTTTCTGCCGCATCTTTCCCTGGTTCCCAGATGAGTACAAGGAGGCTCTGCCCACCTATTCATATATGGCTGCCAATACCAATGGGATGAAAAGGCCACATCTCCTCCTATGAACCTGCATGAGCCCTGAGATCAACAAGAGAGGCCCTTCTCATGGTCCCACCACTGTTGCAAATATGGCTAGTGGTTGTTAGTGGAGGACCTTCTCAGTGAAAGTTAGTGAGGGGAAGGAATTCTGATGTCGGAAGGGAGTTCCGGAGCCACGGAACTTCCTTCTGAAAGATATCAGAATGCCCCCCTGCCAACTCTACTAACTTTCAGGAGCCAGATAAAAACTTTTCTCTGGAATCAGGCCTTCAATGTGGAATAATACAAGAGTGATAGGTGCCATAGTAACATTTGGGTTAAACCTTTTTTGTGTAATACCTTTACGGACAAGTGGCAATGGAACAAATAATGGCTTTGGTTTATGTTATTTAGTTTTAACTATACCTAAAATATTGAATGTATTTTAATCTGTAACATGTTCTATTATGATCTAACTGCTTTGTTATGTTTCAATTGTTATTTTTTCATTACTTCTACTTTTTTATCCCAATGTACCTTGTATGTTTTATACCTTGTTAGCTGCTTTGAAGCCCTGATTGGGGAGAAAAACGGGATATAAATAAATAAAGGGGAGAATAAGACATAGGAACGGGGGCCACACTAGCTAGCTGCAGGAGGAAATGACTACTTTCATTTGCTCAAACATTTTTATAGAGAGAGAAATCACATTGCATGCCTACATATAAAATACATAATTATGTAGTCATTTTAAAATATATAGCCAGGCCTCCACAATTGGAGGTTTAATTTTTGCAGATTTGATTATTCATTGGTCTGATTAATAAGTTATCTTTAAACATCTCTTAGTCCTCCAGTGTGATTCCATTCTTAACTTCCAGCAGATCCCGAGTGAAGTTGTGCTGGGAGACATAGAGATTCCTTGAGAGGTGTTATTTCAGGGGGGAAAGTATTTTTATTCATATTTTCCCCACTTCTGTGGGAGTCCTTCACTCCTAAGTGTGCAAAAGTAAAAGGCCTACTGTAATTTGAAATTCTATACACAATTTTTTCCCATGGAAATGGGTTTTCTTGCTGAACTTCTCCAGATTTTGATGTGGGTTGGTTGGAATGCCAGCATTTCTCTCTTTTTTTCTGTCTGCTAAGACACTGGAGCTCTCATAAACTGGACTTTTACAGGACATAAATATTGAAATTATGAAAACACAATACTTAAACATTAGCATAATGACAACAATCATTGCAGTGTTCATTCATTATGCCCTTCTGCAATCTGATTTCCGCAGATCTGTAAGGAAACTTTTGTAATGGTAAGATGGGCATCTAAAGAATCTTCCAAAAGCCCATTTGTGACATTGTAATATTGGGCAGTGTCTTGATCTTGCCAAAGTTCAAGACAACTGGTGGGAAGGAAAAAGTTCACTCAAATAAGTCTTTGCTTTCTGTTCAGGGCCAGGCTTGTCTATTATGATAATGAGAACATGTAGAATAGGATGTTGGTAGGCAAACCAGGTACAATTATGCCCCACATTAGGCCTGATTTAATTTAGTCAGCTATGATTTCATAGCAGGGCAATTTGAGATTTGGGTATTGAAGAGGGAGGCTTATAATGAACGTTGGCACTCTGTCATGCTCAGTAAAGAATGAGACTTTTGAGCGGGAGAAAACTGCATAAGAGTGTTTGTCTCCTCTAACCTTCCACCTTCAGATACAGGCGAAATTTAAAGAAAAAACAACTTATCATGAAACAAGTGAATAATTTTCTATTGGCATAAAATGCTACTTCCTCCGACAACCCTATCCTTTCTGTACTATATTCCTGTACTTCCTGCGCCATATAGATAAATATCTTGAAGGATCTTTAATACAGAACACATGTTTTCTTATTTCTTTTATTAGCCTAGCTTAGCATCAGATAGTACACCATGCTATATGCTGTTTAGAAATAATATTATGTAAGCAACAATCATGCTTTGGCTGTTCCTCAAACCAAATTGCATTACACACATTCAATATTTTTTTCTGTGTGTAAATAATTTAACATTTTATTTTATGGCAGATCACTCTCTGTAGGATATGGCATTATGCACTCTGTTGATTCTGGAATACGTCTGTATTACATACTGCCTATGTGATGTAATCTTGGCTCTGTAATGGTCCCTTCAATGAATTTGCCAGAAGGCAATCTCCCATATTGTAATCTTAGCAGCTACCCAGCTTAGGAATGACCATTTAAAACTTATTAATGTTACTTTATCCAACATCAGAAAGAAACCAGGAAAGTTAACTTGAATACCAACCATACAGTGAAGAGTAATTATCTTCCATCATCAATGGAATAATGGAGGCACACTAATTTCTGCCTATGTACACACATACAACACATAGCACTGAAAACATAAAGCTATTGAGGCATATCTATCTTTCTGATGATAATGACGAAAAGGTTCTGGAAACTATTACCTGTTTAATCAACATGTCTAACAAAATAAAGCTGGTGGCCAAGGATCCTGATAAAATTAAAATACATAAACAAATACAGTTTTCACTCTATCTTCTCATTCATGTTTTGTTATCTCCTTTTCTACATTATATAAAAATACAGAACTATCTGTCTGTCTATCTATCTGGCTTTCCTGACAAAAAATGAATGGGAATGGTGAATTTTTATGCCTGTTTCATATGAAAAGGTTTAAACTAGGCAAGGCTGTGGATAATCAGCATTCAAATGCGATCTTACATCTGCAATATATTGAAGCTAACAGACAATAACTCTACACAACACTGAAAGCTGAAAATAAGCCAAAGTGCTCTACAGCCCAATGATGTTAGTCAAATTGCACTCAAAACCTAAACACTTCACAATAAAATTGTGAAGGATTTTTCACATGGGACATACATGTTTGAGACATACATGTTTGATTTTCTGTGTACACATGTGTAAATGCATAGGTATGGCACACAGGCAAGATACATATAGACCTGTAATATGTAACAAAACTTTAATTTATCAAAATAAACAATTTTATTAAATTTAGTCCTGGTACATATAAAAGAAGACAGCATAATAGACTATGCTCAGTGATCTGTCAGAAACCAGGACAGTGTTTATTGCTTAGTATGACAAAGAATCAAATTCAATTTATTGTAATTATTCTTCTAAGAACATAATGCCAAAAGTACCTTGCCCCTAAGGTATAGGTAAAGGTTCCCCTGACATTATGTCTAGTCCTGTCCAACTCTGGGGGGTGCTGCTCATCTCCATTTCTAAGCCAAAGAGCCGATGTTGTTCGTAGACACTTCCAAGGTCACATGGCCAGCTTGACTACATGGAGCACTGTTACTTTCCCACAGAAGTGGTACCTATTGATCTACTCACACTTGCATGTTTTCGAATTGCTAGGTTGGCAGAAGCTGGGCCTAACTGTGGGAGCTCACTCCGCTCCCTGGATTTGAACTACCAACCTTTTGGTCAGCAAGTTCAGCAGCTCAGCAGTTTAACCCACTGCACCACCTGGGGGCCCTACCTTGCCCCTACGGAAACTAAGAAAAGGAGAATATATGACCAGAAATTTAGATTTTCTTGGAGTTAACTATGGTATCTGAATTATTTCAGATAGTTAAATAGCCCCCCATTCCCCAGTGATATTCTAAATACTCTAAAGGCACCAGATCCCATCTGATCTTGGAAGCAAAGCAGGGTCAGATCTGATTAATATTATGATAGAAGACCACAAACACCAGGTGCTGTGTGCTATATTCAAAGAAAGGAACTAGTAAAACAGCCTCACACCATTTTGAGCAATTTGTTGTCATGGATCAATAATGAATTAAGCTCAAGAGATTCTTCTACCCAGTACAAATACTCTCATGTATGTTTACCCAATATGTATCTCCAGTACTTCTTGAACCATGGTTTCTTAATTTTACACCTTGCAACACTCTCTGTACTTCCTTCCCACAAGAAAAATTATGGTACTAAAATTTACATACTATACTGATAGAACTCATTCAACCAAAATCATGTAACTTTGATTTTTTTCATATCTGTGTTAACTTGTGTTATATACATTACTGCAAAATTCAGAATTTCCTTGCTGGAGTATCTCTAATTTCTTTGGCAAAGAATGAACCTCTCTGATAAGGCACATGTTCTGCCAGTTAAATTTCCAAGTCTAAAAGTGGCAACGTTGCCAAATTAAATACAAACTTTAGGGAAGCTATAAGAAAATGTCTGCAGGACATTTATATGTTCTCTGTTATTGTGGTCCAGCACTTATGAATACCATTACTCACAATATTTTTAATGTAATTATCCTCCAAAATACCCGCATGACAAGACACATGCTATTGTTTCCAGAATGCCAATTAGCAACTGAAGTACAAAGAGACTTGAAATTCTGCCCATTAGGACCACCAAGGAAGCCGGTTCAGGAGGAGGACATTGAGCATAGCTTGAAGCATCTCTACAGATCCAAGTATGGCAAATTACTTATTTCTAGTAATTTACTCCCATTTGGAAGTGAATGGACCAATCTAGTTTTCTCACCAATATTGGATTTTGTGTAAAATGGTATTTTATGCAAAATATATCCTTTGTGCAAAATAATAACAACTTCCCATCAAATAGCTCCTCAAATGGAAAAAAAACCTGCCACAACTACAGTTATTCCACCAAATGAATAATAATAATAATAATAATAATAATAATAATAATAATAATTTTTATTTATACTCCACCACCTCTCCCTTAAGGGACTCAGGGTGGCTTACAACAATATGAAGAAAATATAACAATAAACAATATACAATAAATAAATCATTACTCCAAACAGTTAAAATGGTATCACTAAGGTGCATTCTTGGTCTTAACATGTGTGACTTGGAAAAAAATCTAACCTTAGGACTCTAAACAGAAAGAAATAACTAGCAGCGGTGCTTCTTTTTTTAGGCCTTTTAAGACACTTATTTATATTATCAAAGACTGCAAAGGAGTGGGATGGTTATTCCAACACAGTCAATAACAAATCTTTTTTGGCAGGAAGACTACAGTTGTTTTCTTGTAATTCTCATAAGAACGGGTAGTACCCAATTAAGTTAAAACTTTATGCAAAGTGAACAAAGCTTTGCCCGCAAACCTCTCATCCTGACCAGGAGATCTGCTTGGCAACTACGAAAATATGCCACACATGTAGATCCTGGATTATTTTCATATACGAGTATATTTGAATCTTGTGGTAATGAAAGATAATGCTCATGTGAAATGATTCATATGAGCAATATTTCAAAGATTCTTCAATTACATGACAATTGATTTCTTTCTATTACACGTCAGATGCACAATTCTAATTTAAACACAGTTATATTAGAGTAGGTTTTGGGATTGCATTTCCCCAGATATAGTTTAAGGGAGCAGAAATATCAAGCAACTGCCCAACCCTATGACCAGGTTGAAGGTTTATCCCTTGCCCATCAGCAGCCTTTCCCAGCCTGCCACTCTCCAATTGTTGTCACAACTGCTTGATCACTAGCTATGCTGTTAGTGGATTAAGGAAGATGGTTCCTACTCTCCACTTTCCTTGCCTGATCACTACCATCCCTCTCTGTGTGAGAGTGATCCTGTAAAAATAATGGGGAAAAGAAATAACAATCTTTTCTCATCATGCTGCCCTTGTAGCCATGAGGCTCAGGTCTAAAGGGGCAAAGGTAGTGATGAATTTGCTTGAGAGACTGTGATGAGATAGAGTGGCCTTCACTGGTGACATTTCGCTCCTTAAAAACCTGGATTGGGCTCTGATCCCTGGTTTTCAAGACCTTAACTCTATGTTCTTATAGAAGATGAAAGATAAGTTATTTTTACATTAGTTTTCTTATTGCAGAGAAGGATCCATCCTTTCTGAAAAGTGTCTTAGAAGAGTAAATGACCCCATAAACCATAAATCTTCAAATGCAGCAGTAAAGTTTCCTTTAAAAAACAACAAAAAATAAATAAAACAAAACACTGTAGACCGAAACAGATACTGAGGGGAGGAACATGCCTAAGATAAACATTAGATTCCTGTGTAACTGTAACATTTTTAAAGGTTACATAATTAATCATGATATAATATCATCTCTAGTAATCTATTGATGTAGCACCCAAACATGTAGGGCACAACTGAGCTTGCTCTTATATAGATTTTATCTCAATGTGCTAGCTTTTTATCACCCCCAGTCCTCAAAAAGTCCCGAAACCAACCTTTTGATCTTTGCACAATATTAGCTGCTATTAGCCTTGGAGTGATCCTGCTGAGGAGAGGAATTTTCTGAGGACTTGCTTTAACACACCACATGATTCAGGCAAGAGCCTGAGTCTAAAATATGAAATTCTAACTTTCACTGATGTGACATGCTATAGCATTTACGTAAATAAACTACAGTTAGCTTATATTTTTGATATGAGATACAATGCCCCTTAGAGAAGTCCTTGCTCAGCTCTTTTCTCCTGGCCTTGAGTAAATAAATCTACATTTCAACTCAAAATATGCTGCCACGTAAGCAGTTGGAGAGTTAAGTCTTTGTTCCCGAATGTTTGCAAAGCTGAATGTTCTGGCATTTCCCTCTTCTTTTTCTTTTTTTGGAAACTTAGTAACTGGAATTGAGGAGGTATAGCTAAAAGCAAATTCTACCACTTTTGAAGAGGTACACACAATTATTTAATTTCAGGTTCATTGCTACCAGGCTCCAAGGCTTTAGTTGCAATACACATGAATGGTCTTTCAAAGTGACCTGCCAGCACAGCTGTCTGGCAGGACTATGAAGTGCTTTTATATAAACAAGACTGAATCCACCGGCAATCTATCATGTGGAATGTGCCTGCTGGGCGGAGTGGAAGGAGGGGGGCAGAGTGGGAAGGAAAGGGAGAGAGAGCCCAAGAAAAGGCAAAAAGGAGCAGAACAGCGACGTAGAGAAGGAAAAACAAGTTTCAAATGAGAAGATAAAATCAAACAGTAAGAAATAAAAACATGTTAGGACTGGAAGAGAAAGAAGTCAACGTTTGGAAGATGGTTGGACAGAAATTGAGAGATCTTCACTTCCATGTGATTCAGGAAGTTGGTTGGTTTTCCAACACCCTTTTATACAGAACATAGTCCAGATAAGTGTGTTATGCTCTCTCTCTCTCTCTCTCTCTCTCTTGATATATGAAACATAACACCATCAGCTAAGAATGCTTATAACCGTGTTCTCAACTGCGATGCAGCTACTATACATCTCAATTTCAACTTTGGCAACCGAAAAAGGCAGAAACTGAAATGTTTTCCTCTTAATATATATTTTTAAGTTTGGTTTGTTAATCGCTTCTGCAACTGGGTGGCTGGCTGTGCTATTGCATCTGGAAAAGTTATCTGTGTGGATATAAACAGTCACAAGCTGTGATTCTGTCATGGCTTTCCCAGCATAGGATGCACACATATATGAAGTAAATCATGAGGACCATGCAAAGAGCAGACCCAGTTACCTCCCTCCTAAGAGCATCTCAGTATTGTCATACATATCTATATAAGTGTGTTGGTAATTTTTGTAGATAAATAGATTAAATAAATATGCACCTAAGTATCAAGATGACAGTAATTAAGTGTGCAATATTCCTATCTGATTATAGAGAAACACAATAGGGGCTGGCACTCTCCTTGCGGGTGAAAAAGTATGAACAAATGATCACTTATTTGCAGTCGCCTGGACAGTTCAAATATTAGTTGCTGTAGGGTGCATGTAAAAAGGAACAAAGAAGCGCCAGTAAAACAAAACCTGTATTATCTTATTATTGTTAGCCAGACCCTGTTCTATTTTGAGAAGGAATATTTGCTAGGTAAATAAAGGCAACAATATTAATTAATTACAGCAGGCTCATTCGCTGCATAACTTACATGAACCTCTGATTAACTGGCTTAAGCAAAGCTAAATGGATCAAAAGGTTATAATTAATTCATAACAATGCTTCAGTACTGTTACCCAAACCAATGGCCTCAACAACTGTATGTAATAAACCAATTCCAAAGGTAATTTGCACACATAGTTTATAAAGGCCCTGTAGCTCTTTTAAACATATGTTTCTTTGATTATAAACAGCTGATGTACTACAGTAGGTTCAATTTTTCCAGATACTGTTCCAACAAAAGGATTACATCCACAGCATAGTAACACGAACTAAGTCATACTATAAGCTGGAACCACATTGTCAATGTTACCATATGCTGTCAATCTAATTTTGAGAGTGCTAAATTCCAATTGTTTAGAAAGTCCAATGTTCTCTCCTCTACCTCCCATTGCTAGGGGCCAGCAGCTTTGGTATGATGGGGAAGGGGACAAATGTTTGTCTCCTGATACTCTGAAGGCTACAGAGACTGCCAAAAGGAGCATGAAAAAAACTAACACAAAATTAAAGTGGTGGGAAGTCGCTTTCTGGTTTTGAAAAGAAGCTTTTAAAAAAGTTTTTCATGGAAACCTTGAGGCCTGAATGACAGGTGAGTTATGGGTTCTAAAAACTCTCTAGAAGCAATTCACTCCCCCCTTTTCCAGAAAAAAGACCACCCATGAACACTCAAGGGTAGGTATCAGAGGTCATGTGAATAGTTTTGGGACCCCATGTGATCACTAGGCCACACATTTCAGACACCTGTCTTAATTTCTTTAAAAAAAAAACATTTGGTAGGTTTCTCTCTTTCTCTTGTTCAGGGTCCTCAAACTTTTTAAACAGAGGGCCAGGTTACAGCACCTCAAACTGTTGGAGGTTTGGATTATAATTTGAAAAAAAAAAACATGATTGAATTCATATGCACATATCTTATTTGTAGTGCAAAAAAACCCCACTTAGAAACAATACAATAATTAACATGAACAATTTTAACAAATATAAACTTATTAGTATTTCAGTGGGAAGTGTGGGCCTGCTTTTGGCTAATGAGACAGGATTGTTGTTGTTGTTGTGTGCTTTCAAGTCATTTCAGACTTAGTTTGACCTTGAGTGAGGGCCAGGTAAATGACCTTGGAGGGCCATATCCGGTCCTCGGGCTTACTGTGAGGACCCCTGCTCTAGTTGGTCAGTCTTGCTGCCAATGTCACTTGACAATAAATGTATTCATTTGCCAATGCAATCATGGGGTAACTCTTCCTCACTGCACCAACTGATGTTATCTCCCCTTGATGCCAGGCCATTTCCATCTGCTGATGCCTGAAGTACTAGTAAAACTATGGGAGCTTACCACTTATGTCCTTGACAACACAGTAGTTGCACTTCAGATTGCTACTTGATGACAGAACTGCCTAAATCTTCATTCAGGGTCACCTCAGCAACTACATGCAACATACTGGAGAAATACCTGGGGCTGTACTGATGACTTCCTACTCAACATAGCTGACCAGGATTACTATAAATGGAATACATAGATAGATGGATATTTGCAAAAGCATCTAAGCATGCTGCTCAATATGCCGCAAGCCTATTTGGGCCTGATCACGGACATGACTCAGGACCTTGGAAAATAATAATAATAATAACAATAATAATAATAACAATAATACTTTATTTGTACCCCGCTACCATCTCCCCAAGGGACTTGGTGCGGCTTACATGAGGCCGAGCCCAAAAACAACAATACAAGCAATAATAACAACAATACAAGCAATTAAAAAACAATAATAAACAATAAAATACACAACATTATCGATAAGACAATACACAATTAAAAACAGTGGGAAGGCCAAATGTAGAGTTAAAATTGGAAATAATGCTGGGACATGGACAAAAGGTGATACTGGTGTTTGTGGAAGGGCATACGAGCAGACTTAAAGAAATGTAAAGTGCTTTGGAGGACAAAGTGCTATGGGGTCATTATTCAGGGAAGGCACACTGGAACAGCCACGTCTTCAAATTCCTCTTGAAGACTGCAAGAGTTGGAGCCTGTCTGATGTCTTTAGGGAGTGAGTTCCAGAGTCGAGGGGCCCCCACCGAAAAGGCCCTCTCTCTCGTCCCCACTAATCACGCCTGTGATGCTGGTGGGATCAAGAGCAGGGCCTCTCCGGATGATCGAAGGGATCATGTGGGTTCATATACAGAGATGCGGTCAGGCAGGTAGGCGGGTCCCAAACCATTCAGGGCTTTGTAGGTAAGAACCTGCACCTTGAATTGGGTCCGGTAGATGAATGCTGGCCCATGTCGAGTTACCATCTCCGGAAGCCCCATCCGCTTCATTTCGACCGTCTTGAGACTCCATCCGGGTCAATTAGCATTAAGTTAACTCATCACCATCTCAGCCCCATAGGGGGGTGATTTGTACCAGCTTGCACATTCCGGGTTTATATCGGTTGTGATACAGCACTTTATGATGAGAGCACTTTAAGGCGCCCGCCTGTACCGCCATTCCGCATTAGCACTTTCGCCCCTTCCTAGCCCTCCGTGCCGCACCTTAGATACCGCACTTTAGCTACTGCACTTTAGCTACTATAGCGATTGCACTTTAGATCTAGCTCTTTATTGTGCACTTTATGATCTATTCTAGTGGTGTGGCCAGAACATCCAACACCGCCTGTATTACTGTTATCTATGTGGTCCCCCATCCCCCTCTGTGTGTTATCCCTGTTACTATTGTATAGTGTGGGGGACAGGGGAGGAGGGGGGTTGGACCCTAGAAATAAAAATGAGGTGGGGAGGGGGGTAGTGGGAAGGAAAGTAGATCGGCAAGGACCGGAAAGTCAAACAACGAATAAAGCTGGAAGTAAGACCTTGGCGTTAGACTGCGGCATGGAGGGAGGGAGGTGTTCCACGAGCCGAGGGGCCCCCATAGAGGTCGTGGTGGGAAGGAGGAGATGCGGGAAAAGGAGACCTCGAATTCGGCCTAATTCGGACCGCCTATCCATATTAACAACCCCCAACCGGTCTCCTAAGGTAAATTGGTGTAACCAGGTGAGCGGGCCCTCTGGTTTGAAGGTGGTGTTGTTGAACGGCAGATCTGTCAACGGAAAAACAACTTGGATCCAGGATTTAATCCTGGAGGAGCGGGCAGATCTGGCGTGCATCACGGAGACCTGGCTGGATGAAGCGGGGGGCGTAAACCTCTCCCAGCTTTGTCCTCCAGGTTTCTCCGTGCAACACCAACCAAGAACCGGAGGACGGGGAAGCGGGGTCGCAGTGGTCTATAGAGATTCCATCCATCTGACCAGGAGCCCCATCCCGCAGACCACAAATTTCGAATGCGTCCACCTGAGGGTGGGTGACCGGGACAGAATAGGGATTCTTGTAGTGTACCGTCCACCTCGCTGCACTACAGTCTCCCTGCCTGAGCTAGCGGGGGTGGTCTCGAGCCTGGTGGTGGAGTCCCAACGGCTTCTTGTGCTGGGGGACTTCAACATCCATGCCGAGGCGACCCTCACAGGAGCGGCTCAGGACTTCATGTCTGCCATGGCAACCATGGGGCTGTCCCAACAAATAACTGGCCCCACCCACTGTGCTGGACACACATTGGACTTGGTCTTCTGCCAGGGATGGGAGCAAGGTGGCGGTGTGGAGGAGTTGTTCATCTCTCCGTTGCCATGGACCGACCACTTCCTGATCAGATTTAGGCTCACTGCGCCCCCTAACCTCCGCAAGGGTGGAGGACCCATTAAGATGGTCCGCCCCAGGAGGCTTATGGATCCGAATGGATTCCTGATGGCTCTTGGGGATTTTCCCGCCACCTCGGTAGGTGACCATGTCGAGGCCTTGGTCGCTCTCTGGAATGGGGAGATGACCAGGGCAATTGACAGGATCGCTCCGGAACGTCCCCTCTCAAGTAACCGAGCTAAACCTGCTCCTTGGTTTACTGAGGAGCTGGCAGCGATGAAGCGAAGGAAGAGGGAACTAGAGAGCGTGTGGCGCTCGGACCCAAGCGAGCCAAATCGAGCACGGTTTGTGTCCTTTTTAAGGGCATATGCCGCGGCAATAAAAGCCTCAAAGAAAACTTTCTTTGCGGCCACTATTGCGTCTGCAAAAAACCGTCCGGCGGAGTTGTTTCGGATTGTCAGAGGTCTTTTAACTCCCCCTACCTCAGGTGGGAGCCCTGACAACTCGGACACGCGCTGTGAAGCATTTGCTCGGTTCTTTGCAGACAAAGTCGCTTTGATCCGCTCTGGGCTGGACGCCTCATTAAATGCAGTCTCTGTGGATGTGACACAAGCACCCGTTTGTCCTATTTTGATGGATTCTTTTCAGTTTGTGAAACCCGAGGATGTGGACAAGATACTTGGAGGAATGAGGCCTACCACGTCCATCCTAGACCCCTGCCCATCCTGGCTTCTGAAAGAGGCCAGAGGGGGATTGGCCGAGTGGGTAACGGTGGTGGTTAATGCCTCCCTTCGGGAAGGCACGATTCCAGCGAGCCTAAAACAGGCTATTATAAAGCCGCTGTTGAAGAAACCATCACTGGACCCCACTAAATTTGACAACTTTCGGCCTGTTTCCAATCTTCCCTTCTTGGGCAAAGTCATGGAAAGCGTGGTGGCCTCACAACTCCAGGTATTCTTGAGAGACACGGATTATCTGGATCCGGCACAGTCTGGCTTCAGACCGGGGCATGGTACCGAGACGGTCTTGGTCGCCTTAGTGGATGATCTCCGCCGGGAGCTAGACAGGGGGAGTGTGTCCCTGTTGGTGCTCCTGGACCTCTCAGCGGCCTTCGATACCGTCGACCACGGTATTCTTCTGGGGCGCCTTGCAGAGATGGGCCTCGGGGGCACCGCTTTGCGGTGGCTCCAGTCATTTCTGGAGGGTCGTACCCAGAAGGTGTCATTGGGGGACTCCTGTTCTACACCACAGCCTTTGACCTGTGGTGTCCCTCAGGGCTCCATACTGTCTCCCATGCTGTTTAACATCTACATGAAGCCGCTGGGCAAGATCATCCGGAGTTTCGGGGTGCGGTGTCACCTGTACGCAGATGACGTCCAACTCTGTCACTCCTTCCCACCTGCTACTAAGGAGGCTGTCGAAGTCCTGAACCGGTGCCTGGCCGCTGTGACGGTCTGGATGAGGGCGAACAAACTGAAATTAAATCCAGACAAGACGGAGGTACTCCTGGTCAGTCGCAAGGCCGAACAGGGTATAGGGTTACAGCCTGTGCTGGACGGGGTCGCACTCCCCTTGAAGGCGCAGGTTCGCAGCTTGGGTGTGACCCTGGACTCATCGCTGAGCCTGGATCCCCAGGTTTCAGCGGTGACCAGGGGAGCATTTGCACAGCTCCGGCTCGTGCGCCAGCTGCGCCCGTATCTTGGGAAGTCTGACTTGGCCACGGTGGTACACGCTTTGGTCACATCCCGCCTCGACTACTGCAACGCTCTCTACGTGGGGCTGCCCTTGAAGACGGCCCGGAAGCTCCAGCTAGTCCAGCGCGCGGCAGCCATGTTGTTAACCGGAGCGGGACGCAGGGAGCGCACAACGCCCTTGCTGTCCCAGCTCCACTGGCTGCCGATCAGCTACCGGGCCCAATTCAAGGTGCTGGTGCTAACCTACAAAGCCCTAAACGGTTCCGGCCCAAAATACCTTGAGTACCGCATCTCGGCCTACGAGCCCACGAGGACCTTGAGATCATCCGGGGAGACCCTTCTCTCGGTCCCGCCTGCCTCACAGGCACGCTTGGCGGGGACTAGAGAGCGGGCCTTCTCCGTGGTGGCCCCCCGGCTGTGGAACTCCCTCCCTGCTGAAGTTAGACAGGCGCCGTCCCTCATGGCCTTCCGTAGGGGCCTGAAAACCTGGCTCTTTGAAAAGGCCTTTAATTAAGTGCTATGTTGACCACCGGAATGGATTATGACGACGAGATGGATTATGACCCAAACAAGACGAAGCGGATTTTTAGTTTAATTAGTTGTGTGTTAGTAAGATGTGTGTTATGTTCCTAATTATTGTAACTGTTGTCTTTATGTTCTATGTTCTGTACACCGCCACGAGTCGCCTCCGGGCTGAGAGTGGCGGTTAACAAATGCAAATAATAAATAAATAAATAAATGGCAGCCAGTGGAGCTCCTTGAACAGGAGGGATGACTGCTCCCTGTAAGGAGCCCCAGTTAACAACCTGGCTGCTGCCCGTTGGATCATCTGAAATTTCCTGGCCGTTTTCAAGCGCAGCCCCACGTAGAGTGCATTGCAGTAATCCAGTCTAGAGGAAAACTCATTTAAAGTTCACAATAAACCCCACAATGGATATACTGTCTAATTGACATAGAAACAAGAAGCCATCACTGCTAATGGATCAACACATCATAAGACCATTTCAGAAACTATTATTTTATTGTTGTGTTGGCTATTGCGTGTGCAAGTGCGATACACCTCCTACAGCCAACCCAAGAAGTACACTCACACATGATGTGGGATGAACAATGGCCATAACTCATTTATTGTTAACAGGAACAAGGGTTGTCAGCCAAGCATGGGTCCTGGATCATGATCGGACAGCCCAATACTGCCCTATCCCGCACACACCAGGGTGCCGCCGGCACAATACCGGGCAAACGCAACTCGGCACCCCTGGGACCACTGGGCGTCCCCCCTAACCACTAGGGGGATACCAAACCAGATCCAGGGCCCATGCCCCATGCCACAACAAGGGGGTGGGGGGTGGGAACCGCACCCCCCTTGCTGCCAACCCTGGAGCCTGCTCCCAACAAAAGAAGCCCAATTGCACACTGGCCATCTAAAAGTCCTTTTCTGCATCCAGGTCCGTTCTAGAACGCTTGAGGGGCTGCATGTAATGTGGGCGGAACTCCCTCCTGCTGCCGCCCGCTGTCCGTTTTAGAATTGGCCACTACCTCCCCCAGGCGAAGGGCTCCAAAGAAAGCAGTAATGAAGGCTGCAGTGAACAACTTAACTTCGTAGCGAGACGTGCAGATCCTTTTGAGTGCCTGGACTATTTGACTGAGAGTCTTGTATGATAAGGGGCGCCTGGTGTCCTGCCGCCTGGGCACTTGGTTCTTCCAACTCCTGAGGAGCTTCCTGATTCTAAATGCTTGGCACGGATCGCCGCACCCAGCTGCTTTGCTGAAGAAGGCGATACCAGCCAACTGGAGACACATGGAATGTGTGGTCACGTTGTTTCTTCTTTGGTGGATGAGGAAGTGCAGCACCTCGTCCTCAGAAACTGGCCACCTGCTGCCATATCCAACTTCCAGCCTGAACTTGTTGAACTTTGCCATAGCTGCCCGGTATGCCTTCTGATGCCTGCTCTTCGAAGGGGGTTCCCGGCCCTCTTCCCCTTGGGGCTTTAGCAGGGTGAATATGTCAACGTAATAGCCTCTAAGGATCTTGCTCCTGAGGCGAGGGGAGAGGTGGGAGCCGGGTGGATCCTCGTTGTCCTGAAAGGGAGGGGGAAGGGTCAGGGTGGGGGGCTTGCCCCGCTCCCACGCCCTGCACAGGGGGTCAGTGATGTCGCTTGTCTCTGACCTGCACTTGATGGCCCACTCGGGGAGGCCTGGCACGAGGGCTTCCGACCTCCAGTAGTTATCCCTATCTACTGAGTCAGCCATGGCATACTCACCCTCCGAAGAGTCGCTGTCTGATGAGTAGTGATGACAGCGTTTGGAAGACCTACACCTCTTGGTTTTCGATTTGCTCCTGCAATGACGGTGCCGGGGTCCTGGCGAAACATCCTCCCCTTCGTTGCTGGATATAGCCTCACTGGATGCCTGATCGCTGGGCCCCGAGTCAGCTGAGGTGTTTTCGTCACTTTCCCTGCGCCTCGCCCGCTTTCTTTGCTGAGAGGGGGTGAAGTGGGGGGCAAGCCTGGGGGCGAGGGCAGGGGATTCCCCCCGGCGAGGGGGGGGTGAGCCCGATGGCGGGTTGGCTGCTGGCCCGGCCCCACACCGGAAGTAAGCCGCAACCACTTCTGGTCCGGCGGCGAGGCCGGGCGGGGGGTCCCCAGGAGCACAGGCCTGCTGGAGCAACCCTCCGGCATGCTGCTGGAGCGGGGACCTGTTCCCCCCCTCCCAGGCAGGGGGGGGAGCCAGGCGGTGAGGAGGCCGCAGGCCCGGCCCCGCACCGGAAGTAGGCCGCAGCCATTTCTGGTCGGGCAGGAGGGCCCAGGGAGCCCGGGCCTGCCGGAGCATCCTGCTGGGCCAAGGTGGAACCACTTCTCTCCCCCCCCCCGCTGGGGGGGGGTGGAGGGGGGGCGCAGGCCCCATACAGGAGCGAAGGGAGGGCAGGAGGGAAGCATGCAAGCAGGATAGAGGGCCCTGCCAGGCGCCCCGCTGAACCAGGCGCCCAGGGAGGCCCTACCGCCAGGAAGCCAAAACGAGATGGGCCTGAGGGCCGTTAGCCAACCGTGGTACGCCGTGCTGCTACTGCTGCCGCTTCTGCTGCCGCTTCTGCTGCTGCTACTCCTCGGATCAGCTGTTGCTCTGATCAGCTGTTGCTCCGATCAGCTGTTGCAGGCCAAGTGTCTGCTGGGGAGCCTGGGGCAGCCTTATGAAGGCTGACCCGAGAGAGGGAGACCCTGCGGTGGGCGTGGTCAATTGACTATTGGCCCCTTGACCCGCCGGCGGGAATCCTTCCCGCCATCAGAGGGGGCTTCTGGGAGGAAGAAGCCCCCCTCAGGGAAGAATGGTGGTGGGGGACACCCTGCACCGCAACTTCATTAGCCCGGTAAGTCGGGCCATGCTTTTTAACAGTGTGTTCATAATTTGTTAAGGTCCATTTCACTCCTGGTACTTTTAAGTACAATATATTAAACACTGACATTAACACATGCAGATTCAAATCTTTTCATATAAGAAACAAAAGAATACTGGTGTTTGAATATAGCCATTCACAACAAACCATATGATAAATTCCTAAATACTTTTCAAATAAATAAAACCTTTTTTTCATTATTGATTGTCTGCAAATGTAGATTAGCTTGTATAATGTGCATTTCACTCAAAAGAAGCAGTACATAAACTTGAGCACATAATAATGGGTCTGAATGAACTAAGCTTTCTGTATATGATATTGATACTTGTTTTTCTGCCACTTCTCACTATTCATCACAGAAATAGGCATGTTTCAGATATGATAAATCCAGCCTCTTTTACTTTGTTTATTATTTCATCTTTATGTTCCTCAAGAGCAGTGGGTTTAATGACAGCTAAAGTGTTTTCCACAGGAAAAAGGAATTCTAATTCCCTTGCTGCTTGGTCAGGAGTTGTGCTGCCATGCAGCAGATTGATTGAATTCTAATTCCCTTGCTGCTTGGTCAGGAGTTGTGCTGCCTTGCAGCTGAAATGAAAGAAACACAGATAACACCTGAGATGGCAGCACAGTTTTATAAAGCTCAAGAAGATCAACCTTTTTTGGTCAGCTTGTAGAGTATATGTCAAATGGTCCATCTATGGTCATGATTCTCACCAAAGAAAATGCTGTAGAAGACTGGCGAAAATTAATGGGACCCGCTGATCCAGAGAAGGCAAAAGAAACTAATCCGGATTCATTGCGGGCTCAGTTTGCAAAAGATATTCTGCGCAATGCTGTTCATGGGTCATCAAATGAAGAACATGCTGCAAGAGCCATTAATTTTGTTTTTGGTGATGTTGATTTGGAGAGCTTGAAGCAGAAGTATGTTTATGTATAACAATCTTTCAAAAGATCGTTATTTTCAAGTAAAAAGAGTTCCCTGCGACACTGTATGTTCCTAATAAATAGTGTTGCTTTTGGGAAAAAAAAGAAAAAAAGAAAAAGGAATGTTTAGGCCTGCTGATATCAATAATTATACAGCTCAACAAAGATCTTTTTTCTCGGTGTCTTGATTTTTAGGCCTGTTCCTGAGGTTATTTGGGGCACTGATTCAAAAAGCTGCATTGGATAGATTGCATCAACTCTAGGTGCTTAGATATGGTTATCATGGATTTTTATGCACAAGCAAATGGCAACTGGTATTGGCATATGTTCAGTATTTCATAAGGGAAAACCGCTGCCATTTTTGGAATCAGCAGGTTAGATATACCCAAAAATAGGTCTAACATTTGAGGCACTAAAATGTGTGTTGGCCATTGTTAACTGTTTTAGAATTTTATACTGGGAATCTTTGGCCCCATCTAGAATAAAGCTATTAATACATGTTGGATTACTTACAAGTGGGTGATTCAATGGTTCTAGTCTTTCTGGGGCTAATATCATGATATTGATTAACCAAGACCTTTGAGAGAATGCATTAAACACAAGTGAGATTCTGCCCACCAGCACACCCACAGCAGGAAAAACTGATCGCATCAGGGTCATCAACATCACCACACCCTGTTTAGCTCTTAGGAAAACTCCTCATCAAAACTCATAATTTTAAGAATTAAACCTTAAGTAAAAGCTAATATCTATAGCTGTTCTCAGTTCAAACTATTTTTGTCACAATGTTGTTATTGTTTCTTGGGTTTTTTTAACGCTTTGGGGAGTTCAGGCACTCATCTACACCAGCTGTTTAGCCTGGTGTAAATGTACCCTAGAGCAGCCCTTGGCAAGGCTGGTTTAAACCCTGATTTTTGGCTGGCGGAGACAAGTCCCTATGAACAGCCCAGTTTTGGCCTTGCTTTTTGACTTTCTGGTCATACAGAAGTTCAGCAGATTCAAACACTTTGGCCTATGCTCTATTCTTCATCATCACAATCTTTTTCATTTTATCACACTTTTTTGGTCCTTTTTTGCCTCATTTTTGAATAGCTCTCTGTATTGTTAAGTTCCAAACTATTATTGGTCCCAGGTTCTCCAGGGTCTTGAATCTTCTGTACATTTGCAGCTGCAAGGCTACTCAATGCTAATCAAGATTGCCCACTGCAACATTTACACTTGCTTCAAACAAGGGTTTTCCCCCACCCTGGACAGTCCACAGATAGATATATGTACACTCCACTTGCCTCATTTCCAACAGATCTCTGAACAACCTTTTAGGATGCTTGTCACAGATGCAGGTGATACGTCAAGAAATAATGCTACTGAATATGGCCATACAGCCTGAAAAACTAACAGCAACCCAGTGATTCTAGCCATGGAAGCCTTCTACAACACTTCTGTAAATTGTTCCTTCTTGCCAGGACCCTTCCCCATCTTTCTTTCTTTAAAAATTTAATCACATATTTGCCAGTTCTGTTTGAATAATACTTAGGTCTTCGGATTTTTCTATTTTTGTAAGAAACTACATATTTTCAGAGGAGAGACAGTATGGTGTAATGGTTGAATGCTTGACTAGGACTCCAAAAGACTACTGTTCAAGTCCCTGCTATGCAAATCACTAATAATAATAATAATAATAATAATAATAATAATCTTTATTTATACCCCACCACCATCTCCCCAATGGGGACTCGGGGCAGCTAACAATCCATTATAAAGATACAATACAACACAGTAAAATACAGAATACAAAAAACAAAATGCATCATAAAATAAATTACAATAACAAAATGAAATAATAAAGCAAAGATCCTAACATGTCATTCGGGGACATACAGGTGAGGACATATGCTAAGTAGTTAAAAAAGACTGAGTGTACTGCTCCTTCAGAAAAAACTTTGCACACAGATCTCACTCTGTCCCTAAAGGATGAATGTAGCAGAAAGCCAATAAAGAGTTGCAATCCTATATATTAAAGCATTGAACAGTAAGAAACAGAGTTAAATATGGATGAATTTAAGCACTACTAAATTTCTGCAGCACAAGTTCATGAAGTAGCTGATGGTTGGCCATTAAAAAAAACAACACATTTTCTCTCTGATTCTTCATCTCTCCCTCCCCACCAAATACACACATACATATTCCATTTCCCAGAAAGCCAATCAAGCCAAGTCTGCTGGGTCATTTATCATAAAATCTAGACCTCCTTAGAATACTTACTCTGCCCATCCAAATAAGCAGAGTACAAACACTTCTGAGGTTATGTACACTGTGATTTCCCCCCTCTATACCATCCTGGCTTATCTCAACCACGAGCGGTACAGCAAAATGAATCAACGAGTGAAGAGTTGCTGCACAGCTAATCCAATTTAATTAACAATGTGTCTAATAACATTTCCTTTAACTGAAAAAGAAAGAAAGATATGATTTGCAATGTGTTCCTTGGAGAAAAACATGCCCCGGCCGTGACCTCAGCTTTTCCTGTGGCCTTGCCAGGAAAAGATACCCAATAAAGTAAAGAGAGGACTGTTTGTTTGTGTTTTGAAGCTGTACTCCAGTGCAATACTTTTAAATAAAGATTTTAAGGTGTGTTTTTAGGAGCATTTATGGGATTTGCAGTCTGATCCTATTTATGTTTATTCAGAAGTAAGTCTCACTGAATTTGTGGGTGGAGGTTTTGATCAAATAAATTTGAATAGGAGGAGAGCAGCATCCCAAATAGTGCTTTAAATAGTGCTCAAAATAATTGATGTCACTAATATTGATCATAATCCAAAGACTCTGGTGTACTTGAGCAACTTTAAATCTAGTTTTAACTGATATTTCACTATGTAGAAGAGAAGAAGGTTTCTTCCTAAGTGTGAGAAGCCAGAGTCTTCAGAGAAACTTGGATATGCTTGAGGCCCACCATCATCTCCACTTTCATCAGTGCTTAACTATTTGCCTAAATTACACTGATTGCAGTGGGAGCTGGAAACTGTTTCATCTCCCGTGGATTACACTTATTGTATTCAAACCAATAACAATGAAATGTATTATTATGAGATTTTATTCGTCGCTTTTTTAGAAGAAGGTTTTAGCAATTATTTAACTATTTAATAAATATTACGGCTCATGCTATTAGGTGCAAAGCGTGTGATCTCCTCTCTTCGATAAAATGAACAGGCAGAGCTGTAAAGGGAGAAAAGATGAAGGCTTGAAGTCCTTTGTCCTTGTTGTGGTCTCTGTTTGGTCTTGAATCTTGCACTTCCTTTACCAAGAGCAAGAAGTTGGCAACTAAAAGAGTGAATAAGAAGAGGAGGTGGTTTTCTCTTTCTTCTAGCACCTTTCTCATATAAAGGGGAAATGCAAGGAGACAGGCAGCTAGCATGCTCCTTCCTGCCTGTCTCATACAAGACAAAGATGTCATCTCATGCCATCATTTGTGGCGCTTCCTCCATACAGCTTATATGATAGGAATGCTACACATTAAAGGTTTGGGTGTTCGGTGTATCTTGTTCGTGCCAAGTTTGCTCCAGATCTATCACTGTTTGAGTCTACGCTGCTCTCTAGATATAGGTGAACCACAACTCTAAAACTCAGTCAGTGAGTTTTGTACATATTGAGGGGGAAAAAACAGACAGCAAACCCTCCCACCAAAAGCCATCCTTCATTGCAATTGGCTGGCCTCTCAGCCAGCCTCTAAGTGAAGGGGGGGAAGGCTGTCTCTGAGACTTCAAGCAGGGAGGGGAGAGCATGCACAGAGCAAGGGAGAGAATGTGAGGCTGGAGGGAGGTTCAAGCCAGCATGGGCATTCTTTGTGGGAAGTTTGGCCCAATTCTATTATTGGTGGGGTTCAGAATGCTAACTCCCAAATGTCAAGGTCTGTTTTCCCCAAACCCCAGTGTTTACATTTTGGGTATATTGAGTATCCATGCCAAGTGTGGTTCAGGTCTATCATTACTTGAGTCCATGGTGCTCTCTAGATATAGATGAACTACAACTCTAAAACTCAAGGTCAATGCCCACCGAACCCTTCCAGTATTTTCTCTTGGTCATGGGAGTTCTGTGTACCTAGTTTGATTCAATTCCATTGTTGGTGGAGTTCAGAATGCTCTTTGTACGTTAACTATAAATCCCAGCAACTTAAACTCCCAAATGGCCAAATTTGGTCCAGTGAATGAAAATACATCCTGCATATCAGATATTTACATTACAAATCATAACACTTGCAAAATTACAGTTATGAAGTACCAATGAAAATAATTTTATAATTGGGGGTTACCACAAAATGAGGAACTGTATTAAGGGGTCACAGCATTAGGAAGGTTAAAGTTTTAGACTATTCACAAGACCCTTGGGTCTGACTTTGTAGTTCAAAACATTAGGAGGTCCCTCAGTTTGCTTAGCAGGGGCTAGGCAAGCCTTTCTTGAATGTTTTATCCTGGAGGAACCCTGCAATAATTTTCAGCTCCCACGGAACCCCTGCATAAATGTTAAATATCTGAACCCCCTTCCCCTCATGATTTCTTGTAGTCTCTGGTGGAAGCCTAACGTTTCAATGAACCCTACTTGAGAAAACTTGGCTAGATTATAAAATAAATAAAGCACAATGAGAGGACATTGATGTCCTGTTCCTGAAGCCATGTTTTCCCCTTCAGTTTATGTTTTATTTCTCCCAGGTAGGATCTGGGAAAAGGGGATCTAAATGAGAAGATTGGCTTTTGGATTTACTGAAATACTGAGGAAGACTGTTAAACACAAACCTTATACGTCAACAATTTAGCACTACTAAATTTCAAAAATGACATACATTTTGCAATACATTTCTACCAGAAGTTTTTTTAATTTTCCTAAAATATAACAATCCTAACAAATGGAAAACATTTCCACAAAAGGAGAAAGCATTATTATAGAACTGTTTCTTTTTTTTTGTTAAAGAATGCATTTTGGCTAAAATTAAACAACCCACAGTCCATAACCCTCAAAATGAAAAGAAACTCAAGTTATTTAAAACTCTCACACCATTTGAAGCCATATTTAAAAGACATATAAAGCCCCTAAACTAGTTATTTACATTTGATTTTAAACTCATTTTAAACTAAACACACATATGTCACTCCAACCTGACATATGTGTGTTTAGAACTAAACTCTACTGACCCTGCCATTGAAAATACTGCAGTTTCAAAGGTAATAACTTAGAATCATAAAATCATAGTTGGAAGAGACTTCATGGGCCATCCAGTCCAACCTCCTGCCAAGAAGCAGGAAAATCGTATTCAAAGCACCCCCAACAGACTTTCACTACATAAGTAATTTTCAGTCTTTAGAACATGACACCTCCATTGGCTTTTTTCTCATTGTCTCTCTGACCTCCCAGATATCCTCCTGACCAAATATCATTTCAAAGATTTACTGGAGTAGTGATGGTGCATTGTTTTCCCCAATAATAATTCCTATCTTTAATGCAAATTTCCATCAGTTCCCAAATTTCCAGAACTGCAATCAGTTGAGTACTTTGAAATAGAATTTAGACATCCAAGGAAAAGAGGAAAGCAATGGCCCCAAAGGAATGCAAACAAAGCAATTATAAGAATTCTAGCTGTGAACATTTTTCATTGTCCCACTCTCTTCAATGTAGAAATTTAGGAAATAAAATAAATGTTCATGGGGTGGGTGAGCAGAATTCTTGTTTGGAAGGGTGACAGATTCACCCACCCTGTAGCTACACCCATGAAGCAGATTATTAACTTATTATTTCAAATGTTTTTGTATCACATACCAGCCCACAAAGTCATCCAATAAACAAATAAAAGCCAATTAAAACAATACAAAGATAGAAACATTTTAAAAATGCATTAAAATTACTCTTTATATACTCTGGTAATCAGTTTAACCTTTTTCTGACATGGTGTCCCCTTTATGTTGGAGCATAATTCTCATCATGTTATGATGCATGGAAATTATGGAAATTATAACTCAATGTATCTAGAGGTCACCAAGTGAGAAAGGCTGTTCTTGCTTCTGTACAGTTAATTCTACTAGAAGCCATTTTCTAGTAGAAACCCAATTTCAGAGTCCACCCCTTAAAAGCTCAGCCACTTCCCAGACATGGTGACCCTGCCACTTCTGCATTCTCCTTCTACTTTTGCACATATCTGCTCAAAAGTCAGAAAAAGATCATGTATGCATTTTTCTGTCTTTATTAGCAGTTATGCCATATATACTCAAATAATTCACATTAATTTGTTTGTGTGTATGTGTATACACACATGCACACACACACACACACACAAATTAATGTGAATTACTTGAGTCATTTCTAAATGTTTGTGTGATTCCTTTTTAAATGATCTGCTTGCACACTTTGGCTGAGATCCAGCAACAAAGAGATTGAGTGTAACTTTACACTCACTGAGGAGTTCAGATGGAGTCCTGATGCTAACACTGCAGCTTTAGTTGTGAAATCACATCCTTGTCATTAATACAGTTATTGCAGATTCTACATACAAAGATGATACCTATTGTTTTTGAGGAACATTCACCCAAATGGATAATCCTGACAAATTTAAGGAATAAAATAATAAATCAGAATATGTGAAATATTTTTTTAAAAGCACTCCTGGTTTTCAGTTTGTACAGCATATTTTTTACATTCCACATACAGTTATCAGTTATTGTAGTTTATATACAAAGACTAAGGGGAAGGTATGTAATCACTTTCTTCTGGAAAGCCTTAGACCATGCTAAGTATTCTTGGGGTGGCTGTGATGAAAGAAACACAATTGGGTCAAGTCTGAAATTGTTGTGAGGTCAGTGGTGGTTGGTTGAAAAGCCATATTTTTAACCCCAAACATTATATTAGGGTAACTGTGATTAGATTGAGAGTTGTACTTCATTAAAATTTGGTGGGCTAGAGGTTCCATATCCTTGCCATCATAAATATACTTCCCAGTTAATTCATTAGAATTTGGATCCAAACACAGACACACGGGACTGTGTGATAAAAGAGTTTCAGGACTGAACCAGGGCACAAAATCACAACAATGAGTTCCATTTGCACGATGATAGATTAGATGGCCAGGAGGGATTGCAGCCTAAAGTCCAAAAAATCTTGTAGTAATGTAAGTTTAGTGTGCTTCAGATAAAGAAAGAAAAACAGGAGAGAACATTAAAAATAAAAGCACAAGAAACATTATTTTTGGATCCTCAAAATATTTTTTGTTTTGTTTTTCAAGAAATGGTGAATCAGTTAGCACAGGCAAGAAGTGTTTTCTTTGCTCTGGGTACTTCACTCCAGCTGGTTAGCAAAGAAAAGGAAAAGTATGCAGCCCCAGGCAATTTTTCTTTTGCCATATGCTATGCCTTGATGGGAGGACAGCAAGAGCAGGGCACACAGCTTTGGACAAGTCAATGTGCAAAGACAGGAAGAACCTAATATGCCTTCTTAAGCTACTAACATCTTTTGATGCCTACTGTCACTTAGTATTACCAGGTGGTAAAGGAGTCCTCAAAAAAGTCCACTTCTCTGGCACTGATGAGTTCCAGTGTTGCGTTTCCCAAGATAACATGCAGAGCCTATCATGTGCTCCTGCCCTCTCTCCAACTCTTCCTATGGGATCAGCTCATTTTACAGAGCCAACTCTTAGTTTTGGCAAGGAATCAGTTTTATGTTCCTTAGCAGTTTCTCTAGCAAGCAAACCTTGACACACTAAGCAAAGGATCTGTAAAAAAAAAAAAAAAAAGGAAGTATGCCACTGCTATAAACTAAAGAAAAGTTACTGCCTTGTCTTATGATAGGGAAAAAAAAAGGGGGGGGGTTAAAAAGAGGGACAGAAATCTCTCCAGAAAAGAGAAGCACGAATACTAGCATACAAACCATTGACGAACTGTGAAATAGCTCCACTGCAAAGAGTTGTCAAACTTGTGAAGCTATCATGTACCAACATTTCTCTCAAGAAGCAAAAAAATAAACTTTCAGAATAGTGCTTTGTGCCTAAACAGTTAATGTGGTTAATTCTCCTGTGTGAAGCAAAGGCAGACAAGCTCAATGCAAGCCCCATTTCTGTCTCGCATGTGAGCTTGTACTCTTTGGCTGTACATCAAGAACAGCTGCCTGAAATGTAACACAACACACAATGTATCTAGTTACAATCTGGAAGAGGTAATGCTGGACACACAATTCAAATCTCTCCCTAGCAGTAAATGAAAGCAGTTATCTACCAATTTCCAAATTCACAACAGCTTCCCTGCTCCACCCAAATGTGAGCAACATATTTACCAGCAAGCTTACATTTATCCGAGAACTCACATCTTTCAAAAAGTGTTTTTTTTAACATAAACAAAAAAATCTGAAGAAAATCCATCTAACACCGTAGTTTAACCCTTTCATTATTTGTTGAGTAGGAACTCATGTTTCTATCCTATAGGCCTTCTTGAGAGGTTAATTATAGATAGCAATTCTATCCATACATACTGGTACTAAGTTCAAATGTGAGAGCCAGGGACACACGGAAAATAATGAACTTAAAAAATTACACTCACAGCCCTGGCATTCATATGCCCTCTGCAACAGAAAACCAACAGTAGAACTGCTAGACCCGGGCTGGGAAGGCATGGATAGAAATCTCAACTTGGGCATCAAGCTCAGTGGTGATCTTGGCCCATATATTTTCAGCCTGTCACAGGATTGTTATGAGAATATAAACAAGAAATGACAGCCATGTACACTTTGGAGTGAAATTAGAATACAAGTGAAACAAATAGATAAATAAAAATACACTATGGTCTCAGCTAAATGTCATCAGAAATTCTCATTTGTTTTTAAAAGAAACATTTAATATTATGTAACCAAATGATTCCTATAGTCCTGTTAAAAATGAAATCATTGAGACCAAAGGCTAGGGACTGACAAACTGTTTGCCAGGTAGTTTGAAAGAGAGATTTCTGCTTGGGATGCATTTGCTCAATCTGCTTTTGACTGTGGTAAATGTGTTTGGCAAAGTGTCATTGTTGTTTAAAAATACAGCTGAACTCATTTGGCCAGAGGTGAAAGCAAGACAAAAAGAAATAAGTGCACCCACCATGGGAACATGAAGCCACTCTAATCCCTTTCAGCTCTCTCAGAAAATGAGTGCCAGTCTCCAGCTTAAGGCAGGGGCTTTCAACAGATAGCAAAGATAGGGAATCAAAATTCAACAGGAGCTGTTCACTTATTCCCCGGCCCATTTACACTCATGCTATCAATGCCATTTAGGGAAAGCTGTCTCATATGCTCAGGTCTCCATCACAGAACAGAACACTCAGCCACACCTGCCAGATCCATCCAGATGGATGTATACAGTCCTACCCAGCACAATAGCACTGTTGTTGCTCAGTCTTTTCAGCTATTGATAACAAAAAATAGGCTGACTGATAGCCCTGGGGGCAGAAAGCTGCTTGCAGCACCCATGAATGTTGTACAAACAAAAGTTCAGCAGCTACATTGTGACTGCATTAGAAAAGCATGTGCTAAGGAAAGGGAAAGGGGGCGGGGAAGCATCACTAACAATTTAGTATCTATGTTTCATAAATAGCAACTTTTACAATCAATACTGTAAATCAAATGAATGAATCAAAATATTGTTACATACTGGCTATAACTGTTAATATGGGGCTCACAATCATGTCAAAAGAGGTAGAGTTTCATTTGAACTTGGGAACCCAGATATATAAAGCTTATATCTTTATATATAGTTATGAGCTTAGTAGATGAAGGGGGTGCAGCGAATGTCTTGATTTTAATAAAGCCTTTGAAAAAGTCTTCCATGCTATTCTTTCAAATAAACTAACAAAATGTGGATTAGACAATTATACTATTAGATGGGTTGGTAATTGATTAATCAGCCAAACCCAAATGAATTTCAACAGGAAGAACTGTTTCAGGGAAAAAATGAAATTCACAGAATATAGGATGAGTGATGCCTGGTTTAACAACAGTCCATGAAAAAGGGATCTAGGAGTCTTAGTAGAACACATGCTGAACATGAGTCAACAGTGTGATGCAGCAGCAAAAAAGCCGACATGATTCCAGGCTGCATCAATAGAAGTATGGTGTCAAGATATTGACAAGCTGGAATGTGTCCAGAACAAGGTGGCTGAGTTGGGCTGAATGGCCATTCAGAGGCCCTTCCACACAGTCACATAACCCAGAATATCAAGGCAGAAAATCCCACAATATCTGCTTTAAACTGTGGGCCCGTCCAGACAGCCCCTTTTTTTGCGGAAACCTCCAATAAAAAGGGGGTTCTGGGCAGTCCCACATTCATTTGCTACAAACCAGGAAAACCCTTGTTTGTAGTGAAATAATTTGTTAGTGCATTTATTCTGCACCTCCTTGGAGGATAAATGCACTCTTTCCAGGTCTGGACTGCAGAATACTGCAGTCCAGACAGAATTCCCACAGTTTACCGGGCTAAATAAGACGTCCTGGCAAGCTCTCCCAGCACATAGAAATGACATGCCAGGAGAGGGGGGGGGGGGTAGGAAAATCACACCCCTCCCTGCTCTCCTGGCACATCATTGCTATGCTCCGGGAGAGCTCGATGGGACTTCTAATGGAGATCACATATGTTTCTATTACTTTTCTAAGGGGTCTGGGGGCTTGGGGAGAGGGGGACTTCAGACGTTCTCTCGGGCTAGTCCCGCACACTTTCTGGGGTGGGTGTGGACAGGTCTCTGGGAAAATCTGTGCTTTTCAGATGTGGGTTCTCCTGGGATTAAGGCCTGTCTGGATCTGGCCTGTGTTATTTGAGTCCACACTGCCATATATTCCAGTTCAAAGCAGATGATGTGGGAATTTATTCAGTGGTGTGGAAGGGGCCCAGGTCTCTTCCAACTCTGTGATATATGAGGCTAGAGGTTAATGCAGTAAACTGCCAAGGAAGTGTACTCAGCTAATCAAAATGGCATGGCGTTAGTGCACACCTCTGATGGCAATATTTTTGAAAATTCTGAAGTCATAGGGACAAGCTTTGGGAACATTGGGGAACAAAATGGAAATCAGAGGTAGGTGTGATGAAATATATGCAATGGTTATTTTAATATCAAACCTAAACTTAATCCACTATTGATTTATTTATTTACTTTACTTGTATACCGCAGTTTCTCAGCCCAACAGGCGACTCAACGCGGTTTACAACAAGGATAAGAATCAATCACGATATACAATTTAAAACCATAAAAGCATAATATACAATACTGACACAACAATAGACAACACAATGCATTTCATAACTACTTCAGCAACATGAAATGCTTTATTTGTAACTTATGCAATTTAAGAGGCAGTACCTATGAAATTTTAAAAATAACACTTTTTTTTTGCACAAGCACTACTGTAAATATACCTAAGGTTTGTTCAGCTAGAGGGGAGGTCATAGGGAGGAGGGAGCAAGCTTGTTTTCTGCTGACCTGGAGTAATCCATCTCATTTTGGTGGGTCTTGATTAGAATTCAGTTCATAGCCAGATTTTCATATTATAGTCCTGAATTTATTGCAGTTTCAGCCTCACCTCCTTCTGACTTGTTTGTCCTCCAGCAATTTAAACTGGGAAACAAATAACTTATTTGTTTCCCAGTTTGTAGTAGAATAATAGAATCCTTGAGTTGGCAGAGACCTCTTGGGCCATCCAGTCGAACTCCCTGTTAAGAAGCAGGAAAATTGCATTCAAAGTACCCCTAACAGAGGGCCATCTAGCCACTGTTTAAAAGGCTACAAAGAAGAAGCCTCCACCACACTCCGGGTCAGAAAATTCAACTACTGAAGAGCTCTCACAGGAAGTTTTCCTAATGTTCAGGGGGAATCTCCTTTCCTGTAGTTTGAAGCCATTGTTCCATGTCCTAGTCTCCAGGTCAGCAGAAAACAAGCTTGCTCCCTCCTCCCTATGACTTCCCCTCACATATTTATACATGGCCATCATAGTAGCATGTCTACATCATCATCCCCTGAGGGGGAGAAGTGAAGATGTTGACAGATAGGAGGATACTTGCTTCTGCTGTCTTTTGAACATCATCAGAAGAAGTAAGGCAGCAATCCAGACATAATGAAGCCCAACATTACTCTTTTTATGAGGATGGCAGTACCTTGGATTTGAGTCTTTATATGACCACAGCATACAAAGGAAATACTACCCTCTAACTCTGCATTCTGTCTGACATAAAAAAATCTTCATTTTATACAGTTCCTGGCATCTTGATCAATAGCTTGTCTTAAGAGCATTAATGAGAGGACTAAAAGGTGTTTCCTCAAAGCATTTAGCCTTTTTAATGTAAAAATTGGATATCTGCATACAACTACAGCTATTCACACCATTCATGGCTATCTTGAGATGGCAGTAAGCAGCAGAGAGGTAAAAGCTGCTGGGGTCTTTTGCATTAAATTCAAGTGGTTTCAGAAAATACATTGGGCCAACATATGGCTGTACCTGATATCAGACTGCATTAAAGCAGCCACTTCCACAGGCAAGTGGTAAAAGGCTTCCAAATTTGTCAAGCCACTAATGGATAGACGAAGCTTGGCTGTTGGCTCATGTCCAATCAATGCATCACATATACATATCAAGTAAGGAAGCCAATGAAATCCCAAAGTATTATGCCAAAATTAAAATAACAGCACCAAAAAGTCCTAAACACAATTAAGAAAATAATAAAACAATGGTAAAATAGTGAAATATTTCATTATTTCTTTCTTTTAGAAAATGGATGATTAAGTATTGAGGCTTTTTTTAAAAAAAAAAGTATTGAGGTTCTATGGCAGCTTATTAGCAACTGTGAACGCATCATTTCTTGTACAGAAAGCTAAATCCTGTGTTGTGATGAGACTATAATTACTATTAACTTTACTTACCCTATATCTTCCTCCTGCTAGTACTTGTAGTGGAACTATTTTCCTTCCTTTCAACCATAGACACTGCCCAAATGCACCTCTCCCCACAGAACACCAGAAAGAGAGACACAGGTGTGTATGGAGTGTGTGCACATGTGCTCTGCAGTGTTGGATGTTTCCCTATCAGTCAAATTGGACTGAGTTGTTCTGCAACCAAAAGTCTAGCATTGGATCCTACCATATGTCTTGCACACAATTTCCATTGTTGGAATTCTTGGAGTTTGCAAACTTTGCATGCCTATTGACATATTATTATATATTAGTATGAGGGAGCAGTGGAATTCATCTTCCTATCCATTCAAATTGTTTCTGAGCTATATTCTCCTCACTGCAAGCAATGGAATGCCAATATTTGATTCAGAGCTTCAGGGTTAGTGTAAATCTTCTGCATCGGGCCCCCAGTTGCAGGCTACAATAGTTTAGGATCCAAAAGCCTTTACGAAACCATACACACTGTTTTATAACAGTGCATAAATTCTACTTGCAATAGTCTCTGCAGAAGGATAGAAAAGGGATTCCTAACTTCTTTCTGTTGAAAATTAACTTTTCCATTTTTGGCAGCAATTGAGGCAGATCTATGACTGGATCCATGCTGCCAAATAATGCAGTTTGAATGGCATTATATGGTCAGTGAAGACCCATATAATGCAGTTCAGTGCAGTTAAATCTGCATTATTGGGTAGTGTAGATGCGGCCTGAAATATGCTATGCCTCATGGAGTACCTTAGCAGGAAGTGGAGGATTTAAGGGTTAATTAACTATGATTTTCTCCACTTTTTTGTTTGTGTATCAGGAGCGACTTGAGAAACTGCAAGTCGCTTCTGGTGTGAGAGAATTGGCCATCTGCAAGGACGTTGCCCAGGGGGTGCCTGGATGTTTTGATTTTTTTACCATCCTTGTGGGAGGCTTCTCTCATGTCCTTGCATGGAAAGCTGGAGCTGACAGAGGGAGCTCATCCTAGCTCTCCCTGAATTCGAACCTCTGTTGGTCTTCAGTCCTTCTGGCACAAAGGTTTAACCCACTGCGCCACCAGGGGTCCCTATTTTCTCAGCTTATGTTGTTAATAAAATGCTTTAATCAAGGATTTTATTACACACAATTAAATTATAATACAAATCTATATCCTACTTGTATGAAACAGATTATAAAGCAGTTAGGAGCATTACCTATGGGATCAGGATAACTCATTAATTTAGAGGGATTTTAAAAAGTTTCAATACCAAAAGGTCTGAAAACTCTCTTTAAAGCTCTTTCTCATATGTTTAAACTTATTTTTATACCTTTTAATACTATGGTCAGTTATACAGCAAAATCTTTCTTCATGTTACAGTATTCTCCAATCCAGATGTTTCTCTCTTCATTATAAAAATAATACCCTGAAATCATAATCATATAACTGCAACCATATGTTATGACTGTATGTAGTCAAGACTTGAAGATTCACAGAAAAATAAGCAAAAACTTCAAAATTGTTTAAATTGTTCCTAAAACAGCAAAGCAACATTTATTACTAGATTTCTTTCGAAGGAAACAAATGTACCTTCCAAGTTGTTTTTGCTGGTTTATTTGTGAAATGGGGTACAGATGGGAAGAACCCAGAATAAGAATTCTGTGGACAAATTTATCAAGTAGCATGTCAACACTTTCAGTTTCCACCAAGGATCCACCCTAAAAGGAAAGTCAACCCTGTTATGCCACTAGTCACTCAGTGAGAACATCTCAAGCATAATTGCTATCATGCTAAAAGCTACTCCTGCTCCCTGTCCGTGATTTGTAAAGAGTGGGAGGTGGGAGTGAGAAAGAGACCCATTTATTCAGCAGAAAGCAATTACTACTAGGATTAGCAAAGTATTTGCAGAGAAGGTAGCTTAGTGCAATATGACTGGGCAAGAGGAGGGAAGAATGATATGCATATCAAATATGCTTTCCAGCCAGCCTTGCCCACAATGGCTCCCTGGAGAGGAAAGGTTTTGGTTAGAATACGGAAAGTATTGATGGCATGTGCCCCTTCATTTTCTTTAGAAGTGTCTGTGGGTGATATAGTCAGAAATATCCTGGTCATAGGGGACTGTTGGAAAAACACTGCAGAATACAATGTACACATTTAAATCTAACCTGACTTGAACTTACGTTTTGGATATTGTGTATTAGTATTAAAAATATGCATATTGCCTGCAGTGGTGGAGGGGGGCATGGTGGCGCAGAAGGTTAAACTGCTAAGCTACAGAACTTGCTGATCGGAAGGTTAGCAGTTCAAATCCATGGAAGGGATGAGCTCCCATTGTTAGCCCCAGCTTCTGCCAACCTAGCAGTTTGAAAACATATAAATGTGAGTAGATCAATAGGTACCACTTCGGTGGCAAGGTAACAGAAATCCATGCAGTCATGCTGGCCACATGACCTAGGAGGTGTTAATGGACAATGCTGGCACTTTGGCTTAGAAACGGAGATGAACATCATTCCCCAGAGTTGGACTCGACTAGACTTAATGTCAAGGGGAAACCTTTACCTTTCTAGGATTTTGGCTGTAGCATTCAGATATCCCTAAAATCAGATATCCCTAGCATTCAGATATCCCCAAGGTTTCGGTTGGGAAGTAGTAAGGGGGCGCAGGTTATTTGCATTGCTCTGTAAGGTTTTGACAATGATTTGCATTGAGACTTAAGATACCAAGGATTATCAAGCCAAGATGCTGTCTTGAAATGATCCAATTAAAGCCAGGTGAATGTTAATTAAGGAGGTATCTATGGACAATGCTGGCACTTCGGCTTAGAAATGGAGATAAGCACCACCCTCCAGAGTTGGACTTGACTTGACTTAATGTCAATGGAAAACTGTTACCTTTAATCAAAAATTCACAGCTATTTGTTCACTTTCTATTTAAATTCATAATTACACTTTCTTAAAGCTACTTAATGACTTCTCTTCATGACACAATAAACTATAGCTTATTGAGGAGGAATAGCTACAGTAAGCAGCAGGTTTGTGTATACTTCCATCTCCCCATCTTCCACACAGTCTGAGATGACTCTGGGATTTTTCCACCCGTCTTGAATCTTGGCTTGTCATGTCACTGTATTCTTTTCAGTTTCAAAACATGGCAAATTTAAACTGTAGGTTTTAAAACTGGCTTGTTTAACCAACATTTTTATAAATCACAGCCTGTGGTCTGGGTGATTTGGCCAGCTGACTTGGGATAGCAAGATGAGATGCTGGTCTTCTTGGGCTGAGCCTTGTAGCAGCTTATTTCTGTTTGTTTACAGGTTTAGTTTGGGATCAGTTCTTTGCAAACTGGGCCCAAGGGAGTAAAGATATTACTTAGAGCTCTGAAGACCTGGTCCTAGGAAGTGCTACAATGAGGAAAATACCAGGCAATTTGATGTTTCCAAGAAAAGTAGAGATATAATAAACTAGGTTGGTGGCTATATTGATCCATAGTAACTTAAGATGATCTAGAATACTGGACTAGCTGGGATACATGGGGTCCTACTCCTACAATCACTATCATTATGTTCACAAAGCATGGTGCAGAATTTGACAAAGAAGAAACACTCAGAAGCCTCACCAAACCAGTTGTGTTAGCACAACTTTGAAATAAGGCATTTTGAAGGAATTGCACTTAAGACCAGCCCTAAGGCATTAACAGCATTAAAAGTCTTAAAATCCAGCTTTCTTAAATCTTTCTTTTATTGCATTAATGTCATTTTAGTGAAGAAATAATTGCTTGTGTATTTATAAGGGAAAAGAGAAAAATAATGGATTTAGCACTGAATTCGTATTTCCAAATACTACACTTAAATAATGTTCAAAGAATCTTTTTATTGATTTAATTTAAGAGTATGCAGTACAAAGATGTTTTGGGAGTCTCTTCAAAATCATTGATCTTTTTCTCACCCTGTATGAGTGTATCTAATACATTGTCTGGATTTAGCCTTGGAAGACAAAGTTAAGCCTCTTCAGTAGGGTAAGCCCACCAGTCATGAATTGTCAGCCACAGACACAAGATGGAATTCATGACAAACACAGAGGGCTCAAAGAATATGGATTTAATCCAATGCCTAGAAGATCACAATGCTTGGTTGGCAAGCTACCTATGAGCCTGGCATTGCAACAAACACAGGCCTTTTAAAAGAATTATCCTGGTTCCCATCCATTGTTCTGTGTAAAATTACACTACATCACATCACTTCTCTTCTGTACTTAGACATGTTGCAACATAAAATGTTAAATTAGATCTGAAAGTAGAAAAACATTCATCAAAGTGAAGAAAGGAACTGACTGCATTCTGCTAAAATCACTTGGCATAACTAGGCTAAGCTAACTAAAGGAGAGACTTTGCACAGAAGATAAGAACAGTCCCTCAGCCAACTCTTGGCCCATTCTTTCAAATGATAAACAGTACTCCCAGCCCAAAGAATGACTGGTGTCTGCCTGCAATATTTCATTTACAAGTAGAGGCAGAAACATTTGCAGAACTAAAGAACTCCCTGTGTACTAACATCCATGTAGTAGCTTACTGTTTCTTCTAGCACTTTGCATTTATCTTGTTCTAAGAGGAATATGAGAATGAAAATTCACAGGATGGAGAATAAAAATTCACTGTATGCAAATAAGGGATAATGAAAGTAGCAACTCACCAACATGTTCCAACATGTACTCAGCCTTTGCAGACTTGCACCTTTTCCTGAATAAATGTTTCCTCTTCAATTTAATTTCAATTACTTTCTGATTTTCCCCTCCAGAAATATTATTGCCATTAAAAATGGGTGCTGACTTGTTTTCAGGAACCTGAAAGAGCTAAACTAAATAGACCGATTCTGCTAAAAGCTTTTGACAAATTCCTCAGAAATAATAACTTTTACAAAAAGTAGAAAGGAGCAGAGGGAGAGAGCACAGGGTTCAGCCAGAGATACATTTCAGGATGTAGAGTGTAACTTTTTTGTAAAGTTAATTCTAGAAGACAAAGCTTTTCATTTTTTAATGAGACATTATTTACTATGCAGTGAAGAGCCAAGGGTAATAGAAAAGATCCAGCACAACCTTCAAGGTTATCCACAGCGGCTGAGAAGCTTCTAATTACGATGAGCTCTTTCAGCCAGCCGTGGGAGCCAAGACAAAAGGAAAATTGAAAAATTGTACCATGTTCTCTCATTCACCCCGAGGTTAAAATATTATCCAAAGACTCCTCCTTCCCAACACTACAGTGGCTTTGCTCCCTTTTGTACATTAAGAAGAGAGAATAAATTGGGTGGGGGCAGGGGAGAAATCAAGACTAAGTACACAATTAGTCCGCTAATGTTCATAAAAAGTAAATCCAAGGTTTTCCCTAGAGTCCTGAATAGGTATGATCTCATATTGATTCTTGAAACTGCTGAATTGCATCACTTGTTTTTCTTTTAGAATATAAAAAGACCCCATCTAATCAAACCACAAGCCTATCTCTTGCTCTTTTGCTTTTCAAATCCAATTTCTGCTATGTCTCAATGTATTGTCAAAGGCTTTCATGGCTGGAATCACTGGGTTGTTGTAGGTTTTTTTCGGGCTATATGGCCATGGTCTAGAGGCATTCTCTCCTGACGTTTCGCCTGCATCTATGGCAAGCATCCTCAGAGGTAGTGAGGTCTATTGGAACTAGGAAAAAGGGTTTATATATCTGTGGAATGACCAGGGTGAGACTTTTGTCTGCTGGAGCTAGGTGTGAATGTTTCAACTGACTATCTTGATTAGCATATAATGGCTTGACAGTGCCTAGAGCAAACTTTTGTTGAGAGGTGATTAGATGTCCTTGTTTGTTTCCTCTCTGTTGTTGTGCTGTTGTGATTTTAGAGTTATTTAATACTGTTAGCCAGATTTCAAATTATCTTCAACTGCTACAGGTAACAACCAGAAAAGGTATTTATTTAGTAGATTTATAGACTGCTTACTATATATACATATTACAAATTGAAAGAGGATCTAGAAAAGGTTTACAATAAATGTAATATGTTTCAAAATTAAAAGACACAAACAATCCATAAACTGGGTGACACAAACAAATCAAACAAAGGCTCTTATTTAGCAACATCTGCAAGTAAGCAATCCTATCTTGTTCAGGGTTTTATATGTCAAAGACCCTGATCTTAGCTTAGCAGCTAAGAAGCAGCCAATGCAGTTGTCTCAATACCTTCATAATATGTGTGCAGCAAACACTACGCCTGCCATAATTTTCATGTGGGGAAGATCCCTGACCCACATGAAGTGCATTCCAGTAATGTAAATGCGAAATTACCAAATGCATGAACTATCCCTGTCCAGGAAAGCAGTTTTTACCCAAGAAGGGAAACAACAGCAACAGCCATTATTACTTCACAAGGGAAAATCCCTACCTAACTTTTTAAAAGACTGATGAACTAATGATCAACTATGGATAAACTAATGATTTACAGCTTTCTCTGTGTGGAATGAGTGATTGTATTCTTGCACTGTGCTGATTGCCTCAGAAGCAGTAAACCGAGTGAGCACTTATACTTTATTTCTGTTAGAGAACATGTTTTTAAATGACTTAAAATAAACACAATGTAATTTGTGTTTAACTGTTTGGCCTTTGTCCTGAGTTATTCAAATATCTTCCCATGTAACAAAGCCTTCTGTAAACACCAGAGATTTCTTCTGGTTTGATATTATACAGAACAAAACATGTGTAGGTTGGAAGTCAAACTTTTAAACAGTAAGACAGGTGTGACAGACACACACCAGCTAATTCCTGACTTTACATTCCCAGCTACCAGCTGAAGAATACAAAACAGGTAAAGAAATACTAACGGGCACCAGCCGAAGTTTGCCCATGCCTGCTCTATCAGATATTCATTGAAAAACTATAGTAAAATGTGCTGAAGAATGTCCCGCAAAAAGTAAGTTTTTGTAGTTTAATAAACCTTTTCCATGTTTTTATAATAGAACAAATTAGAAAGTGACATTTATAACCCAGGAACAAAATTTGTGTTATGTAGTGTATTCAGTTGTAATAGGAGTAATTGTAGTAAACTCTGTCTAAAAGGTAAAGGTAAAGGTTTCCCCTTGACATTGTCTAGTCATGTCTGACTCTGGATGGTGCTCATCTCCATTTCTAAGCCGAAGAAGAAGCCTCCACAGAAGCCTCCAAGGTCATATGGGCAGCATGACTGTATGAAACACTGTTACCTTCCCGCTGGGGTTGTACATATTGATCTACTCACATTCGCATGTTTTCAAACTGCTAGGTTGGCAGAAGCTGGGGCTAACAGGGGAGCTTACCCCATTTCCTGGATTCAAACCATCGCCCTTTTGGTCAGCAAGTTGAGCAGCTCAGTGGTTTAACTATTAGGGGCTAAACTCTGTCTAGTGCTCTAGGAAACACAGAGGAAATTGCTAAAATCAAATCAGAATGGACATAATTAGACAAGGCAAAGCACTTCTAAGTCCTAATGATTTCACTGCATGAAACTTGGTCCAGTAGTACTTGATTATAAAATTGGTTTTTACAAAAATGAAATGTGGCCCATCCTAAACTCATGTAATCCACAATTCCTTTCAACTGACATAAAAAGATTTAGGTATTTTTTTTCTCAGAGGCTACGAGACCAGACTTTATTATATCACAGACAGAAGACATCAAATGTTAATTGTCAAAAGGAAGGAGTCAAAGTAAGCTTGGACAATTTGCCACCAGCCATTTCTAGGAATTTACCATCCTTTGATGAATTTTTGCTATGATTTTCATCATCACATAAAACATTGCATTAAAAAGTAAATAAATGAATGTGCATTTCCTTTACACTTGATAGCTTTGAGCTACAAGCTTAATTCTTGCCCTTGGGAAAGTAATCTTTTCAATATCTTTTAAGTGTGGTATCTGTTACAAAGGGTTTTTTTTTTTACTGTACTGTATACTCATATATGTGTAGAAAGATAATTCATTCTACTCAGTTATGCAAGCCTTCTCCAACTTACTTTAATATAATATGGTACAATCTGAAGCCAGGACAGTAACTTCACAAAGTATATTTATGCCCCACAGCTTAATATATTAGATTATTTTTAAAAAGTTATCCCTGCTCTTTTTGTTCTATTACACTGCCTATCAAACACTGGCTATCAAACTATGAAATGTTGGGGTTGAAGATGGAAATGATTACCATCAGATGGTTCATCACAACAGCAGTGGGAACGTACTATGCAGCTCTCCAACCTTTATGTCACTCACAGAATTTCTGCATTGGAAAAACTAGAAAGAAGTTTGGTGAAAAGAAGGAAAGATTCAACTAAAGGAAGACACTATTTCAAATCCCCATAAAATTAAGTGGCCAAAACAGAGAAGTGGCATTTTATGAGAACTCTATGTTTTGGATCAATTTCTTTAATTTCAACTCTTTCAGCCTTCTGTATCCTTTGTCCCTGAGCAAAATCTTTGGAGTTTTAAATGCAAAACCTGGATTCACACCTTCACATGCTAATATATTTTAGTTGGGAGAATGTGTACACCACAGCACAAGCTGCTGTTTTGACTTTGTATATTATGAAATTAGACAGATTTCTACACAAAAAGCATCTATGTTTGTTGGTTTTTTTGTTTTAAATCTCCTCCTCAAATAAAAGTATGGAAGAAGAGATCTGGATTGTGTTACTAACACCCTCCTCCACAGAATCTGGTAGGTCTTCTGTTGCTGTTTGCACTTTTCCAAAATGACAACACTGTTTTTCATCACTACCTGGCCCAATTTCTAAGTCTCCTGGGGAAAGTCCAAGAAGTATAATAAATCAGTTAATCCTCATTCTAGTAGCAAAACTGCCTGCGAGATGGTTAAATTGTATCCTACAGCATACAACAGGATTTGTTTTTTCACTAACATCTGTGACATGTTGACAAGTTAAATGTAACCAATTTGAAAAGAAGCAAGACAAAGTAAGTATTAAATAAAGTGCCTTTGAATGGCTGGGTTGCACTGTACAATTGATAATGGTATACAAAGAGGCACTCATAAGACAAGGAATCCAGATGTGACTTCTCCCATAGAGTTTATATTAATCAGCTATTCTTTCATTTAGTGTTTTACTTCTTTAAATGTTGTAAGCTGCTTTAGAAATTCTAATGCTGGTGTGGGAAGAGGTAAGTGAGGGCACTTCCACATGCACTGAAACAGGTTACAGTAACCCGCTTCATCATGGGTTCTAGTCCCTACCCCCTTCCAAAACCCCGGGATTTCCCTTTTGGGATGGCTACATACTATGCTGATTGAAATTGGGATAGCATGAAGCCACTCTGGAGAGCCTGATTTACCCTTTAAAACTTACTGAAAAGGTCCCTGGCCACCATGGACCGCTTCCCCTTTCCTTATGCATCATTTTCTCATGCAACGAGCACATGATGAGAGGCTCCATGGCAGACAGGGACTTTATCAGTAAGTTTTAAATTGGGGTTAAATGGATGGTGTTGGTGCCATCCCAAAGGTGTGGAATGACAGTGGAGTCTGACCCCCGGGAAATGCATGATGCGTCCTGGTAGTCACAGGCCCAGCCTTTTCTAGATAGGCACTGAGAAAAACTGTAATAAAAACACAACTATACTCTTGGGAAAGAACAAAAATAATTCTCACCTTGCATCTTGACCTCATGCTTATTCTAAGACTGCATCTACATTGGAAGTTCTATTTGGAAGGTGAACTGGCTGAGCAGGGAACAGAGACTATATAGTTGAATCAAAAGAAGAATGTATTAACTGACAAGAATTTTAGACTTTCTCTCCTCAGTCTCACTACAAAGTCTTTATGAGGAGAGGTAAAGTCTTTGAGAAATAGACACTGAACTGAGGCTTTTGGAGCTTTATTTCTTCTTATTGACTCTTTCTTATATGGTGTTCAACTGTCTCTAAGACGGTCTCAATATTTAACTCTGACTGGACTTGTATACAACTCATACACCTCGGACTGGACATGCTATTTGTAGACCCTTCAGCCTTCATCTCTCTTCACCTTCTAGTCACAAAAAGGCTGATTCTCCCAAGAACCGGAACTGCCTTGCCTGAGGCTCCACCCTTAGGGGATTCTTAAAGTGGCAGGGTGACTGAGTCTTCAAATGCATAGGCTGTCTAGACTGACCCCCAGAAACTGTGCATAAAATATAAATTCCTGTAACTCAAAGGCTTAACTAGGAATAAATAATGAGGGTCTTCATAGGGCATGACAATGTTTCCAAATTAACTTTTTTCTAAAGAACACACAATAATATTGTTCTATCTACTCTAAATTTTGCCTCTGCTTTGGATAAGAATAGGGGCACTTTGATTGTGCTTTTCCTGCATGGCAGGGGGTTGGACTAGATGGCTCATGTTGTCTCTTCAAACTCTATGATTCTATGAATATTCAGCATTTGATCTTTGAACGTCTAAAGGGTAGAAACATTTATTTTGCACCATGTTCTGCCCACATTTTACTCATATAACTATTGAGATGAAACAATGTGTACAATTAATTATATAAATATTTATATCAGTGTAAAGCAAGACTATTTTATCTATCTCTCACACACAACAAACATACATACACACCCTGCTGTAGACATAATAAGGCCAGGTCTTTTCAGAAAAACACAGATCATTAAATGCGAAACCTGTCAATGAAAGAAAACAAGAGCACACTAGAAAAGGCCTTAGCTGACTTTTCCTAATATACTTGCTAATTCTTTAACAGAAAGCCAAAGATTAGAGGAAGAACAGAATCAGGTTTACTTATTTTGTGCAAAGGAGGATCAAACTGCCAAAAGCACAGCAGCAATTATGAAGAATAAATCAGCTTAAAAACAGAGTTTAGCAAATGTACTGGAAAAAGAACAGAGCCTACTACAACTAGCAGAGTGTTGGCACACAATCCCCTGAGAGTTTCTGCTGCACAAACTCTTAAAATGAATGGGAATTGCTCAAGGTCAAGGCAGTCTTCTTGTATTTTTCCCATTCATTTCAGTAAGGTCTTTTCACTTGTGGATTATGTGATTTCCTAAATACTGTATATGCCAGATATTCCATGGGCTTGAAGCATGTTAACAGAGTCACGGGATACTCCAGAGCTTTCCCAAAACTCCAGAGGAACCCGTGACTTTTACCACATGTAATCAACTGTGCTGCTTCTTATTTGGGAAGTGGTCGAGTAGGTTACATCCATCTTTCTCTGGGTTTTGGCAGCTGAGGGACAGGGAATGGCACCTAACTTGCTTTTTGCAGAGGCTACTAAGCACAAAAATAATGATGTTCATTGCTCAGCAACGATATTCAGAGCATCGAGGCAATCAGAGAAGGGAGGGGTGAAAGGAGGGTGCCTTTCCTACTTCCTACTTCCCTCTCTGAAATCACTTCAGCACTCCAGAATCATCCCTCCAGGTGATAAGCGACAAATAGTGCAATTTTCATGGCCATCAAGGTAAGGGGGCAAGGTAAGAGTTGCAGATGAGTGGTCCTGAACCGGTTCCAGTGCCACTCAGGTTTGCAGTTGCCATCCAGCCTCTGGGATGGTTGGGGCTGCATAGTTTAGTCTCCATTCAGCTCCTGAGCCACCTTTGAGAATGCTGAACCAGAGTATGCTACTCTAGATCAGCACCATCATTTCTGCTCTGTCAGGATGCACCCTTAGACTTAAAGTGCACTCTTCCTCCTCCTCCATAGTAAGAAAGATGCATCCAGATCAGATCCCAGCTGGAATATCATCTATTCCCTTTGTACGACTTCTGACTCCACCTCAGTAGACTTTAAAAACTGCCTAAAGCAATTACATGATAATACTGTTTAATCAAGACTGGTATATGCTCTGAGGATATTTGCTGCTCTTTTGTACTGTTTTTCTTTTATTTTCTTTTATTAATCAGACACATAGTTTCAAGTTGCAATATTTTGAAAAGCCTCAAGTAAAAAACCATAAGATAACCAACAGGAATTGGTAGTATCATGAAATTATAGTACTACAGTACTATGACTACTATGTCAATATATTCCCTTGCCAGGTATTGTTCTAGAGCAATGGTTCTCAACCTGTGGGTCCCCAGGTGTTTTGGCCTACAACTCCCAGAAATCCCAGCCAGTTTACCAGCTGTTAGGATTTCTGGGAGTTGAAGGCCAAAACATCTTGGGACCCACAGGTTGAGAACCATTGTTCTAGAGTTTTAAAGTAAGCAAGCACTTTTTCAATTGCTCTTCCATAACAAAGAAAAAATAAAAAGACAAAGCTAAGGAATTATAGTATACTTCTCAGGCCAATAATAGTGATAAAATGTCACATGAGGAATTCAAAAAGTGGAATGTAAAAGAGAACATTTGCCTATCATTATGAGCATCCAACTGTAACTCATCAAAAACTTCTTACAGTACAATGACTTTATCAGTAATAAAAATGAGAATATAGAAAATATAAGAGTTTGAGGTATGAATAATTTTTCATGCCTAACACTGGGCTAGAAATGTATGGATGGAAGGAAAACTTCATGAGAGGGGGAGAAATCTTATGTGGGGGCAATGCTGTCCCTTTTGCCTGACAGCTACATTCTTGCTTAATAGCCAAACAAACTGATCATAATCAAGGAATGTTGCACCAGGAATTCAAGCAGAGCTTCTTCATGACTAATTAGGGAAGAAGAAGAAAAATCTTATAACCAATATAGTGCCAATATGGAACATTTATGTGAAAACCAGATTCACAATTTCAATTTTATAATATTTATTTACTTATTTATGACCTTTCTCAACCCGGAGGGGATTCAAGGAGGCTTTACATACAGGCAATGATTTGATGCCTTAAAACACAATATACACTTAAATAAATATTAAAATAAAATTAAAAAGTATATTAAAATAATAAAACATTTAAAAACAATACATTCAGAGTTTTCTTTCTTGTGGACGTCAGCATATAATATACAAAGGTATCACACTGGGGCCATGTTTTGGACTCTGACAGATTGCCCAATAAAATAACTCATTTATGTGCAAGATTTCACAGATCTCAATTATTTCAGAGGGCAGTAATGTGGATAAGGCCCCAGCTGACTCTATCTTTGTAGTGAACATCTACGGTGCAAATTAAAGGCAAGAAGGCAGCCTGTAGGTGAAAGCACAGCATGAGCAACCAAAGATCAGACATGCCATGTACAATAATTTAATGAATCTCTACAGCAAATTACTTATGAAACCAACAGCCAAGTTATTCTGTTACGGGATATTAAAAGTTCGCCACCCCACCCCCACTACTGCACTATGTCATTTTAGTAACTTTAAAGAAGTTTTTTTTAAGTACAGTGCTTAATATTTCTGATGTAAAAACTACACTGATTTTCAGCAGCTTATGACATGGATTAAGCTCTAACTCTTTTTAATACAACTATTTGTCTGCTGTTGTGTAAATTGCAATCTGTTACATGATGAATGGATTTTCCCTAAGAGTTTACTACACCCTTGTCTTTTATCAGTTATGCATTTCCCCCAAGGAAACTTGTTATTCTGTTTATGAAAAAGTGAAGTTAAAAAATGCTTTGTGACTGAAGTGTGTTTAAAACTGACAGACACATATCTCACACACATCCAAAATGTTAGTCTAGTCTAGTCAGGTACATTTCTCTTTTCTATCGATATCCAGAGGGCTTCTGATCAGCAGTGAAAGGAACAGAGATCAAGATGACAGGAACACATTTTTCAAAATGTCTTTCTCTTCCTTATCCAACTGTCAAGGAGAACAAATGCATTGTCCAATGAAGATTATAAATGAGAACATGCACAGAATTTAACCCTTCTCCCTCCACAGCTTCTTCAAAAATAAGCCCCAGTATTTAGAAACATGTCCCTTAATAAATTTCGGAACAGAGGACTGACAACAGAAAGAAGCCATATGTGACCTTACTTGTGTCTAACAGGATGAATTTGTCACCCATGGAAGAGAGAAACATTTAAAAAGTTGCCTTTGTTGCCATTTTAGGTTCAGTTTTTTACCTTCTTGCTATACAGAAAGACCCCAAAGGAAGAAGAAAGGACTAACACAGACTTGAATAAGGGCAGGGCTTTTTTTGGGATGCTCTGACTGTGGAATGCTAAGAACCTTAGCAGCCATAACAAGCACTTTGAACACTGCCTGGAAACACAATGGCAACCAATGCAAACAATTGTTTGGTAAGAGGGCTGAGAATTATGAAACCTTCCAGATGTTGTTAGGGTGCTGTTCCCATAATCCCTCATCAATGGCTATACTACCTAAGGGAGAATACCTCTATTTTGACTAGATTAAGCTTCAACCTATTTCACCCACATCGAATCCCAAATTGATGCCAATTGCTGGTTCAGAACGTCTACTGCTTGGCACCAGAGAACAGAAATGAGCACTGAAGATGACAAATCTTTCAATCGGTACCTCCCTAGCCCAAATCTCCACATGACCTCACCCAGCAATTTTGCTTTCCCTACAGTGCTAGTAATTATGGAAGTGCTAGATGACATATCCTTACCATCTGGCATGTTCCAACAGTAGGGAAACTTTGAGGCATATTGTATCTGTCACCCATGCACCTTCTCAAATTGTCATGCTTACATGTAAACAATCTATTACATATCCCTAGACTGCAAGAAGCATAACAGCAAATGCACTAAACTCTAAAACTGTGCAATGTTAAATATAGGCAGACCTATTCAATTAAGGTGCCACACAGATCTGTCTGGCAAAAAAGCACAACGCAAACAAGGAATGTTAACTCTAAGACTTTTTATAGACTAGGGATGAACAATAACACCCATTCCTCTCAAAGGAGAGGAGCCAATCCCAAGATGACTTGAATCCCTAGAGCTACCTGCTGCACCTCCAGACAGGGAGATCTGATGAGTAGTCTCTTAAGAAGTCTTAAACAACGCAGGAGATGAGGGAGAGGGGAGCTTTGAGACACAGTAATTGGTGCCTGCTGCCCATTGGGACTGGTAAGTTGGAGGGCAGGTCACCAAAGTCCACTGGTCACTGAAGCGCAGTATGGGTTGGAATAATAGAGTCCAAGCTGTAAAATGTAGAAATTGAGACAAATTTTCTGTGTCGCATGTGCGAAGTCAGACAGTAACAACCACACAACCACAAGAAAGTACTCCTTCAGAGCTTCATTTTCATATTCTGAATTGGATGATGTGATGCTTTGCCTACCTTTTAGGCCAGGGAAAAAGCTCAGGAAGAAGGCCAAAGTGTTTGGCAGCCATCTTGTGAGATGGTGCAGGGAGGCAGACATTTTAGAGTAGTCATTTCCTAGAGGAGGCGGAGCTTAGGAGCAGCCTGGAGGGAAATGTGGAGAACCTTTGTGATTGGCTGGGAGAAAGTGGGCGTAGCTTAGTGAGAGTGCAGGAAAAAAAACTGCCTGAAAGGGTGCGTTTTAAAATCTGACAGTTTAGTTAGGTTCTGTTGTTTGAAGAAGGCAGTCAGGTTCTGGGTTTTGAAGAAGACAGTTGGGAAAGAGTGAGTTAGGAGAAGAGAAGTTAAAGTAGCCAAAGTGGTTAGTTAGTAAAGATAGGTAGCTATTAGGTAGAATAGCTGGTATAGAGTATAGACAGATCCAAGGAAAAGGACTGTCTGGAGCATTAGAAATTCTAGTCAGAGGGAAGTCTGCTAGTTTCTTGAAGAAGTGAGGAGTTGTTTTTGGAGCCAAGTAGTGAACTGTTTTTAAGCAACCATAAGCTTCATCTCATTATTGCAACCATTACGCTAAAGTGCCTGTATTTTTGAAGTTCACACAAATAAACAACTTTGTTCTTTGTTCATCAACAACTGTCTCAGGTTGCCTCTATATAAAGAAGTATTCTTTACAAGATAGCCAAAACAGAGTTTCCAGACTGATGGCAGCAACAATTTAGAAGAATCTTAGTAATATTTACCTCAGAGTTCTGAGCCCTGAGTGCGAATCCAGCACAATCCATCTTACTTAAACCTCTGGTCAATCAAAGAACTGAAGTCCCTTATTGAATTTGGTGGTAGCCAGCTTCCATATTAAAGTTTCCTCAGAATATTGTGTGTTGGTGGCAAAGTCTCTGCAGCCCCCAAACATTTAAATTGAATTTAAATAATAATCCGTTACAATTGGTGGGACACAGCAGTGGGATCTCCAAGCTAATGGTGATCTTCTTTACATATTAGATTCCCCTTTCTCTTTACGGATGATGAAAGCGGGGTCAAAAGAATTTTAGGGCCATGCGTACAAACTTCTGTGGGAACATCCACTTATGAGCAAGTAGGAAGGATTCAATTTTTTCAGGATAAACATGAACAGCAAGTTTGGAGACCATTCATACATGTTCACAATGTCTCATCCTGGAAACCATTCCATTTTGCAAGTTAGGATCCTTCTGTACAGGGCAAAATCTGACAATAAACGGTATTTTAATAGGTGATTTGTGTCCCATTTTGTGGCTGCACTTTAGGGGGAAACCACACCTTTTTGGCTGGGGGTTGGCCATGTCAGAAATATTAAAAATTAACCAGGTATTTTTAATTACAAAAATGTGAGTCAAGCACTGAAAGGGTTAAATGGATGTAATGACTCAGCAAAAGCTGCAGTTCAATATGAGCATGTGTGCCTATTGTTTAGTAACCCCTCAGTCTGAGAGAGCTCTCAGTGTGAGAGAAACCTCTCTGTGTGAGAGAACACCTCAGTGGGAGAATAGGTCTTAGTGGTAGTAGGCCTCACTGTGGGAGAAAGGCCTTAGTGTTAGTAGGCCTGATTGTGAGGTAGGCCTCTGTATGAAATGGCCTTGTGTTTGAAGTTCCAGTGTGAAGTTTGAACTTTATTTGTGTTATAGAAATCTTGTTTTTGTAAATAGTGCAACCTTATTATTTTGCTAAAAAGAAAAGCCTCCCAAGGAAGGTATAACATTGGCCTGTTTTTTTAAATCACTTTGTGCTACTGGTGCTGGGTCACGCTGTTGCTGATAAGTTACTCTGCTGTGCATTTATGAGGAGGGTCTTTTGTTAATTAGTCCACTCACCCAACAAGAGTTATGGGCTCAGTATAACCCAGTCTAGACCAATGCAGACCAGTACAGACCATATTGAGGCTAAAGAAATATGGCAATGACATTTCAAGTACATGGACTGCATTTTGAAAGGTTGAATGCCAGCAATTATGCCACACAATCATTTAAAATGATTTTTTTCTTGTTAAGAGACAATTTATAGTCAGCAGAGGAGAATCCCCCAGATAAAGAAGGAGAAGAAGATGATGATAAATTGAGGCAGATCAGCATGCCAAGGAATGCCCAAACATACACTGAATGTTGGCAAAGCCTAAAAGAAATTTACCTCAGCCCATCAGCAGGCATGAACATTTTGCTGCTGAGAAAATTATACAATTTAAAACTTCAGAAGGGGGAAGTGTTACAAACCACCTGCAGCAGATAAGGACTCTGTTTGTGGACTTGGAAGAAAAGGGCATGTGTTACACTGAAGAAAACAACTTATATTTTGATTTCTTCATTATCCAAAGATTGGGACATTTTTTGTTATGCTATGCAAAATGTGGATGATAAGGATTTAACCCTTGATTATGTGTCTTCAAGGCTTTTAGAGCAGAAAGGAGACTAAACTTTGTGTCATCCTGCAAAGAAGACCATCAAGTAGCTACTACAAGAAAAGCTAATGAAGCTGTGAGTACCCATGATTAAACAAGGGTACTCAGTGTAAGAAAATGTTTTGGGTGTGGAGCTGTAAGTCACCTAATAAAGGATTGCCCCAGAAATCAAAAGGAGAAAAGAAGAAGAAGAGGAGATCACTTAGGCTACCAAAGACAACAAGAAAGAAATGACCACCATACTCCATTTACTGTGCTGAGGGAAGAAGATGCCAGGAGTGAAAGGAAATGGCTTCTTGATTCAGCTTGTTCTGAGCACATAGTAAATTCTATGGAGTTGCTGTTTGATAACAGGAAGACCAGAATTGGTAATATTGTTCTGATAAATGAAGCCCATGAAAAATGCAATTGGATTGTTAAAGTGTATATTCTATGTTTAAGGAAAAATATGGGCAATGTGTCATGTGTACCAGAATTAAAATTTTGTTTATTAAGCACAGCCAGGTTAAGTTGGGTACAAAATAGAATTAAATGCACAAGGATTTAAAGTGTTTTTGAATGGTGACGTATGTGCAGAGGGTGTAGTTCATGAAAACTTATATGTTATGTTGGATAAAAGGGAAGAAAGAAAATATGTTACATGTTACCAATACTGAAACATCTCAATGCATGACAACTGTGTACATTATTTGCATAGAAACTTAGGACATGTTAGTTTTCAAAGCATTAGAAAACTTGCAGAGGAAGCAGACCTTAATTTAAAGAGCTGCAAGAACTTTATTTATTTATTTTATTTACATTACTTTTCAGCCCGGAGGTGACTCAGGGCGGCGTACAAATTGGCAACGGTTAGATGCCGTATATAAATGCATTTTATAAAGTTCTTAGACTGTGCAGTATGCTCTAGGGTTAAAGTAAAAAGATACCCTATATCTAAGTTTAGCAAAAGAACATCAAAAAGTGTATTGTCTTTTTTCAAAGTAAAACAGCAAAAACAACAGGTCAAGCATGGGTCCTTGGTATTAAAATCCTGGGTCTACAGAAGCGCAGAAAAGAAAGATCAGGCCATATTTTGACAGTAAGACGCTAAGTGTTTCGTCTTTACTTTTTGACTCACTGCTTCTTGGCCACCAAGGCCCTCCATCCTACAGAGGGCCAATTGCAAGACCAGCATTATTTCAGGAAGCCATAAAGTTTGTAGGGCTGGAAAAAAAGACTGGTGCTGCCGAGGCAATTGGCTGTCCAAATGGATGTGAATGCTTCTTGCTTGTAGTTATAACTTCCTGAGAAATATTTGGACAGAAGCAGGATGTCATCATAGATGGATCAGTGCCATTTGATCCTATCCCAGCATATCTCAAACTATTCAAAAAAAGCTTTTGAAAAAGGCTTGACCTAAATAAAAAACACCTGTTTCAATAACACCTAACACAGCACTAGAGCACTGAAGGACTACATTGCCATACATCCTAGAGCAGGGGTCCCCAAACTAAGGCCTGTGGGCCAGATTTAACCCTCCAAGGTCATTTACCCAGCCCCCATCCTAAACTTTAGACTTGGGGTTAGACTTGGCTTAAGGCTTAAATGACTTGAAGGCACACAGCAACGACAATCCTAATTAACTTGACTATCTCATCAATCAAAAGCAGCCCTACACTTCTCATTGAAATATTGGTAAGTTTATGTTGATTAAAATTGTTCTTCATTTTAAATATTGTGCAGCTCTTTCATTCTTTCATTATTATAATCATTATCATTATTATTATTGCATGGCAAGTAAGATATGTGAAGTGTGCATCAGAATTTGTTCATGTTTTTTCAAACTACAGTCCAACCCCCCAATAGCCTGGGGAGCCATGAACTGGCCCTCTGCTTCAAAAGTTGAGGATCTCTGTCCTAGAGTATCATTTATGAAATCTATCTTACATTCCACAATATTTATAGAGGGCATTACTTTCTCACTTCTACCATCCAGAATAATGTGAAATATAACACTACCCATTTTTTTTGTGTCAGAAGAGAAACTGCAAGTTGCTTCTGGTGTGCGAGAATTGGCTGTCTGTAAGGAAATTGTCCAGGGGATGCCCAGATGTTTTGATGTTTTGTGGGAGACTTCTCTCATGCCCCTGCATGAGGAGCTGGAGCTGACAGAGGGAGCTCATCTGCACTCTCCCCAGATTTGAACCTCCAACCTGTCAGTCTTCAGTCCTGCCAGCACAAGAGCTTAACCCATTGCGCCATGGCGGGCTCACTGCCCAAAATGATTGAAGGGAATAGAAGCAAGCCTGCTATAGTGCTTAAACAAAATCAGCATAAAAATATTTTGGTCAGCCTGATCTGTACTTTGTCATAAAATCAACACTTTTCATGCTGCTTGGTTTGTTTTTAGTGGGTTTTTAAAATGTATTTATGGTAGCATAGGTTTGTGTTTTCAATATGCTTTTCTCTCAGGAAGAGATAAATATCTCAGATATATCATGCTTATATCTGTCTCCTATTAAACTAAAGAGGACTTTGGCTAGTCTATACTTTAAAATTTACACTGATGAATAAAGATTTACAAGTATTTTTTTCTATCCAGCTCTTACTATAACTCATCTAACTGATGAAATCCACCTAAGTAGAAGTCAGTTAAAATTTATTGCATGACAATACTGCCCCCTTGTGTTAAATTGCACCCAGTTCTGTTTCAGGGGATTTAAGAGGTGCCTCCCAAGTCCTCCTAAGGAGCATGTTCCCTTTCCCCACTCCATGGGCACTACAATCACTTCAAAATCTACAATAATTATACTTTTTTTGCTAGGGCAGAAATTATATGAAGGCAAACTGAATTTAGAGAGCAACTATTTATTATAGGAAACAATAGTTTTATCCCACTGAGTGCCAACTGCAAAATAAATAAAAATGGGCACGGTCAGATTCTAACGTCATGTTGGGTGCTTTCAAGTCATTTCAGACTCAGGTTGACCCTGAGCGAGGGCCGGGTAAATGACCTTGGAGGGCCGCATCCAGCCCCCGGGCCATAGTTTGAGGACCCCTGACCTAGATGGTTGCAACGTTTTCCATTCTCAATATTTCTTGCTTACTTTCATTTTCTTCCTTACTTCAAGCCAGTGCTTAAAATTGACCTCTTTAGTGAAATATTAGGATTTTTGTGCAGTAAAATTGGGCAGTGAAAGCCTGCATCATTAGAACAATTCATTTCACTTACACTGTTCTTCTGACCAGGTCCTCAGAACCAGAGTGTTCCAGGAAAGTTTACTAGACCAGTTTTCATTTGGTCCAAGGGATTTTCCAAGATAGCCTTATCACTATACTCTGAATATGAGGCCCACATGACAGCCAGGCATTGGTGAGAAAAACCATTGACAACCAGGAGACTTCAGTCTTGATATTGTAATAGTGACTTTCTGTGCCTTCCCTTAATACTACTATGCAACACTGTAAAAAGTGGTGCCTCCAACATAATGGGCCATGTTTTTAGTTAGTGCACCAATAGGTTATTAGAGACATAAATAAAACAGAAAAGGTTGGCATAGAAACTGCCTCAGAAAAGTGTAAAAAGACAGTGTGTAACCATCTCGTTGCCATAACTATGAGATATCTTCATTCCCATTCTAGGATACCCATTGTCTTTTGAGGCTTGGCAACTAGCTTGATTTGTTTCTTGTGATATTGTCAGGACAGATGAACCCTGATAGGTTTTCCTGAGCTCTGATGTTATCACATTCAGCACATGATTTATGATTGGCATCTCCATCAACTAAAGAAAAGAGCCAAAAGAATGAAACTGAGGTGATAAATACCATGCTGAATCAGCATAGTGTATTAAATATTAATACACTAAAGAATTCTGCAGGTATGGTAGGGGTTGCATCTATACAACAGGAGCCCTGTTTCTCTTTTCCAAGGAGCAGTCCCCTCCTTTCCAACTACTGCTTTAAAAATGACCACAAAATCCCATGACACATATGGGTCTCTACCTCACATTTTTTCATCCAATGTTTTTACCACAATACATTTTCATAATGTAAGTTGCTTTCCCTGGTGATGTATGGAGAGTTTCAAAATAGTCAAAAAGGCCAGTGCATCTTTTTTAAAGTCAAGTCATTCCAAAAATAAAATGGGTTTAATATTTATTTTACAGTTTCAGGAAAACATATCAGAATGGTGTAGAAAATGTCAAAGCACACCCTTTCCTTCCCCTCAAAATTTGATTTGGCAAGACTGGTGTGTGCGTGTGAATATAGTTTCTTTTCTTTAAGGAAAATTAGAAATAACTGTGATTTTAATAAAGACTCATTTCCATAATAGCAAGGTTGTGGATAAAATGCATTCCATTGTTATTATTTAAATGTGTGCTTCAAATTTGATATGGGCAGGTTTGGTTTCGATTTCTAAAATGAAGAGCAGATGGTTTTACAATAACTGCTAAAATCACTTGAGTTTTATGGCTGCTCAGTAGCTGCTCCCCATTTATTGCAACTGAAGCCAATGAATTAGGAGTGCAACTGCTCATTGCAGTGATTTTCTCATTCCCACCAAATTCAGTGAGGAATTCTGGGTTAGAAACTGGATGCAAAATAGGGGCTTTATAAACTTATCACCTGGATTGGATAAGCAATCTTGGTTGCATTAAGGTCTTCATGAAATGGAGCAATATAACCCTAACAAATTATTCATTTGAGCTCCCATAATTCTTGCATTTTATAACTTTATATCTTATATGGAATAATGAACACCCTTAAAATCACATAAATCATTTTCAACTGAGGCAAAATAACAGATTTAGGTTAGTACTGTTGTAGCAGAGCCTGTAAGTAACGTTGCAAGTGGTAGTATGGGTGGCAGAAGGGGTAAAAGGAGTGCTCGTGAGCAAGAGTTGGATGAGGAACAGCAAAGGAAAAGGATCCGGGACATACTTATGGCACCTACCGATGAAGACTCATTCGAAGGGTTTTCTGATAGCGAGGGGTCAATGAGAAAGGAGATCCAGGGGAACTAAGAGGGTTACTCAGGAGCAGGAGTAGGATGAGGAGCGACAAAGGAAAAAGATCTGGGATATACTTGCTGCTCCCACAGATGAAGAGTCATTAATGGGTTTCTCTAGGAGTGATGGGTCTGGGAGTGATGGGGATGGGGATGACACACTGGATTAGAGTAAAGTACAAGAGGTACAAGATGTATCTGCTCAGCCAACATCTAGTGACACGTTTGTGGGGTTTTCTGGTGGTGGGGATTGGCAGTTGGGAGATACTTCTGAGTCTTGGGGAGATCTAAGTCTTGACAGAAGTTGGAGGAGTTGGAGGGTTGGGCGTCGGAGTTCACGTGTGGAGTCAAGGACAGCTGTAAGAGATGATAACGGGTGGAGGTCAGCTCATCTTCGGATGATGTGGTGTAAGATAAAAGTAAGCCCTGAAATGGTGAATCTTTGCAGAAGGCAAAGTGTCGGTTACGTTTGTGTATCGTGTGGTTTTGTCGCTGCCTGTTTTCCTGTTGGGCTTTGGGTCTGGGTTCTGCAGCCTGGAGTTCTGTTCCTGTGTGTTTTGACTTGCATTGACATCTTGTGAGTGTGGATTTCTCCCTTCCTGAATTTTGGACTGAACTGACGACAACACTGCTTGACGGACTTGGTAACGACGCTTCTTTGGACTGCTCCTACAATGACTTCTGGACTTCGGCTGGCTTCGGTTTCTCTTTCGCTGGCTTCCGTTTGCTGTTAACTGTTTGTGTGCTGCACTGTTTGTTTGCTGCCAAGTACTGCACTTTAATCCGGATTTTTTCTCTGGTTAATCCAGATTATATTTCCTTTGACTTTTTGAACCAAGTTTGGTTAGTTTTTTGAGTTTTAGCCAGAAATACTGAAGGCTAAGTGTTTCTGAGCTTCTGTTTTTGTTGCAATAAACTTTACTTTGGAACTGTTACTGTGTGTGGCTCTTTAAGGTGTCTGTGTCTCAACAAGTACTGCATTTTAGCTGTGAGGTTTGGGAGGTCAGAGTCCACAAAACTCACCTGCTTGCATGGGCTTCCTCCTTTTATTTCCAAAGAGGAACCCAGTTTAAATTCACAGGGGCAATAGTGTGTGTAAAGCAGGAGGAAGTGCCTAAACTGAGTTTTTGCTGAATTGTTTTAAATACCTTGCCCAGCTAGGAAAAACAAATTGACCCTGTTGGGCTAAGGACAGTTGGAGTAACTGTATGACCAAATGTGACACTTTAGTTCCAAAGGAGGGGGAAGAAAGATGAAGGAGACAAGTGAGAGAAAGTAAAAGAAAAGAAGGGTGTATAAGAAAGGGATAACTCATTCTGTTGTATACCTACCTCGCCCCCCCCCCCATCTTTTTTTTTAAAAAGCATTAAGCCATAAATAAATTGCAACCACAAATTGTTTCTTGGAGTACTAGTTGAAAATAGTGCTACGTGTAATGTTTAACATAAAATGCTAACTATATTGTATTTAGCGTCATTGTCGTCTAAATACAACTTTTTAAAAATGTCCCTTCTCATTTCTCTTCTAAAAGCTTAGTGTTTGCATATACCCCTCTGCTTGGTGTTCAAAATAAACACTAGTAAGTTGGTGTGTAGGCAGCTGCTCATTGTCCTTGCATTAGATGAGCCCCGTGCTTCTCAATAAGTAAGCAGCTGGAGTCTACTTTAATTACTTAACATCAGTCAAGTTGTATACCAACTCCTGGAGAACAAGGAAGCTAATATTAATCTACAATGCGAAAGAGGCAGCTCTCTTGACTACTTGAAAGAAGCAGAATATCAATATACAAATCTATGTTTACGCTACACAATGCATTTTGGTTTTATTAGAGGTAAAGCGTAAGTGACATTCTCTTCTCTTGGGTTGTGAAAGTCCAGGTTTCTCCTTGTTCATTGTTGTTGATCCATACTTTTAGAAAACAGCATTTGCAACAAGATAGATTTCAGTGACTAGAATAAATAATTAAAAGCATGAAAACTAATCCGGTTGTCATTATTCTACTACAGTTCTGTTGACGGATTATAGGGCAGGCTCCTATTTCTTGTCAGCTCTCCCAGACAACTTGCTTTTAATGATACAGCCTCTCCTCCACCAATTCATTATATCCAATGAATGGAAATGACCCACCTAACAGACAGCTTTTAAAGATTCCCTCCCTTCTTTTTCTGTGTATATGCTTGCATAGTTCCTAGCTTGAGAAAAGCATGGGGAAAATTATTAATTGTACTGCTTAATGTAGCCCAAAAGACAACACACAAGGCCATTCTAAACACTACTTTCACTAACTATATTGTGAAAGTAGGAAAATGGGAATGGTTGAAAAGTTAGTAAGGATTGTTCCTCTTGTGATAAAAATAATAATTACTTAATGCAAATGGAGGGAGAATCAAACTTGCCTTGCAGAACATTTCAAAGTATAAGAAAACAATTTCTTGTTTCCTCTTCCCTGTTTTTGGCTACATGATTGCATTGTTTACTACTGTTCATGTCTCTTCTGCAATTAATGATAAAGTTGTCTGCCTGAAAATCACTTTTTAAATGTTGTTAGCTACAATGCAAACACAGTTGTGATGTCAGCAGGTCAGTCCTTATATCTTGCCACTTGAAAGTAAAAAAAACCTGTATTTGTTCAAACTTTACAAGGGCCTTTAGAAATAAGAGAGGAAGATAAAAGCAGGAATCATTTACAATACGAGCCATCCAGTCAATGTAAATAAGGATTCCACTACCAGATGAGTACCAATGTTTGTTCTGGAGAGCGCACACCTTTTAAACCCAGGAGATGTCCCCAAATCATGGAGGTTAAAGAGAGTTTTTTGATACTTAAATTGTGATGAATTTGTAAGAGTACAACAGTGATTCAAAATTAGCTTGTCATTATAGTTCTCACCAATCTAACATCTCTTCAATGTGAGATTTTATAAAATCAGGATTTTATTAAATTATATAAAAATTAATTATCTAAAATAACTTCACATTTACTCTTATTTATTTATTTATTTATTTACTTCGCTTATATACCGCAATTCTCAGCCCAATGGCGACTCTTCTTGCACATTTTCCTTGGAAATATAAAACTATACAAACACCAGTAATATTTTTTAAAAAAAATCTGTTTATTTAAAAAGCTAGCTATTAATTAAAAGCTAATTTTAAAAATTCCCAGAAAAAAGAGACTTGAATATTTAAAAAATCCACAAGAGGAAAAGAGACATTAAAAGATTATCTTTTACTGGCTGAAAATGCTAATAAGGTTTTTAAGCAATAAAATGGGAAGGAGATGCAAAATGGAACCATTCTTTGCTCTCATTTCATGATTTTCCCAATTAGTTATAGACACAGTTGGAGTGACTGTTGCGACTTTTAGAGGGATGTTATTATTTTAGATAGCCATAAAGTATTGCATACCTGTATTTCTCATATTTATCTTGGGCGGCTTTACATGGACCCTTTATTTTATGGTCAATCTGGAGTGGCAAATGCTCCACTGCTCCACTATAGTGGAGTGGGAGGGAGTCCTGACTATCTGCTGAATGGCTGCCCTTACAATCCCTCCTGTTCATGTTGTTCTATGGTCAGCAGGTACAACTTTTCTACTGTCCATTGCTCATCACATGAAGTGATGTTGGCCAGGGTGCCAGAGTAATGCATTGGGGTGGGGGGAGGGAAAATAAGAAGAAACACCCCTCTCCTCTTTTCCAATTGTCTTGTTGCTCCAGCTGGTATCACTCCAGTCAACAAGCTATGGATGTGAGCCAAGTTACACCCACTTGCCATCTCAAAGACAAGAATAGGAGGGGAACAGTGAGTACCATCCTTTGTTCCTGGGCTACCCAAGTTGCAGCTATTTCTGTCTTACACAGACTTCAAGTTGTGTTTTAGTTTGGATTCTCACAGAGCGTTCAGAGTGACCAATTACATTTGTTAATGTAGTTCAAGGCTACGTTAAGCCTTGGCCTATGTTAACCTGAATTAGCTCTGTGTATCATTTAGCCACCATGGAGTTGATTCACCCCTCCTTTGGGATAATGGGTCAGTGCAGATATGTCCCTTGCTAGGTAAAGAAATAGAACAGTTCAAGGGGGTTAAAGCACACACATCCCTTTGTTTATGTTTTAAACCTTCTTTGAGGAATATGTGGCACACTCAGGATAGATTCATGCAGAGTGTGTTTATGATCCCAAGTCAAATGTGGTGGAAACACATTCGTGTTATCTCCTTGGAGTGATGCCAGTTTTGCTATATTCATCTGCCAAATCATACTGTTTGAGAGTATGACCCACTGAACCAGGTTCCTTCCACTTTCTAAGTCAAAGGTCTAAGTTACAGACACCCTGTGGTTAGCTGTTGCTGCTAGAGGGCAAACATGGGTGCAACAAACATGAACAAAAGACCCCATGACTTTCATGAGATTGGGCCAAGTTCTGAGACCATAGCGTAGTGCCAGAAGTTGTGGCAGCAACACTAGTTTAGACCTTGAACATTGCAGGAATAATTTACTGCATCCAGTCATGAATCTACCTCCATTCTCTAAATGTGGGCATGCATACATCATAAATATAGTCAGTGACTGAGGCAAGGAGACCTTGGAGGCACTTGTATCCAACTGTTATTTCCACAAGTCTGCTGCTGGCTTGCTGCTCCTGGTCCTGTAGGATATTCCTGCCCTACTTGTGATGAAATAAACAAGCACCACTTGCAAAAGCTTCTCTATGCTTCTAAACTAAGTGGAAACAGAGGTTTTAAACACATTCCTTAATCTGATTTTTACCAGGCAAGTTTCCTAATGGTACAGTAGGTAACCAATATCTTTGCCAGATGATTTATATTACTTGTCAAAGAGAAGTAATTTTATGCTCTCAGGTGAAATCTGTTTGCAGATACTTTTTGCCAAGCACATGCCTCTAATTCACATAGTGACCCTTACTCATGCCTTTGTGGTTATGGAATTATGGGGTTTCCTTTTATATACGTGTTCATTTTCATGGTCCCTGGGGCATATTAATTTATATGCAGTTCTGCAGTCCAAAATTCAACAGCACATTATTCTTACCAATTCCTTCTTCTCTGACCAAATGTTCCCTGGGCTGTAAAATATTCTCCATGCTGCTATAGAGCATGAACCACTTTTCCAGCTTGAACTGAAGCTAAATTTGATCTAACATTTTAACTCATTTATATGGATTGGCTAAATCTTTTGGTACATATCATGCAGTGCTTGAAAATACTTGCATTGATGTTCTACCAAGCTAGCTTATTAACTCTGAAGTATTATTGGTTCTATGAATTACTTAAGAAAGAAGGAAAAAAGAACATTCTAACACAGAGTTACAAGAGCATCAGAAATATTTATCTATGACTTATCTTTGGAAATAAATCCTCTTTTTTCATTATGACAACTTAAGACTTTCTTCAGCCAAAGATTTATGACTAGAAGCTACTTGGGTTTTTATTGTATTGCAAACTGCATAATCTGTACTCAATCTTCTATTCTGTCATTGTTTACTGGATAGATAGAAATACAAGGGATGCATCTACATGGTAGAATTAATGCAATTTAAAATCACTTTTACTGCCGCGGCTCAATGCTATGGAATCAGGAGAGCTGTAGTTTTGTAATGTCTTTAGCCTTCTCTGCCAAAGAATGCTGGTGCCTGACCAAACTACAAATCCCATGTTTCTACAGCACTGAGCCCTGACAGCCAAAGCCAAGTTTCTATTTAAAAAATTGTACAGGTCTGTGCAACTGACTCACATGATCTGCAATGTCATTGATGCTTCCGAATGAATTGTTGTATTCTCTTCTATATTACCTTATAAGTGGGATACCAGCAGTGTAATCACAATGTAGCATGTTAACAGAAAAACTGTCTGAACCTGGAGCAGACCCATGAAGCCACATGCCATTACTATCTTTGTAACCCATGAGACCTTCAGGCTCCCCAGATCACTCTCTTGTTTTGGTCAAACAGGGGATACGTTGTCTCCCTGGGAAACCTGAGGAATGGCAATGCATCTTTTAAAAAGGTGGAAAGGTCCTACTGGACGTCCTTCCATTTCTAATTTAGTTTTTTTTCCTATGACAAATATTTACCTTATAGTTTAAAATGCCAATTTCTTCTTTCTCCTCTCTGTACCCCGCCTCTTCCCAATCTTAGTTAACAATCTAGCCTCATTATATGTTACTGTCCTTCACATATGTCTAAATCATCTTCAGAGTGGACTGTATATTGATCAAAACAGTCAAAACATACTTTTCAAGAAAAAATATGTCTGATCAGATAACGGTTTGAACCCAAAGTTCACACAAGTAACATAAATAAAAAATGGCTTCCAAACTTCTTCAAATGTATTCTTTGATTTCTCTTCTTGATAATCTCACTTTATATGTTAGCTTTTATTATAGACCACACTCTATTTATTCATAGCTGTACTGACAGACCTTCTAATGTTTTCCATTATTTCATCATTTCTAATCTTCCAGCACTTAACACAAGTGCTGTAAGATCTTTATTTGGCAATCTTTCATTTTCTTTCTCAAAAATGGAAATGAAAAGTAATGCTCCTCTAAGCCCCATTGCACCATTTAACATTTAGAAAACCACCCATTCTACAAAAGCAGAGATGGACTTCTGACTGCTTCAGGATGTTGTTGTCCTCCTACCACAATTTATTCAGTCATGTTTCCCGCATTTGGGGAAATCTCAGGGATCAGTAAACCTGGAGTGCAATGGATAAGCCGCTGCCACCGCCATTGCCTTTTCCTCCTCCTCCTCTTCTTCTTCTTAATATTGTTATTTTATTGCATTGCAATAAGTCCATGGCAAAGGTCCATGGCAAAGTATTGGCCCCTGGGGCCCTGCATGATACAACACTCTGTTTTTTTTATATCTACATGATTGTGAAAATGAAACAAGAATCCAAATATTCGATAACAGACAACCAGACATTTTGCTGAAATGTGGAACGCCAGATTTAATGACTAGGCATTATCAAAGAACCAAATGTTTACAGCAGTGGTTCCCAACCTTTTTTTGACCAGGGCCCACTTTGACTAGGGACCACTTGACCAGGAACCACTCTCTAACATTAGTACCAAAAGGGTTACAAATCAGGTTTTGGTCAACTTTAGATTTGGTTTGGGGTGCTGCTTCAGAAAACTACATTGAACAGACCACATCAGCTCTAGTTTCTGATACAGAACATATGCCATGAGCAGCAATAGGGAAGAAGTGGCTGGTGGTGCAAAAGGAATGGAAATAAATGAAATAAAATAAAGAGGAGGGAGGTTCACGAGCCAGATTTTTGTCATCGCAGTCCACTGGTAAACTACTGGTTTACAGGCAGAATGATTGATTATTTCACTCAACAATATCTAATGAACAAATATCATCAAACATTATATATAAACCATAATCTGGAATCACTGTTACCATAATCGAGGTACTTCTCAAACTGTATATTTGCTTGTTCAAGCACATACTGATTAAATTTTTCTGATGATAGAAAAATGTGAAAATCTGTGACTTACTGTGAGATGTGTGTTATTGGAGTCAGCAATGTTTCACCCTCGAGGTCAAGTTCATCAGCAAAGCTATTAGTCCTAATGAATGGCCCCGTGTTTACATCTAAAAATGGAGAGTTCCTTTTCACTGTGGAAAAGAAATAGGCAAGTAAAAAATTAAACTGCTTCGTTACCTATGTAATTTAAGGCAATGCAAAAAAAAATTCAAAGATCTCAAAGGAAATTTAGGGTGAAACAATGAAAATGGTAAAGGTAAAGGTTTCCCCTGACATTAAGTCTAGTTGTGTCTGACTCTGGGGGATGGTGCTTTTCTCAATTTCTAAGCTGAAGAGCTGTCATTGTCCAAAGATATTTCCAAGGTCATGTGGCCAGCATGACTGCATGGAGTGCCATTACCTTCCTGCCAAGGTGGTATCTATTGATATACTCACATATGCATGTTTTTGAACTGCTACGTTGGCAGAAGCTGGGGCTAACAGTGGGAGCTCAGCCTGCTACCCGGATTCAAACCAGTGACCATTTGGTCAGCAAGTTCTGCAGCTCAGTGGTTTAACCTGCTGCATCACCAGCAGGCCCAAAACAATGGAAAGACAGACTCAAAGAGAAGCAAATAAGATTTTATGTATGATAAACAGGACCAGATGATACCCAGATTAGAGACTTTGGGGAGTTATTACTTCTCCTAATACAAGTCTGCTATAATATTACCTCCTTTGTGAGAATTATCTGCTCCGAGACAGAAAGTAGAATTTTGTGGACACAAGTCCACTCAAAATGTTAAGCAGAACCAGGAACCCTTAAAGACATTCAATGTTATATGAGCTGATATTATAATTAAAACATTAATTCTTGGATTTAAATATGATAATGCTTGGTATGCCATAAATTTCCTATCAATACAGTTGCCATGAAATATTGTACTGGCCTCCCCCTGCCCCATATAGCCAGTGTACTAAGTTGTGAGAATCTGGATTGAAGCCTTCCCTTGGGCATGAAAGTCAACCTCTGTGTTTTTCTTATAGTGGTCCGCACCAAACTCTTCAGAAGAAAAACAGATAATAAATGCAATGCATGCACAGTCAAGCAGGAGTGTGACAATGGAAAGTGAAAGGTATTTTGACAAGTCTCCCAGGGAAAGCAGGGAAAGTCGTGTTTTAGACAGCATATCTGGAGCTGTTCTTGCACTGATTTCTATTAGACTTATGAACTGAAATGAAGGATCACAAAGATTGAATTTAAACACCTTGAGTCCCAGAATGGAAAAGTAAAATTCCTCAGATCAGTGGACACAAGTTGCTTGTTGACTTATGGTCAGGAATTTCATGTGTTTTTCTAAGTGAAAGAATACTCAGAGAGGTTTTTACCAGTTCCTTTCTCTGAAATAAAGCCCACAATACCTGGTTATTTATTTATCGTGTCAGAAGCGAATTGAGAATACAGTTATAATGTATAAAATACCACGTGACATTATACTAAATGTCCTTTGACCAGAAGCTGAGCACTTGGAGTGCCTCTGGTGTTGCTCTAAGAACGTCCTCCATTGTGCATGTGGCAGGGCTCAGCCTGCATTGTAATAAGTGGCTTGTGGTTTGCTCTTCTCCACACTCGCATGTTGTGGACTCCACTTGGGAGCCCCATTTTTAAAGATAGGCTCTGCATCTCATGGTGCCAGACCACAGTCTGTTCAGCCCCTTCCAAGTTAACCAACCTTCTGTGTGCCCAGGAGGGAATTTAGCCTGTCACTTTTGGACTCTTGCTTGATGACGTATTCCTGCGAGTATCTCCATAGATCTCAGGAAGCTATTTCTTGATTTAAGGCATTGGCGTGCTGGCTGATATCTGAACAGAGAATGGACCAGAGATGTCAATGCCTTGGTCCTTTCATTACTGGCTGCTACTTCCCGATTGATACAACACCTGATACTCAGTGGTGGTCTCCTATCCAAACACTAGGGATGACTTAACTTCAGACAAGATCTGATGTCATTAGAGTATTTTGTTGTTGTTATTGTTGTTGTTGTTGTTCATTTGTTCAGTTGTTTCCTACTCTTTGTGACCTCATGGACCAGCCCATGCCAGAGCTCCCTGCCGGCAGTCACCACCCCCAGCTCCTTCAAGGTCAATCCAGTCACTTCAAGGATGCCATCCATCCATCTGGGTCGGCTGGCCCTTCTTCCTTTTTCCTTCCATTTTCCCCATCATCATTGTCTTCTCTAAGCTTTCCTTTCTTCTCATGATGTGGCCAAAGTACTTCATCTTTGCTTCTACTATCCTTCCCTCCAATGAGCAGTTGGACTTTATTTCCTGAAATATGGACTGGTTAGATTTTCTTGTGGTCCAAGGCACTCTCAGAACTTTCCGCCATAATCTTGGTTTTCTTGATGTTTAGCTGCAGCCCAGCTTTTGCGCTTCTTCTTTCACCTTGATTAGAAGGCTCCTCAGCTCCTCCTCGCTTTTGACCATCAAAGTGGTATCATTTGCATATCTAAGGTTGTTAATGTTTCTTCCAGCAATTTTAGCCCCAGCCTAAATAGGCACCACCCACAAGAAATTATACACAATATCAATATAAATAAACAATTAACGGGATCCCAATTTCAACACATATATAAGTTATACCCATAAGAGCTCTGAGATTCCAGTTAATTATGATTTCAGTGGGTCTCCCATTAAGTACAATAAACTTTATTGAAGCCAAGAGGCATCTACAGTGTAGAATTAATGCAATTTGACATTACTTTAATTGCCTTGGCTCAATAATTTGGAATCATGATGGCTGAGTGTTTGTAAGGCATAGCAGACTTTGGTAGGCAAGATTAAACACTTTCTAAAACTACAACTCCCAGAATTATATGTCATTGAGCCATGGCAGTTAGGTATCAAGCTGCATTAATTATGCTGTGTAGATTATCTCCAGGGAAAAAATGTAAAAGTTCACATGAAGTGGAAAGTGAGAGTAATAAAAGGTAAAATAATTCCTTTAAAATAATGTCTTATTCCCATGATCTTGCAAAGTGTGGCTTTAATGCAACATCTTTTTATTTTCTTGACATCCTCAATAAATAGAAAGAGCTTTTTGCCCAGAACAGGATTTACATAAAGAGGACTGGATAAGGGGCAGGGTAACTTGCTGAAAGACAGACCATTTATGTTCTTAAGGTAAGAATGTCTTCCAAATAATATTGTTTATTGGGCTTTCCTCCTGCTGCCAATGTTATTTCTCATGTTAAAAGCTGGGAACAAAAATGACAAAGCTGCTTCTGTGTTAAAAGAAAATGATGAGATCCAGTGAGATGGAATGGGAATGAACAGAATCAGAAAATCTGGAAGATGTAATCTATCAGGGTGGGGGGAGGGGCAATGGGCAACCAAAGTGATAAGGAAACCATTCCCTATAAGGCAGCTGGCTATGTTTTAGCCTGGAGAAGGGAAGATTAAGAAGGTACATGATAGTCATGTTTAAATATTTGAAAGAATGTCATCTTGAAGATGGAGCATGCTTATTTTCTGCAAATCCTGAGACTAGGGCCCCATCTACACTGATCAACTAATGCAGTTTCAAACCACTTTTGAAGAAAGTAGTTTTGCGGTGCAAATGGTTGCATAGGATGGTGATTACACAAACCACAGAACACTGCTGCACATTAAGCGCTTTCTTTAGCATGCTTTTGTGGTAGTTTGTTGTTTGGCACTGAGGTTTGAGGCTAGCTTCGAACTGCATTAGCCATGGATTCAAAGAGAAGGAAAAGGGATGTCACCTGAGCATTAGGAATATCTTCCTGAAAATAAAATGTGTTCTACAATGGAATATGCTGCCTCAGAATGAGGTGGAAGCTTTTTAAAAAAGAAACAGAGGCTAGATGGCCATCTGTTGAGGTTGCTTTGATTGTGCTTTTCCTGCATGGCAGGAAGTTGGACTGAATGGCCTTTGTGGTCTCTTCCAACTCTAAGATTCCACGAGTCTATGAAACTGGAAAAAGCTTGAAGTGAAAACAAGTTGAAATTTGACAAGATTTTATCTGAGAATGTGTTTTTAATTTATGGAGCCGTAAAATCAATTAAACATTCTCAATAGAAGGCCATGGAAAATGGAAATATTATTTCCATTAGAAAATCCTATTTTACTTGGTGTGCATCTGTGTCTTCCTTGATTGATTTCCTGGTTATTTATTTATGCACTTGACTTACAACTCTCTAACCAACCTAGCCATTAGTGGCAGATTATGGTTAGCCAGAGTGTTGCAGATTGGCATCCTCTGGTGTATATGCTGTATTTTTCTTACTATTTTGCCCTTTTATTATAAAATCTGAGTTATAGAGTCGCATGTTTCATTGGCAGTAATTTCTCAGCACTTGAGAAACAGTGTTTTCAGAAATAGACATAATTACTTCTAGTGAAAGAACCATCATTGGCTACTCTACACCATATTTCCATTGACCAAAATCTAAAGGGCTCATTCCATAGATTGATGTTTTGCTACTAGCATCTATGAAACCTGTTCTATATGGTTGATAAATTCCCTGGAGTCATTTTTTCAGATGCTGCAGAGATTTTGGGCAAGAGAGATGAAGGTTGATAACTTGTCCAACACTAGCCACTGTAATATTATACTTTTTGTCTGGTATTATACAACCATGTAGAACATCTACATACCAGTGATGGGAGTCTGAACCCATTTGGTTGTGCACTGAACAAGAACACAAATCAATAGATTCAAATGGCAAGAAATGAGTATTCAACTAAACAATAGGAAGTACTTGTACACCACGCATGGGCAAACTTTGACCCTCTGGGTGTTTTGGACTTCAGCTCCCACAATTCCAAACAGCTGGCTGTTAGGAATTGTGGAAGTTGGTGTCCAAAACACCCAGAGGGTCAAAGTTTGCCCATGCCTGTTCTAAAACTGTTTGGCAGTAATAGAAATTGTCTCAGAGGATAGTGAACTCTCCTTCTTTGGAGGTGTTTAAGCAAAGGTTGGATGGGCATCTCTCAGGAGTGCTGTAATTGAGTATTCCTGCTTGGCAAGGGTTTGGAATGATGGCCCTTGTGGCAACAAGGTAAGTTGAGGGGAGCACAACTGTTGAAAATTTCCCAGTAATAAAAGGGTGGATGGTACATATTTTGTAGTCTGTTCAGAACCTTCAAGTGGTCCAACGGATGGCAAACAGACTGCTTAAAGTAAAAGCACTTGAATACAAAGATCTAGACATTTTGTACAGATACTGAAACCTTTAATCATGACAAATGCAATGTTGGACTGACGTGTTAGCCCCATAACAGTGAGATGGGGTAGGAAAATAAGGGAGAGAAATTGTCATTTGTTTGGTGTTTCAAGTATCCCCATTCAACAAAAATGACATATCTGCCTACCTATGTGGGCTAGTAAAAGAAGGAACAGAGAACAGTAAGCCTTACCAGGCGTATGTAGTAATTTAAGTCATATGGGGGCACTTGAATGCCACTTTCGGAGCTGTTATGTCTCCCCCCCCCCAATGCAACACCCCTCCATGAGGGTCTCATCTGTGTTACCAGTGAATGGATGTTCTGCAAGGTTCTCAGGTTGGAAGATCAGACCTGGACTTGCTGCAGTGGTGTCCATCTGAGGTTCCAACTGATGGAAGCCCTGTTGGTTAAGAAGGCTGTCATTGAAAACATGGTTGAATGCTGCTGAGGAGAGATGACCCATGTTGGGGAAGTCATGGAGAAAATGCTGGCAAGGGTCCAGAACTGACTTTTCAGGGGCTTCAGGAGACCCGTGGGATTTCATGCACTGGATGACAGGCTGGAGGGGAACTGCCTGGGTCCAGGGTAGCCTTTTTCTGTCTTCTACCCTCTGACTATTCGCAAAAGAGTCCACTTTCTGTGTCTTCAGAGTTTTTGAAGGTGGCAGACATTCTGGCTTCAAGGTAGAGTTTGGAAGTGAGAGGTTATCCTGCTGCGGGGGGTGGGCTTGCATCATGGCCTGGGACTGACCCAGCATTTCTGCTCTTTGTGCTTCCAGCCACTGATGTTTGACCTGCAGCTCCCGGTGCCCCCGGTGGCGCAGTGAGTTAAACCCCTGTGCTGGAAGGACTGAAGACCAACAGGTCACAGGTTCGAATCCGGGGACAGGCGGATGAGCTCCCTCTATCGGCTCCAGCTCCTCATGCGGGGACATGAGAGAAGCCTCCCACAAGGATGATAAAACATCAAATCATCCGGGCGTCCCCTGTGCAATGTCCTTGCAGACGGCCAATTCTCTCACACCAGAAGTGACTTGCAGTTTATCAGGTCACTCCTGACACGACCAAAAAAAAAAAAAGCTCCCAAATCTCTTCTTCCTGCTTGGAGGTCCTGTGCTGCTCCCGCATGGCACTCATCAGGTACAAACTCTCGTCATGAATCTTGGCTAGCCATTCTGTCACCAATTGCTGTAATGCCACTTTCAATTCTGACTCCAGCTTTACCTTCTGTGCTTCATAACATGTCTTAACCAAGCTTATTTCAATCTTCAGGTGGTCCCTCTCTTGCCGGACAGTCTCCAGTTCACTCCCCAGGACTTGGACTTTTGACTGCACAAAGGCCAGGATCCACAGGATATCTACTGACTTTTCAGCTTCTGATTGGGTGATCACAGATTGAGAAGGTCGACACTTTTCCTCTGCACCAGAAGGGTCAATGAGCTGCAGTTCCGCCCAACTCTTCTCGTTTTCCAGCTGGCTCCAGCTCCCCTCCTATAGGGCCTGGCGCTGCTGCTCCAGTTGCCTCTCCTACTGGGCCCAGTCCTGCTGCTGTTCTTCCAGTGTAGCTTGCAGCGCCTTGACTAGCACGCATTTGATAAGAATAACCAACTGTGTAGCAACTTGTTTTATCTTTCGGTTCTTCTGTTCTGTTGCTGATATTATGCATTGCTAACAGTTATTTTTTATGGCTTAACATTAAAATGTCTGATTTTGGTAAAGACATACATTTGTTCTCTATACCTTTGAAAGACAAGATAATCCTAATCATCCCCCTGATGGCAAAATGCACCTTAACAATTCAACATTTAAGAGAAATAAATCAAAGAGATTGAAGTTTTACCTGGAGAAGGGGGAGAACTGGGAGAAGGCTGCTCTGCAGAAAAGGAGGACCAGGAATGCTGTCGAACTGAGATTCAATAGGTGAAAGAGAGGGAAAAACAGAGTGCAAAGGACACAGAAACAGAAAGGGAGATAGTCAACTAGAGAAGCAACACAACAACTCAAGCCATCAATTATTCATTTTTTAAATGGCTTGATATATATATATTAAAATACAATTATCTAAATGGCACTAAGATACCATGGTTTGTTTCTCTTTCATACAATATAAAAGTATCAATAAGAGGATTCCTGCATCCTTCAACTCTACCAGCCAGACCTAACAGGTTTTTTTTGGTGCTGGGCCCTCTTTTTGCCTCCCCCCCCCCCCCTTTTGCATCGTGTCGCACTTAAAATGCTGTATCAGTCTTATTTCACTATACTAATGAGGTAACAACTTCTCCTATCTTGGGGAGATGTCAGTGGATCAAGTAAGGAAGGGCTAAGGACTATGTCCAGAGATGGAAGTCCCCATATTAAAAATAATTTTAATGTAATGTTTAATCTTTTTAAAATGGTTTTTTATTAGTTTTCTTATCAACAATCAATTTGAAAGGAAAAATTGGTAAAGTTAGAGATATAGGTAAAAAAAAAAAAGGGAAAGGAAAAACTTCCAATCTTCTTCACCATGGTATTTTCTATCCTAGTCTTAATTGTTGACTTTATTTTATTTTGCCATCCCTCTTCTTTTTTTGCTGGGGACAAGTTCTCTTATATTCAGATGCTCTTAGATTCAATTTGATTATATTATCCATTTCGTTTTTTTCTCTTATAATATCTCACTGAAGACCAGTCCGTTGTTTTTCTATGTCCTTCTGTGTGTTTGTTTAGTAATTGGGTTAAATTGTCCATGGACATTATGTCCACTATTTTAGACGCCCATTGTTCTCTAGAAGGGATTTCTTTTGTTCTCCAGTGATGAGCATAATTTATTTTGGCCACCGTCTGCAGATAATTCAATAATCTAGCTTTGGTTCCCCCCCCCCCCCCCCCAAATTCTGTATAGATAATGTTCTGGTTTTAACTGTAAATTTATATCTTAGATATTTTGTATTTCTTCTTGAATTTTTTCCCAATAGTTTTTGGCTATTTTACACGTTCACCACATATAGAAGAACATTGCTTCATGCTCTTTGCATTGCCAACATTTGTTTTGGATATTTGGATAGCATTTCGACAGTTTCGGTGGGGTAATTTACCATTGGTACATCATTTTATACCAATTTTCTTTTAAGTCATATGAGTAGGTAAAATTGAGTTTTTGATTCCATATATTTTCCCAGTCTTGTTTTTATTGCATGTCCAATGTTAGTGGCCCATTTTATCATGCATTCTTTTGCAAATTCTGTTTCCGTTGACCATTCTAAAAGGTTTTTTTTTTTTGGTAGATTCATGCTATTAACTTCTTTTGTGTTGTCATTATCCTGTCCCAAAATGTATCTTTTTCTGAAAAGCCTATTTTATCATTTTTAATGTAAAGCCATTTTAATGTAATGTCTCATAATTTGTTTTTAGGGTTTACATTGTAATGTTTATTTATGTTTTTGTTTTAATGTCTTAATTGATTGTTTTTGTTTTTATTACTCTTCATTATTCTGTATTATTTGATGCATTTGTACCTATTTTGAGGCATTGAATGTTTGCCTTTTTAAGTGTAAATCACCCCGAGTCCTTCCGGGGAAAGTGGGTTGTCTAGAAATAAAATGTTGTTGTTGTTGTTGTTGTTGTTGTATCATCTTTATGGCTGCCTTTTAAAGAAAAAGCCCTCACCAGCTGTTTATAACTTTAGCTAACAATTTTATGACCAAACTATATATATAACAGTAATTCTAAATTAAATAAACTATTCACATCTCTATTGATTTTTCCCTGAACAGCACCGGAGGCCATGTGTAAGGAACTGAATCTTATGATTATTTCTGATTAGGTAAGACATACATTTCAGTTCCAGTAAACTAAATGACCTGAAAAGTTACACACTAAAGGGACTATCCATCAAATATTTTTCTCACTGATTTCAATGGGAAAATTGAGACATTCTTAACCTTTCTCACTGAAGCATGAGACTTAAATGCTAAGCTTTGGCTATATCATGATCTAATATTCTCCCATTTTGTTTTATCATAACAAAAATATGAGAATTACATTATGAGATAAAATAATTTAAAAATGATAAGAAACATAAGAAGTATATTGAAAATATTATTAGAAAATATTATTATTATTATTATTATTATTATTATTAGTAAACACTTTAAGAGCTGTAAGATCTATAAAAAACAGTGGGATCTATTTCCAAATAAGCACTATGATAACACTTATCAAATAAAACCACGTATCAGAGAACCATTTAGCTTTATCGTATTTTATTTACAAAGTCTCAAACATGAATGAACAAGCAAAGGTTAAATGGCATTGAGTAAAGACTACAGATTAATTCAGGTATAATGATAAAAGTATAAAATGGAATGTTAAACATAAATCATGTTAATGAAACAAGACAACTAGATAACTATTTCCTATGTTTCTTCCTTAGTAACTTAATTTTGATAGTAGTCACATATTAAAGAATTCTCATATTCATTAGCCCCATTTCTATTGCAGCCTAAACAATTAAGTGCCGGGATCAGAATATGAAGTCTAGACTACTACAAGTAATAGGTTAGGTTTTTGGAGTATTGCATGCTGTAGATAAATGGAGCATCTTTAACTTACCAAAACATTTAAACATTCCTTTTTGTCCTGTATACTTGTAAGAGTTTTGAGAGAACAGAACACAGGGAGGAGGGGGAAAAAAGAAAGAGAATAGATGTCAGAAAGAAAAGGAACCCTTTGTTTCCAAGCTGGAGTTAGTACCTGCTTATAGATTACATCGCCCTTTAAATGGTGAAAGTCACAGTTAAAGGTTAATGTCAGTTGTGCATAGAAAGCAGTGAAAGAGAGCTATAACATCTTTTGTACTACATAGTCTATCCAGAAGCCCAGAACTGCATGTGAACTTTCTACTTGATATGCATTCAAATGTGGCGATCCCCATTGATATTTGCTTTCTACAACATGTTAAGTAAAATTGTCATTTATTTGTAGGAGAACTTGTCCAACTGTCTGTCAAAGAAAATGAAAAGAGAACCTTCAGAATATCCTAGTATGAACATCAGGTATACAACAAGAAACAGAAATATTTTACATATTTGATTTTGGTTTCACCAAATGGTCTTTTTTTTAAAAAAAGAGGATGTTGCAGAAAGCTTGTCAAGAAAATCAGAATATAATTCCAGCAATGCAGGCAACTGTTACAGGATCATAGGGTGCAGAAAACAACTCGGAAGCATGGCAAACTGGAGGAAAAACTGTCAAGCAGAGTTAGGCTTAAGACCTTTTCAACCAAAACATTAGCTTCCTGCTTGGTTACACATTCATACAGAATGCCAGAAGCTTCAAACATACAGAAGAAGCAAGTATTATTTTCAAGGGTTGCTACAAGCAAGATGGTTATTAGAAAGTGGTAGGGTTGGAGAAGAATTAAAGGACAGAAAGATAAAGTGTAATTTTCCAGATTATAAGGATGTTGAGTCTAGAGATCTAGAGGCCTGCCCCTTTGAAAATCCTCGATATGAAGATTTTCCCCTAGAAAATATTTCCAGACCACAAAGACTTTCATTATCAGAAGAAAAATGTTTTGAAACAGCCTGTTCACACCCATCCATCCACCTTCACTTCCACAGAGTACAGTGGAAGAGCACTGAAACCAACAGGCAGCAGAACAGAATGGCCACTGCAGTTTTATGGACCAATCCAGGTATTGCACCACTGAACTATACATACACAAACAATTGCTCTGATATCAATGAAGTCCGGTTAAATACCGTAGAGTTTCAGTTAACCAAATCTCAAGCTGCTAGACTCTCAAGTAACCAACAGAAATGTGAAGAAATAATATTTTAAATAAAAACTAAAATACATGTATAAAAACAGTAAAACTGTTATATGAAGTTAAGTTCGTCTTTAACTTAAGTTTCTCTTTATTTGTTTTCTAATATTAATATCATATCAATACAGAGTTTATGGTACAGTATAGTATGGGGTACAGAATTAGTTAATTAGTTTAATAGTAAATCTCAAGCAACCAGAAATTCATTTATCCAGAATCTATCAATCCCCATGGATGCTGGTTAACTGAGAGTTTACTACTGTACCTTTTAATACATGTAAATTCTAACTATAATTCTTACCAGAATTATCATAGGGATCCAAGTGAAAGTTGTCAGATTTCCTATCATCCACTGCATGGTCAAATGTGATTTGTGGAACAGGTAAGATTTTATCAGGAGATGTTGATCCATTGTCTTTTTCTGTCTTAAATTTCTTCTTTTTCACCTAATAAGAACAAGTATTTAAATCATTTTTAAAATACATTGATAAGAAGCTATTCTAATGAGTCTTATAGTGCACAGTTCATTGCAATAAGATAATTTAAATATGAAAACATCAGATAAAATATAAAGAAAATTAGAATGACTATTTATTGTAGGCAATAATAATATTATTATTCTGCCCATTCTTCCATTTCTTGGAGGGAGGAAAGAAGATATGATCTACAGTAAAAGGTCTTAAGTGTTGCAATCCAGGATATGGGCACCTGTATTTTAATAATTGTAGTATCACAGTACCTATATATTTTAAATATCCACTGGACTGCAGCCACTTCTGCCAGAGACTGCTGGCTTCAGTAAAATCTGCATGAGATGAGGGTCTGGTTTACTAGCTTTCATCTTTAGTGCCAAGTTGCACATAGTATTCTATGGCTTGATGGCTAACAATGGATTCAACCTATATTTGCAAATACAAACTATTACATATAAGCATTTAAATACTTAAAAATTGAATTCAAGAATAGTGGTATGAGAAGAAAACTCGGTATAGGGTCATCTTAGTCATCATAAGTTAGAAATGACTTGAAAGCACACAACATCAACAGCAGAAGTCACTCAGAGGAAACACCGAAATCTGATTTATATCAGCTTGGTGTTTGTCTCAGGGTTTGCAAAAGGTGTAGTCTAAAAGCTTTTAGACTACATCTCCCAGAATTCCCAGTCATCATGGCTACTGCTCAGTATAGCAAAAATCTAGATTGTAGGGTCAGAGCAGCTTGATGTATGTCATCATCCATGAAGTTCCTGTCTCTCTTCAATAGCAAGCCATAAGCAACTAATATTTAAGAGGGGACTGTACATTATGGTTGCCAAATTAAAAATGTAAGGAACATCTGTTAAATACATAGGAAAAATGTATTTTGTGCAAAATACACTCTTTTCTGTGTAAAAATGTCACTTTTGTTCAAAAGTATGGCCTGAATTGATAAAATTGATGTTGAGTTATTCTAAAATTGATCTCAACTTCCTATAGTTGCCACTATAGGAAGTTCTGAAAAGGGACTTCAGTTCCTCTTTGATAAAAAGTACTAGTGGTTAAGAATCATTTGGCTAAAAATGAAGAAAAATATATATTTTTAGACCAAATCTCACAAGCCCAAGCTATTAAGACTAATGGTGCATAACTGTAGCAGCTGTTGTCCAAAGCACCTAGAGAACCAAAGATTCTAGTGCCTAAAATATGTTATTAGCCATTTCTCATCCTGTAGTAAAGATGGCATATAAAGCCAGAGATACTGAACACATCATAAGCTATGAAAGTAAACTTCAGCAGGATAGTTTAAGTCGTATTGCTACTTGTGGTTGAAGTAACATTAAGGTGGGAGAGGCTTTTCCTCTCCAATGTAAAGCATCACCAGATTCAGGCAACTGATAGAAGTGGGAAGGAAAGAGGACTACAGAGATTCAAGACTGCTTGCCAAGGTTTGCCATGGCTGATGTGGACCAGGGGCATCTGCCCAACCGATTTATGTAGGATACCACTTTATGCAAATCAAGTTATTATTTTCTGTAGATAATATGAAAACATATATCCCACAAGAGTTGTTTTGCATAGAAAAAACATTCTATGGAAAAGTAGTTTCAGCTTAGCTTTAAACACTAATGTATCAAATGGAAAATGTGTCAAGAAAACAGAAATGTAGCTTATTACCGAAACTATCCCCGTTTTCTTTGGCTTGGGACTAGGAGACATCAAATGATAATTTCTGGAAGGCTTCTTAATGTATATTTTCCAGGTAGAAGAGTCTGGGTTTTCTGATGCATAGCACCTCCAGGCAGTCTAAAAAGTTGGATAAAAATCGGCAAAAGATTAATTAAGTTACTACAAACATTTGTAATTCATCTGAAAACAGTCAAGATTGCAAATGTTCATTTATATTTCTGTTATTTGAAAATAGACATCTAATTTATGCATGGTAGACTTTTCAAGAGTGAGTTGTAAGGGAGGGCTCAAAATACATATGTCGGTTATGAGACAAGTCAAACTTTGATTCAGAATGGATCCAACAGGGTCCCAAATTTAAATAGATTAATGGGATTTCTTCAAGTTAATTTATTTTAACAGCTCCCTTTCTAATGGAAAAGAAAACGATCAACTTCTTGCAAAAAGAAATCAAGAAGGCCATTTACACAATGTTCATATGTACAACAGAGCAAAAAAGATTTACACTGCTAGGTCAAACCAGAAAGTCCTTGAACTGCTTGAATGAATCTGCTTTTTCAAAAAGAAGACAGAGGGCCCTTCTAAAACAGCTATATAACCTAGAATATCAAGGCAGAAAACCTCAAGATATCTGCTTTGAACTAAGTTATCCGAGTCTACACTGCAATATATTCCAGTTCAAAGCAGAAAATGTGGGATTTTATGCAGCTGTGTGGAAGAGGCCTGAGGAAGAGAGAGAAGATACTGAATAAAGAGAGAAGAAACAGAAAAAAACACTTCTGCTAGCTAAGAAAGATGTCCATAGAATTATATCAATTCAGGTCCCAAGTATTTAAAGAAGGCCTTAAAATCCTTATATGCCTGGATTAGGAGGTAGTTGCTAGCTACCCGAGATTGGCTCCAAGATGAAAGCTTCAGAAGGCTTTTCCACTAAAAATATTAAAGGCACTCCAAAGAGTTCCTGCGAAATATGAGGGAGACCTCTCAGAGCAGCTTATGTGTTCACAACAAGTATATGAAGCCAATAGTCTTCAAAATGAGATTGCATTAAGATATATTACCATGAACAGATTAACATACACATAAAATGTAGAATTTGGGCACCTGAATAAGAGACGCAGCTGCTGGAATTTGTCTGTTGAAATGCTTTTGTCGTTGTTTCTGTTGCACTTTCAGAGCAAATCCAGAACCAAGAATTCCCTGAAAAATAAAGACAATTATGTCAAGGGCGACCTATCAGTTAATTGTATTGAAGAGTTATTGTTTTAATTGAACATTTTGGAAAACTGTGCCAAACAGAAAATTTTGTTTTCTATAGCAAAAACAACAGTAGATTGGCTGACATTTTGGCTGACATTCAGTGCTGCAATCATGTATTTGTAACTATAAATATAGATTTGTAAAATGACACAAATGCCACCCATTCCAGTATAACAGGCAGCAGCCAAATCTGGTGAAGGAGGTCTGCTCAGCAACTAATCAGGACACAAGGAGGATATTATTTCCAACACTCTTCTGCCAGCAATTAAGGTTATGACAATCAGAAGCAAGAGCTCTTCCTGCTCTCTCCCGAAATCTGATCCAGAGGTTTCCTAGTTGTCAGAGCTTAATTTGAGGGTTGTAGTAGAAAAAGGAAATCACCTTTCCCTGTTTTGTTCCAAGATTATGTCAAGTATATTTAGGACATTAGTGAAATAACAAAATCAGCATGTAATCACATTTTTAAGTATAAGCAACCTACCGCAGGCAAGGCAAAGAATGAAATTGCAAATACAGAAAAGCAAGAAGCAATGGTTTTCCCTATCCATGTCTGAGGCACTTTGTCTCCATATCCAATGGTTGTAACAGTCACCTGAAAGTAAGAAATAGGCATTATTACAACACAAGCATATAATTTTGACAATATTTCAGTGTCAAACTTGAGACTGTAGCCACAGAATGTACAATAACTAGCACCCACAATTGGGTCTTTAGACTGTAGATCAGGGGCTTACAGTACCCAGCAAATGACCACCAGAGAACAGCATGCAATGGGGCAGCTATGAGTGGGCCCAGCACCATCATCTGTGCCAGCTTGGATGTCCCTGGGCCTTCAGGGTCAAATGCTGCTCATATCAGCTCTTGATACAAAATCAAGGTATGGATTTTATATGCTTGGTTACAGATATGCATTTTGATATGGTTCACTTTAAGAATGTATTACAGGTTGAGTATCCCCTATCCAAAAAGTTGAACACTGAAATACTCCAATTGTTCACACAAGTGGCTGAGAAGTGCCACCCTTACTATAGTATTTAAAATATTGTACAACTTTACCTGAAGTCTATGTTATAAGATGAATATTTATTTATTTATTTACAGCATTTTTACCCCACTCTTCTCATGTATATTTATTTATTTTATTTTATTTATTTCAATTACTTCTACCCCGCCTTTCTCACCCCCGAGGGGGGACTTAGGGCAGCTTACAAGCGAAGGCACAATTCGATGCCTATATCACATTATACAAACATACAGAAACAGTTTAGGTAAATTAAAAGATTAAAAACATCAATACATAAACAATCTCATGCTCAGTGTTTGGAGTTCCGAATGTCCATTCCATTCCATCAATTCCTGCTCATCATCGGGTTTTTCCTTTAGCTGCCAGAATGCCCAAAGGCTTGGTCCCACATCCAGGTCTTCAGTTTTTTCCTGAATGACACAAGGGAGGATGCCGATCTAATCTCCCCGGGGAGTGAGTTCCACAGGTGAGGGGCCACCACCGAGAAGGCCCTGCTCCTCGTCCCTGCCAATCTCACGTGCGATAGAGGCGGGGTCGAGAGCAGGGCCTCCCCAGAAGATCTTAAGCTCCGAGATGGGACGTAGAGGGAGATCCGTTCGGACAGATAAACTGGGCCGGAACCGTATAGGGTTTTGTAGGTCAAAACCAGCACTTTGAATTGTGCTCGGAATTGGATCGGCAGCCAGTGAAGCTGGCACAACAGGGGGGTGGTATGCTCCCTGTATGCCGCTCCGGTGAGTAATCTGGCTGCCTCTCGCTGGACTAGTTGAAGTTTCCGAGCAGTCTTCAAAGGCAACCCCACGTAGAGCGCATTGCAGTAATCCAGTCGGGATGTAACAAGAGCGTGGACCACTGTGGCCAGATCTGACTTCCCAAGGTACGGGCGCAGCTGGCGCACAAGTTTTAATTGTGCAAAAGCTCTCCCAGCCACCATGTATATGAAACATAAATGTATTTCCTGCTTAGACCTGGGTTCCATCTCCAGGATATTTCATTCTGTAGATATATGCATATATAGGTATTACAGGAGGCAAGCTAAAACCTTCTTATTCAGACAGGCTTTAAAAGATGAAGATGTTTAAGATACAGTCAAGGGGTGCTATGGTTTTTAACTTTGAATTTGTTTTGATGGTTTTTAACTGATTTTTTTAGTGCTGTTTGCGTTTAATTCTGTTTTAATGTTTGTATATTTGTAGATTTTAAATTGTTACTAATGCTTTAAATTGTTACTAATGCTTTGAGATAAAGTGAGGCATAAATAATAATAATAATAATTATAATTATTATTATTATTTTATTATAATAATTTATTTTTATTTTTGGAAAAATCCAAAATCTTAAACACTTTTGTTCCCAAGCATTTTGAATAAAGATTACTCAACCTGTATCCTTTTAAATCATTTTTTTGTTTCTAGTTCATGCTGACACTGAGAAAGTTTCCTTGTGCATTGAGACAATGTTCATGGAAGCTTTTACATCAGGGAACCTTTTTTCTGCCAAAGGCCATTTGGATAACATCAGTTATGAACCATATCTTTATTTACTTATTATAAAATAATTAAAATTATACATTATTATATTTTTATCTATTATTCAATTATATATTAAAAATCAAATCAAAGTTTTAAAGGCAGCGTGGCAGATGCCTCTGTGCACACAGAGTTATTGGATTTAGCTAATGATGATGATGATGATGATGCAGTTTTCTGGCATTGTATATTGCTGGCACTTATGTGATTGTTCATTTGTATTTTGATTCTGTAGCCCACTTGTCGATGGATGTCCATTATCAGCAGCATCCACTGTGCTCCTTTTTATCCTGGGTGACAACTGAGCCAGTATAGACTTCATTTTGGTTTGTTTCTCCATAGTGCTAATGGGTTAGATGCTCTTAGTTCCACTCCTCAGCTGAGACCTCTCTGACTTGGTTGGATCTGCTGGTAGTTGCACTACTGTCGGCACAGCTCGCAGAATCCTTGGAGCAGTTAAACCCCTCAACAAGACAAGATGGCACTAGGCCTGTTTGATCAAGAAAAAATTTGTTTCTAAATTCGATTCTTAATTGGGGTGTTTTTTTGTTTCGATATTTAAAATATTTACAAAACTTTCCAAAAAAATGTTTTGTTATTTACGAATTTTCGTTATTATTTACAAAACATTTTAGAAAAAAATTTTTTCTTGATCAAACAGGCTAAGTGTGAATGTTGCAGTAATGGTCACCTTGATTAGCATTGAATGGCTTTCTCCCACCCTGGACATTCCATAGATAATATTAGATGATATATAACTCACCATTTGCCTAGTTTCCAACAGACCTCTGAGGATGCCTGCCATAGATGTGGGCAAAATGTCAGGAGAGAATGCTTCTGGAACATGGTCATACAGCCCTGAAAAGTCACACAAGCCGGATGGCGCGCGGAGGCCGCTTGTGAGCCCGCGCGCGCCATCCAATCGGCTCCGGAGGAAGAGGAGGAGCCAGAGCCGGATGGCGCGCGGAGGCCGCTTGTGAGCCCGCGCGCGCCATCCAATGGGCTCCCTCCGGCTCCTGCGCCCCCCTCCTCCTCCTCCTCCTCCTCCTCTTCCTCCCAGCTGGGAGGAAGAGGAGGAGGAGGAGGAGGAGGAGGGGGGCGCAGGAGCCAGAGCCGGATGGCGCGCGGAGGCCGCTTGTGAGCCCGCGCGCGCCATCCAACGGGCTCCCTCCGGCTCCTGCGCCCCCCTCCTCCTCCTCCTCCTCCTCCTCTTCCTCCAGCTGGGAGGAAGAGGAGGAGGAGGAGGAGGAGGAGGGGGCGCAGGAGCCAGAGCCGGATGGCGCGCGGAGGCCACTTGTGAGCCCGCGCGCGCCATCCAACGGGCTCCCTCCGGCTCCTGCGCCCCCCTCCTCCTCCTCCTCCTCCTCCTCTTCCTCCAGCTGGGAGGAAGAGGAGGAGGAGGAGGAGGAGGAGGGGGTGCAGGAGCCAGAGCCGGATGGCGCGCGGAGGCCGCTTGTGAGCCCGCGCGTGCCATCCAACGGGCTCCCTCCGGCTCCTGCGCCCCCCTCCTCCTCCTCCTCCTCCTCCTCTTCCTCCAGCTGGGAGGAAGAGGAGGAGGAGGAGGAGGAGGAGGGGGGCGCAGGAGCCAGAGCCGGATGGCGCGCGGAGGCCGCTTGTGAGCCCGCGCGCGCCATCCAACGGGCTCCCTCCGGCTCCTGCGCCCCCCTCCTCCTCCTCCTCCTCCTCCTCTTCCTCCAGCTGGGAGGAAGAGGAGGAGGAGGAGGAGGAGGAGGGGGGCGCAGGAGCCAGAGCCGGATGGCGCGCGGAGGCCGCTTGTGAGCGCGCGCGCGCTATCCAATGGGCTCCGGAGGAAGAGGAGGAGCCAGAGCCGGATGGCGCGCTCAGCAGCAGCCTCCATGCCATTAACGAGCGGAGCTTCAGCTCGTAAAGTACATGGGGCTGCTGCTTCGATATTTTTAAACCCTTCCGGGTTTAAAAATATGTTTTGATATCGCTTCGGATATGCAAAAAATAACGATTTTAATACGAAATAACGAATTAACGAAACGAAACCGACAGGCCTAGATGGCACCCATCGGCTATCAAACCTTGGATGGGAGACCACGGGTCCGATCAAATGACCTCAAGAGACACGTACGGCCCCCACGTCAGACGGTCCCTACTCCTGCTTTACATCGTCCCTACTCCTGCTTTACATTATTTTGAATAATCTGTCAGATGCAGAATGTGATTATGGTCTTAATAAGGCAGTAATGGGTTCATTGCAACCTCCAAACACTTGACTTTAAAAATGCTCTTTTTCTAGCTCCTTGTCCATTTCCAGTTGCCTCCTATTCTGGTGGATTACAAGTGATTTTAGCTGTATTCATTTGCTTATAGTTTAAAAATTTCAAAAAAATTAAGAAGCAGGAAAAAGTGTGTTGTAGAATTTGCTTTCCTGCCAAAAACATCTTTTGGAACTAAACTATACTTAAAAGACTTACATAGTAGTTGAAAGAATTTTTATTAGATGCTTGCAGTAAACTTGGAACTGTTTTCAAAAATGACTTACTTTGGTAGCCCTCTATGACCTATACCCATAATTTATTAAGTTGCTATAAATGTGGACACTTCTAGAGTTATATTCAGAAAGCCTGGATTTTTTTATTGACACTGTCCCCTTACAGAACTAGTACGTGAGAGGCTTTAACAGAATAACTGGCCAATTTCAAACTAGTGCTTACTTTTAAATCACCACAGTTAATAGTAAGTAATCACTGCTATTATAGACAATTCCCATTTTAAAATTGATACAGGTAGTATTAAATGAAATCAAAATATACACTCCAAGCAGTATGAGAAAGAAAAGGAAGGGTGGGGGAGGGTCTTATGAGACCAGGATGAAACTAGACTAGGCCCATTCATACTAACACATAGTTGTGGAAAAGAATGGGGAACTTTATAATTTGTCCAAGTATTTTAGCACAAAACACCAAAAATCCCATTCCATTGACCATGTTGGATGTGATTTCTCAGAACTGTTGTCAAAAACATGGAAGACAAATATTTTCCACCCTGGTTTGATGAGATATCCAAATAAAGACATCACCTTTCTCTGTCTCCAAAGGGTTGCGTGTTTAACCCTTGTGACTGAACTTCTTTATTCCATGTGTAATCTCCAGGATTATATGTCTTGCAAGGAGCTCAAAACAGTGCTATTTGGATTCACACACATTTTTGTAAGGACCTCTTCACAGGGCTCACGGGGGCAGTTCGGTTGCACCGGCAGTTGCTGATGAAAGGGAAGGTGCACAGGGTGCCTCATGGCATCCTGCACGTCCTTCCCCCTCACATAGTGGGGACAGGACAGGGTACATTAGCGCCATGTCTCTGTCCCATCAGATGGGAGAAAGGGCAGCAATGTGTGTCGCCCCACCTCCCTTTCCCCCATCATATGTGGAAAAGGGGAGGAAAGAGCAGGTAGCCCGATAGGAGCTATCTGAAAAACTCTTCCCTCCCAGTGGTGGTATTTCCCCTCCACTTTGGGAGCAATATGGGTGGGGCTATTTTGCCCCCTGTGAAGAGGTCCTAAGAGAGTACACAGTATCTGACAGCAAGCTATTAGGTCCTATTCTGTGAGATGAATCATTTTTTATAATGTCATACAGACTTGTGTCCTTTCGGCTGCTGTATCCTGCCTCTTACAATATCTCAGCATGTCAGGATGCGCATGCCCACTTTCCCACCCAAACATTTCACACTGTGTTCCTGATACTGCAACCAGAACAAGAAGCCAAAGTAACTAATCTTAGGTGCCAGTATCTAATTTGCACAACTAGAAATGTTTTCAATGGTATACTAGACAAAAATATGGACAAAAGCTCAGGCAGTAGGGGAAAAAAGAGCAATTCCCTCCTCCCCAAAAAATTCAACTCGCTTAAAGAAGAATTTGACATCCATGATGTATGGAGGCACTGCCACCCGGACGAAAAAGAATACACGTATTACTCACCCCACCACAAATCATGGTCTAGGATAGACATGATTTGGGCCTCCAACTCACTCCTGTCTAAGATAGAAAGAATACAAACAAATGCGAGAGACCTACCAGACCATTGCCCTTTAGAAATGCTACTGTATAAAAAGGCAGATGTTAGAAGGTGGAGACTTAATGACAATCTGCTCAAAACGGAATCGGATATAAAGAAAAATAAAGAACTGATAAGGGACTTCCTGACGCATAACGATACACCTGAGGTTTCCCTGCAAGTAGTGTGGGACACCCTCAAAGCTGTAATGAGGGGTTATCTCATCCAGCAGAACGCGATTAAGAACAAGAAGAAAAACTTAGAGGTAAAACGGCTGGAAAAACAGATCACCGAAAAAGAACAAGAGCTAAAAAGAAATCCTGTCAACGCAAAAATAGAACGCAATCTGAATTGGCTAAAAAAAAGAAAACATCACCTAGAGATTGAATCTCTGGAAAAAAAATACAAATATATCAAGCAACAAGAATTCGAACATGCCAATAAGCCTGGTAAATGGACGGCGAGGAAAGTAAGAAAAAAAAACCAATCTCAGCGAATAACCAAAATCAAAAAAGGAGAAAGTCATCTAACGAAGGACAAAGACATCATCGAAGATTTCCAGGAATATTACACAACCCTTTATAACAGAGATTACACTCAAGAACCAGAAATAACAAGCTACTTAGCCAAGCTAAAACTAGAAAAAATCACAGAGACTCAGAGAGAGGCCCTAAACAAAGAAATCATAATACAGGAAATAGCAGAGGCAATTTCGAACATGCCCGCTAATAAAGCCCCTGGCCCCGACGGCTTCTCAGCCTGTTTTTACAAGACACTGAAAGAAGAACTTCTACCATACCTTCAAAAAATACTGAACCTAGCTTTGAGCTCAGGCCGGATCCCAGAATCCTGGAAAGAGGCAGAGATCGTGTTAATTAGGAAAGGAAATGCAGATCAGTCAGACAAACAAGGCTACAGACCGATATCCTTACTGAACTCAGATTATAAAATCTTTGCCTCAGTCCTAGCAAAGAGATTAAAAGGATTCCTTTCAGACTGGATAGGAGAGGAACAAGCTGGCTTCCTCCCAGGAAGAAGTACAAAAGACAACCTAAGAACTGTAATTAACACCATCGAGTACTATGATTTCAACACCCAAAAGAAACTGGCCTTACTCTCTCTGGATGCCGAGAAAGCTTTCGACAACCTAAGCTGGAAATGTATGAAACTTCTGTTAGAAGAGATCGATATAGGATACGCATTCAAGAATGCTATTTATTCCATCTACTCAAAACAAGAGGCGAGACTCCTAATAAACTCCCAACTGTCAGAAGCAATAAAGATCACGAAAGGCACTAGGCAGGGCTGTCCCCTGTCCCTGCTCCTTTTCATCATGGCCCTGGAAACCCTTTTAAAAACAATTAAAGAAGACAAAAATATCAAGGGCATGAAGATCGCCAAACAGGAATACAAGATCAGAGCGTATGCAGATGACGTTATCTGCATCATTGTCGATCCCATTAACAACATTCCGAGCTGGCTGGACAAATTAGAAGAATACGGTAAGGTCTCGGGGTTCAAAATCAACAAAAACAAAACAACACTACTAACAAAGAACATGACCTCTGACACACAAGAAGAACTGAAAAACTTGTCGGGCTTCTCAATCAACAAAAAAATAAAGTATCTAGGGATCTGGATTACGGCCAAAAATGCTCAGTTGCTGAAGAACAACTACGAGACGACATGGAAAAAGGTGAAAACAGACCTAACTAATTGGAAATCTCTGAATCTCTCCCTTCTAGGAAGGATAGGGTTGATTAAAATGAACATCTTACCCAGGCTTCTTTACCTCTTTCAGAACCTGCCTATTATAAGAAACAACAAAGTCTTCGGCCAGTGGAATAAAGATCTAGCCAAGTTCATATGGAACGGGAAGAAGCCCAGGATGAAACAACGTATCATGATCGTCAGAAAAGAAAGAGGGGGTTTCGGCCTCCCTAGTCTAAAATCCTACTTCGAGGCCTGTGCGCTAGCCTGGGTGAAGGACTGGGCCACCCTTAAAAAAGAAAACACCCCAACACTAGAAGGTTTCAACCTAAGAGCGGGCTGGCACGCGTACCTGTGGTACGACAGATCTAAAATAGAGGGAAATTTTGGAAATCATTTTGTTAGATCCACTCTCCTTAAAGTCTGGACTAAATACAAAAAATACTTCTATGACAAGACCCCACTGTGGCTTTCGCCGTTCGAGGCGAAGCAAAGACATTTGCTAGGCTGGCAGCAATGGCCAACCTATAGAGACTTACTTGTAAAGAATAGAAATGACAACTCATGGAACTTAAAACCGCAGGATCCTTTACAAACTTGACATGGTTACAGTACTTTCAACTCCGAGAAATATATAAACAAGATGAGAAGCATGGCTTCGAAGAAAAAGAGACACCATGGGATGTAGTACTGAAAATGGAAAAGAAAATTATCACCAAGCTATACAACCAGCTCCTAACCTGGGAAATGGAAACTGAGGAAATCAAAAACTGCATGATCCTCTGGGCCAAAAACATTGGGCAACCAATAAAGCTACACGAATGGCAGTCGATATGGCGGAAGAAGTTAAAATATACTTACTCCTCGGCGCTAAAAGAAAACTGGCTGAAAACCTTCCACCGATGGTACCTCACACCGTACAAGTTGAGCCAAATGTACAAAAAATGCCAGAATATGTGTTGGAAGTGTAGGGCCCACCCAGGTACCTACTTCCACATGTGGTGGACCTGCCCAAAGGTGCAGAAATTTTGGATAGAGCTCCAGGGAGAATCACAAAAAATATTAAAGATGAAATTCCCCAGAAAACCAGAGTATTTTCTACTAGGGATGACGGATGAAGACTTCAAACTTAACAACAACGAAGACATTATATGGATGTATATCTCTACCGCAGCGAGAATAGTCCTGGCAAAACACTGGAAAGAAGAGCATATACTCAATATCGAAGAATGGTTAGACAAAATCTCTGAAATAAAGAGACATGGACAAATTGACGTTCCTTTTGAGATCTAGCTCCGGAAGACCAGTTAAACAAACAGACTGGTCCTGTCTCGACGAAGACGAAAGGCAGAGATATGAATGTTATGACGTGGAGCAAAAAAGAAGAGACACGGATGATCTGACCCTTAGACAGTAAGGTGCAAATCTATTTAAGGGACCCATATGGTGTCTCTGTAGAGAGCCAGAGAATACTCTGAGAGGAAACCAAACGGAAGTCACCTCTCACCCCCCCCCCTCCACCCATTCCCACCCACCCAAGGGAAGGACATGGGACCAATGCTTTTTATGGGATATGTTTGTACTTTGTCTATGTATTAATTCTATAGAACCTTAAGATTGTTACCAGAGGTAAAAACAATACCTACGGAAATCCCTTCCCTCTCCCCATCCTACTTATACCCCCTTGTGTCTCTCCCCTCTCCCTCCCTCCTCTCCCCCACACCCAGCCTGCCCCTATCATTTTCCCGCTTCTTCTGCCCTCCCCCCCCATGTCTGTTTCTACTTTGTATTTTAAAATCAATAAAGAACCATTAAAAAAATTAAAAAATCCCACATTTTCTGCTTTCAACTGGAATATATGGCAGTGTGGACTCAGATATTATTTTTTTAAAAAAAATAGAAATGTTTATACAGATGTTGTGCCACAGTTAGTTCCTTAACCTCCACAAATACAAGGATACATAATATAAAAAAGAAGCCTACCATTATAGTGCATTTGTGTATGGAAGAAACTTAATTCAGGAGAAAGAAAAGAGAACAGGAAATTGAATTACAACATAGCTCATGTTAACATGCTATAAACTCAATGCATTAATTTAGGCCTCAGTTGACTTGGAAAACTTTACAGTGCATGAGGTTTCAGGGTGTGGGCACCCTGCCCAAACTGTACCAGACTAACTCAAAATGAATGTCGTATCACTAGTTTTATTTCCATCAAAAATGTATTCACTAATACATAGCAACTATACCCAAACCAGCAGTGGGAGCCATGTGGCCCTAAAGTCATTACATGATTTGAGGTCTTAGCCATCATAGCTAACATACCCAATTTTAAGGATGTGGGGAATTGTAGTCCAACAATACCTGGAGAGTTGCATAATTCCCATCCTTGAATTATTGAAAAATGCTGTAGCATTTTCAAGTTCTAAAATGGTGAAAAGATACTAAATACACAAGGGACAGGATCCAGGTCAGCAATTTAATTTACCACCAGTTTACATTAAATGTGTTTAAGCACATTTATACTAGACATTAAAATTTGTACTTATTTTAAACTTTTGGATTTTAAAACTAAAGATTCATGTGGAAAAGGGGAAGCAGAGACTTGTAAAAAGACACATACAAAACTGGCATGGATGAGAAACAGATTAATCCAAATGGTCTGAGTAATTCTGTGATCCAATTCTCTGCCACATTCAATAGGATTGGGGCAATAATTCTTCATGACTTGTGCCAATAATCATTCAATCTTTAAAAGAGGGACAATAATCTCATTTGATTTTTAATGATTCTTTTCAGTTTTACCATCAAAACACAACCTAAGTAATACATTTTGAAAAAGCATAAGCAAAAAATGTGGTTCATTAAAAGCTATTTATAATCAAATATCTCTTTTTTACACTTGCAGTTGCTGCTTAAAATGAGAATAATAACATGCTAAAAGAGAAGACAATATTTGAATAGCTTTGTTTGATCAGCTGGATAGTTTTACAGCACTATGTAATGATATACTTGCTCCCACAACAACCTAAAACTCGGCATTTGGCATTGTGGAAACATGAATAATGTCACCTCCCAGAAAAGGCCAACATATGAAGACAGCTCACAAAGGAAAATGAAAAAGCAAAAGAGAAGCCAATCATGAAGGAAAAGTGATTTGTGAAAAGTTTCTTGTGCATTTTAATTAAAATGTTATGGCCCTTTTGATGAATGCCCACTTCCTTTCAGATATACCCTTTGTTAATCTTACAAAGTGGCACTTTATGCTTAAGGATTAATAGGTTTAATGTGGCATAAAATGGTGGATTAGAGTACACAGACCTGCTATAAAATAAACCCTAAGATTAATTTTGTAAACTACCTTCAGGATTGTTAAGTGTCACAAATCCTTTCCTTTTGAAAGGCAGTACAAGGATTATTATTATTATTATTGTTATTGTTATTAATGCAAAAACAAAATACACAAATCAGAATATCTAAGAAGTACACTGAAGCTGCTCACAAATATTAGGCTGTCTCCTTCTGTTCTAAGAGATTTAATCCTGAAAAGGAAGAAGGTATCTTTAAGACCTAACAGGTTGTCTGGCGCTCAGTCTTTTTATCTCTTTTAATTCTAAGAACAACCAAATAAATAAATAAATAAATCCACCTCATTTTTATAACTGAGGATTAGCAAGTTATACGGGAGGATCAAGATAGATCTTGCTACTTCTTTGAAAATATAGTGGAATGTAACAAGCGGTTAGCCATAAGTTATCACATTAAATGTAATTACAACTCAACAGGACATATTAAATGTTTCAGTGAAGAGCATTGTCACCCACAGTCATTCCTCATTGCACAGCTTTGATCTAGTTAGTACATGTCACCACAAGAATGGTTATATGACTGATAGTAAGAAATAAAGGTACATAAAAGTTAAGACTATCAGTGGAAACAGCTACTGGTAGTGACAAAGGGAAAATAAGCCACAGAAGAGGATGCGTGAATTAATAAAACATATAAATTCAAGAATATTACATTTAAATTTTCTCCCTATTGTAATTAATGCCATATATTAATGATTTGTTGCACTGGTGGATATTTTATTCAAAATAGTCAAGTTTTTGACCCAGACATTATATTTTATACAAATACATATATTTTTGGACAAAGCACAGGGTTGTTGTTTGTTTGTTTTTTTTTTGCAAGAAAGCATAATTTTCCCTTGCAAATTTTCTCCTGAATTGCAAAACAAAATTTGAAAATGTTTCAAAGTCTTCCATAACATGTCCAATTAACAAAGCTTTACTTTAAACACTACAGGAAAGCCTTTTGGTTGACTACTGAAATGCACTAGGAACAAGTGGAGGTTGGCTATACAACAGCACTCAAAATCAGTATTCTAAATAAAATTAAAGACTTTCCATTTTACTTAATGAAATGGAGACATGTTCAGAATATGTTTGGTCACATTACAAATATGTCATAGATAGAGGGTAAGTTTTTACATTGTTCCAGAGATACATATTATTTTCCAAATTGATGTAGTTATGAGTAAGTAAAACTTGTGTGCCAGCTGCGCCTGTACCTTGGGAAGTCTGACTTGGCCATGGTAGTCCACGCTCTGGTTACATCCCGTGTAGACTACTGCAAAGCTCTCTACATGGGGTTGCCTTTGAAGACTGCTCGAAAGCTTCAAATGGTCCAACGTTCGGCAGCCAGGATACTAACAGGAGCGGCACTCAGGGAGCATACAACTCCTCTGTGGCACCAGCTCCACTGGTTACCAGTCTGCTGCCGGGCACAATTCAAAGTGCTGGCATTAGCCTATAAAGCCCTAAAAGGTTCTGGCCCAACTTACCTGTCCAAACACATCTCCTCCTATGAACCAGCTAGGACATTAAGATCATCTGGGGAGGCCCTGCTCTCAGTCCCACCTGCAACACAGGCACGCCTGGCAGGAACGAGAGACAGGGCCTTCTCAGTGGTGGTCCCTCGTCTGTGGACCGCCCTTCCTACAGATATTAGATCGGCCCCCTCCCTATTGGCATTTCGGGGGAAGGTGAAGACTTGGTTGTTCGAGCAGGCATTTGAATAGGCAGTGTAATGAATATAGGAATACGGAACAACGGATGATGAGATTGGATCTTGATTCTACTGATGAGACACTATTGAGATGTTATATTGATGTTTAATTGTTTACTATGCTATGGTTTTAATTGTCCCTTCACTGTTTTTATGATGTTTAGCATTTAATTTTTGCTATTGTTAACCGCTTTGAGTCACCTAAGGGCTGGGAAAAGCGATATACAAATGAAGTAAATAAATAAATAAATAAATACAAAGAGGCAGAGTATGGTGGCTGGGTTTACTTTAACTTAGTTCAGGATGGCATTTCCATGACTTCTATTCCATCTCCATATAGGAATTGGTGTATTAGGAATTTCACATCTATTGTGGCTAGGATGGTGTTCTCTGGGATCTTGTGGATGGACTGCATTTTTCTCAGGAAATTAGTTGAATCTTTCATGTAGCTTGGATGGCATTTGGTCTAAGAAGTGAGTAAACTATATATGACTCAATAGAAAATTGAACTAAAACAATTGTAATACTCCTAGCCAGAAAGGCAACCCAAAATTTTCTTGATGATTTTCTCTCTCTAAGAGAGCATATCTGGAGAAGGGAGATTTATAAAAGAGCTTTAATGCAACATCATCTTCGGGAGAGTGGTTTTTATATGGTATTTTCTTCATTACTTTTGTAAAATGTGGATGAAATAATAAAATTTCCTTTCTTTATTTATATCCTCACTAACACATAAGAATTGTCCTGTATGTTAAGAAAGAAAGTTTTTGAGAAACTTTTTTAAAATAGAGGAACACATAGAGAATCTTTCTACGAGTTTCACAGTCATGTTTCTAAAGGATAGTAGGGTGAAATGAGACATTACAAATGTCACATATTCATTTCCTCTCTCCACAATAAAGTGGGAGAGGGGTTTGTGCAATATTTGTAAAGAAAACACGACACATCAGCATCCTGCTACAAATGTTTGAAAGGAAGTTTCCTATTTTTTTCCACAGTCAAATCAGTCTAATAACCAAAAGACAGGGATGAAAAAAGAAAGAGAGAGCATAAAAGTCAATGGCAAACCTCCTCTGAACAAATCCTGCCAAGAAAAACCCACAAAAGGTTATCCCTAGGGTCACAATAAGTCAGAAAGCACTTGAAGGCACCCAAGAACAACAAGGTTTGATTAAAGTCTTACTGTTCCAAATGACAGGGCAGAATATACTACTAAAGAGGAAAGTACAGTTAGAAGCTTCCTTTAAATCTGTGTTCCATATTCACGCAGTCACACATGGACAACACATAAGATAAACATGAAATGCATGTGTATTAGTAATAAAATAGCAAATGATGAAGCAAAATGAGGTTAAACTACTTTTTTGCCAAAATGATCTTCATTTTTGTACAACCCATACTGCATCTGTACATTCTCCTTGGAGGGCAAAGGTAACTTTAAGTGAAAGGAAATGCACGGAGATGGAAAAAGGATCAACACCCCTTCCCTAATGGCATGGGTTTTTTAAAAAATCAAGCTTATTCTACATCACATATGGGATCATTCCTTAATGACATGTTCTTCTTATTCATCTGTTTTCAATCGATTTTTATTAATAGTATTTTGCCACCATGAAACACTCATATCAAGATATTTGGATCATTCTTGACAGCTGCTTCATATAATTCAATGCAGCTCTTACTAGCAAATACATTTCTACTTTCATTTACTTTTAAATAATATTTTTCTGCCACCAATTACTTTTTTTTTGGCAGGAGAGGAACTGAATTGTTGAGAGAACACAAGGTGGCTGAGAGGTAGCGATGCCATAAAGTTAATAAAGCAACAACTTTATTTTTATACCATCTCCCCTAGGGGACTCGGGGCAGAAAGGACAAGCCCGAAGATTACGGATAAAACAAACACATTAAAATAAAATCAACAACAGCAATAAAATAAAAACAAATCACAATCACAAAGCAACATCATAAAAACAATATCTGGGTTCAGGGGCTTAAAATAAGTGCAATAGTTCCTAAATAGAGCTGAAGGAAAATGCAAAAATTCAAAAGAGCCGGGCTGGAAGGGTAATACCCTTAGCCATAAGGTGTCAAGGTTACCGGAAAGAGGGCCAACCTAAAGTGAAGGAGCTTAGATAAGGTTGGGCCAATTCTCTGGTGAGCTACCTAATCAAAGGCACAGCAGAACATCCAAGTTTTCAAGTCCTTCTAGAAAATGGACAAAGTGGGTGCCTGTCTGATCTCCCTAGGGAAAGAGTTCCAGAGCTGGGGTGATTATTACCATGGTGATAATTTTACAAACTGATTTGTTGCTGCATTATTGCTGGCCTAGGTTTCCTATCATTGAGACATAGCTTGCTGTTTTATTCTCTTGACTGGGAATATTTAGCAAAGTGGATTACATTCAAATTGTATGCATATAATTTGATGGGTAAATAATTTGATGGGTAAATGACTATAGACCCCCTTGCTGGGGGTCTATAGTTTCTCTATTGATTTGTCTTCTTTTTATAGACTATTTTTTCATTCCTATGAAGAAAAGCTTTGCACCACTTAGAAAGCACCACTCATTTCTAATCAAGGTAAACTTCTTCTGTCAAAACCATAATCCAAGAAGAAATTGGGTGGTATTAATAGGGAGGAAAGATGGAGAAAGAACAATCAAGGGTACACTATGAGGTCTGACCAAATAATATCAGTAAAACTCTAGGGAAATTATCTACACAATTGAAATTAACACTTATGATTTCCACCAGAAGAAGCAGATGAAGAAGAAATGGAATCATTCTACATTGGCATCCAGAAGGAAATTGATCATGCATCAAAACAGAACATAATTATAAATAACTGGAATGGGAGATATAATGCTAAACCAAACACTGTGAGAAAATTTGGCCTATGATCAAGGAAGACATTTTTCTATTATACATTTGGGGAATACAGTAATTATGAGTACTCTTTTTAGAGAAGACTGAAGTTTAGTAAGCCAATAGTGAGCTTCAGCTAATGTGCAGCTTCCATATTCTTCTCTCCTCTCCAGTGCAGCAATGAAGAGGTCACAAGCTTATGGCTCTATTTTACATAAACATTTAATATGTTTCCTAAATGCTGGGCTTCATTTAATCTCAAGTATTGTTTGAAAATGTATTGTCGAGGGCTTTCTTGGCTGGAATCACTGGGTTGTTGTAGGTTTTTTCAGGCTATATGGCCATGTTCTAGAGGCATTCTCTCCTGACGTTTCGCCTGCATCTATGGCAAGCATCCTCAGAGGTAGTGAGGTTACACTTTTCCCCCAGGTTGGGACTCAATGCAGATTTGGGTAAAATGTATGTAAAAAGGAAGCAAAAAACTCTGAATGACTTGCAGAATTTAACCTTAGGGCTTAACCAAAGGGCTCATTATCATAAAAAATTACAACACTAAACCATGGTTAAGGCAAGCTGTGGTGAAAACTTAGAAAATGAATTTTATTATCCCTCTTAACCTGTGGGGTGATACATTTGATATACTAAAAATAGATCTTCTTTGGACGAAACATTAGTTCTCAATTTGATATTCTATAATGGATGATACTTACTACTCCCCACCAAAGAGCGTCTGCATAGCTGCTAAATTCATGGTTTCCTGAATCATTCACAGCATCTTTTTCAGCCAAGTATACAAAGTAAGAAGAAAAAATCAGGCCTAGAAATCCAATGTACAGAGTGGTTATCAGTTCCTAAAAAGAAGAATAAGAACAAATAAATTGATGGTTTAGTACATGGGTCCTCCAACTTTTTAAGCAGAGGGCACCCTGAACATGAAATAAGAAAGAACAATAAAATATTTAAAATGAAGACAAGTTTTAACCAACATAAACTTATTAGTATTTTGATGGGAAATGTGGTCCTGTTTTTGGCTGATAAGATAGTAGTTAATTAGGGTTATTGTTGTGTGTATGTGCACATATATGTGAAATTTTGCATATATAAAAACATAAAATGAAAGCAAAGGTGAAAAGAAAACATGGTCAATAAGACAGAATTTTAAAAGCCAATAAATAAATGAAAAGAAATTTGGGGATATGGTGTTTAATTTCTTATCTTCTTTCTTGTGGGTTTCTATTCTTTGCAATCTCTTGATTCATTTATTTAATATGGGCTTCTATTTCTTTCTGCTTGTTGTTTCTTCTGTTAGTCTATGTAGTTTTTCTATCTTTTCTGTCTTTCTCTTTTTGTAAGTATTCCATCACTGGGTTCCAGTCTGTTTCTTTATTCCGTGGTCCTTGTTGTTTTGTCATTAAATATGTCAGTCTGTCCATATTTCTTATATCTAGGACTTTTGTCATCCACTGTTTAGTTGTTGATATTTCTTTTACTCTCCAGTTCCTCGTGTATACAATTTTTGCTGCTGTAATCAGGTAGTTCAGTAGTGTTTTTTTGTTTTTATCCATCTTTTTGTCCATTATTTCCAAGAGGTAGGATTCTGCTTTCAATTCTATATTTATGTTTAATATTTTCTCAGATTCCTTATGCATTTCTTTCCAATATTCTCTTGCTCTTTTGCATAGCCACCACATATGATAGAATGTGCCTCCTTGTGTTTCGCATTTCCAACATGTTGTATCTATATTCTGATAACATTTTTTCTAATTTATGGGGTATGATGTATTTGGATTTGATTAATATATTCCCTCTAGGAATCCCTAGGTCCTCTATGGTCAACTTCTGGTGAAGTTGCGCTTGAGGACTTAGAAATTTCTAGATATGTGTTATCTCAGGTTTTTAAAAGTGGCCTTTTTTTATTCGCAGTCTTCTTGCTTTTTCAGGGGTCCACAATCCCAGCAAATGTGGAGGGCTAACAGTAGTTAAATCAGCATCCTGCTAATGAAGACCATCTCAATTTGCTCTTGACTGACACAAATGTCACCCCCCCCCCCAAAAAAATAGAAGAAACATGCCAAACAAAGAGCTAGAGAAGGTGTTGCTCCTGTTCTGCATTACACAATGCTCCAGTTGGGACATCTGAACGATATGCATTATGCTCCTGTGCCAAAGCTGGGAGAGGGAGATTTCAGCCAGCACTTCAAGATCAATGTGACAATTTCGAGAATTATTTCTATTATTTCTGCTTCCACTTTAAGGTTTTACATACCTGTCTATGTATGAAAACTACTGATCCCAGCAATCGCCATGTGCCACCTTGTCGGTCTACGTGAAGCATACGCAGGATCTGAAGAAACCGAATGCCTCTAAAATAAAATTCATTAAAAGAAAAACAAACTGTAAAAGTAGAAAGGACTGAAAGCAGAACAGTGATTGTGGAGATAGAGAACTTTTATAAGGGATGAAATTAATAGAACTCTTAATGATATTTAGCATATTTACCTGATAGCAGAGGTGGCAAAAACTTGACCTTTAGAACCCACACAAAGCACTATCATTGAAGCAACGACTACAATTAGATCTGAAAGATTAAAAGGAATACTTGAATTATAAATTTCCTGCAAATTACATCATTTCTCTATATCTATATACTCTTTATGTTGGAACCAGCTTGCGCATATCCTAACACCTGTGCCCAAGAAGTCATCAATCTTTTTAAAAATAATTGAACTTTCTAAAATTAGTATTAATTTCTAGCAGCATTAAGGAACAAAACAAGCTGCATTTTAAAATATATATCTATAAATATAAAGGTCAAATTATGTATGTATGTATGTGTGTATGTATGTATGTATGTATGTATGTATGTATGTATGTATGTTTAACACAAAAGTTCCTACAGAGCTTGATGGAGCTGAACCAAAATTGGTGCACATACCCCTCATGATCCAACTTAAAATACTGGTAGGGTCTGGGGCTGATAGAGGATGAAGGGAGTTGTACTGCAACCACATTCAGAGAGCTTCAGGATTCCCACCCACAATGAATCTGGACAACACTTACACACATATCCTTCATGATCCCATTTAATATACTAGTGGGGTAGGGGGCTGACAGAGGATGATGGGAGTTGCAGTCTTGCCATATCAGGGTTCCCCCTACCACACGCACGCACACACACCTGCTTCCTACTGCAAGGAGGGAAACAGCTTGGTCATGGGCATATTTACAAAGGTTACAGTATGACCCCCTTATCCACAGAGGGCATGTTCCAAGATACCATAGAAATGCACTGGAGGACCTAGAGACACCAACAAACATTTCCAGGATGGAATACTTTTTGGAGCAAGGATAAGTGAAACCATGGCTATTGCATACTGGATCTGAGGATAAGGGAGTCCCTATTGTATTTGCATTTCTGAACAGGCAACAACCATCCATTTATTGGGAAAGCATGTTTGCAGGGCTCTGGTGAGTAGCAGGAACCTGCCATTTCCTGCCACCACATTTTTTTCTTCTTCCCAGGCTTGTGTGTTTTGTCTGGCTTTTGAGAAGTTCTGCAGTCCTTTTTCCAGGTAAGACTGTAGTTACAAGCTTCACTTAGATTTGCATTCTGGCTTCCTCTGCCTTCCCACCAACCAACCCTAACATTTATGATTTGTAATACATGGAATGTTAATGTTATGCTTTTTGCTGCTTAGCCTTTGTCACAGTTTGGTCATGTGGGGCTGAATTAATGCTTTTGGGGAATTAGCATATCCTCTTTTGCTGGGGGTCATCTTAAGGGACTTTGGTGTTGATAGTTTGTCAGTCCTGCTTGGGGGTTCTTCAACAAGTGTGCCCCCCTCAGTTGGCAGGGAACCCCACAGTAGATTCATATGGATTCCATGACTGCCACTCCATGGCATCCCTCTGCCAACTGGGCCAGAGATCAATGGCACTGGGTAACAAGTGGGTTGTCCAGTCACTGAATCCAAACTTCATTCCAAGTCAACACTACACAGCTGCTATTAATTGTTGTTGTTGTTCATTTGTTCAGTCACTTCTGACTCTTCGTGACCTCATGGACCAGCCCATGCCAGAGCACCCTGTCAGCTGTCACCACCCCCAGCTCCTTCAAGGTCAAGCCAGTCTCTTCAAGGGTACCATTCATCCACCTTGTCCTTGTCCTCTTCCTTTTTTCCTTCCATTTTCCCCAGCATCATTGTCTTCTCTAAGCTTTCCTGTCTTCTCATTATGTGGCCAAAATACTTCATCTTGTCCTCTAATATCCTTCCCTCCAATGAGGTGTCGGGTTTTATTTCCTGAAATATGGACTGGTTGGGTCATCTCGCGGTCCAAGGCACTTTCAAAACTTTCCTCCAGCACTACAGTTCAAAAGAATCTATCTTTCTTCACTCAGCCTTCTCTATGGTCCAGCTCTCACATCCATAGGTTACTACGGGGAATACCATTACTTTTACTATGCGGATCTTCGTTGCCACTGTGATGTCTCTACTATTCAAGATTGGTCATTGCTCTCCTCCCATTAATAACATTTTAGCCTAAATTCATTTGTGTATGTTTCAGTTCTCTTTTATGCACGACAAGTTTTCTGTTAGAAATAATAGGAATAGTTGTGAGTACAAATTTCAGGGAAGAATTCAAATCTACTTTCTCTTCTTTTTCTCTCTTCAGATTCTTAAGAGCACAACACGTTACTCAATATAGAAAATCCTTTCTTTCTGCTTTTTTGGGAAGGAGGGAAATTATTCTGCTATTAAACTTCTCCAACTTCTATTTTCCCTTGAGTCACTCATGCTGACTGGAAGATTCTAGGAGTTGTTAGCAAAAACTTAATTTTCATGCTCTTCTCTATCCCACCCAAATACTTCTCAAGCCAAGCAGGTCACTGCAGTGACCATATAGTTGGCAGTCATCTTACTAGCTATCCTCTCCTTTGCTTCTCATCCCTGGGACAGGCTGCAACATTCTACATTCAGGAAAGCTTTGATCTCATCACCGTTGCTTTGCAAATACCATTAATAGGACACCCCTGTTGACCAAATTGTCATTATCCCTGACATGCTGGCTGTTCATATTTTTGCATATGCTTTGTAACACAGGAAAACCAAACTGTCAGCTGCCAAGATTTATGCTTGGATGAAATGTGATAAGAGAAAAAAGAAACACATAAGATCTGGAAAAATAACAATATTTATATTTGCTGGTGAAAGGGAGGAAGGCCCATAAAATGCTTGAACTGTTTTGTGCTTTAAGTATATTGTATAACTGAAAAAAATTGTCATTGAAACTGCATTTTTGCCAAGATCAACTCTTAAGTTCGGAATAAGGCTATCTGAACCTGATGAAATGTTGTGTTTCTGAAACAGAGTTTGCCAATGCATTACATGAACAATCCAAATGTATTACAGTTGTGAGCATTTACGTTTTGGGAAAGTGCTACTTTCTGGGCCACTTCTCTTCTACAGACCAGTTGCCCATGCTCTCTCAGAACCGAATCAGGTTTGAAATCGGAAATGGTTCTTATATTGGGCAGGACAAAGAATTTGTGTGGCCTTCCAGATGTTGTTGGCTCTTCACAATTGTACTGACTAGGACTAACGGTAGTTGCATTAAAACAACATTAGGGAAGATGCATGATTTCCACCTTGCTCTAACCACTATATTATAGTAAAGAGAGTTGGAGATCAGTGACAGTACTGGCAATACCGAAAAATGTAATCAGTTTCATCCAGCAGCCCAGATTGGAGCTACTCCCAGTCAGAGGAGGGGATTTCTTGGTGAATTGTGTCTATTTTCTTTCAAGCAATATATACCTCTTCATTCATTGTAACTCACTGGGTCACAAGAGAACTGTGCAGAAGCAATCTGGTATCTTGATAATACAAGAAATTAATCTTCTTTTTTAACATAACAGAAATAATGACATTAAAAACCAAACATACTCACCAATGATAGATATTGGCTTTCTAGCAAAGCGAAGCCTTCCCCATATACCAACATATTTACTGCGGCAACCCGAAGACCACAATCGAACCACATATTCCGTTCCAAAAAACACCACTAATACAATTTCCTAGAAAAAACAGATAGGGAGCCAGATTAATTTAACATGCTTTCAATACGCCTCAGTTCATATTTAGAGAAACTAAAATATCTTGGGAGTCAGAAAGTACATTGCAAGGATCTATAGGAATAGATCAACTTATTACATGGAGACTGGGCAATTCACACATGATAAAAATAGAATAAAACTCCATGTTAGAATTTACTAGTAATCTCATCTCCTCAGATACACATCAAAAGCTCACTTAGATGATATAATGTAGAACTGTAAAACAAAAATGTCAACGTTGTGTAAACGGAAACTTTCTCCTGGAAAAGGTTATATCTCACACCTACAAGTTCTAATGAAGAAGTAGGAAGGGCTTGTTTACTACAGTAGAGTCTTGCTTATCTGACATAAACAGACAGCAGAATGTTGGATATGTGAAAATGTTGGATAATAAGGAGGGATTAAGGAAAAGCCTATTAAATGCCAAATTACATTATGATTTCACAAATTAAACATGAAAACATCATGTTTTTCAACAAATTGACAGAAAAAACAGTTCAATACATGGTAACATTATGTAATAATTACTATATTTAAAAATTTAGCACCAAAACATCACAACGTATTGAAACAGCTGTGGATCCGGGCAGGACACAGACTGTGTTGAATAATACAGAACATTGGAGGAATGAAGGTTGGATAAGCGAGACTCTGCTGTAATTGATTTTTTTATTTGCAGTAAATCTTTGTTCTAAAAATCTATTTAGAAGAAATAATAAAAAATATATCACATCGCATAATAGTTTTGCATTCAGTAGGACATCTTGTTTCCTTAAATTACATTAATATTTTATTTAGCAAAATATTATCATAATGTGCTGTAATTTTAAAAATACTGAAGTATAGTACAATCCAAAATACACTTTTCTGGAAGTCCCTCTGAATTTAATAGGATTTCTTAATAGACATATATAGGATTATATGGTTAACAATATAATTTTATACATGAAAATATCAAGGTATATTCTTATCTTTCAATCAGTACAAATCAGCTGCTTTAGGTCCCCCCCCCCCCCCAATGATCACATATTCTAGGGCCATGATGGTGAACCTATGACACTCATGTCATCACTGACATGCGTAGCCATTTTCGATGACATGTGGGCCACATGCTGTCACAAACAGAAAAGTATGGGGCCACGTGCCGAAAAGAACGTTTCATCCTTGTCTCCTACATTGCCAGGAGCAGTAGCCGAGGATGGCACATTTGCTGTGATGTGGTGTAAACGCTCTGTGCCAGAGGTCTGTAGGCCAAAACGACAGAACTGCAGAACAGAGCATCTACTTCTGGGACTTCCGGTTAGGCCATTAGGGGATCTTTGACCTCACTTCTGGCCGGCAGAGCAGGGAGCAGCAGAATGCCGTGGATGACTCATCTCTGGGAGCCCTGTGATCACCATTACCAGCAACCACATAACCACAGCAACCATCATCCAATCTATTGTTCTGGGGTGTTGTGGATTTCTAATTGACCATCATTACTGAGATAAGTGAGGGGGAGGCTGGGCAGGTTAGTTAAAGAATAACGGCACTCTGCACACAAGTTAATAATATCAAGACCAATAAAGGAAACCAACCGATGGATTAACAAAGAAGTCACTAAGCAGGTAAGTTAAATAATTAGGTTTTGGTTTATTAAATCCATTTATATATTACAATTATACATTTTTGTTATTTAAACTCTAAATATCGCAAATTTATGGGGGGTTTTCTTGAAGTGACACCCCACCCAAGTTATGCTGGGTTTTTTGGCGAATTTTGACACACCAAGCTCAAAACGTTGTCCATCACTGTTCTAGGATATTCATCATATATATGAATAAAATCTCTAGGTTCCACAGAACACTGGATGAAAGCAGGTAATAAGCAAGCAGGAACCTACTAACTCTTTTTTAAAAATAGGCAAAAGAGACTCAGACTAAATATGTGCCACAAACTAATATGTTCCATTGTAACAAAATCCAAGAAAATAGTGATGAACCAAAATAAAATGCTTAGAAACGAAAAGTGTGTGTATGCTCTGACCAAAAAACCTTCACACATGCAAATAGGAGTTTATTTTTGTAAGATGAATAGAAGACGAAGAGGAGGAGTAGAAAAATAGAAACAAAAGGCTAAGTTATGGGTGCTTTCAGATTTGCAATTTAGGGAGGGGAGCGGTGTGAAATTTGCATGAGAGTTGTGTGTTTTTAAATACCCTCCATGGTTCATTGGATAACAGGAACACTGACAAATATGCAAATCTGGCCTGCCCTAAAGACAATGAAACAGACATGTAGTCAATGGTTACTGTCATTGAGTTCTTTGCATGACATGCAGACAAGCTTAGAGAACATTGATTGTTCTATAGACTCCTGCAACTGGAGAGAACAACCAGTCGGCTTACACCAAGACACATTTTTCACTCCTGACGTTTTGATAAAGGCTTATTGACCTAAATGAGACCCGTGTTATTCAGGAAACATCAGAGGTGAAAGTGCACAAGCTGTTCTTCATGGCCATACACAAAAATGCCAGGTATCCATTAGCAACTAGCAAATTCCCCCTCCCCTGCCCGTGGCTGGTTGACGGACAAAAGTGTTTTTTAATATCTTGCCTTGTATAAACCTAATAAGTAATGGGGGGAGAAGGGGGATTGATTGATTTTTGTCACTACATTTAGACACAGCTGCCAGAGCAGTTGCAGACAGGCAAAAGGCTATGCTATTTACATTTAAAATAAGTTGGAGGAGTCATTAGAAAGGCAAACAAACAAGTCCTCATGAACTACTTCAATATACCCTGTCTAGTACCATTCCCAGTGAGCTAGTTTTGATCATTCTGTTGCTAAAAAGTTTGCAAAAAATAGCTAGAAAACAGTTTAAAGATCTCTTTTGACTTCTGCCACTGCAATATGGGAACAGAAGCCTTACCAGAAGCTAAGTAATAAAAACCCATTTCACCTTGAATGAATTTCTGGCATAGTCCTTCATTCAATTATCTAATGGAGTGCAGCAAAAATCCTAAAAAAACCTCTCTGGACTGTCTGATCAGTGGGATCTTAAACATACCTATTAGGGAGGAAGCCTTACAGTAAGATTTCCTTGAAAGTAAGCAAAAGCTGGAAGCCTAGTGGATATAGGAAAGGATGCAAGGGAAAGAGAAGCATTAATATGGGCAAAAGACAAAAGGAAGAGTGGTGACTGTACTAATTAAGTCTAACCAATTATACTGTCAGTATAATACATAGCTTGGGTATTCACTATGTACTATATTCCCATAGTCTACCAACAAAAGGAAACAAAATGCAGAAACTTAGAAAAAGAGGAAGAAATGCTTCTTTACTGTACATAAATCCATCTCTAGTTTCCCTTTTCAATATTTATTCATTTTAGCAGCTTAATTCATGCATATGTTCAGGAAATGAATTGTAATAGAAGCTTTCATGGTCTGGAATCCATTGTATATATATATAACACAAAATAATACTTTATACCAAACAGCGAATTACAGTTCACAAAAACCTTGTAGTAACAAACTTTATACATTTGTTAATCTATAAGCCTTACTCAGGAAATGAAAAGTTAAGAAGAATTGGAGTGGTGTTTATAGTGAGGTATAATAAAAACCACCAAAATATAATGCAAAGTTTGATTGAATCATATCAATGAGCCTTCAGAGAAAACCATTAATATCACCATAATCCAGGTTTATGTTCCAACAACAGAAATAAATAATAAGCAACTGAAATGCAAAAAGGGGGAAATAAATGCAAATTGGATTGTAGGAAAAGTTGGCTTTGGATCAAGAACTGAGGCAGGTGACTAACTGGCTACATTTTGTGAAGCAATTTTTTCATTGCAAATACATTATTCAAACAACTCAGTAAACCAGTAATTCTCAACCTGTGGGTCCCCAGATATTTTGGCCTTCAACTCCCAGAAATACTAACTGGCTGGGATTTCTGGGAAGTGTAGGCCAAAACACCTGGGGACTCACAGGTTGAGAACAACTGCAACAAACAACTGTATACATGGATATCACCTGACCACCAATCTAGAAATCCAAAGACTACATAACTAGAAACAGCAAATGGAGAAGCTTAAATCTCTCTATAAAAACAAGATCTGGAAAATATTTTATTACTGATCATGAACTACTAATAGTAAGAGTTAGAATAAATCTAAAAATCAGTCCTCATGTTGAAATATAATCTGAACAGTATCCCTGTAGAATTTAAAGACAATATTAAAAATAGACTAATAAGCCTAATTGGCTAGGAACCAGATGAACTCTGGACTGAAACCAGGAAAGTTGTCCTGGAGGAAAAGCAGAAAGATACTATCTTCAAACAAAAGGAAAGATAAGACTTAGTGGATGTCAAGTAAAGCTATTCAAGCAGAAGAGAAGCAAAAAATTGAAAAAGGAGTGTTCTTCAGGAAAAAAAACTTCTATAGTAATCAATCCATAGAAATATAAGTTGATTACATAAAAAGAAGAAGACCTTTTCCACACAAACTGTGAAATCAAAGGAAAATTCAAACAAGAATAGGGATGCTCTAGAATAGTGTTCTCCAAATGGGCATGCTATTTGATTGCCCTGATGCATCCTAACCTTTACTCCCAGCAAGAGTCAACTGTTAGGACAGAATATAGAGAATTGGAAAGGTTTCCAATTAGCAAGAAGATCAGGCAAGGCTGCATTTTATCACCTTGTCTGTTTAATCTGCATGTCAAATATATCATTCTTACTGCAGGCTTGAGAAAGGAATATCCATAATCTAAGACGACACTATAAAAATAGAAAAAAACCAAAGACTTGGAATAATTATTGAAGACAGTCAAGACAAAAATTGTTCAAGATTTTTCATACTTTGGCTCAAATATTAATCAGAGTGGAGAATGCTGTCAAGAAATCAGAATATGAAGGAACTAGACAAGATCCTAAAGTGTAAAGATATGTCACTGAATTCTAGAGTTAGGAAAGTCCATGTCATTTTATTTGTAGCAGTCAATGCTTGGTTCCTATACGTCTTCATATCAAGAGGTTCTGAAGTTGTACTGCACAAGTTAAGCATCTTTTGTATGACTTTAGAATCTGGTGTTTATACAGTCAGCTACAAAGAGGAAGCCATTGCCTAAACATAAATGTTCCTGAGGAAAGATACAGTGATAATTAGGAGGTCTGGGACATGCACCTGGTTGCAGTGCATTTATTTATACTGGCATGTCACTGCCACACTTCAAAGAGGAAACAGGCATTCTTGGTATCTAAGCTGCTTGATCTCTCTTGAATGCAGGAGACCTGCAACTTGCTCAAACAAATTTGACTTTGTACTGGCTTCTTAAAACTGAAAAGCTCGAGCCAGCTTCATATGTGGACTTGCTAATATTTGGACAAAGTCTTAGGTGCATGGCATGTTTTCTTAAAGAGAATTAGAACTGGTATGATATGTCTGGATTTCATTTTTTAAACTTTAATCTGCAATTTATTAATCAATTTGCTGAAGACAAAGTAATGTCACAGCAAAAGGAACAAAACCTTCTCTAATACAAATTCTCCACAAATACAAATCTTCTTTTCGGAAGGGAGATACAGTAGCTGGTTAAGGATTATATGTGCAGATATATGGCAACATTTCGTTTGATACAGTCTTGACATTGTAAAATCAAACATCTTCTGCAAAAATACATACCCTACAAATATATATATTATAGGAGATAAATCTTTTTAAAAAGTGGTTCAAACAGTCATTTTACTGGTACCTTTCCGGTGGCATAGTGGGCTAAATCCTTTTACTGGCAGAACTGAAGACCAACAGGTCAGATATTTAAATCCAGGGAGAGCTCAGATGAGCTCCCTCTGTCAGCTCCAGCTCCCCATGTGGGGACAGGAGAGAAGCCTCCCACTAGGATGGTAAAACATTAAAATATCCGGGTGTCCCCTGGGCAACGTCCTTGCAGACAGCCAATTCTCTCACATTAGAAGCAACTTGCAGTTTCTCAAGTTGCTCCTGACATGAAGGAAAAAAAAATCAGGTAGCTATGCTTTACCGTTGAGCTGCTCTTAGTATTCAACTTTAACAACCTGCCACCCCGAAGTCCTATTTAACTTTTTACATATCAGTCAGACCCTCCTGCCTTGTGAGTTTTAAAATGGGTTCCCCTTTTGGATGAAACTCCCAGTGTTGCCGCCCTCCATCCTGTGGGACTTCAGCCAAAACAGGGTTAGACTCAGACAGAGTAAACAAATCATCCCTATTCTCATAGAGATTTTGTCAGTACAGTACTACTAAGGATAAATATGTAACATCAGTAGTTTATGGACAAGGAACTAAGGCTTAAAAGTAACAAATGGTTTATCCCTCATAATGGAGGAACTCTACCATGAAGAAGCATTTAAAACAATTCCGGCTACTACCTCCCAATGCCTCTTTTCCCTTGAATGGAATTTTCAGAGGCGATAAGCTCTAACCGGAATTCTCTCAACGCATTCATGATAACTTGAAAAGAGGCGTGTGGGAGAGCGAGAGAGATGCTTGCTCTTTATTTTCCAAAATAAACACAGAACTGACCAATAACTCCACACCAGGAAAAGCAGGCAAGGCCAATTAATTCTCCAAGAGTCCATTGCAACCTGTGGTCATAATTTTGTTATCACCAACCCTAATCTCAAATCCAGTCCCAAATAAGAAGTGTTGAGCTAGTGGTTTTTCCTCTGCTTTGGGAAAAGGTTTTGCCTGTTAATACAAGCTCATAGTGCACCTGTGCCGGACAAATTAAAATACACTCATTACTGGCAAAGGACTACATGGTAATATTTTTAAACTTCTGCCTTGGTTAGATGACATTTAGTTGGAATTTGCAAACACACAAGCATCAGGATTCATAATATTCACCAATCATACAAACCTAAAACATAACTCTTTGCAGAAGAGTTGCACCAAATTAGGAGGGATAGCTAGCTAATACTCCAGAGGACAGGATCAAAATGCAAAATGACCTTAACAGATTAGAGAGCTGGGCCAAACCTAACACAATGCATTTCAACAAGGACAAATGTAAGATACTACATTTAGCCCCCCCCCCCCCCCCAAATGAAATGCAAAGATACAGAATGGGTCATGCCTGGCTCGATAATAGTCCATGTGAGAAAGATCTTGAAGTCTTTGTGGACAACAAGTTGGACAGGAGCCAACAGTGTGATGAGGCAGCTCAAAAAGCCAATGGGATTTGGGGCTGCATCAAAAGGGTTATAGTGTCTAGATCAGTGGTTCTCAACCTGGGGTCCCCAGATGTTTTTGGCCTTCAACTCCCAGAAATCCTAACAGCTGGTAAACTGGCTGGGATTTCTGGGAGTTGTAGGCCAAAAACATCTGGGGACCACAGGTTGAGAACCACTGGTCTAGATCGAGGGAAGTCATGGTGCCTTCGAAGGTACAAAACAACAACAAAGTACAACAATACTTTTTATTCTGAGTATTATATGAATCTTTTTAATACTCTTGGGATGAAGAGCTGAAACAGATGGTATCATTCATATTGGTAAGGATTTGATCTAGCATACAGAGGCACAGAAAATATCAATTAGATGCATGAGGATAGAGAACAAAACAGACCACACAGAGTAAGGGTTTCATTTTGAGGCAACCCAACAGTTAGAGCACTACACAGGCATGTAGCCGGGGGGGGGGGGGGGGGGGGCTCGGGGGGCTTCAGCCCCCCCCCCCCGAAATTCTCATGGTGGTTCGTGAAAAGGCCTTACTGGTGCATTATTTAAACTGTTATGTTTATTAATATCATGATTTGATCACCATTCTCAATATATCCCATATGTATGGGGGTATTGGGGTAATGATACAAAAGGTTTGCTAGGCTAGACCCTCTTTCACTCAGACTCAGCCCCCCCCCCCGAAACTCAGCCCCCCCGAAAACCCCCCTGAATTTTTTTTAGCCCCCCCCCCCCCGAAACGAAATCCTGGCTACGACCCTGGCACTACATGTCCCTAACCCAAATGCCAAAAAATCTGGACGCACAATCAATACACAGCTGGAAATCTTCACAACTCACAACAATCCTCTCCCCCTTTTTTGTTTTATTTTGACTTTGCTCCACTTTAGGCAAAGTTGGTGGATACCCTGGAATTTGCTTGAAACTCCAAAGCATCCCAATCCTTTGGGGACAGTCTGGATGGCTGGAGTAGGTCTGATTCAGACTCATCCCCTGTCCAGACAGACACTGCTGCCATCACACTTTCCCTATGTTGATCAGTGTAGGAAAAGGGAATGATTTGTCTCCATGTCATTGCTTCTTACCCATTACAGAGTTCTGTGCAAACACATGGCAAATGACCATCATGTCTGTGATGACAGAATGGGGTGGGAGTGTCCCCACAACCAGTTAGATGGAGGGGAGATGGCAAACTACTTAAACATCAGACACAACCAGCAATAGCTTACATGGAACTCCAAGGCTAGCTAGGAACAGTAAAAGAGGATAAGAGGACAGTCCAGCTGTCCTGGCCTGACTGGACAACAACCCCGATTTCAGCATAAGCTAGATCAGAGGTTGCTCTGGACCAGACTTACACTGGACTAACCTGCCTGATGTAAATGAAACTTTAGCTTGCAAATCTCTATGCAAGTCCCATGGAGCTCAATGGAGCTTACTTCTGGGTAAACAAATATAACATTGCACAGTTATTTTTATCATTCAAATTTTTCTGTACTGGTGATATGTAGGACCCAGGAACAAAGCTCGTAGAAACAATGCAAATATTCACATCTATGCATTTTTTAAAAAGCCGACATTTCTGGTGGGCGTCTCATGACAGCCATCTTGTGGGCTTCAAAATCCCATAACGAATCAGCAAGTCTGGTCATCGCAGGCAGATTCGGGATATTTTTGGGATATACTTACTGCTCCCACAGAAGAGGAGGATTTCATGGGTTTCTCTGGGGATGATGGGTCTGAGGATGAATCACTGAGGATGAATCACTGGACTAAGGTGCAAGAGGTTCGGGATGTGTGTATTCAACCAATGTCTAGTGACACGTTTGTGGGGTTTTCTGGTGGTGAAGATTGGCAATCAGGAGATACTGGGGATTCTTGGAGAGAACTAGGTCTTGACAAGAGGTGGAAGAGTTGGAGGGATGGGCGTCGGCGTTCAGGTGAAGAAGATAAGCCAGCTGTAAGTGATGATGACAGGGTGGAGGGCAGCTCATCATCGGATGATGAGTTGTAAGATAAAAGTATGCACTGAAATGGAAGAACTTTGCAGTAGGCAAAGTGTTGGTTTCATGCCTTAGGTCTTGTCGCTGCCGCTTTTGTGTTGGGCTTGGGTCCTGGATCTACAGGTTGCTGTTTATCTTCGTGTTACAACTTGGCTTGGATTCTCGTGAGTGCGGATTTCCCCTTTCCTTGACTTCGGACTGCTTTTGACGATGACGCTGCCTCCTGAACTTTGGAACCTCGCAACTTTGGACTTGGTTTTCTTTGACTTTGGGCTTTATTTGACCACAGTTCTTTTTTCATGGCTCTTTGTTTGATCATCCTTCATTTGCTGTGTGATTTTGCAGGATTTTGGAATACTCCAGTTTAATCCCGATCTTTTTCCTTGATTATTGCTTTAGTTTGCTTTTCAAGCTAGAAATTGCTGCTACTTTTAAGTTTTGACCAGAGACACTGAAACAAGTGTCTCTGAGTCTCTTTTGTTTTGTATTAATAAACTATTCTTTTGGACATACTCCTGAGTTTGGCTCTTTAAGGCGTCTGGGATCTGACACTGGTCCTCCAAAGTAAGCTTTTAGTCTATACCTTTGAAGGTACTTTTTCAGTAAGTCTGCCTGATCTAAGCAATAAAATTTCCAATTTGTTTATTACTCTAGGCTACATTGCTATTACCAAAGGTAAACAAGGGAACAAAGAACTAGAAAATAACCCTGAGGCAAAGAAAACTGTTGAACAATCTTCCCTAACACCATGCTATGGCAAACACACGCTTGTTTGCTGGCAGTGGTAGTAGGACTTTAGGATGAGGAAGGTTGCTATATAGCTGTCATTTTAAAAATGTGGGAATGTGATCGTGTTGGAAATGATAAGTACTTTCTTTACTTAACAATAAAGTTTAGTAGCATTGTTTGTTTAACTAATCTCTAGAGTGACCTCACCAAAGGGAGGGAAGGCATGTACAGTGGCAAGCTCTGTCCCCAATTTTCTCGTGATTACTGATTACTTTTGCCAGTCCGAAACTGGGGCTTTATACAGTAAATGTATTTCTTTCATCTTCACTAAGCAGTGTTAGTTTATCCTATGTTCCACTTGAATGCCATATAGAGAAGTAGAATGAGGAGAAACATTCATGAGGGGGAAAAATGAAGCTCAAACTCGCCTTCTCTAAAGAAATGGGTATTCAATTATATTTAAAGTTCTGTATATACTTGCTGCATTGTTGACAATTTGCCTGAATCATGGGATTATCAGGATGTGGAATGGTGAGACCACAACTGCCTCTTAGGGTACATCTACACTAATCACTTAATTTTAAGGAAACTGAAGCTACTCTTCTATTAAGTTTTCAGTACAACTATTTTAAAGAAAAATATGTCAGGCTGTGTGTGTATGAGCACATCACATTCAAAGAAACACATTTCTAATGATGTGGCAAAACAAAGGGCTTTTTTAAAAAAAATACTAAATGAGGTGGAGGACTAGCCTGAAAAATAGAACAAAAATCAAACTACATTATGCTTATGCTATCAACAGTAAACAGATCTTGTGCTCATTTCTGAACTACAGTCATACATACCACATTACAATGTGCTTTTAACCTCTGGCCTGGCAGAGGTCACAGTATTACATCACCACATTCTATTAACATGACACCACTTCTCTGGTCTCCAAAGGTCACATTCCTCCTGCTGGTAACATTGCATCCCTATATACAACATGGTTCCTGGTGCCTAGAAAGTTATAAATGCTTAATGTTCATTGAAGTCTGTATCTTGTAGATACACCAAGAAATTAATAGCAAGCTAATTAATATTTGCCATGCTGCAAAATTCATTCTAGACTGGAGACATTTAGAACAAGAGACAAAGTATCATTTTCAGAATCGGGAATCAGGAAGACTTTTAGATACGATAACAGCATGAGAAACCAAATAAGATTTAGTTTTGCCAGACTTAGAATAATGTTAAAATGCTAGTCATTTTTCCCCGTAAACAACACTTGATTTGCTTCAGAGGTAGGTTGGCATGAATGCATATACCCACACTCACACATACACATTCCTCTTGGTTTGGGTAACAATTTATCTTTCAAATCAGTAAATGTATCTACAGGTTCCTTTGACCTTCAATTCACATTCTGACCTCGTTTTCAGAGACTAATGCAATATATGCAAGTTCATCCTAAACTTCAGCTCCTGCGCCATCAGAATCACATTACCTAAAATGGCACTACCTAAAGGAACCCTCCACCTTGTGCAACTGTGGAGCAGAAAAAACAACTCCACGCCTGTATGCTTGTCCATAATGCCCTGCCTCGTGCACAGGGGAAGAACTGTTTAAAGCTACAGACAATGCGGTCGCTGTTGCCTATTTTTGGTCAAAAATTATTTAGCCGCTTGTGCTCCCTCTATTTTATCAGTTTTTATACTTATTTATGCAATGCTTTTAGCACATAACAAAAAAGAAACAGAATGACATGTGTGAGAAAATACTCAGCTACTGGAGAAATAACAAAAGCCTTACAGGAATGTTTTATTTCTCTTTGAATGTTACCAAGCAAACTCTGTGATCCAGTACAGTAATCTCGGTTCCTTCGAGACTCACAACTGCAGAAAATAAAATAAGAGAAAACAGAATGGGAAACACATGCTGCTCTATGTTCTTTGGGGTTATTCTTTTTATTATTTCAAAACTATATGCTACAGTCTGTAAAGTCACCTAGCCAGTATTTTAAATTCACATAAACATGAGTATTGGAGCCAAGATGGCCCCAAAGCCTTTTCACACTCATTTGAGGAATCTGTGTTCTTGGACATTTCTCTTTAAGCCATGACTGCTGCTTACAAAAATTTTGCACAATGGAATGTGCATTTTTAAAAAAAATGTTCCTGAACATCTTTTACCAGTTATCAATTTCCCCATTTTGTTAATTTACAAAATCTCTATCTATCAATAACTGATTGTAAGCATTTGATATCCAATTATGAAATGAGCCTTTAAGGACACGTAGATAATTGTTAAGGATACTATGTGGTCGTCCTGTTTACAATACTGTACATGTCACTGAGTACATATATGTTCTGTACAAGGTGGGCCACAATACAAAAGCTTACTACATTTATAAAGTAGATTAAGTGTAAAGTTAGGTTTTATAGGGCAGAAGGTGTTAGGCTAAACCAACTGTAATTTCACATATTCTCCTATAAAGTGACCAACTGTAATTTCACATGTTCTCCTATAATTCAAATTCTATGAATTACAGATAATGCCATTTCCAAATGGTCAAGCACAGGTTGAGCATCCCAATCTGGAATTCCAGAATCTCATTATATACGTATATGCAAATATATGTATTTCAAAATATGAGGAAAAAACAGAATCTAAAACTCTTCTGGTCCCAAGCATTTTGTATACTCAACCTATAATAATTACATGCAAGGTTTGTTGAGGGAGACATTTATCTAAAATCTCTACAGAAACAACTCAGCATAGATCACCTTTGACATTCAGAACTGCTGAGCTAGTCTCCTATCTCCCGTGTTCATTATCACACTATTAAATAGAGCCAAATGTTTCTGTAGTTACTATCAGATGAAATGAGCTAATTTCCCCTGAGATTTATCTACACTGACCAGATGTCTTTAGCTAGCAGGTCCCCAGAGTGAGCAGGGTGAGGCACAACCAATGCCTTTGCCGTTACCATAGAAATGAGTTTTCTCATCCACTCTGCAGCCGTGCTGTAGTAGCTACCAGCTGTTGTCTCGTCAAATACTCCAACTGAAGAAAAAGTGAGGCAGAAATGGGACACCCAAAACTGAACTTCTGCCAGGCTCTCTCATAAATTCTTCCATCACTATTTCCAGCTTCTGTCCCTTTAGTCACTATGGGGGGAAAAAAAACCTACACCTGTTAATGCTCCCTTAATACATGTGTGTCTGTCTACCATCCAGAGTTCAGAAAAAAGTTATTTCTGGACTAGAGTGCCCAGAAGTTCACAGCTGGCATGACCATTTAGATTCAATAAAGTGTTGCACTATATTCTTCTGGCAAATGTCACTCAATTTAAGAGTTTAACTCAATTTAAACTCTTGATTTCAACAGGAAATCAAGAGTTTGGTTAACTTTGGTTAGTATTACCTCACTGAAACCAATGATGCGTAAAAGATTATTAATTTTTGGCTGGATTACACTCATAAAATTTTAGTCTCAATGCACTGCTGAATTCAGGTTCTTCACATTACAGTAGAGTCTCACTTACCCAACATAAACAGGCCGGCAGAATGTTGGATAAGCAAAAATGTTGGATAATAAGGAGGGTTTAAGGAAAAGCCTATTAAATGTCAAATTACATTATGATTACGTTATGATTTTATAAATTAAGCACTAAAACATCATGTTTTACAACAAATCAACAGAAAAAGCAGTTCAATACACAGTAATGTTAGATAGTAATTACTGTAGTTATGAATTTAGCACCAAAACAGACAAGGGTTCTTTCTTTCTCCTACCCTGAACTGTGTTGGATAATACAGAATGTTGGATGAGTGGAGGTTGGATAAGTGAGACTCTACTGCATTTTTATTCCATGGAGGAGGGAAGTTAGAGGCATCCTTCAGATTAGTGACACTCTGTGCTTCCCTTCAAAGCTCTGGATGTTTTGTTTCAGTCCACCGATTCATCTGTTGCTACTATGATGAGTCACCGGAGGGGAGGGGAGTCAGAAACAATTGTGGCTGCGATTTTCATTCCGACATTCTCCTGTTTAAATGAGCTCAAGTTCAAATGTCTAATTATAACTTTGAAGAGTTAATGATCAATTCAACAAAGGCTTCAGAATGTCTTTGAAGCTGCAACAACAAGCCACAGATGATGGAGATGAAGGGAGAGTGAGGTTAGAGTGTTAACTCCACAGGGAATTTAGAGAGAATAGGCTGGAAAGGTGGGGAGGCTGCATTGTGTCTTTTTAGTTAATAAAGTTTAGCCAATACTGACACTCTCGCCTTGATGCAATGAAGCTCACACAATATGAGCAAAAACTGGTTTTTCAATTCTGAACCATGCTGTTCGCAACCTTGTGTAACCCACAGTGTAGTTCCTATGCAGCAAACTGTGCCTTCTTATCCGGATACTTGCACCCAAAGGCATGCAAAGGGAATGGGGCCCTGTTGAGTCTCTTGGAGTGCAGCTCCACTGTAGAATTCATCCATAGCATTTAGCCTCTTTAATGGCTGTGACTCTGGGCTCATCCAGACAAGCCTTAAAATCGAGACCTGTCTCAATTTTACTGGAGGCCTACAGTAAAACCAAATGCCTCTGATAAAAACAAATTAATTTGGGAAAAAAGCAGGATTTCTCTGTGTTGTTCCAAATTAATTAAACACCTGATAAGACCCATTACGTAATCCCTGGGCCCAATTCACACACCCCTCCCCTAAAATCCAAAAAGCACCCATTAAAAAAATATTACCCAATTGCCATTATGGTCCTCCTTGGACCCTCCTGATGCATTATTTCCTCATGCCGGAAGGGTTTGAGGAGGACCATAATGGCAATCGGGTAAGTTTTTTTCTTTTTAAGGAGTTGTTTTGGAGGACTTCGAGGGGGCTTCGGAGTGGCTGCATGCCTTCCTGATTGTAATCAGGATAGCATGTAACCCTCCTGGGCAAAGCCCAAGTTTTTTGGAGGGTGTGAGGACTTAAATGTGCTTCAGCGCGCATTTATAAGTAATGTGTGGAAGCGCCCTCAATGCTATGGGATTCTCAAAATTGTAGTTTTAAAAGGCACCAGCATTCTTTGGCAGAGAAGGCTAAAGCTCTTATGAAAGCACAACCCCCATAATTCTATAGTATTGAGCCATGGCAATTAAAGTGGTGCCAAACTGCATTAATTCTATAGGCAAGATGCAGCCCTGGAGCTTTAAGCAGCATTTGACAGTAAGAACTAGAGGGAATGGAGTTGGAAGTATTGATTTATTTCATCAATGGAGTTTAGGTTGTATTTTAACTCTGTTTACCTTGTTGTATGTCTTTTAATAGTGTTTTATCTCTTGTTTCAATGATGTTGTATCCCATTGTTGTTGTTATTGTTTTACCTTTGCCCCCACTTTCTGGCAACTCTGTGAAGATAGTCTAACCTGAATATCTGAAATGCTGATGATATCACATTTTTAAAGATTTTTTTTAAAAGTTGCAGTAGCACATATGAAGATGATGAGATGTGTTGGATACATGTTTCGTATAGATCTTATACAAAAAGGCTGAAGCTATCTCATACAATGGATTTACACATGAAACAAAGTTTGTGTACAATAAATCATCAGGAAAAAAGATGTCACTATCTAAGCCATCCAGGTGGGCAATTCTGGAGTTTGGGGTATTTGGATTTTAGAATTCTAGTAAAGGATGCTAAGAAACTATTGTGTTGATCTTCAGGAGTCATCTTTTTGGATTAACTCAAAGCTTTATATCTTCTCCTCCATGCTTTTGAATTTTACTATGGTGATGTTAATAAACTGTGTTTTCCCTTATGAATAATGAATAATGAGATAGAAGACCTCTTAAAGAAAGGGCAAGAGATAATGGTTGATTGAAAGAGAGTAAATAAACAGAAACACAATCCGGACAAAACTAAGATATAAAATCTGTTTGATACAAAAATAAGATACAAAATCTATAATGGTACTCTTATTCTGGCTGTTGTCCTGAATCCAGTCACCAGTCAGATTTAGGGGTGTGTGAATCCATTCTGTTTTTGTTCTGTTTCTGATTCAAATTTCAGGTGCCCCCCCCCCAATTCTGTTTTCAAGAAGATTTTGGGAGATTGGAAAGGGGGCATTCAGATTCGTAATTTAGAATCCTTATTTCTGTTTCCATATCAGAAAGGATTTCCCCAAAAACAGAACCAGGGGAGGGGGGGGGCATGAAAACAGAATGAAAACAGAACAGATTCTGTGCCATTTCACACATCCTTACAAGATATACACTTTTTATGTTTCTGAGGTAAGCAAGACTGAACAGCTCCAAATGGTGTAATTTTTCCTTATCTTGGTTGCCTTTTTCTGCTCCTGCATCATCCCTCTATAACAGTGGTTTTCAACCTGTGGGACCCCAGATGTTTGGCTTTCAACTCAACCTGGAGACCCACAGGTTGAAAACCACTGCTCACTGCTCTATAACATTCATTTTGGTATGGTGACAAAAACTATGGAAAATGGTTCATATGTAATCACATCATATATTTGGGCAAGGCCAATATAGTATTAGCAATTTTATTTTGTATCCCCCCAACCCCCCCCCCCCCCCTAAAATTTGTGTGTAAGACATAATTTGCCTCTTTCTTTTTTTTTTACAGTAGTCACACACTGGATTTATATTTTCATGGAACTAGGCACCTTTATTGATTTATCATTGCTGGCTCAATTCCACCAGTATACATGTGAAGTTTGGATATTTGGTACCAAGACACAGCACTCCACACTTGCTTGTGCTGAATTTCATTTACCATATTAATGCCTAATCCTCCAGATGAAGAGCTCTTCACAATCTAATGTGGTCTCGTGACTGCTGGTCTCCCTGACTGCACAAGTCTCCAGCTCTCAATGAGTAGTTAGCCTAGATAGACTGAGGGATTCCTCCCGAATTTCCTTTAGCTAGGTTGTTTAAGAAGGTGTTAAAGGGGGGGGGGGGGATTGTCTTACTGATCTTTGTATGGCACTATCTCCTCCCCATTTGAATACCCAGGAATGTAATCCTATAGGGAAATGTAACTTCCTCTTTTAAAGGTATTTTTATTGCCCTGTGCTAGCCATGTGGCCTGTCTCCATTTTCTGGCCTCTTCTCCTTTTGTCTTCTCTAGAGTGAGGAAGCATCTTGCCATTGTCTAAGGCAAGATGTAGTAGGTATAGTTACTATTATTATTTTTCCTTTTTCCTTAGAAGATAGCTCAGTGAAGCTAGTTAGCTCCAAGAACCTTTCCTATCTAGAATGGATTTCTTTTATCTTTAATAAACACATTATTTTTGATCCTATGAAGTTGTGGATCTGCAATCCTGTTCCATCCTGTTGAATGGAAGTCAAACCTTGCTTACTACATGTAAGTTTCTGCTGCTTATGGTCTGTGCATCCTGCACTCTGCTATATTTTTGGTGGAATCACCCCCAAAGAGGATTATTTTTGAGCCTAACAGCTCTTGATTCCTAACAGTGACTCTCAAAATGTTTAACTACTACCTCTGAAAATAATTATGAGCCTGTTTAAAAGCAAAAATTTCAAAACATCTCCCAGAATATGGTGGCCAAACATAATATTGGCAGTTTGTAACAACACAATCATCCTAGCATTGTTAAATAAATTAACACTGTAATGAGATAAGAAACCACTATTTCTTACTATGCTTCCCAGCATACGTTTATCTGCAGTCCGAAAAATTATGGCTGTCTTCTTATTCCCCAAAGAATGATTTGCCCACTCCCAAATGAATAGTAACTACAAAATAGGAACTAGGACTGAATTTATAAAAGCAAATTCTTTCCCCCGAAATCACCAACTGCTCCCTCCTCTGAAGCAGTCTCATGAATCAAAGATCCTTACAAATGTAACAGATTCCTTCATCAACTTAAAACAGAAAGTTTGTTTTTGAACCCATGATTTTAAAACTCTGTTACTTGAAGAAACTGTTTCAAGTGTTTTTACAGAAAGAGAAAAAAAACATACTCATCAGTCTAGACATATATATTGCCGACTAATAGCAATAAGTGCATCTTTCATGAGATTTATTTTTTATAAACAAGGGCTAGACCACCAACTATATTTAATATGAGTTCATGTTTCAACATTTTTGTTAGACTCAGCTCTCCTTTCCTCAGTTCTTCTTTTGATCCTGCTGTACTCCAAACATCAATCATCCTCCCCAGACAAGAATACACACACACACACACAAAACCACATAATGAAACCATTGCCAAGTGAATCCTCTTTTATTGATTAAAAATCAGCTCACTATACACATCACCTTGATACCTTTTTACGTAGGTTAATATTACTTTCATCACCTTATATGGAGTCCGAAGGTGATTGAGTTAGCCAGGCAAAAGCATTTGGTCATTTCCATGGCGGAAAGCTAGCATTTGGAGGGTGAGAGAGGGCAGGGACATTTGTCCTGCATGATCCAGTTGAACGGTATCTCATTCTGCTCCAAGAACTATTAAGGATGGAAGTTACAGGAGTACCATTTTATATTCCATTTGGCAACCCTGCTTATCTAACAAGATAGAAATTGCTGAAATAATGTATGTGAAAAATCTTAAACATCTTCCTTCACAGCATTTGATTGTACACATAATTACAACTATTTGTCTGTTTTTGCCTTGTCAGTCTATAGTGAATTAAAGCATCTAGAACAGAGATGGGATGTTTGTTTTATATTTGTGATGCCTAGAAAAACTTATCCATCTGAAAAATCACAGCTGACAAGTCCCCATGAAGTGGGATTTAAAAGAAAATAACTACAAAGAGAAGGCGAAGGTAAAGGTTTCCCCTGACATTAAGTCCAGTCATGTCTAACTCTGGAGATTGGCATTCATCTCCATTTCTAGGCCGAAGAGCCAGCGTTGTCCATAGACACTTTGAAGGTCATGTGGCTGGCATGACTGCATGGAGTGCCGTTACCTTCCTGCCGGAGTGGTACCTATTGATCTACTCAGATTTGCATGTTTTCGAATTGATAGGTTGGCAGAAGCTGGGGCTAACAGTGGGAGCTCACCCTGATCCCCGGATTGGAACCGCTGACCTTTTGGTCAGCAAATTCAACAGTGGTTTAATCCGCTGTGCCACCAGAGGCTCCATACAGAAAGATGCCATAAAAGTGCTTTGCTGATACATTTTACTTCACCTTTCACTATTTTGTCCAAATTACAGTGAGAATTGTTGCTTTAGCCCTGACACTATTACTAGTTTTCAGTGCTCAGGATATGAAACATAGAAGGCTTGTATGGTACATGAGTCATCTTGTATATCTGTTGCAAAGTTTAAAAAAATGAATAAAAATGAAATGTTGAGGTGTTAGTTATCATTCCTCTTTAATATTTGCTTCAGAATTGCAAGTTTCTCAACAATATGTTTCTCTACTTCCAAAAATATGTTTTAGAGCTCATGGTTTCCTCATCTCATGGATAAAGTTTGTGTTTGAAAGGAACAGAAACACAGCTTCCGAAATAGCATTAACCCAGTAAAAAAAGAGAACATTTTTCAAACCCCCAAGAAGCTCTTAAAGTCTTCCTGCGATTATTTAAAAACAGAACAGTGCCTATATTACAGGTAATTTGGCAGTCTACACTGAGACACGCAGCTTTCAAACAAAAATTGTGCCCTTTTGTTAGTTAAAACAAACACATTGCAGAAGAAATGAAAGCTTTAAGAGAAACTTAAAAGGTTGAGATCTAAACTAAAATAGTTCTAACTTTTTTGGAACAAGATTATAATTTATGGTGTCCTTTATCCCAGCTGCTACACTGCGACCCCAAAATTCTTATTTTAGTATCTGAGAGGTGGCAGAACATGCAGGGGTTTATTATAGTTTACGGAAATACTGTAAGATGTATTTTCCCAGGGGGAGAAAACCTGCTGGCAGCACCGGTTGTATTGGTGCCCAGCCCCTGGGGCAAGGGGCAGTCACCACACAGATGGGAAATGGCTGGGAAGAAAACAGCAAGGGAGTCCTCAAGGAAGGGAGTCTTTACCTACCGCATCAATACTCAAGCCTGGGACCCAGATGCTAGGACGCGATCACAGTGGCATCACTCTTAAATTAGCTGATACAAAGTGACAGAGAGATTATATTGTGTAATGTTCAATATCCAATTATCCTGAAGTGATTTAAAGGCCAAATAGGCTAAAATAAACATAAATAAATCTGGGGAGGAATAGCCAACAGTGTTTTGAACTTGTTAACCTCTAACATATATGACTAAATTAATATTATATTAATAATATTTTATTGACTGAACTAGAAACTGATTCTTTAAATGGTCTTTTCATGTGAATAATTAAAAAATGATTTACACAATGAAGCCTTTGGTTTCGATTATTTTTGGATCGCACACTGTTATTCTTAGTATATTCTACATTATAAAAGCATTGGGAAGAAAGGAAATACAGCTTCCCAAATTATTTTCTTTATATATGTCAATGGTTAGACCAACATTATTTCTAAGCACATATAGGACTTGATATCGAAAAGGAATTTCAAATCTTGTAAAATGTGAGATATTTTTTGAGAATTCCAGAATTCCAGGATTCAGTCAAGCATATCCTTTTTGCAACATCATGACCAAGCTTTTGTGCTGCTCTTGTACTCTTCTACACTTGTAACTCACTGGCTTCATATTGCTCCATTTGATGTGTGTTCAGTGTGTGTTTGGAAATACAACATATCAAGAAAAAACAAACATTGTTTTGACAGACTTTGGACTCTGCAAAGAGAACATAGAGCACAATCAGAGACGGCCCTAGGTAATTTTCAATGGTAAGCAAACAGTATTTTGGTGCCCCCACAACCAATCATTAATATATATTTTCTGTTCGTCATGGGAGTTCTGTGTGCCATATTTGGTTCAATTCCATCATTGGTGGAGTTCAGAATGCTCTTTGATTTTAGATGAACTATACATCCCAATAACTACAACTCGCATATGTCAAGGTCTATTGTCCCCCAAGAGTGCCTCAAGCGCGCCCCTGGACAAAATCAACTATACTGCGAATGCTTACTTTGCGTAATGGGTTGAGCTGCCCCTGAGCACAATGGCACAACTTCCACATTTTGTGGCACTTCTGAGTACCTTGCAGCTGAAGTCCTTCATAAGCAACCCTATGACCGAACTGTGGACTGGTGGTGCCTTGGAGCAGTCCTGTATGAAATGCTTTATGGACTGCCCCCCCCCCTTCTACAGTAGAAACAGACAGAATACATGAAGTTACTTTTTAAAAAAAATAATTCATTACTATTACTTTTTCTGTTGTTAAATGTTAATTTGCCAATAATTTTTGCAATCTTATAAAAGTAAGCTTCTGTAGCACAGCGGGTTAAACTGCCTGCTCCAGAAAATCTTGCCGACCAGAAAATTGGTAGTTCAAGCCACAGGTAGAGTGAACTCCTGCCATCAGCCCTAGCTTCTGCTTAAGACCTAGTAGTTTGAAAACAGCAATGTGGATAGGTACTACTGTGGCAAGGAGGTAAAAGGCGCCCTTGAAGACATGCCAGCAATTCGATCAGGAATGCGTCCATGGATGACAGGCTCTTCAGCATGGAAAAATGGAACATCAGCACTTCACCATGGCTGAGTCAAGCACAGCCTCCAGATGCCAGAAATGTAAAAGAGGGAAACCTTGCCTCTGTCTATGTGTTGTCTGTCTTTGTTAATTGTTTAATGGCATTGAATGTCTGCCATATATATGTATTCCATAATCTGCTCTCCTCAGGGAGATAAAACAGAATATAATAAAGTATTTTATTATTATTATTATTATTATTATTATCATCATCATCATCATCATCATTATCCTTATTATCATCAAGAATTTGTAGCAGCACTTATAACCTACAGGTAAGCGTCACACTTTGCTATTTTTCGAAGCCCAAACAGAAGCAGGAGAGAAAAGGCAGGGTTTCCAGCATTACCAAAGCATGCCTATCTCAGCTGATTTGCAGGGAATTTCTAAACTCTTTTGATGATTATATTAACTCTCTTACACTGTCTAATTTTACTATTTCATGTAGTGCCACATTCATAATAAACACAATAATAATAAAAGGTGCAGAGAAGCTCATTCTTCAATTGTAGTATTATTTGTACTCCCCCTCTATCAAGATCATGGGTTATCTCTGGTTCTAAATGCTGAGATGAAACTCAAAAATAGGCATGAATGAACATTTACCACATGGCTGTCACTGTTAGGCACATGCAACCATATGGAATATCTAGGGTGTACATAAAATGAAAATAAATGGCAAAGTAATTTTTCACCACATCTCTTCCATGAATTTGAAGTACTTTCACATGCATAATAAAATCCACCATATCATGTGGGCTGTTTGCTCTAGGCAAGACCTTCACTACTTGTTGTCCTCCAGGTGCCTTGGACTTCAGCTCCCAGAATTCCTGACCATTGCACAAGCTGGCTTGGGCTTCTGGGAGTTGGATTCCCAAACACCTGGAGGGCCACAGGTTATGCAGGCCTGCTGTAGACAATGATTTACAGTTGCCCAGTAGTGACATTACTGATGATGGCATAATAATTATAGCAAATCATCTTCAGATACTCCCAGTAAACAACAAAAGTCTCTTTCAAGCATGTTATAGAGCTTGTTGTTGATCATCTTGAATTTTGAAAGAACTAATATAACCCATCATTTCTCCCAGTCTTGGTTTTCAGTATGTGCTGGATTTTAGAATGTTGCTGCATGATTTCAGGCTCTTTAGCACCGCATCTTGCCTAATTAATGTCATGTTGTTCCATCCAACGGTCTATGAAAGGACTCCCACTGGTACAACAGGATTTCCCCCTCCTCTTCCTCCCCATTGCATCAACCCCCCATCCCACCACAATTTTCCATCCAGATTTTCTCTGGAAAATTCCCAAGCCTCTAGAAGAGAGAATGGCAGCACAGATGGCTCTGAGGGCTACATAAAAGGAAAAGCAGAATACTTGTGGAAATAAAAATAAATACAATTTTCCATCTCATTTAAAGGTTCATATCATACACAATAAGAGGGAGCTGCAGGGAATCAGTCTTACATAACAGAAATTTACATTGCTTGTAAAGATATAGAAAGAGCTAAAAATGTTGCACCACTATACCCTTACAAGCTGGCAAGTTAACGAGAAATGTTTACATGTATATCATTAACACAAACAAGAAAGATCCACATTTTGCAAAGTGACAAGCATAACTGTTCCTGAAAATCCAGGAGCATGGGATGGGGTGCTATCATCTTTCCTGAATTAATCTGAATATAAGATCAGGATATTTCCAGAAAAGGATCAAAAGGTAAAGGTATTTTTCACATCCAGGGAAGTTTCCCTTATAAAGTCCCCTTATAAAGTTTCATCCAGCTCTCTTAACTTCTGATTCTGTAATCCAATGGGGGAAAGGGAATAATTTAAAACAACCTGGAAAGGCATTTGTCAAGAAAACAGGTGGATGAGCCCAATAGTGGCTAGCAGTTCCCACAGCAGTGGGAAAGTAAATCCACTCCATTTTTGTGTGAGAGAGTGGTTGTGTCCAAGATGTTACACTGATTTAGGAGATACATTTAGTTCTGAATAAAACTTGTAGGAAATTCATAATCATCTTTATTGATGTTTTTATTAGCCTGTAATTTTAATTTTATGGAATGATGATTGTTTATTGTAGTTTTTGTCTACAGTTTATATAATTTTCTGTATTTGTGGATTGTTGTAAGCCGCCCTGAGTCTCTTCAGGGAGAGAGGGCAGGGTATAAATAAAGATGATGATGATGATGATGATGATGATGATCCCACTGACATCACCACAACATGGTGGGGGTGAGTCAAGGATTAGAAAGACAAACCCAAATTGCTTGTTTATTCTCCCTTGTTATTGTGCTGGGCGAGCATAACTATAGGGAGGTAGGCAGTGGTGGTAAGAAAAAAAGGTTGTGACACAACGGCTGTGAATGAAGTCATTCATGGATTAGAAAAAAAGCTGCCCAGAACTCTCAGATGTTACCATGCTTCTCTCATATTTACTCTGAATTCGTGCAAATGCTACCCCAGCAGCGTTGCCAGCTCAATATCATCCCAAACCCTGAGGCTTGGGAGCCAAAACCTGAGAACTAGGGATGGCCTCAACTTCCATGACTCCATGGCACCCATTCACTGCAGTTGAGGTTTATTTGTTTGTTCATTTGTTTGTTTAAAAAAACCCCATAGTAGATGCAATCTCAATTTTGGAAATTAAGATGTTTAAATATATCCACTTCACAGGCTTTGAAAAATCCATCCTTCACTCCTCACTGCAGTAATGCAATTATACCACACCTGCAATTTCAGGCTTCCATTCTGCACCAAAGGCCACTTAAAGCAATTCAACAGCTACCAGCAAATGACAGCTGGCAAACCCAAACCTTCCTCCGGTAGTCTATCATATGCAATCAATTGCAAACAGAGCATCAGCAGGCTCATCTCATTATTTTCTGGCTAATTCCCCCAGGGAAAAATACAAAAAAAAATCAGCCCTCCACTAAGTCAGGATGCTGTAATACCCGCCCCAACCTCTCAATTCCTTTCTCCTCTCATTTTCATCAGTTCACTACGCTGCTTTGGCTTTTCAGCTTGATATCCGTTATGTTATGTCAGCTGTTACATTACTCTTAAGACAATAGACCCCAGCTGGCTGAGGTCAGATGTAAAAACAAGGACCTAACAAAGCCCTGGGCCCTCCGGTTATATTGAAATTGAGATACACACTGAATGTAGCACTTAATGACAAACTACTTCCCAGACTTTTTGGACAAGACATAAAGGAAACACCTGTCACAGCAAGTGTTACATGCTAATCCTGATAAATTTTAAAATCCTCCTCTATGCTCCATTCTGCTGTTTTCACTAGGATTCCGCTTTTGCTCCCAACCTCAAGAAAAAAAAATGTTTATTATTAAGTAAAATTATAAATCTGAAATCGACATAAAGAGATACACTACACAACGTGAAATTTGCTAATGTGAATATTTAACAACAACCATTCTTTTGCAGGATTTCTTCCAAAAGAAACAAAATAAAGGAATTTTCAAATTCTGCATAGATAAAGTATAAATTAGTTGTAGTTTTTAAATTAATATCATTCCAAACTGTGTTTTTTAAAAATATATCCATGGACATTTTTAATGTCTATCAATTAATATATTGAAACCCCTTGGTAGCCACTGAGGTTTAGTTCCAGAATCCCCTATGGATACAAAAATCAATGACTGTTCACGTCCCAGTGTCACAGTACAATGGTATCCCTTATACAGGGTTAGTCAAAATGCATAGGCCAATAAGCCATTCAATTGAATGGCTTATTGGCCTATGCATTTTGACTAACCCTGTATAAAAATGGCAAAATTGAAGTTTGCTTTGGGAATTTTGGGGGGAAAGTGGGTATTTTCAAATTTGAAAATGAATTCCCGGATACACATGCATGCACATCATATACAAACACACATACATAGATTTTAGTCCCAGAAGTGTGGTTTAGGTGCTCTCATTCCAAAACAGCAAGAAAAAGTGGTCTAAAAATGGCCAGAAGTGACATTCTGTCTCTTGAAGCATAACTTCCAGCAAACTGTTGAACACACAAATACAGTCTGCCAAGTGCCTGAAGGAGCCAAAAACAGACCTCCAATACCCAGAATGTTCCCATTCCTGATACTGGGGATACAGTCGCTTCTGGTTGCTGATATCAAATGAGAGGCTCCCTCCTGTGCACACAGAAGAATGGGCAACTTGGAAGGCACTGAACAGACTGCGCTCTGGCACCACGAGATGCTGAGCCAACCTTAAGAAATGGGGCCACAAAGTGAAGTCCAGACAACTTATTACAATGCAGTTTGAGCTCTGCCACATGCACAATGGAGGACCTTCTTAAAGCAAAACCAGAGGCACTCCGGGTGGCCAGCTACTGGTTAAAGGGCATTTAATATAATGCCAAGTTTTTTAAAGTTTGTGCTTTTTAAATATATTACAACTGTGCCCTTGGTTTGCTACTGATATGACAAATAAATAAATTGGGATAAAAGTTCATCTTTCTTTATCATGCTGCCCAATGCGTACCACCAACTGTTCATCCAACTGAATTTTCTTTTCTTTTTTCTTTTCCCAGCAAAAGATAATCTCCGCCCATGCAGCTTAGTTTGCCAACAATGGCATTAGCCCTGGTGGTGAATGTTTTGGGGTGGTGCAGGAGCCCACAGATGCTCCATTACAGTCATTACAGTAAGATTATCCATGTCATATCATATAGGCCATGAAGCCACCAGCAGATGGCAACAGCCATTTGTCCCCACGGGTCTGTGCTGGATTGCAATCTGTCACATTAGAAGGTTGTCACCAGAGTCACCCATAACATGGAGAATATTACATTTTCAATTCAATGTATTTATTTATTCACTTCATATCCTTTACTTTTCCTTTTAACACAAAGACTCGAGCAGGAGTTCATTACTAATTTCATTAAGATAAAGAACTGAGGTATATCACACATTTTACTGACATGTGTATCTTTTATGAATCTTAAAAAGTTGTTACTTCTTTTGTTTTGTTTGAGCCCTGCACTTTGTTTCAAAGCGACTCACACACCTTCTGTCACTTCATCCTTATAGCAACCCCGTGAAGACGGTTTAAGGCTGAAAGAATGTCACCCAGTAAATTTCATGGGCCCCATCTACACTGATCATTTAATTCAGCTCAAAACTAGCTTCAAACTGTGGCAGCCAGACAACAAACACCCATGAAAGTGCATGAAAGGAAGCCATTGCTCTTGTCTTTTGTTTAATCACCATCTGAGACTAGTTCCAGGATTTCCTGTGTAATCATATGCACAGCAAAACCACTTTCTTCAATAATGGTTTCAAACTGCATAAAATGGTCAGTGTAGATGAGGCCCGGGTCGACAACCAGGAAGTTAAACTAGTTTCCTAGGCTCTATTCTAACATTCTAACCATTTCACTGCTTTTTCCTCTGAGCAGGTTGCTTTTCACTGTAAATAAATGGGAAATATAGTTACTAGGAACTACCTGAGCACTGCTGGAGCCATATAAACACCCTAGACAGGAGTTTTAGAGAGGTACCATCTGCTGTCTTTCTTTCTCTTAATGTCCTGTCCTCTTAGCCTTACCAAGGCACCATAACATTGAGGAACTCTTTTTACAAATGTGATAAGATTATGCAAGCATTATGCTTTGTGAATTCACTCTTGAGAATGTCTTTCTTCACTTTTGAAAATCATAATTCTTTTATTGTTTTTTTTCCAAAATACAATAGTGATTAAATTTGCTGTGCAGCCATGTAAATTTAAACTAAATTGTATTTCTTTTACAATACAGTTCAACACTGCCCCCTAAAGACTATGTGCCAACTTGTAACTTAAGCAAAATGGGAACATGAGAAGCAGCTTTTAAGAAAACATTACTTAGTGCACTTTAACTATTACACATATTCTCATCACCCATTTTTTTCTGTATTAATAATATCCTTTCTTATCTTAAATATTCTCTCCTGATAGTCCCATTTCGTATTTAACCTCCAAAACAGTATGCTCTGAAAGCCAGTGCCTGCTGGAATTTTTTAAACAAACAAATTGTTTTGTATTTTCTCATATATTGTATTATCCCATTTTTTTAAAAAAAAAATATCCATGCAGCATTGAGGCTCCTGTACAAGTTCAAGCTCACACAGAAAATAACATGGTACACTCTCTGCATGTCATCTGTGCATTTTACACTCAGGTGATAACCGCAAATATACCTGCATTTAGTTCTTTGCACTAGCATCTTTCCCTTAATTTCATCCTTCTATTTATCCTTTTTGCTGCCAACACAGCCAGTATTCACAAATCCAAGCTTCTTTATGTCCTTTGAGCTGGGTGAGAAAGTGCTTGCAAGCCAGAATGTGTTTTATAGGAAGGAGGGTGAAATGAAGAAAGTAAACATCTTGTTATAGTAGGAGTGAGATGTAAGATAAGGAAATGACGTCACTGAAGTAGCATGGAACTTCAGAGTTTTGGAGTCACACACCCCTTTCTATTTCTCATGCAACCCAGTGGTTTCCATCCTTTGTGTGTGGTTAAGTGGGTGGGGTTCACTGTTGGCTAAAAGCTGACCAGTTTGCAATAAGACCTTAGTTACTAAATGAGTAACTAAGGTCTTATTGGCTAAGCTTTGTGGCATATTTTGGCCCAGCTTGAATACACAACGCAACACCAGTCTGGAGCGGGGGAGCAGGAAGACTCTCCCACAGCAATGGGAGGGGGGGGGCTGTCATTTTTAACTGTTTTGATGGATTTTAACTGTGAATATTTAATGCTGTTTTTTGTTTAATTCTACTTTAATGTTTGCATTTTTGTATATTTAAATTGTGTACTAATGCTTTTATGTCAAGCCACTTTGAGTCCCCATTGGGGAGATAAAGTGGGGTATAAATAAATATAGTAAGAATAAGAATAATATCACAATGTATAAAATGGGAAGAGAGATGTATGTCATTACAATTATTTCCCTCCCTGTTAACTATATAGCTGGACAAATAATATGATACAGAGCAGAAACAGTCCAAAGATTCAGTCCACCTCATTCATACAACTGCCTCTGCCAAAATGTATTAATAGTAAAGCAACCAAAAAAAGCAAATCTCCAAGGACATGTGCATGCTTTTTAACCCAAGATTATTATTATTTGTTCCAGTATGAGCAAAGATTAAGGTTGAAGAGAAGAAAATTAATCCACCACACGTGATGTTGCACATACATTATATATTTCTTGCAAAAATGTATCCTTATAATTCTAGATCCAAAACTGACAATAAAATGAGATCCCTGAGAGAAAATAGCTTTTTCAGGCACTCTGAATATCCCTCTGTGTATAAAACTGTTTAATCCACTTGGATCATGCGCTTGGATTTTCTTAGATCATGCTGAGATAACAACATTCTGCCGTGTCGTGGCACCATGAAAAACCTGCTTATGAAAATAAAAGAAAAAATATAGTTTCACAGGGAGAATACATCTGTGAATGTACTTTTTCCATCATTTAAATACTGAACTCTTAGAAACAATTTTTATACAAATAAGCTTCATTCCCTTTATGAGTCATGGTCAAAACTCCCTTACACCAATATCTTAAACATGCCAAGTATACATATACCCTGCGGCATGATGATCCAGTCATAGGTTTGGCTTCAACATGAGTTTATGTTGAATAATTTCCAGCACAGGACTGAGAGCCAAAATCCTTCTAGCATCACCACCTAGTGGAACTAAATTGACCCTACAGCCTCTTGTCCATCTCAGAATTGGAAGGAAAACAAAGATTAGCAAGTCATCTTTATGAAGCTCCACGCCAACAGAACTGTGCGTCATTAAACATTGATTAAAAGAGATAAAGTTGTGCATGTTATTATTTCTCCCCTTATTTTTTTTTAAGTTTAACCTTGGTTGTTTCATGTCCCAGGTACTTTCAAAAATCTTCATTATCTTTTGCAAACTCCAAAAGTTATTTTTATCATTAATCCTATTGTTATTCTTAATAGAAATCTTAAATTTCTTGTGTAAAACAATGCAGTAATCATTACTTTAAAACCAGGGCAGCCAATTGTTGAGAGATAGGGAGCCACATTGCCCCCATCTTTTGCCCCCGAATGACCTCTAGGAATTTTAGGGCCAATTTCCCCATGTTTTCTGCAATGGGCATTGGGCCACTTTAGCCTTTTTTTTACAACATGAAGTGGCCTGGAGGGGTTCACAAACAAGGAAAATTTTCTCCTTCCCCTTGCCCATGGCAGGCTGTATAGGACATCTAAATGTAAAAAATGAAAAGAGGTTGGATCCTTGGTAGGGCCTGAAGAACTGTACCTGAATACAGACAGCACAAATATCTGACTTACAAATGACTCATAAGGCAACAGAAAGTGAGAAAAAGAGAAGGGAAATTCACTCTTGAAAGAGTTATCATGGGAAAAAAAGATGTCTTAACTTTCTATCCCTGTGCTGATTGGATTTTGAAAAAAAATGTCTTGTTGTAGAAACAAGAATTTGTATTGTCGAAGGCTTTCATGGCCGGAACCACTGGGTTGTTGTAGGTTTTTTTGGGCTATATGACCATGTTCTAGAGGCATTCTCTCCTGACGTTTTGCCTGCATCTATAGCAAGCATCCTCAGAGGTAATGAGGTTTCACTACCTCTGAGGATGCTTGCCATAGATGCAGGCGAAACATCAGGAGAGAATGCCTCTAGAACATGGCCATATAGCCCCAAAAACAACAACCCAGTGGTTCCGGCCATGAAAGCCTTCGACAATACAAATTCTTGTTTCTACAACAAGACATTTTTTTTTCAAAATCCAATAAGCACAGGGATAGAAAGTGACGTGAAATCTTTGAAACAGGGGCACAGACAGCAACACAAACTCCAGGGGAGTGGTAGTCCTTCCCTATGTTATACAAAGCTCTTTCTTCGTGTCAGGAGCAACTTGAGAAACTGCAGGTCACTACTGGTGTGAGAGAATTGGCTATCTGCAAGGACCTTCCCCAAGGGATGCTCCAATGTTTGATATTTTACCATCCTGTGAGAGGCTTCTCTCAGGTCCCTCCATGGGAAGCTAGAGCTGAGACGAGAGCTCATCCCACTCCCCGGATTCAAACCGCCAACCTGTTGGTCAGCAGTCCTGTTGGTACAACGGTTTAATCCACTGTGCCACTGAGGGCTAAGAAATATATATTTGTGGAAGTTACACTTAAAAAATGTGCCTGCTCTGACTTACAAACATATTCAACTTAAAAACAAAGCCATAGAACTGATCTTGTTCATAACTTAGGAACTGCTTGTATAGGCATTTCTTTTTTTAAAGTTGTCCTAAAACTGGATTATATAATCTTGATTATCTGTTTTGATCATCTGGATTATATTTCAGTATAGAAGGAGCCTAGATCAGAGATGCATGAAAACTCTGGGGTTCATCCAGATATTTGACGCTCAATGGGAGTTAAAATCCAAAATACTAGGAACCTCCCATGCAATCCTAAATACAGGAAGAATGGAAATCAATGCATTTATATCAAGCCAGTTACAGATTTCAAAGCCAGCATGGCATGGTTTGAGAAAATCCCACATTATCTGAGTGTGGACTCAGATAACCCAGTTCAAAGTGGATATTGTGGGGTTTTCTGTCTTGATATTCTGTGATATAGGGTTGTGTGGAAGGGCCCTGGGAGACCAACCTTCTGTGGATCGATTCTGCTGTGAAAATCTCATAATAGATTCATTTTAGAATTGCCATAAATCAGAAATAACTTGGAAGGCACGCAACAATAAAGTTATAAATTCAGATTTTTATGTTAATCTCCAAACTTAACAGAAACTAATTTATAATGTCATCATTCTTGATTGAACAACTTTTCACAATACTGCAATGAAATTTCATGTTATACTACTTGAATATATTAGCAAATCAGAAGAAATAAAATACATTATAAAAAATAAGATTAATCTCTCAAGGAAATACACATATGAATTATATCTACATTAAATAAATAGTCATACTCATACCATCCAAAATAATGTCCCTGTGGCGAGAGCTGCATATTGATCGATCGTGGAAAGCACACTGAATATAAGGCAGACCAGCACTATGAGGAAGCTGTAAAGAAACAAAAGTAAAATTCAAAATCACAAACCTATTTAGTGGAAAGTTATCTATCATGACAGAAAGTAAAGGCCAGAAATGGGTGTTTAAAAAAAGGCTGTCAGTCCTCCAGTAATGAGATAACCATGACAAGGATCAAAGGGAGAGGTTGCATTGCCCTATAGGTGAGGAGCCAATTCATCCCTCTGTGGCAAGGATAGGAATCAAATAATATCCAGATGTTGGATTTTAATTCTAAGCATTCCTTCCTTTTGTATCTGCTAGATTAGTGTTATAGGGCCCTTCCACACTGCCATATAATCCAGAATACCAAGGCAGATCATCCCCATTATCTGCTTTGAACTGAATTATCTGGGTCTACACTGCTAGATAATCCACTTTCAAACAGATAATCTGGATTTTATATAGCTGTGTAAAAGGGCCCAAATCTTAACTTCTGTAGGGTTGCATGATTTCTACCCCTATATTATGACTATTTTTATTATGCCATTTTGCTTATTTAAGTTATATCCCACCTTTCTCCATATTATGTAAATCAAAGTACTCTGAAGATGAAACAAACTACAGTTAAAACAATATATGGTGTAAACCTTTTAAATAAATACTATATGTAACATTAACATGGCATTAAAATGTAAGTCAGTTTAACAAGTTAGAGAGCAATGTGGAGCTTGGAAACAATTTCATAATATGGAAGAATTGTGTTAAAGGGATGTTGGATGTTGGTATGCTGAGCTTCTTGGTGATAACCCCTCTTGGGAAGTGGATGTCCAAGCATACCCTAACCAAATGAGAAGCTGCATGCGTAAACTCATTCCTGGTGCTCAGTTCTACTTTGCAGTCCAACTACCAAAGCTGGGTTCATGCAGAGGTACTCAAATTAATTTTAGCAAACATTTAAAAGTCATATTAATCCATGGCATAGATCTTTTTTTGCTCCACGCAGGCAACTTTGCTACAGAAAAACATACATGCTACAAGGCCTGGTATGTAAACAAGAACATGTGACTGGGACCAAAGAGCAGCAGTAGTAGCTATCAGCCAGCACCAGTTTACTAGTGAGCCATTGGCTTGCAGTTCACATCTGGAAGTTGTTGCAACTATTCCAGCTGGCTGAAGCAAGCCAGATGCATATTTGGGATCAATGTAAGCTGATCTCATAGGTCCCAACCTATTAGATCAGGTTACATTGATCTGAAATATGTTAGAAATTTGCAAATGCCCCGATGAGAAGACTAGTGCTGATGTAGCAACTTTGTACATTATGTTCCAATTTTGTTCTCGTCTGCTTATTTGTTAACAGAAGTATTATTGTAGATGCTTAACAGAAGATACATGTTTAGACAAATGATTTTCCCCCAGTTATGACATGGATTTCCTGAAAGAACTCTGAGCAGTGAAATGTCTTTGTATTTTTTTATGAAAACAAAAAGGAAGATGCACAAACAGGATACATGTGTGTGCCAAGAGTTAACTAAGGTCAGTAATTTAAAATGCAATTGTGAGAAAATGTTTGTGAAGCCATTTGGATTGTCACAGATTGGCAATTTAAACTGTTACTAGCTCTTAAATTTTGGGCCATTCCTACATAGAGAGCTATTTTGTTTCTATGAAGTACAGGGGTTTCTGTGCATGGTCTTGTGGTCTTGACATAATATTCGTTGTTCTTTAGATCTAGATTATAGACAAGGCTATTTCTTCTCCCATAAATTCTATTTGCTACATCTGCTTATAAGTTCAGGATCATTGACATAGATTATAACCTCACACTAAGTTCAGATTTAGTGTTCTGATAGACAGACTCACATTCTCCTTTACAATCTCTACAGAATTCATAATTACATCAATAATATAAAAAGTAATGTAATTCTTCAATACGTTGCTTCTTGAAAATAGAAATGAGTAACTTCATGTTTTTTCCCCCATTGTAAGAAAGTCTTCTAAAACCACATCATTTTTAAATGTTGTTTACAATTCAGGATTAATCTGTGCAAAATTTGTGAATGGTTGCTTTGTGCAGGAAACAGCATTTCCTGCATAGGAAGTAATATTTCACTGCAGAAATATTAATTCCTGCACCAAAATGCTATGTATTAATTTTGTGCACAAAAAGTCTGAAAATTGGAAGATTATCATTTCAGGATTCTTCTCTTGAATGCTTCTTGTAATGTTTTAAAAACATTTTTCAAAGATTTTTAAAATATTCTTTCTACCTCTAGATATAAACCATATAGGCAGCAAGGCAGTCTTAAACCATCACATTTGTGTCACAATGCCTGATGTCTGGGATGATGTGCAAATGCACATAGACTGTTTGGAGCTCAGAGACAGATGCTACCACCAACTTTTGAGCCCATCACTCTATCTCACCACCAGATGGCAGCAAGCTAATACTCTTTGAACTTTCTTCATCAATCAGAAAAATAATACAATTAAAAATCATTAAGTGAAATGTATCTCCACATCATCTAGACCGGCCTATAGCAATACAATGAACATAATAATCATGTACCATAATATATTTGCCCTAAAAAAAGAATCTTGTTCCTAATTTCTTTATGGCCAAATGGTGATGAATAATTTGGCATACCCTCCAATATTTCACAGATGAAAACTGGGATAGGTATGGCAAGGCAACATCAGAGTGTGGTCAGCATGGTAAAAGTTATTAATGAGGAAAAACACACATCTATCACTATATAGATAGTTCTTCAATTTATTCTTCTGCTTCATTCTGCTTCAAAGAAGAACTGTAGGTATAGAATAAACATACCCAGCATGAATGTGGACCTCTGTATTTCATCTCACCTTAGTTTTGAAACATGCATTTGCCCAAACCTCTGAAACCTAATCAGAACCATAGCCCAAATCTGAACTGGTAATCATACATGTACAATGTGAAAGGTAAAATGCCATGTGATGGCATGGAGTGTAGAGAGTGAGAAAAACCTATGCGATTATTACAGCAGGATCAGAAATATATTACCATTATACAAGTCAAATGATTACCAAACCCAGGAAGGGAGGGAAGAAAATATGCAACCAGATTATTATTATTTTTTTAAAAAAACATTTTAAAAATAATAGTTTAGAGTTCAACAGCAATACTATAGCCCACCAATCAGGGTCTATGCCAACAACATCCACACGCCAGACACAAGATGTTGCTGGGAACATGCGTATGGTACACATCTTTGTATCACCATACAAACTACACCAAGCTCCTTTGTGCCATCACTTTCAGGGACACAGCTAGAGAGAACCCATGCTCCTGACAGTTGAAAGATATTCCACTAATCAAGAACTAAAATGCCCTTATCCCTCTCAAAGAAATTTTTTTTTATGAGCACAATAACATACATTAAGGGGGAAGCCAAATGAAGGCCTTCAACTTTACACCATCATAGCATTAAACTGAATGCTTGCCAATTTAACTCACAGCCCTCCTTGAACAAAGATTATATATCCATTCAGGAAGGAAAAGATTCATCAGACAAGCAGATCTACAGAGGAGAGCACATGAAATAAAGGAAGCCACAGAAACTTGACAGAAGTATCACCCAGGGCCTTCTGCAGAGCATTTCATGACAAAGCAGAAGTTGGGAATTCAAACCCTATTGGAGGGAAGGGAAAATTATCTTCACTCATGCTTTGGCTTGCCAAAAAGAGAAAGAGAGAGAGAATTACACACAGAAGAATCCCTGGGTCAAATGGGTAACTACTCAGCTATAGCAGCAGATCTCTTTCCCCACAGGAACAATCAAGTTAAAAGAGGAGTCTAAACTGGAACAGGCCATGTTTGGATGCCGGTGGTCTTAATTTTAATTCATGGTATAACTCAGACGAGGAAGAATGTAGCCTGGCAGCTTTGTGGGTCAACTAGACCTTCTGGCCCACCCACCTACCCACCCAACCCAGTCATCCATGTGGTCAATCCATCATGCCTGGTAGGCTGTATCTCTTCCATAGCATCCCTGTAGAACTCACTGCTCTTCCCCTACAATGCACACCTCCTTCACTCCCTCTCCTCATTGCTATCCCTCACTCCTGCCACTAACTTGCCCTCACATCTTGGTAGCAAACACTCATTCTGCTGGTTTTCTCTGAGGGGCCTGAAGATGGTACAGAAAATCTAACTAGAGTGAGAAAGGAGGACCCACTGGCCCTGAGGAAATTAAAGTTCTCATTTCCCTAAATCAACATTCTGAGACTATTTCTGGAGTTTTCTAGGCTTCCTGAAGACTTTGTTTACTTGTGAAAAAGGAGGGGTTTTGCCATCAGTAAGCTCAACAGTCACTGAAAGACAATTCTTGTTTTGAAGAGAGGGACCAACTTATCCTCCCTCTCACTGAAGTCAATGGAACCAAAATTCTTTGTGTCAGACCTGGGAGCATGTAAACATGCTCCATTGATAAGGGTATAGCTATGAAGTGCATGGCGGTAGGACACTCCCACCACCCTCAATACTCACCCTAATTTAAGCCTCATTGAAAGCATGTCTTAACCAGTGGAATGGTTTTGTCATCAGCCTGTACCATTGGTCCATCTCTCACAATCAGGGCCGTAGCCAGAAAAAAAAATCGGGAGGGGTTGACATTTTCGCCCGGGTTTTTTTTTTTAATTTTCGCCCGGGGGGGGGGGGAGGGGTTGAAACCTGCCTCCTAGCTCATGCTGAGGCAAAGAGCACAGCAGGGGGCAGAGCAGCCTTCAATAGCCTGCAGCTTCGCCCCTGTCAACCACCTCCACCAAGTCTGGCCTCCTTAATTAATTAATTAATTTATTATTCAAATTTATATGCTGCCACTCCCCTGGGGCTCAGAGCAGCTTACAAGAACAAGCTAAAATTTAACACAATTTAAAAACAATTTAAAAACAGCAATATCAAAGATCAAAGGCCTGTCGAAACAGATATGTCTTACATGCCCTGTGGAAAGCTGATAAGTCCCGCAAGGCACGGACTTCAGGTGGCAGAGTATTCCAGAGCGATGGTGCCACTTCTGTAAAGGCTCTGCGTCTGGTTGCTATTAGACGCAAGGTCTTGACATTGAGAATTTCCAACAAATCTTGGTCCTCAGAATGGAGGAATCTCTGGAGTTGGTAGGGGTGAGGCTGTCCCTCAGGTACATCGGCCCCAGACCATGCAAGGCCTTAAAGGTGAGTACCATCACCTTTAATGAGAGCATTCAACCCCTCCCCCCCAACTTGGTTGCTTCACTACATTGGCTATTGCTGCAAGTAATGACAGTGTGAATAAATTGTCAATATTTGCTTGAGATAGTGCTTGCAGTTCTGGAGGGACGCTTAATTTTTTGCATCTCATAGACTTAGCATGGGGATTTGGTTAACCAGTTAAAATTCATGAGTAAACCAGGTTTTTTAAAAAAAATCTGAAACATTTCGGGGGGGGTTGAACCCCTAACCCCCCGCCCCTCGCTACAGGCCTGCTCACAATGGGATAGTATCTTGTAGTCCTTTAGTATGGGTTATTCTGTCTCACTGACATTCTCAGCTGTCTAATTTATTTGCAATTATGTACAATCAATTTCAATTAATGGTAAATCTTCAAAAATATTTGCTCTGTTGTTCCTTCCTCACCTAGTTCCTGAATCTTACTTTAATTATCTCTACCCCCTCCTGCAACTCCATAATCTTAAACTGACTTTCCAAAGTCCTTCCACCGAAAATGTAGCAGGATATCAGCCAAATACTATTGTCCTTCAGTTGACAGTTATCAATAAAGGATTTTGCCCTTAATGTTATACTGGGAAAAGCATAATTGTATTGGAGATCTAGGTAATCCATATTCACTAACAAAGAAATACTTCTTTATGAATGCTAAACTAGAATGGCCGATAAATGAAACACTGCCACCTATAAGAAGACAATTCATACAAAGTGAGGAGTGGGAAACATTAACAGAACAATCAGTTGATAAAGAATTAGCTGTAATGTTAAAAGATATAGGGAGTGGTGTGGGTAAGCAATCTGAGGCTGCTGTACTAGTAGAACAGGTTTTCCAGAAACAACACAATGCAGTTGATTTCAGGGCTCCAGAGTGCATTATTATACAATTATTTCAAAACAACTAAGGTCAAAAGTGTTTTCTTAGTTGAATACTTGACAAAAATCTAAACAACTTGATGGCTATTAGTAAACACCTGTGCAAAATGTCAAAAATATTGCTGTGATAAAGCATTCCCCAGATTGTACATATAGCATTCTCCAGACTGTTCCATGTACACAAGAGCTTTACTTAAATGGGAATATTAGGCAGAATCTATAACTCACAGGCTATAATTCTTGCGCCATCCTCAAGAAGTTACCCTTATTCCTTGAGTTCTAGATTTATAACCAATTATGATGTGGACATCATACAAATCAAGAAAACAAATGTTCTGCAATGTAAATAACATGCAGCTTCAATCTTTCCAGATGAAACACTTAATTTGATGATGACATTCTTAAAAACTAGAAAAAATAGAGAAGAGAAATTCATTTCTCCAGGCTGTTTTCCCATATAATTATTTCAAATACTTTGGGATTCACACAAATATCTTTGATGAGGGAGGCTGGACAGAGCAATTCCCCACATTTCATATAAGCAACATGTACACTTCAAAGGAATTTTCTTTCCCATTGGAAAATCAGGAATCCAGCTTCACTCTGCCCCACCCCACAATGCTGATAAGTTAAGGACCTCTCAATTTTATCCAATGGAAGGGTACTTGGAATGGAAAAAGTACACATGATATTTTTAATTCAATAATTACCAATTAGTAATAAAGATAAAAGTCCACCTGTTATTGCTTTTATGCACCTGTAAAATAGATTAATACCTAGATATCACGTTGCTTTAAAATACACATAGAAATCAATTCACCGAACATTACATTATCTGATTAAAACAGAGAGGAAGCCCAAGTTTGCTACCTGTTAGCAAATAACAATTAGCACAGCTTAGAGTACGTTTTTAAAAGGACTGAGTTTTCATTATATTAATAATCCAAAAGAGCATTACCTATCCTACTACCGTAGTTCAGAAAATAACACACTATAATATTCTTAACTCAAACATTAGCATTTCGAATACTCTTGTGCCATTCAAAAATACAGAAAAAAATGTTCTCTGTTCCAACCCCCATCTTCTCAATCATAACTGATCATCATTATTTTGAGGGGGTTGCCCTGCCTGAATTCACTCATACCGCTTAGCCTAACTGACCATGCAGCTGCCACATTTACTGCAAAGAGATGCATTGGGAGGGAGCATAGAAGGAGTTGTGCATTCAATCTCTCTTCTTTACCCAACTCCCTCTCCCCCAAATATATGTTCTGGATATCTTCACAACAAAAACTATTTGTGTTTTGCAGCAAAAAACACTTCTTCCTTCTCTAGACTGGATTCCCTCTCACAGTTCATACCAGCCCAGTCAATCTATGCTCATTCTGTGCCATTGCTTGGAGCAGGCAGGCTGGCAAAACAGACACATCCTTGACTTGCACTCACATTGTCTCTATTTACTTCATCACACTGGAGCAAAAATCCACTTAAAATCTGGTTTCTGCTTCCTGCAGAATTCTGGTGTTTGTAGTTTAGGGAGGAGCCTTTAACAGCCTCAATAACTACAAACCCCAGAATTCTGCAGGAGGCAGGAACCAGATTTTAAGTGGATTTTTTTCTCTAGTGTGATGAGACATTCTGGCAGTGTCCAAAATTTCTTTCCTTCAGGCACAATGACAGAAGGCATAAAAGGCAGGTTCATTTTAAAGAGTTTTTTTTTAATTCCATAGTCTAGTGTAGCTCATTTTTTTCAACACATCTCTTTTTCCTGGCTCCTACTCCATTCCTCTCTGTTTCTGGCCCCTTATTAGCTATGCAATACTCCACAAAGAGGTGCCACATGGGTGACTCTTCCTCTTACCTTGCTTAAACTATGTCAGAACATACCCATTTATGAGTTGCAGATAGAAACTATTATTATGTTACACTAAAAAGTTGCAAATTGTATGCTCTGGCCATTAGAGGAAAAAAGTAGTACAATTCCAGCCTGTTATTACAAAACCTAAGTAGCTGCTAGCTACCAATGGAACTCATTGCAACCAACATCCTACTTCCAAGATCTGATTGAAGGCTTTGGTGGGCTTTAAGGTGGGGGTTTCAGGGGCTAGAGCACTGGGTTCTTGGGGGATGGCCTGTAGCCTGAGGGCTGCACTTTTCCCATCCCTTGTCTAACTGATCAGGAAAACCTAGTATACACATTCCATACCTTCCAACATGTCAGAGATGAAAACTAGGATACATGTGGCCAGGCAACATCAGTGTGTGACTAAGATAAAGATTAACAAAGGCTATTAATGAGAAAGAACACAGAAGCTAGGATAGTTTGCTTTCACTTGATCCTACTAAAAATAACAACTTTCCACCTTCTCTTCTCCTCTCACTGAAGTAACTTGAACTAGGTTTCCAGCAATTGCAGTAAGCCGAAAAGGGAAGGGAAAGGTGGGAGAAGAAGAGAGAAACTTGATAGCTAAAAGAAAGTAGGATGATGGAGGACTGACCAGGACTGTCCTTGAGAAATCAAGTCAGTTGAGAGATATAGACATTTTGCTTTGCATCCAGAAACTGTTCAGCCTCTGTAACAAGCTCAATGACCCTCTGAGTAAAGCAAAGCTAAGCCATGTCAAACAATTGTTTACAAATAGGGGTCAGGTGGTAGTCTCCAATTTCCGAACAGAGAGTACAGTCTTGTTCATTCATATTGCATGCTGTGTTAGTAGTACCTTGCATAGCAAAGCAGTATAACTGTGAATCAGTTACATGCCAAACAAAAGTTAAGTCTTTTTCCACATTTCAGAAAATTCTAGTGTCATACAGTCAATCAGTCGGTCAATCAGGTTTTGAATATATTGCCACCTCCCACCCCCCAAGAGTTGGACTATATACATACAACACAGCTTTAATATTATGTTTATTAATTAACACTGATGAAATGGGAGAACTCATTACACTGCTTGCCACTAACGTGTATTATTGCCTTGGTTAATTTTATGCCCTCTGGATGTACAAAATAGTTCACATGAAATGCAGCTGATATCAGAAAAGCTTTATTGATTGTAACTGTAGATCAGTGGCTCCCAACCTATGGTCTGTGGGCCTCCAGTGATGGCCAAGAACTAAAATATGGTTGGCGGCCTCACCGTTACTACACCGTTGCAACAAGAGCGATTGGTCTTGTGAAACCCTCTTATAGTGCTGAGGCAATGGGGATGTCGGGAGGAGAGAGGCTAATTACCGACACAAGGTGCAACAACAAGCCTCCTGACTGCTGCTTCTCCTCCTCCCTCCCCGAGCGGAGCCGTTCCATGTGGCACCTGGAGACAGGGGCACCTTGGTGTCTTCATTTTTAGGTCTGTTCCTGGGGTTATTTGGGGTGCTGATTTAGAAAATTGCATTGGATAGACCACATCAGCTCTAGATTTGTAAATATAATTTTCTGTGGGCAAGCAGATGGCGACTACAGGATGGCATATGTTCTGCATCAGAAATTAGAACTGATGTGGTTTATCCAATGCAATTTTTTTAACCAGAACCCCCAAATAATCAAACCGAATCTAAAGTTGCCAAAAACTGATTCGTAACCTTTTTGGTACTAATGTTGGAGAGTTGTCCCTGGTCAAGTGGTCCCTGGTCAAAAAAGGGTTGGGAACCACTGCTGTAGACCAACACAAGTGGAGAGAACCAGGATGAGACAAAGTCATTTCTTATGCTTACGTCTTCTTATAGATTTTAACTGTCAGCTTAAAATAAGAGGCAGATACAGAAAAAAGATTTCAATAGATTAAAAAACAAGTGCAATCTGCTACATACAGGTTGTACAATTTAGGAGCATTCAAAACAGATAATCTTTTGCAACCCCCTCTCCCACCCCTAATAATACAGTAGTAATCCTAAATAGAAAAATGAAAAGAAATAGTTATATAGAGCTGCAAATGTGTTGCAAGAACTTGTTATACATGCGATAATCAGTTTCAGTTTACACTTAAGTCTGAAATAACCCCCCTAGAATCTCCCAGCTGTAGGAAATGTACACCTGTGTACACAAATCTTTTTTCCACCTTGAACAGTAGCAAATGGAATGCAATGTGGAGAATGAGCACTCCATAAAAGAAAGGGCAAAGTTAACAAGGAGAAAATTTTTGTTACTATTTCCAGGAAATATTATAAAACCTACAGCACATTTTCACAGAGTCCTTGAATTGGAAGGAAGGGAGGTAAGGATAAGCTATGTGCGGTGTGCTTAACCCTTATATCTCCAAGAATCACTCTGTCAGCTTACCGTTCCTTCCAAAAGTTCAAAAGATACCAGTTCTCTTAATTTTCTTCCTGCATGAAGAAAACCAGCTTAGAGTGGCAGAAGATGGTGATAGAAAAGATTCTGAGAAAGAGGAAAACATCTGGCAGTGAAAGTTTCTTATGAAATAATGTACATCCCATGTTTTGCTTCTTAAAGACTTAGCTATTTCTTGATTATTACAAACACGACTGCATTGGGAAGAATCAATCTGGAAGGACTCCTACAAGGAAGATCTGTTACCTGTTTTCTTCTTATACATTCACAGAGCCATGGGATTTATCCCCTTTTTTATTTGCTCAGCAACTCAGCAAGGAAGATGTAGTTAAGAAATCATAGCAAGGCCAAGTTTGCATAATTAGCACCCAGCTTCACCTCTTGATGTGTGGAAGAGCATGATTTGAACATGATTTTTTTTAAAAAAAAAAAACAATTTAAGAGTAAAATGATATAGAACAGATAATACAATACACCTTAATGATACATTAGGATAGATCTACACTGCAGAGCACCCAGTGGCGCGGCTGGTTAAACTGCTGAGCTGCTGAACTTACTGACTGAAAGGTCAGCAGTTTGAATCCAGGGAGCAGGGTGAGCTACCATTATTAGTCGCATCTTCTGCCAACCTAGCAGTTCAAAAACATGCAAGTGTGAGTAGATCAAAAGGTACTGTTCCAGTGGGAAGGTAATGGCACTCCATGCAGTCATGCCAGCCACATGACCTTGGAGACATCTACGGACAATGCCAGCTCTTCAGCTTAGAAATTGAGATAAGCACCACCCCCCAGAGTCGGACATGACTACACTTAATGTCAGGGGAAAACCTGTACCTTTAGAAGTAATGCAGTTCAATATCATAGCCCAATGTTATCTAATCATGGGAGTTATCATTTTGCATGCTCTTTAGCCTTCTCTGTCAATGAGTGCTGATGTCTTGCCAAACTACAATTCCCAGGATGCCATCATATTGAGCCATGGCAGTTAAAGTGGTGTCACATCATATTAATTCTACAATATAAATGCAAGCTTAGAAGAGTAAGTAAAAAGGAATTTTAGACTTAATTCCAATATGTACATTTTCTACAGTGTAGGGAAGGCATCCCTTATGGATGGTGCTATTCCCATTCAGTCTCATCAGAGGTAGGTCTTTCTTAATCAGATAACACTTTCCATCCAATAAAGGAAAAGTTATTTAGCCACACGACAAAATTATCCAAGACAGAAACGTGTGAGTTGCAGGAAGGCAGGAGCCAGTATGAAAGCAAGAGGGAAAAAATGAAAGGAGGAAATTTGAAAATGAGAATACATGAAGTCAAACAAATCAATGAAACAGTAAAAGAAAGGGTGTTCTCATCAATGCATTGTCAGCCTTACAGCTATTCCTGGATTGCCCTGCAGTAGTAAAAGTGCATATATGGTGTAGATATACACACCACACCCCAGACAGCTGACTGCAGAATATAGAAACATCTGTAAATAAAGTACACTGACAACTGTTTCTGAAACATAAGTAGGAAGAACACTTTTCGGTGCCATGCCATCATAGTCTTAAAATCAACACACCTAAAACTCCACCAAAAACCATCCTCTCGTCCACTCCCTGCAAAAAAAGTGAATATGAGAAAGCAAACAATATTTAGAAAGAATCAAAGCAGCTTCAAAGGGGGAAAACCCAAGAAAGAAACTTTACTATAGAGCAAGACCAAAGGACTTTGCTTACATCTTTCAAGACCTTCTGATTCAAATTCCTTTCTTGTCAGTAAATAATATGACTTCCAAAAACTTCTTCAATGACATGTTAATTTCCTTCTCTGTAAATAATAACATGAATCTGAAATAACTTGCTTGGTTCATTAATGGTTGGTCTATAGATCTAAGTCTTGCTTGACAGAAGTAGGTAGGATAATATGTAAGGCAGGATATATTTTGGCAGCAATCCAGAATAGCTTTAGTCTTCAGAACTTGCACTAATTGCTTTTTCCTACTTCCTCTAAAACCTTGACCAAAACCTGACACCTAGGTTAGGTCCCCAGTGATATCATTAAGCATTAAGCATCAACCATAGTTGCCCATATCTTGTCATCCAATCACAGAGAAATAGAACCATGGAGTTGGAAGAGACCACATGGGCCATCTGGTCCAATCCCCTGCCATGCAGGAAAAGCACAATCAAAGCAGACCTGGCAAGTGGCCATCTAGTCTCTGTTTAAAAGCTACCAAGGAAGTAACTTCCACCACACTCTGAGGCAGAGAATTCCAATGCTGAAAAGCTCTTACAGTCAGGAAGTTCTTCCTAATGTTCAGGTAGAATCTCCTTTCCTGCAATTTGAACCCATTGCTCCAGTCCTAGTTTCAAGGGCACCAGAAAACAAGGCTGCTCCCTCTTCCTTATGACATCTTTTCACATATTTACATATGGATATTAGGCCTGGGTAACAACGGAAAAATTTGTTTCTAAACTCGTTTCGTTTTTAGGGGGTCCATTGCATTTCGTTTTTTAAAAGAATTCCGAATTTTTCTTTAAAATTTTTTCGTTATTTACAAAATTTTGTAAATTTCTAATTGATTCGTTAATGGCAACTCTACTTTTGCATATAAAACCTTAAGTATTGTATTAACTTATATCAAAAAGAAACTATCTGTTTCTCTGAGTAGGATGGCAAAAGGCAAGACCTTAGTCCACCCTGAGGGAACTTAAAAGAGGCACAAACCCCCTCTACAGTGCCATTCCTGGCCTCTTTGAATACCTCAGTGTGGAAATGTCTGTGGCAGTGCTTTGATGCTTCTCCTATAAGGAATGCTGAGAGAGTATAGACCATTAATGCTTCTTTTAGGTTCCTCTGGAATATACTAACCTCCCACCTTTTGCTACTTTGCTGAGAGAAATAAATGGTTACCTTAAAAAAATAAGAATTAAAGTACAATACATGCATTGACCCATGGATAAGTCAACCCAGGTTTTTGCCTCAATTTTCTGACTTATATATAAGTACTGTATATACACTATTTACAGATTTTAGTGACTTCCTCAGTTTTGACCAAGGACTCAGTCAGGCCACTGAAAGGACAGCCACATGAGCAGGGAATAACCTTTTCCTTTGTTAATTCACCTTTAATATTACAAGCAGAGCGTATGTTGTCCTCTTTGTCCTGGAAAAGATTGGCAGCAAGTTTGGAAAATCACACAGCCAGTCATTTTCAGTACAGCAACATAAATGATAAGGTGAAGCTGACAGTATGACATGGCAATACAGAACTACATTATATTAAATTTCCCTTCTACAAAAAGTTGCTTCGGTATTGTTTGGCCTCAGATGGTCACTGTAGCCTAGATGCAAAGGTCGCAATATGAACATCAGTAGCCCCAGTGGTGCTGTGAGCTACACTCAATTGTGCTACATTCATCTTGCATCTTGTTGTCATGTTACACGAATCCTGCACTGGTTATACATAATTAAGCCCAAATGTAAGGTAGTTGACAATAGCTTAGCCCCTTACTATTCCAATTATTGCCAGCTGTCTCTAATGACCTATTTCATAACTTATGTATGCTGTAGAATGAGCTATTTTAAGGATCTAGTGCTACAGAGGAGCCAAGAGGGACCTAAAGTTACAGTTCATCAATTAAATGCCCAGACGTTGGAATGATGCCAATGACAGTAAAAAGATGTTGTGGCCAATTCAAGTTATTCTGGAACTCAAAATAGGAAATCCAAATCTCAATAAAGACAAATGGAAATTAATACACTCTAAATGCTTGTTTCAGTTTTCTTTCATCTTAAATAGAGTAGCAAGAGAAGAGGGAGCAGTTCTGTGCAAAGTACTTGTACACCCTGACTACACAATGCAACAGCTTGCATATGACATGGGGACACATCTGCAAACAGAGTTCCAATTTAGATGAGAACCTTGATGAATACTGCTGTATCCAAAAGGACTCCCTTTTGCAGACTTTCCCACTGTATGTGTTGATACAAAGCAGAGTGCTACTTGGCATAAGTAAAGCTGCATGTTAAGCTGTTGTGTTATTGAAGCCATGGTGTCAAAGCATGGCTTAAGAGAGTTCAAAATCTGCTGATTGATGACATTGCTATTCCATTTTATCTCATGGCAGGAGTAAGCCTTGTATTTAAATTCACATACTATCCCATTTTAATAAAGGTAAAGGTCTCCCCATGACATTAAGTCCAGTCATGTCCAACTCTGGGGGTTGGTGCTCATCTCCATTTCTAAGCTGAAGAGCCGGCGTTGTCCGTAGATGTCTCCAAGTTCATGTGGCCAGCATGACTACATGGAGCACCGTTACCTTCCCACTGGGGTGGTACTTATTGATCTACTCACATTTGCATGTTTTCAAACTGCTCGGTTGGCAGAAGCTGGGCCTAACAGCAAGAGCTCATCCTGCTCCCCAGATTCGAACCTGCAACCTTTCGGTCTGCAAGTTCAGCATTTTAGCACTTTAACCCACTGCGCCACAAGGGGCTCCTTTTATTAAACAGTTTATCAGCAATGTTTGATTTTTTAAAAAATTTATAAGGAATGTAGTGTCTCGGTCCCACTAGATACCACTTAGCTTGTTGAATTCCAGAACTGCAGGGAGATACCTTTAAAATTCTCAGTCAGAGAGCTTTAGTGTCTCACCAAACTTCAAATCCTAGGATTTTACAGGATGCACTCATGGCAGTTAAAGTGTCATCACACAGTATGTACCTGATATATGTGTGAAATGACCACAAATTCAGACAGGCTGGCACAGCATTGTATAACTTCTCATTGCCAAACTGTGTAATTTGAAAATGTTCTCTATTTTCATCCTCATGCAGAAAACTTAGGCCTCTTCCACACAGCTGAATAAAATCCCACATTTTCTGTTTTAAACTGGAAGTGTGGTCTCAGATAACCCAATTCAAGGCAGATATTGTGGAATTTTCTGCCTTGATATTCAGGGTTATATGGCTGTGTGGAAGGGACCTAAACAAGTTGCCTTAATACGTACCTCACAGATCTTGAAGACATTCTCGCAAACTGAGGGCCCTTCCACACAATCCTATATCCCAGAATATCAAGGCAGAAAATCCCACATTATCTGAGTGTGGGCTCAGATAACTCAGTTCAAAGCAGATATTGTGGGATTTACTGTCTTGATATTCTGGGATATAGGGCTGTGTGGAAGGGCCCTGAGAAGAGTTGTTGAACAAGTCTGTGCAGCAGACACAACAGGCCCCTTCCACACAGCTGTATAAAATCCACACTGAACTGGATTATATGGCAGTGTGAACTCAGATAACCCAGTTCAAAGCAGATATTGTGGATTATCTCTCTTGATATTCTAGGTTATCTGTGTGGAAGGGCCCATATTCACTAAATTTCGGGTTATGGGGTTTTCTTATTAATAATTCCACTTCTGATGGCATACTGAGCCTCAGAACTAGAAATGTATCACTACTGTATTTGCTAACAAAAGTATTTTGAACACGGTGGCTTCCAAGACGTCACCAGCCAACAATTACCTATACCTCCCTGGGTTAATCAGCTGGTAAATGTATTCCTCAAGTATTCTGTTTATTAGTAAAACAATTAAGAATGATCACAGGAAAGTGAATTGAATTGTTTATGATTTCACCAAGCATACCTACCTACTTAGCTCTTACTCCATTGTAAAGTTATAAAATAAAAGCTATTCTGCTCAAGAAACAAATGAAACAAAAAAAACATGGTTCTGTAAAGCAGGCATTCTGAATCAGATGTGAAACAAGAACACAATAAATTAAACGAAGGCAGCACATTCCTAATTTGGATACTGACTGTGGATTTACGCTAGGTCTGACCGCTGTACAAGAACACCCGTTATCACATTGTGTTAGTAGACCCTTGACATCCTTAGAGATCTCTTCCCTTGAACATACATAGAATCATAGAGTTGGAAGAGACCTTGGGGGCCATCCAGTTCAACCCCCCTACCAAGACGCAGGAAAATCACATTCAAAGCACTTTCTTTACTCTACATTCTTTCTCTCACTTCTTGTCCCTTGTCTCACACTAAAACACACACACACACACACACACACAGAGGAGTTGTGAGAGGGTGAGAAAAAACATGCCTGATATTATAGGGATAAAGCCTCATATCTTGCAGTAATCAATATAGGAAGAATATGGGACAGTATTTACGTATGATGTAGGGTTGCTAATTTGAGATATTATGGTGATTTGGATTCCGCCTGCACTGTCAATCTTCAATTATACAGAACCAGCGTTGCAAAAACAAGGTAGTCAGCAGGAGAATGTTGTCTGTTGAATCTGGGAGAACCTGAGCAAGTTACAACTGAATAATTTTTGAATGGCAGGACTTGATAAACTTGGTCCTCCCAGGTTCACTCTGAGGCCCTTCCACACAGCTGAATAAAATCCCACATTATCTGCTTTGAACTGGAATATATGGCATTGTGGACTCAGATAATCCTGTTCAAAGCAGATATTATGGGATTTTCTGCCTTGATATTCTGGGTTATATAATTGTGTGGAAGAGCCCTGAAATTTTTTATAAAATAGTTGGTCTTTACAAGATTATTGCAGAATGAGTCATTTGAATAATAATAATAATAATAATAATAATAATAATAATAATAATAATAATAATAATAAATATTGTATAAAGAAATAGACCTCTAATACTTGAATGCTGCTTTACTTGAAGATAAATCTTTACTTGGAAGTCCAAAGAAATTTATTTTTTTCTGCTTATGTTGGCAATGCTTTCAAAAATGCAGCATGATTTTCTCTAACCTTTGTGCAAACTTGTTCTTGAAAACCATACCCGTTAAGCTACAACATTGTAGGGCAGGATGCCAGGACTCATTCAGTAGAAAGGAAATCCTGCAGTCATCACCATTTGCCTGAAACTGTCAGAGAACTTTACTCTACAGGATATAAAGTTCACAGACAATTTTACTTGGGGAGTACAAAGTGAGATTAAAACACTTCCTTGGCTTTGATTCCGAATGAACGGAATCACCTACCTTCTTGTTATGTTACAGGGCATATGCTCCTCAATCAATCCTGATTTTGATGTCTCCTCTGAGAATATATTCTGATTTTAAGGATAATGAGTAGCCAAGTACCAAGGCATGGTCAACATTACTATATCTAAATTCTGCACTCCCATCCTTACAACTACCTAGCATTTTATCAGGAATTCTGCAATAGCTTCATTAATTATAATACACCATAGTGAAGAAGAAAGTTTAGTAAATCTATGCAGAATGATCTTTCCAAAAATAACTCCAAACACTATCAGTCAAAAATAATTTGACTTATACTGTTTCCCACACCTACCCCATTGTTTATAAGGAAACCTGAACACACTGGCTAGCATCCTGTTAGTGACAAACACAAGCACAAGTCAACATTATGCCTGAATATGTCTTTTGTGTGATTGCTGAGTGTGGTATTCTCTTCCACCCCAACCCAGAGGATCTCTGACAGATCTGTTATGATGAATGGTTCTCTGATCTCCACCAGCCATGAAATGGATGTTCAGGAAAATACGCTAGCAAAACCATGAGGTAGTAAATAGGAAGACATAATAGAGTTCCACCTTCACAAAGGTCAATGTAAGATACCAGACTGCATTTCCATCCAACAGTCTGTGCAACTTCCTCTTCAAGTGTCATAAGAAATGCTGCCTTCCAATACTGGAAATGACTGGATTCACATTTGGAATTTTTCTTAGTCAAGATACCTTGCCAGATGAATTGAAGAAAGGAACAGAAAAATGAACCAATTTCATACCTACAATATAGGTGTTATCGACCAAGTATGATTCACTAAACACATACACACATCGACATATAGTATCTATTTTGGCTGTCACAGAAAATCTGGAGCAATGAATGCATTCCTTTTGAAGTTTCACACTAAGAACTTGAAAATAAAGCACAGTAAACTATTATCATGAAATATTACACTTGTAGACCAACTCGTTAATCCTTAGCAATAGTAGTTTGTGGATTCTAGAAACTATAGTCCAAAATGGCCACAGCAGTACGAGGTTCAGCCAGAAGTCTATGAGGATGGTGGGGGGACTAACAAGTCTGTGTGGGGACTTGCAGTCAAGTCCCAGGATTTTTTTTTTACTACCACCCCCATTTTAAACCTGGATTTTGGCGCTGTCTGGAAACACCCATAGGAAAAAAAACCTCTCTAGGAACCTCTAGGTCTTCCAATGTGATTCTATGGCCCGATTCCAGCAGAAGAGTCAGAAGAGTCATGTTGGAAAACCTAGAAATTTCTAGAGAAATTTTCTCTCAAGTAAAAAAAAGTTGCATTTTTAATTTGACGTTTTTCACTTTCACGAGGTTCTTGCAGACCTAACTCCAGTGAATGTGGAGGGCTGGCTGTATCCTGGAAGAGCAATGCAGCCAGCATACACTGAGATATTTGCACAGCAAATTCACTTGGGGGAGAGGGAGAATCTACAGTGGCCTCACACCAATGAGAGAGGTTTTGAAATTAAATCTGCAACCTAGATTAGATGTTTACAGAACCTTAAAATCAATTTAAATGATTTGGTTGTTAGTGCTCTTTCTCCCTCTCTCTTTCTCTCATTCTAAGTAGAGCGCTGTGATATTTGTTATCTTCTTGGCACAACCTATAGTTTATGCAACTATGCTGCTTGTAGATCTTGAATAGGGAACTGTAATCACAGCTCCTGTACTGTTAGCAAAACAAACACCATTTTTTCTCTTTGACTGAAATATTACCGTAGTTGGGTTTGTAATGGCAAAGTTTGCTCTTTTAATCATTTAAAACCAGAGCTCAGAGCCCACCAGGACTTTTCTGGGGATCCTTTTCAGTGCCAGACTTTACCATAGGCAAAAGAAGTAACTATGAAAGTGAAAGGATCACTGGAATCCTGCAATTGAGTATTTCTGTCAATGCTCAATAAAAACAAGCAGCCTTTACAATCTGGGATAAGCAATGCAAGCCAGGCTTCAGAGCTGGTTTTTCTCACATTTGTACAAGGAAAAGAGTGTGCTTAAAGTTTAAAATAAGCAAAGTAGAGTGGCCTATCCATCATTGCACACTATTTACACTATATGTGGCATTACATTAAAGATATACTCAATAGTGAAAGAAATACCAGTCCGGTGGGAGTGTTGTTAAAAGAATAAAAATGATAACTGCACACATTGCCTTGAACTCTTTGTAGCAATGGTGTACCAGACATACGCCTGTGGTGTAATTGTAGAATAAAAGAGCTGTGATGCAAAATTCATTGTTGTGTATAAGATATGAATTTTGCATTGCAATGATGTACCTATTTTTAAATACAATGGACCCTTGATATCTGGTGAAGTTTGGTTCCAGGATCCCCATGGATACCAAAACCTGTGGATGACCAAATCCCATTGTATACACTGGCACTGTCTGATGGAACTTCAATGCTGCTGTTTTATTTATTTTTTTATGTTTAACTAGCTGTACCCTGCCACGCGTTGCTGTTGCCCAGTCTGTGTATATGTGTTTTGTGTGTGTATATGTGTGTATATATATTTGTATATATGTGTGTGTTTGTGTATATATATGTGGTTTTGTGCATACGTTGTAATGTATTTTTGGGTGGTTGCTTTTTAAGTCCTTTCTGCTGTGTTTTTCAGTGTTTTATGAGTGATGGTCACTCATTGGCCTGATAGGTGTATTGTGTCCAAATTTGGTGTCAATTTGTCCAGTGGTTTTTGAGTTATATTAATCCGACAAACAAACATTACATTTGTATTTATATAGATTGTGTTTTATTTGGATTATTGTATTTTACAATGCTTTTATTTTTGGTGTTTTTATTTTAATGGATTGTTTTGCTTTTTTTGTCTGTTGGACTTTTTGTCCCATATGTAAGTTGCCCTGAGTCCCTTCGGGGAGGTGATAGCAGGGTATAAGAAAAAAGTTGTTGTTGTTGTCGTTGCTGTTGTTGTTCATAGTAAAATAGTGTCCCTCATATAAAATTGCAAAATCAAGGTTTTAAAAATATTTTAAGCCATGTGTGGTTTAACCTGTGGATACACAAACTGTGGACATGGAGGGCCAACTGTATTTTAATTTCCTTACAAAGAATATTTATCCCAAAAAGAAGCTGCAGTGGCTGGACCTTTAGAAACCATGTTAACCAGTAAACATGTCCTGTTTCTTTCTCACATAAATCAATGACGTCTTTAAAATGTTTCATTTTGACTGGATAACATCAACTGATCCAACAGTAAGCTGCCTGCTAGCAACCACATACTTTTAAAACATAATCAACTAAAAATGGAAAACTATTTAAAACTGTAATTGCAAATCTGCCTATTAGGGAGTGTTATTAGTGGATTCACTTATGAATAAATATGCCTAGGAGTGTACTGAACTCTACAAATGTTCAAAGCCTCTGATGAACAAAAAAAAAAAACAAAACACAACAACAACCAGTTCCACCAATTTCCTTTTTAAAAACTCTGCTTAAATTCTGCCAGATAAACAGAGAAGTGGGGAAATAAAATGTCCTGTAAATGCCTTGTTTAGGAATGAAGAAAAATAGATGTGGATTGTGATGAAGAAGAAAAATTAAGTAGACCAGCATTTCTGCAGCACATTCAGTATGTCCTTTGGCTGCTGCGCATTTGACAGAGAACATATGCCAGTAACGGAGATTAAACTTCTGTCTTCTGTGGATATTTCCCCCTTATCAGAGTTCTGTAAAGAATGCCAAAGTTATAAGAAGCTAGACAAAACATGACAAACAAACATAACAAGCAAACCATCACATATTTGAAACCATCACATTGGCTGCTACAGGCTAATTTGCATATCTGCATATTCCTCCTCCACAGTTCCATCTCAAAAATGTGATCAGAATGGCTCAAGATCAAACCAGCTATTGCTGATAAGTTTCCAGGCCCAATTCAAAGTGCAGGTCATTACCCATAAAGCCCTAAACGGTTCATGTCCTGCTTATCTTCGTGACCATCTCTCTCTCTATGAACCAGCAAAAGCGCTAGGATCTGCTGGGGTGGTCCTTCTCTCACTCCCACCTCCATCGCAAGCATGGTTGGTGGTGACGAGAGGGCCTTCTCAGTGGTGGCCCCTCAGCTCTGAAACTCTCTTCCTAGGGAGAATAGACTAGCTCCTACCTTGTCCACCTTTCAGAAAGAACTGAAAACTTGGTTGTTTCAATGTGTCTTTGAAAAATGGTTCAACTACTATCATGTCTGCCTAGCCCTCATATTTTGGTAGGATCTCCAGCACTTTATCCCCAACCCCTGGCTTTACAGCTTATGCTGAACTAGCCCTGTCCTGCCCTATTAGTCTCAAATCTGCACATGCCCACTTTTCTCGGCCATTGGTTGTATGTTGTTTGGTTATGTTTTGTGATGTCTTCGATTTTATTGGTTTTATTGTTTTAATATAATTTATTGTTATATGTTTTTCAGTTCTTGTGGGTTTTTTCGGTCTATATGGCCTATATTGTCTCACCCTGGTCTTTCCACAGATATATAAACCCCTTTTTTCCCAGCTCCAGCAGACCTCACCTCTGAGGATGCTTGCCATAGATGCAGGCGAAACGTCAGGAGAAATGCCTCTAGAACATGGCCATATAGCCCGAAAAAACCCACAAGAACTGAGTGATTCCGGCCATGAAAGCCTTCGACAATACGTTATATGTTTTTAATTGTGTTACTTTGCAACCTTGTTTATATTGGGCTTGGTCCCCATGTAAGCTGGAGGGGAAATGGAGGCAGGATATAAGAATTGTTGTTGTTGTTATCATTATTATTATTACTACTATTATTGTACCCTATGTGCCAAAGGTTTTGCAACATCTTGCCTAATTAAGTACTTGAAAGCATGCATATGGTATAAGAAAAGTACTGTATTTTCTGGTGTATAAGACTACTTTTAAACCCAGGAAAATCTTCTCAAAAGTCAGAGGTCATCTTATACACTGGATGTCATCTTATAGGATGGGTACTGAAACTTCTGAGCCGGACTGGAGAATCTGCAGCTGCCACATATGGTGGGGGAGCTCAAAAACGGCTGCAGCTGCATCCCTTCCATATGCAGTGATCATATGAATGCAGCAAGGGTAGCGCTATACAAGTACGGTAGAAGAAAATCCACTCACCAGGATTCATGGAAAGAAGTGACATAATGAGGGGGTGCCTCACCGGGAAGGTGTAAGTGAAGGGTGGAGCAAGCTGCAGATGTCCGGGATGCCCAGGGTATGGCAAAAAGAGATAGAGCAGCACTGTGCCCAGAAAAACACACTGCTTTCACCCATCTGGCCCACCCTTGTATCCTATTACTGTACCTCCTTCTTCGCCTCTCGGATCGCGCTCTTAAGGACTGCAGCAAAGCAGCACAGGCAGGCATGTGCGAAATCTGAGAGGCAGAGAAGGAGGTATGGTAATAGGAAAATTACCATATTGAAATCAAATCTGGTGTTTTTCATTTTTTTTATTTGGTGTGCATTGGAAGAGGAGTAGTCTTGTACGGCAAATATATCCCAAACTCTATATTTTAACCGGAAAAGTTGGAGGTCGTCTTATATGCCCAGTCATCTTATATGCCGGAAAATACGGTATTATACCTAAAATGGATTTTGTCTTTCTGACAAACTTTATATTTTTCTCATTTTTGGTTTATTCTTATAGCAATAAATATTTAGGATACAAACATTAAGACTCAATAATGAAGCAAAAAAAAATCTGTTATAACCTGTGTGTGTGGGGGGGGAGATTCTGAAGTAGCAATCCCTACATAGGACTACATACTTTTTTCACTTTTGCCAAACATCCAAATCTGCACCCACAATGTGAGATCAAAGCACATGAGATTCAGTTTGGGACCACTGCAATGGAACTTTTTTAAAAAAATTGAAGAAAAGAATGTGACATTTGAAAGCATGCCAACTGGGTTTAATTGCGTTTGGTAATATTTAGCTGGGTATCAAATCGGCTCTTAAGAACAAATACACATATTCCATGCATCCACATACTTGCATACAAATTTCACAGATCAAACTCTTCTGCACTTATTATTGAGGGCTGATCTGCCCAGTTGATTGTGGCCTAATTCCATCCACATCACCAAAATTATTGGGTGTTCCCTTTTTCAAGTTTTCCCTTATTGTGAAGAATAGGGGAACATGATATTGCATGCTCCAAGTCCACTGCACCTGGCAATAGAAACAGATCCAACAAATGCCCTATAAACTTCTGATGTTGCAGGAGCAATGCTGAGGGGCTAAGCAAAGAAAAATGTAACCAGGACAAAGATGAGAGATCACTGTATGTTGCAAGATATTAATGTGGGTAGTAATAACAACGAAGCAATAAAGACCCTACCAATATAAGCAGAAATCATTATTATTATTTTGATTTAGCAAGCATGCTGCGAGTCGCTTCTGGTCACTTGTGGTGTGAGAGAATCAGCTGTCTACAAAGACATTGCCTTGTTCGGATATAAGCCAACATGGCAATGCTGTAAATCAAGCAATACATTTCTAAGATCTACAGAGATACTTGCAGGAACACCTCAGCAAGCGAGAGTCCAAAAGTGGCAAGCTAAAACCTGGAACTTCAAACCATGGCTGATACCAAATGAGAGTCTCCCCCCTGGGCACATAGAAGAATGGGTGACTTGGAAGGCACTGAACAGACCACTCTGGCACCGTGAGATGCAAAGCCAACCTTAAGAAATGGGACCACAAAGTGGAGTCCACAACATGTAAATGTTGAGAAGAGCAAACCACAGACCACCTACTGCAATGCAGCCTGAGCCCTGTCACATGCACAATGGTGGACCTTCTTACAGCAACACCAGATGCACTCCCAGTGGCCAGCTACTGGTCAAAGGACATTTAGTATAATGCCAAGTTTTTAAACTCTGTTTTTTTTTTAAAGAAACCTTACAACTGTTTCCTTGGTTCGCTTCTGATACAATAAATAAATGAATTTAGCAAACACTTCATCAGTCAACACAGGCAAAATGAGACACACAGTGGGGTTTGTGTTGACAACAGTGATGTCTGTGCTTGAGGCTATTCTTTCTACATTTTTGTTTCAAAGGAATCTTCTAAACACTGTGAAACACAAACATCTTGATTATTATTAATTTTTGAACGATTATGTGCACATCTACCATAAAGGTCCTGGTTATTCAGTAAATGTTAGTAAAGGAATACTCACCCCTTGTCTTAAAGGAAGTATCATTCTCATCCTCCAAATACTGAGGAATTCAAAAGCAACATAAAGTATAGAGAACAAGACAGGCCCAGCACATTCTTCATACCAGGAAACTACCAGATAACTGTATCTCACTTGGGGCCCCAACAAGGCACAAGTGGTATGACTGTTTCTCCAGTGGAAGGGAGAGACAGCTTTCACATCAAAACAGCCCTTTTCAATCAATCAGTACAATTGCCATAAATTTGTTTTTGAGAAGTTGTTGCTATTTGTTTCTTTGTTTTCTAATGCCAGTAGTCTTATCTTTTCTCAGGTACACAAGGTCAAGAACAAATGAAATCAGAGAGCTACAAAATGTGATCTTCCCTATTTCAGTGAGATTTGGGGTATCAGATATTGTTAAGCTTCACATAAACAAACGGAAATCCAAATGAAAGAACTATCTAACCCAGCACATTGTCTTTCGCACTGGCCAAATTTAAATCCTCTGTTAAGTCCTTCACAAGGATACAGAGCCAACAGGCACCTTCCTACACCATAGTTAGATCTGGTTTTCTTGAAGATTCATCCTTGGGTCCAATGCAGGGGGGAAAGTGGGATATAAATTAACCTTATTGATTTCTCCAAGATCAGCCAGTAGGTTTCCATGGCTGAGTGGGATTTGAACTGTGGACACCCCAAGTCCTAGTCCATCGCTCAAACCACTAGCCTATAATGGTTCATGATTGTAACTGGCAAACAAGCTGGTAAAAATCACTCATAACACTTGATAGCTTTCAGGCAAGGATTTTTTCCCCAAAGTACATCTGAAATAAGTTTCTGAAGAGACACTGGCAAGAGGAATAAAGACCCTGGTGCCTGGCAATATTGGGGCTCAAGACTAATGAACATACATTTGGCTCTGGCCCAGACTACTTGTCTGAACGTAGCTCCTGCTATGAACCATCATGGAGCTTAAAATCATCAGGAGAGGCCCTGCTCTCGATAACACCAATCTTGCAAATGCGATTGGTGGGGATGAGAGACAGGGCCTTCTCAGCAGTGGCCCCCTGTCTGTGGAACTCCCTAAGGACATCAGTTGGCCACCCCCCCCCCCCTCCTGTCCTTTAGAAGACAACTGAAGACCTGGTTCTGGGGCCAGGCATTTGACTAGATGATAGTGACAATAGGAAAAGGAACTTTGGGGTTGCAATACTGGATTCCCCAGCTTGATTTTTGGTTTTACTGGCATGCTAATATTATTTTAAATGAATTTATTGGTCGATTTGTACAATGTTTTAGGATGTTTTTACTGTTTTAACTGTTATTCTTATGATGTATATGTTGTAAGCATCAATGATGCCTATGTGAGGCCACACTGAGTCCCCCTTGTTGGGAGAAGGGTGGGATAGAAGCATATGAAATAAATAAATAAATAAATAAATTGGTTCATTTGACTTCAGCAATGAACTTTTGAGCTGCTAGACACCAAAGAGTCTAATGATGATTACTGGCTTTCCCCCCATAAATGAAGGCTATCTAAACTAGATGACTCAAACAGGTAGTGTGAAATTTGGATGATCTGACCAAACACTAACAACAAAAGCACCTGCTATTTTGATCACAAGAAAATGATTAATAGAAAGTACAACTGTAATAGGCCATGATAAGGATACAGTATATATTCCTAAGTGCTCCATATTTATATTTAAATAACTTTCTGCTTTGTCGAGCAAAATGTTCATTGAAGAGGCTTTACCCTAGTTTATACTGTTTTAGTTTAGTTTTGTACCTTGTAATGAGTATAGAGTTTTAAAAAACACCAAAAAACAATTACTGGTTAGAATTCACAGTCATGCATTCCCCCTGTCTAGTTTACAAGTATAGTTCAATGTACAGCTCCATATTTGAACTTATTTGCCTTTCAAAAGTGAGTACAGCCCTACTGATGTTACTGTACATAATCTCCATGCATCAATAAAGCCAAATACCATTATTACAGTATTTCCTCAATTTCTATTGAAAATTATGTTTGTCAAACATTTCCTTGTCACTACAGCATGTAGTGCACCTAAATACCGTAAAGAAACAGATTGTATTTGATCTTGGAAGCTAAACAAGATTAGGCTGCTTAGTTTATGCCTCCAGGGGAAAACCAAGAATGGGCAACGTGGAAGCCCCTGAACAGACTCAGAAGCAGAGTGGGTAGATCAAAAGACAACCTGGCCAAATGACACTACCTAGAAGAATCCTCCACCTTGTGCTACTGTGGAGCAGAACAAACAACTCTGCACCTGTAGGCTTGTCCACATTGCCCTGCCTCATGCAAATAGAAAGAATTGTTTAAAGTTATGGACAATGTGGATGCTGTTGCCCATTTTTGGTCAAAAGGTATTTAGCTACTTGTGCTCCCTCTATTTCAGTTTTATACTTATTTATTCAAAGCATTGGACAAAAATAAGTTTATGACGGGAGACTGCCAATGAATATTTGGTGTCATAGGCTACACAGCAAGACCCCAGTGTGCATGGATCCCATATCTGTGGTTTCACTTATCTACTTTTCACACAAGCGACTTGGATTTTGGGGAAGAAGGAGGCAGGAAGAATTCTTCCTGAAACCAGAGACTGTTGTGTGTATTCTCACTGCTATCATTCATTGCCAGGGCAAAGGATGTAAAGGCACCCTGCCGCCTATTGGGAGACGAAGCAGAGGAACTTCTGTTACTCTCCCCTCATGGGAAGAAGTAAGTGGAGATGGTGAGGAATGGGGAGGGGAATAGCAAACACTATTTTCACTCCAAGCATTACAGTAGAGCAGTTGCTATTACCTACAGTTTCATGTATTTGCAAAAAGTGCTGGATTGTATATCCTGTAGATACAAGAATCATACTGTGCATTTCAGAGGACAAAACTGGCAAAACCACTTCAGAATACTTCTAACCTAAGAATGCCCTAAGAAATTCATGGGGTCATCGTAAGTCAAACAGGCAACTGAAGGCACACAAACACACACACACACACACACACATAGCACAACCTACGACAGAGCTGCTAATACTGGATGACGTTGAGCAAACAGCAATTCTCCACTGCCTAGCAATTAAAGTTGATAAGCAGCCTAAGTTGTTTGGGAATTCTTTTCAACTCTCGCAGTGAGCTCTGGAATTGCCAGCCACTGAAGGTTTTTTATGACATTGCTTTTTTGGAACAGTCTAACTGGAGCTGATAAGAGCTTGTGTGTGCTTGCCTGGTGTTTGCCCATGACCAAGACTGTTGACAGGGGGTTCTTTGTTGTGAAAGACACCAACTAATCCCCAAGGACACCCTGGAACATTCCAACACTTTCCACAGAGGTGCTAGTTTCTCATTGAATCCCACATTGCTGTGATTCCATCAATCTCTCAATGTGCTAGTGCAGCTCTGTTTTCTGTGATGACAATATGTACAGCAGGGTACAGGGAAAGCAAAAATTATTCAAGTCCTGTCTAGGTGTGTTTTAAATCTGGAACTCGGAACACACTTAGCTATGAATCCTGTATTATTTCTGATGTCTGTTCATTCACAGGGCAATTTGATGCTAGTGTATTCTGATGTAAGTTCCATTGTATTCAGTTAAAGTTACTTTCAAGTAATCAGGTATGTGGCTGCAATCTATTTTTTTAAGTTTCAAAAGTTTCTAATAAGAAAATACAGATGTGCTTCAGTCAATGTATTCCTGGACAGTCTTTCTTTAACAAAAATGTTGGTATCAGAGGCAGAAATAACAATTTTAAAATGCAGTAGGCTCCTACTACACTGAAAAGAAGGACAATTTAACATGTTTCAACAAACATTTTTATTAAAAACTAACAACATGTGCACGTGAAATAATACAACCATGTCAGATAAGCCTTGCATGAGTAAACAAAAACATTTTAACCTTATAAAGACCATTCAAAGTCTTCTCCCAAAATAAATCCTCCAAGGTTACTTTTTTCTGTCACAAGCCTCTGCTTTTCCATATGATTTTGATATTGGTGGCCAAACTTGCAGATCTATGGCTTTTCTAGCATGCTGGAGATAGCCAATGAGACAGGCATTAACTAGGCTTGTGCACAGATTCAGAGTGGTTGGTTCCCTTTGGCCAATCCAGCTTGGTTGGATGGCCATAACAACAAGAGCCCAGCTGTCATGTGAAAATGTATAGGGGGGGTCTACCGGAATCCGGCCAGCAGAAATGGATCAAGGTTCAGCCGAAATCCACAAGCCTAGCATTTATCCTTTTTCTTTCTGTCCTCCTATTCATGCAAGCTCAAGAAGGGCTTCTGGAGCAAATAGTTCTATTTTATGCAGAAACAAACAGCTACCACAGCACTGGTTGGAACAGAATCCATTTTTTCCACAACTGAAGTTTTAATTGCATTGTCTACAGTAGGCACACTGCTACAACCCTGTACTAAAGATCTGTATTTCTACAGCCCTCCTCCGCAATCTTCTCAGTATCAGTTGTGAAAATATTTCTAGTTGAACAGGTACCAAGGAGAAAAATAGGGAGCTGAGTGAGTGCAAAATGATGTTGCAAAAAAGTGCTTCTTTGTGAGAGGCTTTGTTAACTGAGACACATCTCGACTGTATATAATTATTAACTTATTTTATACAGCCATTTGTTTATCTTTAAACTGATTAATAGATTCATATGCTAAAGGTCAATAAATAGGTTTATTTCAAAACTTCAGTGAATATCCCATTGAAAAGAACCCTTAATCAGGCAGATGCCTATTTTTAAGTAAGAAGTAACATATAATTTAGTAAATTATCATGTGTGGAATTTGTAATTTGTAAATATGTAACGTTTTCTCTTACATGAATAATTAAGTACACTGAAATCAGATTTTCTTCCTTCCTTTCTATTAGTTTTGCACTGGCATTGGCTCCATCTACACTGCCAATGCCAGTGCAAAACTAATAGAAAGAAAATTTGATACTGCATTACATGGCCAGTGTAGACTCATATAATGCAGTCAAATAGCATTATATGATTCTACACTGACCACACAGTACAGTTTCAATCTGCACTGCATGGCAGTGTAAATGGGGCATTGTTAAAATGTGGTGCTTTATTGTCGGAACAGGAGGCATAAAAATTTAACTATGAAAAGCAACTTGACTACCTTTTGGTACAAGGTTGAAGAATAATATATCCCTTTTAATAATATTTGATAAAAAAAAAAAAAAGGAGAAAGCTAGGGCATAAGTCTAACTTGCGGAGCTACTGAAAATTTAAGTTTCAAGTTTCTGAAATGCAACTTCTTTCCAGAGCCACAAACTAACCAGAGAGCAAGCATGACAGCTTTAATTGAGGTAATGGTGCAATAAAAATTAAATAGTTAAATTATATAGGTTTTCCATAAACACACTCTGAAGGATAATGTGTATGAAGATATTTTGCACATACAGAGCAGCTACACTTCATGATGTGGCACCTTCATTCTCCTTCATACAAAACAGACACATAGCTTCTGATTGTAGAATTCCTTCAAAACAGCAGTTAGTTGCAGCATGAGGAACTACAATCAAAAGTGGAAGTTGACTGCTTCTCAGTCCAAATGAGCAAACATGTCATACCTGTACACACACACATGCAGAATCTTCTTTGGATCCTGATCTATACGTTTCATTCCCCAACTGAAATCAGTGGACATTGTTTAATCAGCATCTATAAAAGAGGTGGACAAAGTGTCCTTCTCCTAGGTGTTAAGGACTGCAGTTTCCAGTGTCCCTGCTTGGATCTGATGGGAGTTACAATCCAAAATTACAATCCATCACCGGGATTGTGGCGCAGCTGGCTGAGTGTCAGCTACATTAAAGATCACTCTGACCAAAAGGTCATGAGTTCGAAGCCAGCCCAGGCTGGAGTGGGTGTCCAGCCATTGTGTAGCCCGTTGTCGACCTTTGCAACCCGAAAGACAGTTGCATCTGTCAAGTAGGAAAATAAGGGACCACCTTGTGTGGGAGGCTAAATTTAACTAAATTTAACTAATTTATGAGGCCATAAAGAAAGAAGACTCCGGGGAATGTGGAATGCGGAAGAAATTCATCGGTGTCGTTGATGGACGATGAAAAGCAGCAGCTCCCCTGGCGGCCAGAAAAAAGTTAAATAGCCTTTGTCTGTTAAATGTTGTTTGTCAAACTGGCATTGAATGTTTGCCATATATGTGTTTACTGTAATCTGCCCTGAGTCCCCTGCGGGGTGAGAAGGGCGGAATATAAGAACTGTAAATAAATAAATAAATAAATAAAATCAAACGACGGGTCATGCATCTATGCCTGCTCCACTGTTGAAGAAACTGTTCACTATATGTGAGTGCTCAAATGCACGTTTCCTATGTGGAAGACAAATGAATAAAATGAAGTCTGCCCCATGCAGATGATATATTTCATGCATTTGATTTTATCTTAACCTTGGCAATGCATATGCCTTATTAAGTTTTACCATTTGACCACTAGAGGGCCCACTGAGATCCAAGAGATTTAAAGTCCTGTGTTCGGGTTCCCTTTTTGAGGATGCCTCTCCACTGTAGAATTAATGAAGTTTGATTCAAACTGTCATGACTCAATGCTATGGAATCATGTGAGTTGTAGTGTTACAAGGTCTATAAACTCCCCTGCCAAAGAGTGTTGGTATCTCACCAAACTTCAAAGCCATGGTCATTAAAGTGGTGTCATACTGCATTAATTTTACAGTGTAGATGCACCCTAAGTCTCCTAGACACTAACAGAACCTATAAAAGAAGCCCTTAAGAATATTCCATCTTACTTTGCTTTTACAAATGTAATGTTTGCAACTCTGTTAAAAGAATTATTGGGGTGTTCGACTGAGATGAAGGAGGCAAAAGTTCTAGCAAAGGCACCCATGCAGTAAGGGAGAAAGAGGGGGGTAAGCACAGGGAAAGGGGGTGGTAGCACTGGCTCATGTGAATGTTTACACTGAAAGCAGCATGCTGTCCATACTCTCCCTGAATTGTGGGCTGTTCCAGAATTTCAATGAAATTTCAGAGCAACCCCTGTCTTTGCCAAACTAGTTCAATTCCATTTACTGCACTTTAAGATCCAGAAGTCACTGGTGATCAGTTGGGCCTTCCAGCAATAACCTTTGTTTTACTTTGGGTTCTGGGATACTGGAGACAAAAGGTGTAGTTGGATTTAAGCCTATGACCTATACGATTTAAGCCTATACATTCAATTAGTCTATTGGAATTCCCATATCTTTTAATTACATTAGAGGAAAAACTCCTTGTTATAGGTCAAACAGGAGCTCATTTCAAATACAATGCAGCTACAGTAGAGTCTCACTTATCCAACATAAACGGGCCGGCAGAACACTAGATAAGCGAAAATGTTGGATAATAAGGAGGGATTAAGGAAAAGCTTATTACAAGTCAAATTACGTTATGATTTTACAAATTAAGCACCAAAACATCATGTTTTACAACAAATCGACAGAAAAAGCAGTTCAATATATGGTAATGTTATGTATTTACGAATTTAGCACCAAAACATCACAATGTATTGAAACAGCTGTGTATCCAGGTGGGAAGCATACTACATTGGATAATACAGAACGCTGGATGAGCGAAGGTTGGATAAGCGAGACTCTACTGTAATTTGTTCATCATGAAAGTTCAATAACTGTCCAGCATAAACCACATGTAAAATATAGCACATACATGGCTTCTGTATTTGTTGCTTTAGTTCTTGGTTTGATTTTTTAAAATAGCAAGACAAAGTTTCTATTGCCTCAGAGGAAGCAGTAGCAATTCCCAACAGGGAATTCGGGGATTTTTAGTTCCAAAATATATCACAGCAAAAACAAATGGATTTGTTGTGATATATTTTGGATTTGAACAATTCAAGACTTGTGATTCATATCTGATCAATTAGCCATTCCTCCTAGCAAAGTCATGTCCATATGGGTCTTGTAACATTTAAATAAAATAATGACCAAAGACACTGAAGAGATCTTCATTTCTAACAAATGCAAAATACTCCACTAAGGCAGAAAAAAGGAAATGCAAAGATACAGAATGGGGGACGATGCCTGGCTCGGCAGCAGTACATGTGAAAAAGATCTTGCTGCCCTTGTGAACAACAAGTTAAACATGAGCCAACAATGTTACATGACAGCAAAAAAAAAGCCAATGGGATTTTGGCCTGCATAAATAGAAGTCTAGTGTCTAGTTCCAGGGAAGTCATGCTACCTCTCTATTCTGCCTTGCTCAGACCACACCTGGAATACTGTGTCCAATTCTGAGCACCGCAATTGAAGGGAGATGTTGACAAGCTGTAATGTGTCCAGAGGAGGGTGACTAAAATGATCATTCCAGCTTGTCAATATCTCTCTTGAATTGTGGTGCCCAGAATTGGACACAATATTCCAGATGTGGTCTAACCAAAGCAGAATAGAGGGGTAGCATTACTTTCTTAGATCTAGACACTATGCTCCTATTGATGCAGGCCAAAATCCCATTGGCTTTTTTTGCCGCCACATCACATTGTTGGCTCATGTTTAACTTGTTGTCCATGAGGACTCCAAGATCTTTTTCACACGTACTGCTCTCGAGCCAGGCGTCCCCCATTCTGTATCTTTGCATTTCATTTTTTCTGCCAAAGTGGAGTATCTTGCATTTGTCACTGTTGAACTTCATTTTGTTAGTTTTGGCCCATCTCTCTAATCTGTCAAGATCGTTTTGAATTCTTCTCCTGTCCTCTGGACTATTGGCTATCCCTCCCAATTTGGTGTCGTCTGCAAACTTGATGATCATGCCTTCTAGCCCTTCATCTAAGTCATTAATAAAGATGTTGAACAGGACCAGGCCCAGGACGGAACCCTGCGGCACTCCACTTGTCACTTCTTTCCAAGATGAAGAGGAAGCATTAGTGAGCACTCTCTGTGTTCGTCCACTTAACCAATTACAGATCCACCTCACCGTAGTTTTGCCTAGCCCACATTGGACTAGTTTCCTTGCCAGAAGGTCATGGGGGACCTTGTCGAAGGCCTTACTGAAATCCAGGTACGCTACATCCACGGCATTCCCCACATCTGCCCAGCTTGTAGCTCTATCGAAGAAAGAGATCAGATTAGTCTGGCATGACTTGTTTTTGATAAATCCATGTTGACTATTAGCGATGACTGCATTTGTTTCTAAGTGTTTGCAGACCGCTTCCTTAACAATCTTTTCCAGAATCTTGCCCGGTATCAACGTGAGGCTGACCGGACGGTAGTTGTTTGGGTCATCCTTTTTTCCCTTCTTGAAGATTGGGACCACATTGGCCCTCCTCCAATCTGCTGGAACTTCTCCCGTTCTCCAAGAACTCTCAAAGATGGTTGCCAATGGTTCCGAAATGACTTCCGCTAGTTCCTTCAATACTCTGGGGTGTAGTTGATCTGGCCCTGGGGACTTGAACTCATTAAGAGCGGCCAGGTATTCCTGGACGACTTCTTTCCCAATTTGGGGTTGGATGTCCTCCAATCCCTCATCCACTCCATCTTGCTGAGGTTGAAGACTCTCTTTTTGTGAGAAGACCGAGGCAAAGAAGGCATTAAGTAGTTCTGCCTTTTTCCTATCCCCTGTCAGCATTGCCCCATCTTCTCCTCGAAGAGGTCCTATCGCCTCCTTGTTTTTCCTTTTTCTACTGACATAAGAATAGAAGCCCTTTTTATTGTTTTTAATGTCCCTGGCAAGTCTGAGCTCGTTTTTTGCTTTAGCCTTGCGGACCTTTTCCCTACAGGTGTTGGCTATTTGTTTGAATTCTTCTTTGGTGATTTCTCCCTTTTTCCACTTCTTGTGCATGTCTCTTTTGTGTCTTAGCACAGTTAGAAGTTCTTTGGACATCCATTCTGGCTTCTTTGCACTTGTCCTATTTTTTCTCTTTGTTGGCACGGTTTGCAATTGCACCTTGAGTATTTCACTCTTGAGAAATTCCCATCCATCTGTAACTCCCTTGTTTTTTAGTATCTGTGTCCACGGAATGCTGCTCAGCATTTCCTTCATTTTTTGGAAATCAGCTCTCCTAAAGTCCAAAATGCGGGTTTGACTTGTCTTAGTTTCGGCCTTCCTTTGTACCTCAAATTGCAGGAGCACATGGTCACTTGCCCCTAAGGATCCTACCACTTCGACCGCATCGATCAGGTCCTCCGCATTTGTTAGGATGAGATCAAGAGTAGCCAATCCCCTTGTTGCCTCTTCTACCTTCTGGACCATGAAATTGTCTGCAAGGCAAGCGAGGAATTTGTTGGACCTTGTACTCTTGGCCGAGTTTGTTTTCCAGCAAATATCGGGATAGTTGAAATCGCCCATGACTACTACATCTCTTCTCTGTGCCTGTTTGGTCAACTGTTGGCAGAAGACTTCATCAAGTTCTTCCTCCTGGCTTGGGGGTCTGTAGTAGACGCCTACAACGACATCTTTTTGAGTCCCAGTTCCCTTGATTCTTATCCAGATGATTTCAAGCTGGTTTCCCAGATTGCTGTCTTGAATCTCTTCTGCAGCATAAGGGTTTTTGACATACTTCTAAGAGATAGAAAACTTTGCTAGCTGGTTTCATATTGGTCACATATGTATTACATATTATACATTCCTGCATAGCAGAGGATTAGACTGGATGGCCCCTCTTCCCAGTCTTTAAGGTTCTTTGAGTACCTATGGGTGCATCTACATTGTAGAAGTTTGACACCACTTTAACCGCCATGGCTCAATGCTATGGAATCATGGGAGTTGCAATTTTACAGAGTCTTTTCAAGAATGCTTGTGCCACACCAAACTACAAATCTGCCACACTCAAAAATCATTCAGACACCAAAAGATAGTGTTTTAGAAAGCAGGAGTCACAACAAAATAAAGCTCCACTTTGAGACACAGAAAATATATAACAATTTCCCATTTTACAGATGGTGGCAGTTTGGGATTTAGTGCTACTCCAACATACAGAACCTGGAAGAAAACAACTATACATTACTACAAATTAATAAAGTGATAATTAATGGAAAATATAGGATTTTACTCATGATATAAATGAAATAGAAAAGGAATTCTAACACACTCTTGAAGCATATATACACTCTTCTATATATCTTTATGAATAAAAGTTTGTCAGCCTCAGGATGGGGGGTGAGGACTGTTGTAAATAAAGTAAGTGATGACTGATACAACTTTCCCTTTCAGGCAGCGGTACTTAGTGAGCCCACAATGTTATCCTATAATGAAGAAGGACTTTCCACTTTAGGATACAAGATGAGGAAACTGAAAAAGAAAATTTGTTATAGTGCTCAAGTTCGGAACTAGAGTATTCAGTGTACGTAGATCTGGACAGACTTCTAGCTACTTTGGGATCAATCAGAATTTTAAAAAGTTACACCATTTCAAAATCTCATCTGACTGTTATTTACTATTTACTAGGGGACATTAGCATCATGCTTCACCCTTCCCAACCCTCCCCAGGTGCTTTGTGTACAAAGAGAGTTTTGATCAGAATGTATGGTCATTATCCAGCCAGTGTTATACATTTACTAACCTAAGTTATTTCAGTGTATAAGTAAAACATATTCTCAGCCTAACCCATTAAAATTAATTAGACTGCAATTTTAAGAACTTCGGGAAATAGTTCTGTTCTGTTCTAGAGCAATACAAAATTTCCTTGTCAGAAAAAAATCCAAGTGTAGCTTAACTTTCATTACCTTCTGCCCAATTATGTAACTACTTCAAAGCTATCTTCTAATCACTTGGCAAATATACCACTTGAGAAAATAACTTCCTCTATATTCACAGTATCTCTAATATTGTAAACTAAGCTTGCTAAGTAATCTTCACTGGAATTGAAAAATTGCCTGGCAGATCAAAACACTTTCTATGGGAGTGTGTGTGTGTGCATGCCTTCAAGTCACCTGTCAACTTATAGTGACCCTGTGAATTTCATAGAATTATCTTAGGAAAACTTGGGTAGTTTTGCTAGTTCCTTCCTTTGAAATCTAGCCAAAAACATTTGTAATCTCCCATGCAAGTACTTCTAACCAGGGCTGACCCAGTCCCTTGTATCTCTCAAATGCTCCTGCCCCAGAGGAATGTTTCGAGGGTGATCTTGTTTACTGTGTAGTAATCTTGTTGTGTATCAAATCATCATCATGCTGGATAGCAGCTAAATGTGGGGAAGAAAAGCCCCCATCTACAACAATGTGAGTGGTATTTGGAATTCTTCTCTTTGGTACTCCTGGCACATTCCATACAGTTTCTGGGCCAAATAAAAGGCACAGCCTTTCTTTCTATATTATGTCTAAATAGGACTTAATTTACAAAACATGAATACATCGTATTCCACCTTAAATGCAAGAAGACCATTAGTATTTTTCTACTCACTGAGAAATCACATTCACATGCCATCACTAGCATTCAAGAAACTGAACTTCTTCAAACATCGACTGAAGACTAATGCCACCAAAGTCACTAAAATCACCTAGCAATCACCATATAATGATGATGATGATGATGATGATGACCTCATGATCATGGGGGGGGGGGAGTATGGATCGTCGATGTTGCAATCACAGGCGACAGCAGAATTGACGAGAAGCAACTGGAAAAGCTGACACAATACGAGGCTTTAAAGATCGAACTACAAAGACTCTGGCACAAGCCTGTAAAGGCAGTCCCGCTGGTGATCGGCACACTGTGTGCAGTGCCTAAAGACCTTGACCAGCAATTGGAAACAATTGGTGCTAATAAAATTATCATCTGTGAGCTGCAAAAGGCCACCCTACTCAGATCCACACACATTATTAGCTGATACATCACATAGTCCTAGACACTTGGGAAGTGTCCGACATGTGATCCAATACAACAGCCAGCATAGTGATCTTGTTTATTGTGTAGTAATCTTGTTGTGTATCAAATCATCATCATCATCATCATCATCATCATCATCATCATTTTATTTATTTCTTGTCTCCTCATAGCTTGAAGCAGATTACAATATCACTAAAAACACATAACCATCTAAAAACATTCTATAAATACAAATATTAAAGCATACTTCTATAAAATACATATTAATATACACCCAAAAAAAGATTAAACATAAGACGCAAATTTAAAATTTGTGATTAAAACTGGCTGGGTAGACCTGCTGGAAGAGATAAGTCTTCAAATATGTTTTAAATTCCAACAGCTAATCTACTTCTTTTATGTAGCTGAATGTTTTAATGACACTGCCATCAACCTTGCAAATGGCCACTGAATCACTTTTGACCCAATTAGATAATACACGGTCAGTATACAGCAGCTCAATCTTATTTCCCGAGTGTAGCCTATGAAAACAAGTGAAGAGTTTTCATAAGCCTTTTTGGCATCTCTGTTACAATGCATTAATTTTTCATGTCTACACCTGTAAGCTGCTACTTAACAGAATTTCCCCACTATTGTGCTGGTACAGTATTGTAGCTGGTTTTCTCTGTCATATTCTATATAGCTTTTTAAGTGTAATTTTATGTACACTATCCAGGACCCCTCAGCATCAATTATGCATTTAACAAAGAAAATAAGCAAACACAATCATACAGGCATTATTCAATTAAGGCCCCATTACAGACAAAACTGGATCATTTGCATTTTCTGTAAACATCATTCTCTTTCATCGGTTACATGTAGTCCCATAGGGAAGAGTTCCAGGTGGGTCAAAATCTGGGTTTACAAAGTAGTTCCACCCAAAGACTCATTGGGATATTTGAGGCAAGCGATCATCTTACATCCTTCATTCCCAACCTGTGACTTATCTCACAGGGCTGCCATGAGGGTGGGTGAGATTATGAAATGATGTTACACCTACAGTGAGCTATAAATGCAAACAACAAAAGTCAGGAAGTGGGATAAACAGTTGAATGCACAGGCAAGATCGAGCAACTATAATGTTCATAATTTTGAATTACTTATTCTCCAACTGACAGATAGCTAGCAGAAAGAGACTGCATAGATCAGGTATTTTAAAGAGCAGATGCCTTAATAGCTAAACTTTAGGGGGGGGGGCAGCAATTGGGACTCCATAACCCTTCTTTGCACAGTAAATGCAAGCCAGCTCCAGTAAAGTCCTTAGTAGGTAAAGTCCCCAATATGAATTGGACTGCAATTAGGATTTGAAAGTAAAACCCCAATTTTATCAGCAATACATGGTTCAATATAAATGGGTGCAGAAATGTGAGGGAATTTAAGATGTGCTGAAATCAGTGGTAGTAAACAACATTTCAGTATTTGGAAAGTAAAATCATAAGGATGGTCTGTGGCATAGACATAGTTCAAAATGAGTCACAGAATACTGTATTTATCTGTGCTTGCATTTTGCTACTAAGCTTTGTCATACAGGTCTGAAATAATACTAACAATAAATAATGTTCCACCTGCATTATCTAAATCTTAAAGCAATATCTCAGATAAATCAATGCCATTGTTCTCATATGCAAAGGGGGACAACTGAATCCGAGAGAACATTTGAACTCAGAACTTCCCAGCTTGCACTCATAGAGCCTGACTACATGTGACACAGGAAATCTGTGACTGGATCACACATTTTAACATTTAATAAGCTTATTTTTTAAAAAGGAATGTTTCAGAGGATTCCAAATTTGATCAGTGTATTGGGACTGTGGAAAGGGGAATTACTCTCTCCTTTGATGGGTTTACTTTCTAGATCTACTGTATAGCAAGCTTCTATAAAAGCTGCTATTAAAACCAGGGAAGAAATACAAATACAATAGTATGTTGAATTCAACATTTCTCTTTACTAGCAGTAGCATCATTTAACCCGAGTACTGCTTAGAATATGCCTGCCCATGCAAAAGTAAGAATTTCCACTTCCCATACAGGTTTTGAATACTGTGGTTATTTACAAGCACACTTTTGGAGTAGCACTTGGCATACTGAGGATCTATTCCATACATCCAGCTCCCAAAAACGGCATTAATGTATATTCTGCTTGTGTTGAACCATTAGGAGTGCCCAGATGAGAAGAAAAGGGGGACCATAGCTCAAGTACACATTCAGTATCGTCAATTAAAAGTATTAGCCTGGATTCCTGGAAAGTCAATGCCAGTTAAATGACCTGCCCTGGTAAAAGGTGGCTTCCTATAAGCTCTGAGTAAGTTACACAATCCACATAAAAGATATGGAAAAACTGATGCAACAGTACCTTTGTTTTTTCTGGTTCCATTTCCTGGACATCCAACTACAATGGATCTAGAAGCTGCAATTTGGATATACCTTTGCAAGTTACTGTCAACCAAATATGCAAATGTTGCTCTGTGGAGCACTCATGTTTAAGGTAACAGACAATTGGCCATGCACTCTTTTGCAATATTTTATTTCTATGGCTTCCCATTTTCCCTTCTAATAGCAGGTTCAGTTTTTATTTGGCAATGCTGGGAGATTACTCAAAGTACCCTTAAATAGTTGTTTTGGCTACATAAGCCTTGAGTAATGAATAAATATTATAGAGCAGTGGTTCTCAACCTGTGGGTCCCCAGGAGTTTTGACTTTCAACTCCCAGAAACCCTTACAGTTGGTAAACTGGCTGGGATTTCTGGGAGTTGTAGGCCAAAACACCTGGGGATCCACAGGTTGAGAACCAATGTTATAGAGCAGTGGTTCTCAACCTGGGGTCCCCAGGTGTTTTGGCCTACAACTCCCAGAAATCCCAGCCAGTTTACCAGCTGTTATAGAGGGATGATGCTGTAGCAAGACCCTCTTGCTGCCACCTCTTATCATCTGCTTCTGAGGAGACTGGCTCATTATTCTGCCTTATAATGGACACAGCCCTTACAATTGCATTGTGATATCACTTTTCCTCAATCGTATGGTTCTTAACAAATTCCAGAGGTCCAGCTGTTCACAAACAGATCTGCAGAACAAAGCAAAATGAAGTAGACAGCAGGCTCACTTACACTGGGTAGAGGAAGTGGCTAGGGTATGCTGTCATGTGATTTAAGTGCTGTAAACCAGAATAAGCAAAGTTGAGGGAAAGTCCAAGGGCCCTTCCACACAACCCTATACCCCAGAATATCTAGGCAGGAAATCCCGCATTATTTGAGTGTGGACTCAGATAACCCAATTCAAAACAGATATTGTGGGATTTTCTGCCTTTGTATTCTGGGATATAGGGCTGCGTGGAAGGGCCCTAAAAGAAAACCCTATATATACTCCAATGTAGACTACATTGTAGGGTAAAACTGGCTCCACAGAATGGAAATCATTGTGAGGACAGCCAAAGTTTTATACTGATGCACACAAGCATATTCCAGAGGGAGGGATTTTTTTAAAAAAAATGGATGCTGTGGATCCTGGAACTGGTTTGAGGCCAGCCTCTGTAATTTGTATAATCACTGTCTGGGTCTCCAAGTGGTTCTACAAATCACCTACCCTGGAAAACTGATTTCCTCATTAACAATTTGAAATTGCCCTAAGTGGCCAGTGTAGATGTGCCCAAAGTTTGTATCAGCTTACATCTCCATTTGGCCATTCCTTCTCAACTAGGCCCTGTCTTCTCACATGTGCAAATGGAATATTAGTGCCTTACCTCACGTATTTTCTGTGAGGTCCAAATAATAGTGATAAGTATCAAGTCAATTTAAGGAAAAACAGAAGTGAGAGCAACAAGCTGCATCTTTGCACGGGCTGTCTGCTTAATTATATTGAGTTTTTTTTCCTATACTCCCATTTGTGCCCCCACCCTGTTTTATATTTAATGGTGTTTTTCTCTTAAGCAATGAATATCCAGAGATGGTTTGACATTGCTTTCCTCTGAGGCTGGAGGAAAGTGTAGAGACTCATATAATGCAGTTCAAACTGCATTATAAGGCAGTGTAGACCCAGTCTGAAATAGAGCTTATATATATGGTATTCCACGGTGGGCCTCCTTCCAATTATTATCTAGGCCAGTGGTTCCCAACATTTGGTCCACCAGGTGTTTTGGAGTTCAACTCCCAGAAATTCCAGCCAGGTCCCAACTGGTAGTAACTGTGGGAGCTGAAGTCCAAAACACTTGGAGAACCAAAGGTTGGGAACCACTGGTCCAGAGTTTACCTTGCTTACCTTTGGTTTAGTTGTTCCTTTAACATTGTTGAACAACAAGTACTTGTGCAAACGTTAACATGTACTGTAACTTTCAAATGAAAATTAGTTGCATGTTACAGACACCGTATGTAAATAAATTTTATGTTTTCCCCCATGACTCGGGCATTTTTACTATGATATTATAAACCTGTTTCTTCCAGTCGTTGGTAATGCTACAGAGAAAAACACCTGTTCTGAATGGAGAGCCACTGAACAGCGTGCTACATGGAACTCTAAACCTTTAAGTGTTAGCCAGAGTAAGTAGAAGACTCTTTCAGTCAAAGTATCATACCATAGAATCAGGATGTTCCTCACAAAGTCACAGTTCTGAAGCTATTTTTAAAACACAAACGGTGTTCTTGTGGGATATGTAAGACTCTGCCTTGAAAACGTAATTCTGACTAGATAAAATATACAAACAAACCTCAACTTATTTGTTTTGTTTACAGCTTTCATTTATTACTTTTTAAAAGTTTCAGGAAATATTTGCTGCAATTGAAACCAGCATTATATTAAACATGTCAACATAAGGAAATAACTCATTTCTGCCAGCTTTAAAAGAAATGAAAAAAACCAATAATGCCATTCTGTGTTCTAGTATATACTTAGGTTTTCATGTTCTTGGTTTATGTATTGCATTAAAAAAGTATTTTCAGTAAAGTCTATAAGGGTACATATGCTCAACACTTGCAACCCAACCATACAACTCATAAAGCAGGAGTATGAAAATGATTACTTAGTAGTGAACAGTAGTGTTTATGGATATGTACATACATTCTTTTTTAAAAAAATGCATTACATTAAGAGCCATTTTACCTACCGTAACATACACAATTCTACCAAAAGGGTTTTTAGGGAAATGTAGCTGCACATACTAGATCAGATTAAGATCATTTGTATTTCAGCCATTAAAAATACACTTTTGGGCCCTGCAATCCAAACCCAAACAATTGCCAGCTGTAAAGGTTAGGAACAGGCAAACACCTCTTGTATCAGCTGAATTGACCTTCATCTGGTTCAAATGTCTTAATAGCCCCTTTCTTCAGATCAGCTAGCACAACTAGATCAGATCTGCTGGCACTCTACTTTGCTGGCTCAGATTATCTGGCAAAACAACCAAAATGAGGACAGGCAGAGCAAAGACGGGGCATTTCAAGTCAAATCCAGACCTCTTCAATCCAGGGACAAAACCACCCATTCTGGTACAAAGTTAGGCCAGGACCAAAATAGTATTTCCAAACATTTCTAGAGTAAGGGCCTATCTACATGGACTAAATGAGGTAGGCCATGGGTGAATAGACTTTGTGCAATCCACGTGATGCACAAAGTTGACTAAACCCTCACACCTGGCAAGATCATCTAATGCATCCTTGCCCCATGTTACTCAAAGTCTGGGGATGTCCCAAAGCTCACCCACATTTTGGGCATGTGTAAAGAGTTAGGTAGGTTTCACTTCGGAACAGATTGCAATTGTTTACACAGCTATCCTGCTCTTCACAAGCTTGGCAGCCTGGGGAGAGTCCTTCCACAGCATGCAGAGTCCTTCCTGCCACTGGGATGGCTCTGTGCTATGGACACTTTTCTGCTGCTGAACCAGCTCAAAGGCTAGCTGTGAAGAATCCCCTCAAGTTGATCTAGGGTACCTGACTCCAGATCTGCTCTGGCACATGGGGGCCGTGGAAATGTGTCCTGAGAGGGTTTTGGATTTAACACAGCTTCAGTTGGTCTATTATCCACTTAGCTACTTCTCAGCTATTTTGACATGAAAGAGAATTGTGAGCTTATCAGTGTCAATGAAAATTACTTCCAAGTAATGCTGCTTTTTGGAAATAATCCTAAGCATGCACCACAGAAGTTAATATCTCATCAGTTTAAGTAGAAGTTACACTGATGTAAATGTGATTGGGTCTGTGATCTTAAGCTACCATAACCATAAAATATAGTCTTATTCTGATTGAGTAGAACAGCATTCAGTTTTCTTTTGACTTGCCTGAAATGAATTGCTATCAAAAGAGCAAGATATCAATCCATATGATTATATTAAACATCATAGTGTACCAATTCTTTTAAAAGAATTGATCTCTCAGCGCCTGATGGTTCAGGCCTAGGACCTAACTTCCAACTGCATGCAAACACAAACTAACAAAAGCTTCGTGTTTCTTCTTGGTCACTTTGTTGCTCCTGATTGCATTTCATCCCTTCCCTCCCTGTGTATTGTATATGGTGAAAGGCAAACACATATTTGGAAATTTGCAGAATGGGAGATTGAGAATTAAGAAGTGATGAGTGAGAAATGAACCAAGCACAATTTTTTTCACTCCAAATCCCCTCCTACTCTGCAAGGTTTCAAACATGTTTTGCCTCTCCAAATAACGTGATAGGCTAATGGCGGGAAAGTGGTGGAAGAAGGGGTTTCCCCTCCTGCCTCTCTTCCTCTCAAAACCTCCCTCCCTGTTTGGGACCTAGAACAAGGCTGGCTGTACACTGTATAATTAATGCAGTTTGACACTGCTTTAACCACCATGGCTCAATGCTTCGGAATTCTGAGATTTGTAGCTTGGTGAGGAGCTGTCACTTTTGGGCAGAAAAGGCTTGTAAATCTACAGCCCCCAGGATTCCATAGCATTGAGCCATGGCAGTTAAACTGGTGTCTATCTGCATTAATTATGCACTGTTGATGCACCCCCAAACAGCAACCAAGTGTTTGCTACATGGGCTTATGTGCAGTAGTGCAGGTAACCCCTGGCTCTGAACAATCAACCAACTGATGCAGATAAATGGCTGCTTTAAAGTACTCTCTTATGAGCAACAATTTATGGACTCTGCTGCTCCAGCCAGCATAAAAAGTTCTTGGCACACAATGTATTGCTTCCCTAATCACATTACGAATGAATGGAACACACACAAAGAAGTATGTGCGCAACTCATCAAATAGATCCAGACCTTAAGAATGTTACTTTTTTGGATTGCAACTTCCCCCCAAAAGTCTTCTGGGAGTTGCAGTAAAAAAAAAAAAAAAGCTTTTCCAAGACCTTCAGCACTGAGCAATCCACAGCGGAACTTTCCATTGGGCATAACAGGTACATGGTTCAAGGGGGCCTGTCTGGAAACACACCTAGAGCTGCTACCCAACAGAGCTGTTCCTCCACCCAAGGTCTTATACTGATGGGATTACTAAAAACGCATATTCTGTAAGACAGGCATCACAAGCTAAAAAGGGGAAAACAGACTTCTGTGTGACAAACACATCTGAGGATCTTACAATGAATTGTTACATACGTCGCCTGCAGTATATTTTAAGTATGTTTTAATTTGTTTATTGTATGTTTTATTGTTGATATTGTGTGTTTCATATGTTGTAAACCACTTTGGTTTGGTGCAGCATGTTAAACTGCTGATCTGATTACCTTGCTGATCAAAAGGTCAGCGATTCGAATTCAGGGAGCATGGTGAGCTTCCACTGTTAAGCCCAGCTTCTGCCGACCTAGCAGTTTGAAAACATGCAAACGTGAGTAGATCAATAGGCACCACTCTGGCGAGAAGGTAATGGCACTTCTTGCAGTCATGCTGGCCACATGACCTAGGAGATGCCTACGGACAATGCTGCCTCTTCAACTTAGAAATGGAGATGAGCATTACCCCCCAGAGCTGGACACAACTAGACTTAATGTCAAGGGGAAACCTTTATCTTTTTAACCGCTTTGGGTCCAGCCGCAGAGAAAGGCAGAGGGAGAAATATCTTAAACAAACAAATAAATGCTACAAACTCTTTCCTAGAAGTTTAGTGAACCCTTGGTATCTACTGGGGTTTGGTTCCATGGATAACAAAATCTGTGGATGCTCAAGTCCCATTATGTACAATGGCACAGTAAGAGGGTGTCCCTGCACAAAATGGCAAAATCAACATTTGCTTTTGGGAATTTTAAAGAAATGTATGGTTTAATCTGTGAATGCAGAATCTGTGGATGCGGAGGGCTGGCTGCATCCTCCACTGAACCTAACGGAAATGACTCCCAAGTATGAGCATGCCTATTGCAGTTATCCGTTTGCTTGTTAATTTGGTGGCATTACCTATACCCCAGTAGTGCAGTAGGTTAAACCACTGAGCTGCTGAACTTGCTGACTGAAAGGTTGGTAGTTTGAATCTGGGGAGCGGAGTGAGCTCCTATTTTTAGCCCCAGCTCCTGCCAACCTACATTTCAAAAACATGCAAATGTGAGTAGATCAATAGCAATCACTCTGGTAGGAAAGTAATGGTATTCCATGCAGTCATGTTGGCCACATAACCTTGGAGGTGTCTACGGACAATGCTGGCTCTTCAGCTTAGAAATGGAGATGAGCACCACCCCCCAGATTAAGACACAACTGGACTTAAATGTCAGGAGGAAACTTTTACCTTTACCTATACCCTATCTTATAGGGACTCAGGGAGACTTAGGGTTTAAACCAAGCAAACTCTAGCGACGCCTGGGGTGCATATAGACTGTACCACGAAGGAAGTTCAAAACCACTTTAAATGCCATGGCCCAGTGCTATGGAAACCTGGGTGTTGCAAGTTGAGAAGGCTCTGGCGCTTTTTGGTGGAGAAGACTCCAGAACAAGCATGGGAAAACTTTGGTCCTCCAGGTGTTTTGGACTTCACCTCCCAGAAATCCCAGCCAGCTTACCAGCTGTTAGGAATTGTGGGAGTTGAAGCCTAAAACACCAGGAGGGCCGAAGTTTGCCCGTGCCTGCTCCAGACCTTGTAAAATGATTCCACAGCATTGGGTTCCTGGCAGTCCAAGTCCTGTCAAACTGCATTTATCCTCTCTGTCTTTGTGTGTGTCTCTCTCTAGTAATTTTATTGAAGGGGAGGGAGTGGTGATAGTAGAATAAATCAAGGGTGTCAAAGGTCTTTTCACCAAAGGCCACAACTGCCTTACGGTTGCCTTCAAAGGGTTGCTTGCAACTGCAAGACTGTACACATGGAACTATGTTGACCTCTTCTTGGAAGCCTCGTGGACCAAATACCAATGATGCTCGGTCCTTGGCCTTGCGTTGGATGCGCGTGGCACAACAAAGTACCAAGTTAGACGTGTTTTAGAAGTGCACCAAAGCAGCAACTTTGAGCTGTCATGCGATGGAGAGAAGGTGTGCGAGGTTGCGCAGGACAACCCGAAGAGCCGAGGCGGGTTGCTTCGTGTGGGGAAGGGAGGAGGAGGAGGAGGAGGAAGAGCCGCCTGCTTGCCGGGGCCGGGCTCGTGGGAAGCGGACTGCAGCCCCCAGCATCCCGGGCAGGATGCAAAGCGCCCTGGGTGGGAGGGAGCCCACTCCTGCGAGAGATGGTGCCCGCTGCCTTTCCTTCCCCTCCCCTCCTCTCGTCCTACTCTAACTCCGAAGGGCTCCCCTCCCCCTTTCCCCTTCCCCCCCCCCCCCCCCCCGCTGACTCACACGGTGAAGTGGTAGACGAAGCACTTCCACCCGGTGGGTCTCTCGAGGAAGTTGTAGACCCGTCCTTGGATGTGGCTGCGGCTGAGGAGCGGGCGCCGGGCGCTGTAGATGGAGACGCGCGGGTCCAGGTTGACCGAGGGGCGCGGGAAGTCGGCGCTCATCACCACCCGCGCCGCCACCGCCTCCTCTTCGCCTGATCCTCCTCCTCCTCCTCCTCCGCCTGGCGGGCTGCGCGGGGCCGGGGGGCCGGGCGCCGAGAGCGAGAAAGGCGCGTAGCGGGCGTCGGGGGCGTTCTCGGCCAGCTCCAGCGCCGAGGGCTTGAGGCTGCCTTTCTTGGAGAGGACCGAGAAGCGCTCCAGGGTCCAGCGGCGCCGCTCCGCCTTCGCGGGGGAAGGGGAAGGAGAAGGCGAAGGCGGCGGGGAAGCAGGCATCGCGGCCAGGCCAGGCGGGGGCAGCGCTGCTCTCCTTCGCTCTGGCCTTTCTCGCCGCCTGCCTGCCCGTCCGCCCGCCCGAGAGCCCTTCTTGGCCCGGCCCACTCAAGGGGAGGGAGGGAGGGAGGGAGGGAGGCTCCCCGGGGAAGGAAGGGCCCCGCTCTCCGCCCCGATGCCTCCTGCCCGTCGCCACCCAAGGAGCCCCGGCGCGGACTGCCGAGGAAGGAGACCGGCCCTCCTTTTCTTTTCTTTTCTTTTCTTTTCTTTTCTTTCTCCTCTCCCTTCCCTTCCCCTCCTTTCCTTCCTTCCTTCCTTCCTTTCTCCTTCCTTCTTTCTTTCTTTCTCTCTTCCTCCCTCCCTCCCTCTTTCCTTTTTCCTCCCCCCTCTCTTCTTCCTCCCTCCTTCCCTCTTCCTTCCTTCCTTCTTTCCTTTCTTTCTTTCTTTCTTTCCTTCCTTCTCCCTCCCTCCCTCTTTCCTTCCTTCCTTCCTTCTTTCTCCCTCCCTCCCTCTTTCTTTCTTTCTTTCTTTCTTTCCTTTGTTCCTCCTTTACTTCTCCCTCACTCCTTCCTTCCTTCCTTCTTTCTTTCTCTCTCTCTCTCTCCCTCTTTCTTTCTTTCTTTCTTTCTTTCTTTCCTTTCTTCCTCCTTTCCTTCTTCCTCCCTCCCTCCCTCTTTCTTTCTTTCTTTCCTTTCTTTCCTTTCTTTCTCCTTTCCTTCTTCCTCCCTCCCTCCCTCTTTCTTTCTTTCTTTCTTTCTTTCCTTTCTTTCCTTTCTTTCCTTTCTTTCCTTTCTTCCTCCTTTCCTTCTCCCTCCCTCCCTCCCTCCTTCCTTCCTTCTTTCCCTGACAAGGCTCTGGTGCTTGGCACAACCGGGCAGCAAGTTCACAGACAGCAGGTGCTCTGAAGGCTGCTGTGGCCTTCTTGGTGTTATTGCGACTCTCCCTTGCTGCCCCCGGACCCTGGCAGGCTACTGGAGCACAGGCCACCTATTTCAATGCAGCCTGAGCCCTGCCACATGCACAACGGAGGACCTTCTTATAGGAATACCAGAGGCACTCCAAGGGGCCCACTATTGGTCAAAGGACATTTAGTATCATGACAAGTTTTTAACCTTTGTGTTTTTTAAATACATTACCTCTGTAATCTTGGTTCTCTCCTGATAGGATAAATGAATTGGAAGTCCTCAATAGTGACCATGAATTCATTTCTGCTGACACAACTGACATTGAAACATCATATTTGAAAAACTTTTGTATAAATGCAACAATTCCAAATACTATATATCTTATACCAGTAGTTCCCAACCTGTGGTCCGTGGACCACCAAGAACGAAAATATGGTCTCTGGCTTCACCATTACTACACCGTTGCCTCAAAACCCTGCAGCAACAAGAGCAACTGGTCTTGCGAAACCCTCTTATAATGTCAAGGCAATGGGAATTTGGGAGGGGAGAGGCTGACTGCCCACAAAAGATTACTACTACCACATCAGCTCTAGATTATTCACTATGGTTTTCTGTGGGCGAGCAGATGGTGACTACTGGATGGCCTATGTTCTGTATCAGAAACTAGAGCTCATGTAGCCTATCCAATGCAGTTTTCTGAATCAGCACCCCAAATAACCAAACCAAATCTAAAATTGACCAAAGATTGATTCGTAACCCTGTTGATACTAATGTTGCAGAGTCGTCCCTGGTCAATGGTCCCTTGTCAAAAAAAAAGTTGTGAACTTATACCATATTTACTCAAGTCTAATGCACCATCAGATCTAATGCACACTTCCATTTTCAAAACCCTGAAATAAAAAAAGGGGGGGGGGGGATTATTTGCTGCCAAAGGTCATGTGCAGCAGCAAAAAGTGCTCTCTTTGTCATTTGCCCCTTACAGTTGGTGCCTACTTAGAATTCTCCTTTAGAACACCAAAACTTCCAGCAATGGAAAGGAAACCTTGGGATGCTACATTCTCTGCTGCAGGATGAATGCACTTTAATTATCTTGGTTCAATGCCATGGAGTCATGGGGTGGGCGTGAAGTTTTTCAAGTCTTGAGCCTTCTCTGCCAAAGAATGCAGGTGCCTCGCCAAACTACAAATCCCAGGATGGCAAAACATTGAGTCTGAGTCTGGCCATTAAATTTGAGATATAAATTTCAAATAGTGAAGCAGCTTCCCCTTTGGCTTTGGCTCAGCATAGAATCATAGAATCAAAGAGTTGGAAGAGACCTCATGGGCCATCCAGTCCAACCCCCTGCCAAGAAGCAGGAATAGCACTAAGATTACAGTATGATGCGAATCTCATGCACACCCTAACTTTGACAAGGTCATTTAGACAAAAAAGGTGAGCATTAGATTTGAGTAAATAGGGTGTATAGTACTACACGATTTGTGGTCCAATATGTAAGAGAAATATATATATTATTTCTGTTTCCATTATTTAGCCATCATTTTCTGGTGTATATAAGATCTCTTTTAAAGTACACCAGGCCCTTGGTGCCCCCCCTCCCCCGAGGCACAGCATGTTAAACCGCTGAGCCACTGAACTTGCTGACAAAAAGGTTGGTGGTTCAAATCCGGGGAGCAGGGTGAGCTCCTGCTGTTAGGCCCAGCTTCTGCCAACCTAGCAGTTCAAAAACATGCAAATGTGAGTAGATCAATAGGTACCTCTCCGGTGAGAAGGTAATAGTGCTCCATGCTGTCATGCTGGCCACATGACCTTGGAGGTGTCTATGGACAACGCTGGCTCTTTGGCTTAGAAATAGAGATGAGCACCACCCCCCAGAGTCAGACATGACTAGACTTAATGTCAGGGGAAACATTTACCATTACCTTTTAGGCCCTTGGTATGTCTGATCACCATCTCCCAAAGCAATTACGTTATTCTCAACTTAAGAATGGAAAACAGAATGTTGGTGGACAGCAAAAGAGATGTAAAGATCAGCTTAAAGCTAAACTAAATGTGGTATAAACACAGAGAATTGGGAAACCCTGGCCCTCAATACAGGACAAAAAGAAGAGAAGTGTCAAGCAAATCCTTCTCATGATCACCTTCTATCTGAACATCTGTGTCCTCATTGTGAAATACCACGTGGATCCAGAATAGGTCTTCACAGTCACTGTCAAGGCTCTCTCTCTGGAAGACAATCATACTCAGCCACAACACATTGCACATTATGACATGATTTGAAGTATGATAATATATACTAGAAAAGTGTATATTATTTCCATTATTTAGTTACCATTTAAAGTAGAGGGGGCCTTGGTACCTGTTGGAGTTTGGTTCCAGCCTCCATCTCCCCACCTGCTGAACATACACCTGGATAACAAAATCAGTGAATATTAAGGTCCCATTATATACACTTATATAAAATGGCAAAATCAAGGGTTGCTTTCTGGAAATTCATTTTAATACTTTCAATCCATAAATACAGTAGTTCCATGGTTTGGAATGGTCGTCATGCCAGGAAAGGTTACTTAGTTAAGTAAACTTTATTGAGGAGCTGATACAAGATTGCAGTCAAAGTAGCTGTATCTATGTATGATTGAGGAGAAATAAAACTTGCATTATTATTGATATAACCAAAAAAACTGAAACAATTCAGTTTTAAATTTTACTTGGTAACTGCTTTGGGAAACAGGCATTTAGACAACATGGCTGCTCCAGTGAAATTGATGGTGGAGAAGGAACTGTTACAGATGAGTAAATCTAGATAACTGTTTCGTATTTACAATCACTCTTTAGTCATGACTGTGACACTATTGATCAGGGATTGTTTAAAAACTGTGCAGAACAGACAAATTGAATGTGTCTCTCCCCCAAACACACACTCCAACTTATTTTACCTGACATCAGCTGCATAGGAAGAAGAAGACCCATTCTGCATGGGTGAATATGGTTTGGAATGGTGGTCATGCCAGGAAAGGTTAGTTAAGTAAACTTTATTAAGTAGCTGATACAAGATTGTAGTCACAGTAATTATCTTTGGTGGTGTAATCATTTCGTTTTCTCCTTAGTCATAGCCTTTCCCAACCTGCACCCTCCAGGGGGACAGGTATCCATCATCCCCATCCAGCACAACCAAGAACTATGCTGGTTGAGACAAAAGGAATTGTAATCTCATTGTTTTTTTCCTGTCTGAAAAAATAATATTCAATTTGTCTGTTCTGCACAGTTTAAACAATCCCTGGTCAAATCACATTTAATATCCTATATACTCATGTGTAAGTCTAAAAATATGAGTCAAAAATCAACTCTAAAAAACTAGTCCAGATATCCATGGGTCAATGTGACTGTATCTTAACTGATAAAAAAGGAACCATCCTCTTCTCTGAGTAGTAATAAAAGGCAAGAGCGTAGTCCATCTTGAGAGAACCTAAAAGGAGCATCAGCTTTCTTTGCTATGGCACTGTTTCTGGCTTCTCTGAAGGTCTGGGCAGAGAAATTGTGGTTTTGGTGGTTTAAGAAGTTTGATCTCCCAAGGCAGCATTAGTGCTTTCCCCTCTTCTTGGAATAACCCTCTACTTATCCACAAGTCATATCAAAATCCACACTTTTGGCTCCAAAACCTGCCTTCAGGTTACACATAAAGCCAGCTTATATATAAGTATATACAATTCTTGTTATATAGGTAACTTTTGATATATATAATCACAGCTTCATGTTAATAGGACCAAGTTGGAGCAATCATCCTGAGAGAGAACTGGCATGATCTGGGGAAAAGAGTAAAAGAAAGAGAGAAGCAAAGAAACCAGCGAGGAACCAAGAAGCATCTTTCTACTGTGAAGGGAACTTATCATTTTTACCAGTGAGATACCAAATTTCCCCTCATGCCTTGGGCTTAAGAAATATCATACCAGATATTAACTTCCTATAGTCTTTAACCTGAAACCAGTGTTCTTACTCATTGGTGGTTGCAGGTAAGCACTACTTATCCACTTGCTGAACTACTCATAAGTAATCTGTGTCAAAAGTAGATTGGCACAACCTACATGCTAGTTACTAATCTTGTAAGTATTATTCAACTTGGGAGGTTGAAACACTTGCAAGCAGTGGCTGTGCCACTGATTATAACACCTACCTTTTCTATCTGAGGATGCTTTCTTCTGAAAATCTAAGACAAATGCAGCCGTTTTATAAAAGGCAAAGAAGTATCCAGGGTGATGCTGAAGGCTTTCATGGCCAGAATGACTAGGGCCATACAGCCCGGAAAACTCACAGCGACCTATTATCCAGGGTGTTCTATAAAACCTATCCTTCCACATGTACATCAAACTGCAAATAATTCAGGCATGTTTAAACAATGCAATCCTATAGATGTCAATTCACTATATCCTATTCAATTTACGAGAGCTTACTTCCAGGAAAGTGAGTATAGAATGAAACTCTTTTACACAAAACCAGACAGTTTCTGGTTTAAATGTAACATTAGAACTTTCAAATTTAAGTAGCCCTACAAACAATACGAATCAAATTTTGCAAGTACCTCTAAAAGAAGGATGAAAATGCTTTATATAGATTATCTACCTATCTTGGAAGACATCCTCTCTGAATCCCAGAATGGTTTTTGTCCATCCAGAGGAAGAGTGGATATGATAATCACTGCACAACAACTTCAAGAAAAATGCAGGGAGAAAATCAACCTCTGTACATGGCAATCAACATAGTGAGTTGCAATGCTCTCTAGACCAGTCTTTCAAAAATTGGATGCCCTGATAAATTTGTGAACATCCTGTGCCTACCCCCCATGATGAGGGACAGGAAAAGAGATTTAAAGATGGGCTTAAAGAAAACCTTTAAAACTGTGGCATAGACAACAAGAACTGGAAAGCCCTGGCCCTGGAGCGTTCTAACTGGTGGTCAGCTGTTACCAATAGTGCTGTTGAATTTGAAGAGGTGCAAATGGAGAGCACAAGGGAGAAATACGGTTCCGGTCCAGTGTATCTGTCCGAACGTATCTCCCTCTACGTCCCACCCCGGAGTCTGAGATCATCTGGGGAGGCCCTGCTCTCGACCCCACCACTGTCACAAGTGAGGCTGGTGGGGACGAGGAGCAGGGCCTTCTCAGTGGTGGCCCCTCACCTGTGGAACTCACTCCCGGGGAAAATAAGGGCATCATCATCCCTCCTCGCCTTCAGGAGGAGGGTGAAGACTTGGTTATGGGACCAGGCCTTTGGGCACTCTGGCAATTAAATCAGACAATCAGGCGAGTAAGACCAGCAGGATTGATGAAGTGGAATGTAAAACTAGATCTATGAGTTAACGAACGCTGACCATGTAAGAGGAGAAATTGGGTTTGTACTTGGTTTTATTGATTTTATTGATTTTATGGTTATAATGCATGAATTGTTGTCAACTGTGAATTGATGTAATTTTGTGTATGATTGTTTTATGATGAGAAGGGGGGTAAAAGAACCCCAAATAATAAATAAATAAATAAATAAATAAATAAATGTGTCAAGAGGAAGGCGCATCAAGCCAACCCTTGTCAGGACCATATACCATCTGGAAATTGATGTCTTCACTGCAAAAGCACATGCAGATCCAAAATAGGTCTCTACATTCACCTGTGGACCCACTACCATAACACTTCACTTGGAAGGAAATCATACTCGGCCACGAGTGATAGCCTATGATGATGATGAATGCAAGCTTGTTGTATTTTACTTGTGGTTTAAGAATGCAGATTCTTAAAAGTTTGTAAAGCTGCTAGAAATAAGACGGCTGCACAGTACAGCAAATCATGCAATGTTAATTTCCTGTTCAGGAGTTAATAGCATAAACTGGATTTACAATACTGTAACCACTGCTGTTTATATAACCAAAAGGCACCAAATTATGGCTCATCTTGGAAGCTATGCAGGGTTAGCTCTAGTTAATACTTGGATAGGAGACCACCATCAAACATCAGGGAGTGTATTTCAGAGGAAGGAACTGGCAAAACCACCTGTGAATATTCCTTGCCTAAGATCAATTGCTGAAAAATTCATGAGAGCATCATAAGTCAACAGATAACAATGAAAGCACACATAGCCAATCAGGATGAACAAGCAAAAGTGAACCTCAAAACCTCTCATCGCAACCCATCTGAAGCATTTCCAAGGTGCTGGATATAGGGTTCCTGGGAAATGACATTTGCAGTGCCTTGGGAAAAGAGGAATTGCAAAGTGGTCTCTCCAGTGGCCTATTCTCAAGACCAGAAATGAACCGTGGAAGTCTTTCCCCCCAAATACCTCAGTCTCCAGTACTTTGAAAGCATTTTGGTTGAGATGATGTAAAGCTTTGAAATTGGGTTTTGAAAATGGGATAGCATTCACAATTGTAAATATGATGATGGAACTCCATTAATGACAAGGATCTTCGTTCTTGCTTTAAACCAGCCTGCGCCAGTCCACCTAAGTGGTGCTGGCCTATCTGTGATAGAATTTGTTTTCTTGTTCAGTAATGTTATGGTGGCATCCTTTTTTTTTTTTAAAAAAAAAAGTTAGTGTTGTTACTCTTCCTTCTCCTGTCTCACATACTTCTTTGTTTTGTGGAAACTCCCAGTTCATTAGTTAAGCTGCCATGCCAGGCTTCTTCAATGGCCAGGGCTCTGCATATTTTAATGTATTTTAACACTTTGAGCATTGACTGTTTCTAATAAGACAAATTATTTCACACCTTAGATACAAGAGCTCATGTGCTCCAGAACGGTCTAAGCAATTAGCTAACAAGTTGAACTCCCAGAGTCAAAGGAGCCACTATCCTTTGATCAGAAAAATCCTCTTTTCCCTTTGAGCTCAATATAGAATAGAACAAGTTAACAAGCTTCTTTCCCAGAGCTGTGCTGAGTTCAAGGGTTATACTAGTGCTTAGACAAAAAATGTTGTGGGAAGATAAGGTGCTATATAAAGTTAAAAAACAGTCTTGTTATTTTCCACTCTATTCAAAGGTGCTTTGGAAGTCCTTCAGATGCTTTGTCGAAGCGACTGCTTCTGACGGGAACATCTATTCATAAAATATTTGAATGATTTGGCATGAATCCTATTGCTAGTGAGAACTTGAGAAGTTCTATTGAATGAACTGTTCAATAGTGAGTTACTAATTTTGTAAACCCAATTTTTTTCTACAGGTCTACTCTTGTTGGACAAAAAATAAGATTCAGATCTTTGTTACTATATGATAATATATGTACAAGTGGTTCTTAAATCTTAAATGAATGCTTCTAGAAGGGATGGACCAGTTCAATTTGGAGCCAGTCACACTGTCCACTCTCTGTCCAAAGTGAAACTCCAGATCATGCCTCAAAGTTTCTGCTTTATCATTAAGAACCCAAAGTCCTTGGACATCTTGGACATCCAGGAATGACTTCTGGTCCACTTCATGGTACAGTGACATTGAAGACAAACCCTAGGATACAGAGCAATGTATGCATACTAAAGGAAAGGAGATGCCAACAGAATATTAGGAAGACCTTTTTCACAATAAGAGCTATTTGATATTGCATTATGCTTCAAAGTATAGTGGAATCTCCTTCATTGGAGGTTTTTAAACAAAGGCTAGGTGGCTGGTAGGAGTGTTTTGGTTGTGCGCTTCTGGATGGCAGAGGATTGGACTAAACAACCCTTGTGGTATCTTCTAACCCTATGATTCTAAGATTCAGTTGAAAAACACAGAGAGGTTACCAATAGAAAAGCTGCTTTAAAATTCTAGGAGTGAGAAAGAACAATTGTACTATAAAACACTTGTCTGGAAGAACCCCGAAGAACACTTAAGAACTTCAAATTACACTTGACAATTACTGTGCCAACAAAACATGACAATCAGAGCTGCATTCTACTGACATCACAGGCACACATACTAGGGCAATTACGTAGGAGTGCCTATGCGTGTGATCCTAATCTCCTTTTATTCTCGTAATTGCTCAGTGTTGAAGAAGTAGAGGAAAACAGCTCCCATATTGTACACTATAAATTGATACCAGTGAAATAGCAGTTTTAACTCTTATGGATTTCTCCAAAGAAGAAAAGTTTAGTGAGGATGATGGGCTTTTCTGGGATGTGAGGTGTGAGGAATGTTAAACAGGTTTATTGTGCAGATATGCTGAAATGCTTTGCAGTTGCAGCATCTTTTTTTTTTTGCAATTACCTGAAGATATAGCAGTTTCATAAATGAATAGGTCACATAGAAATGTAACTGCATGTAAATTGTGCTCACATGCCTGTTTTATCTTTGTTAGGCCCCATTGATACTGTGATATAATGCAGTTTCATAATGCTGTTTAACTGCACTGAACTGCATGTTACAGTATGAGTCTACACTGTCATATAATGCAGTTCAGATGCAGCTGTTGTCTCTAAGATGGTGCACTATTTATGTTGCTAGACAGATGTGGAAATCTGCTGGATTTGGGTTCAAAACTAATAGTACTTTTGTCCTTGAGTTACAGTGACCAGCAATGGAACATAATACTTCTCTCTACTTCAACATTCTACTTCTTTTGGGTATATGTGTGTACTTTCAGGACCCCATTAATTTCATAGTATTTTCTTAGACAAGGAATACTCAGAGGTGGTTTGGCCAGTTCCTTCTTCTGAAATATTGCCTACAACACCTGGTATTTGTTAGTAGTCCCCCATCTAAGTACCAATCAGAGCTGACCCTGCTTAGCTTCCAAGGTCAGGCGGGATCTGGTGCCTTCAGGGGATTTAGGCCCATAGTACCACTGATGCTCAGTATTTATTGTGCAGAAACAGTGTGTAACTTATCAAATGCAAAGGCAACAACTTATATGTGAAATATTTTCCTCCATTCACAATTACAGATTCATCTACTCTGGAGCATATTGCAATAATAATTATATTTATCTTTATCTTCATGATAAACATAATAATAATAATAATAATAATAATAATAATAATAATAATAATAAGTTTTAAACAAAGAAAATTCCCAGGATATGTTTTTAAAGCTGCCACATAGCTAAACAAGTGTGACAACAATCAACAAGTCACCCTATACATTTCTGCTCATTCATGCAGGAAGTACAGTAAAATATTAAGGAGGTATTGAGAGTAGTATTTGGGATTAAATCTTTGTTCCATAATTCTGGATTAATATCACTGAGGTCAAAAAGATTACTCCAAAGTAAGTGGTTTGAGAACTACAATGATCTACTGCAATCTACAGTGGCAATACTGTGTTATGACTACATAATAAGCATCTTGAATCCAAGGAATAATTGCTTTAATTATAATGAGCAGCTATTAATCACATGGAATGTTCCATACAGTATTATGCAGTATCTTCAAATGCAAACATTTATTTATGCAATAGCCATTTTAATTCCTGTTTCCTTTTGCATCATAAAGTATCTGTTCATACATATCAGTAACATTTTGTGGGTATTCTATACATTGAACACTAATGTGTATACCAGTTCACTATTGCCATGTGCATACAATTCAAAGTATTGGGTTCAGAAACTTAATAAAAACAACAGCGAACCCTGTAAATTCTAGACTGAAGTGCGGAAGCTAGAATATATTCCACACTTTACTCGGACCATATGTTGACACTTGCTGCATAGGTAGCCCCCTGCCCCAAATGTGTTCACCTAGGCCTCCAGCATAACAAAGGGTTGATACTGTAAAGATGGTACTGTTGTCAGCACTTCATTGCTGTGTTAGATAAGTCACCTCACATGCTTCCAGGTTTCCAGCACAACTTTGGAATGGTGATGACATTTTCCTCTAGCTGTCACTATCCCCTTGTCATTCTAGAGGCCTAGGAGTATGCAGAGTTTCTCTATGCACGTCTGGGAATAATCCATTGCAGATGCTATATCCACTTTTGGCAAAATGGAATATGATGAGCATCTTCTTTGCCAAAACGCTTCCCAGCAGAAACAAGTTGTTGTTCATCTCTATAGCCTTTGAAGGATATCTTCGTATGAGGACTAGAAATGTGTCCACATGCACGTGCACTCACAGGGACATAAGCATTATCTATAATGATAATAGTAATAATTTTTAAATTGCACCTAGTCTGTTTGCACAGAATTGCAAAATATGCACAATTTGTCCATGTTTTCCTAGCCCTAATAAAATAAAATGAACTGGAGGATTCAGATATGCCTTTCGGCACAGGAAAATGAATTTTCTGTTCATAGAAAGGAATCTTAAACAGCAGAGACTCGGTCAGGGAAGAAAGTCCATTCTTGCCATTTCTCTCTTCCATATGCAGCCCTTTCCCATTCCTCTCAGATCAGCTTTTAAGGAGGCTAAAGGGGAAATATGTGAAACTCGTGTTGTCTTCACTTTCCTTCCACTTGTGGGAGAACCCTATGAGATGAATCATGGTCATGTTTAGTGTTGATCAATCCCATCATCTCCTGAGGTGACCTACATTCCTACATTCCTACTCATCTTGACTTTTCTACCTCTACAGTAACGAGAGAATATAAAAACACATTTAACAGTGCCATAGAGCTAGTGTAAGTTACAGGTGTTTCTGTGTACCTTCACAAGATCTTGTCATATTCTTTCTCCATTGCCAACCAAACAAGTCCATTTGCTCTTTGTGTCTGAAAGAAATATTACATTGTCCTTTCTTGAGTACTTTTTGTATCCATATTAATTTTCCCGTTATCTTTTGTATGCTCAGGACTGGCCTTTACTATTTCAGTATGTGCTAGCAAAATTAAAATACCTTCTCTGGGAGCTTGAAATGCCTGGCTCTTCTTTTAATTGAGCCTGGCCTTGGAGATATTTGAATTTTTCACATCCTTACCATGTCAACTCTTTGCTTCTCTCAGAGCTAGTAGCCACTGGCATTCATTAATTCAAAAGCTATTCAAGAAATTTCTTCTAGCTATTTGTTCCAATTTAGCTATTAATTCCATTGAAATAACATATTTGGCTATTAGCCATGCAAAGGTTAGAGGCATTATCTCTTGATTTGGAAATAACACAATAGCTTTCTTATTAGATTCCTCCACTGCACCAGGACCAGCCTACAATCACTCAATGTTTAAGGATCTGCTGATTTGTCTCAGAAGCTCCTCCAGTCAGACACTGGGACCACTGAAATTCTGTCATTTTGCTACTGGAATTTATTGCTTGATCCTTCCAGGAGGAGCTATCTTCTCAAGTAGAAGATAGCACTCAGAGGGAAGAAATGTTTTTATATCTCCTGCAGCAAAATATATATCCACATGGGGCCTGAATACCACTTTCCCCCAGTTCCAAATGGTTCCCAAAGCTTTATCATAGGATTGCCTCACTTTAATAAGGGCCTTTTCTAAAACTCAAGGTAAGTAACATGTGCTGTGCACACTGGAAATAATGCTACCCATCACTTTTGTATATACTTGTGTAATTGAATCTTGCCTGTAAAATCCTATCGGTATAGACCAAAATCTAGAAGATAACAGTTTCAGAGACCCAAACCCATGGTTCAATTGGTTTGGTGTACTAAAATACTTCAAGATCTATTCACTGGGTCCTGGTTTGATTCAGAGTCAAATACCATGATCTGGATCTCAACCAAATTTAATCTGGATTGGTCAGAATTCAAACTGATTCAGACTCCAAATCCAACTCAAGAGTCAGCGATTGACAAGGCATGGTAGGACAGACATGCAAAAAGAAAAAATAAGCAGAGAGTCACAACATCAGTCTTCAATAGCTTCTGGCTACTTAAGTCAAGATGGCAATCACAAAGCATCAGTCAACTAAGTCTATTATGGACTTAAGATTCAGCACTTTGCATGTTGTAATCTGTTTTTAATCTTTTTTTATCATATTTATATGTTTTAACTGTTGTAAATTGAGATGTTATATTTTTATTGTGTGTGCTGTGCAGCATTCAATTTTTGCTGTGAATTGTAAGCTGCTGTGAGTCCCCTTTGGGGTGAGGAGGACAGGGTATAAACATAGTAAATAAAATAAAATAAATTACAGTTTAACTAACAATTGTATATGACAATGTCAATAGTAATAGAGTGACAGCTTTTTTGAAAGAGGGTAGTTTTGGTTTATTCTTATGCAAAATAAATTTAACCAGAGCAAGTACACTGAATGGTGGCAATGCAGATATCAGCCTCCACAATTTACACAACAGTTGTATTTGACACAGATACAGTGATTCATAGCATGAATGGCAGATTTCAAAGTGAATGTGACTAAATAAATTTATGACAGATATTAATGGCTCCAACATGTCACCATTACACCAAGATGAAAGACAAGATGATTATTAGTTGCAGGGGATCATGCGTTGGGGTAGGTTATTTCTCTAATGACCTGCTGGAGTTGTTTCCTACTGTATTAATTTGACCACTGTATGTAACAGGATGCTGCCTTTAAAAAAAACTGTTGCAACTGTGATTTTTTTCTTCTGTGAGACTATAATTATCACTGCAATTTTACATTTTTACTGAGAGTATTGCAGTTCATAACAAATGGATTTATTGCCCCAAAGGTATTTGGAAAGCAACCAGAACTCCATTAGTAATTTCTGTATTATAGTAAAAGTACAATCATTTGGCTTGTCCTAATTGTCAAAAGATCCATCTAGAGAGGAAACTGGGAGTTTCAAGAACTTTGCCAAGTGCCAGAGAAATTAAAGAAAATTATGGATCAATATTTTAATGACAACTAAGGGAAGAATTCTTTGAACAAGAACAAGCAAAGGCAAGCAAAGGGAATATGCAAGATATTATACATAACTTCTAGAAGACAATGTTCTGGCTTCTGATGCTTAGTTAGAACAATGAGCTCCTAAATAAAGTAAAGAATCTGCCAAAGAAAGTTCTGACTTCCTAAATCATTGAGCAAGGGGCTTTTAGCCAGAGATATATGTGAGAGCCATCATGATTTAGTGGTTTGAGTGTTGTACAAAGATTCTGGGAGGCCAGGTTTTGAATTGCTAATCAACCCACTGGGTTACTCTGCCCAGGCTACACACACTCAGCTTTTTTTTTTCTTGATTTCTTGAAATATACTGTAATCTAGCATGGAAAATCCCAATGTGACTAAAGTGGCTAGGATCTTTAGTCTGCAAAGTAACTGTTTTGAGTGCCATGTTAGTTTTCCAGGAAGATTTTCAAAGAAGACACCTGTCATCGCTAGAGAAATTAGTAAATTCAGGTGCACTGCACAAGAAATACTTCCTGCTGGCAAAATGGCATAATCGAATACAACTCTGTGGAAGATGAATCCATCCTAATTTCACTGTATCTACTAACAGTACAAAGATTTACTTATCCCATGGAATTATGAGGTTAGGAAGTACCTAATCTCATAATTTTTCAAGCAGGCTCTACATTGTTTCAGGCAAGACACCCACCTGGCATTGGCAGGATAGGAATCCAAAGTCTTTTGCATGCAAAATGATGTCTGTCACTTTCAATCGGTCTCAGTACCCAAATTCACTCCAGATTCCTCGCAACATATACTTTTTCTCATTATGAGTCTGCTGTGAAGAGGCATTGAACATCTCCAACCTACTCTTTGGGACTCATGAGTAACCAGCAGCCCCTGGCCTATTCCAGCTGGGCATGGCCCATCAACTGCAAGGAGGCACCTATTATAAAGCTGAGCTCACAAGGCCTTGGTGAAATTCTATTTTAATAAGTTTGTGTTGTATTGGTGGAGAGTCAGTTCTCTTGGTGGACAGTGGTCATTCTGGAACTGTTATGCCAGCTGGTGATGAGAGAGCCTGCAGAAGAACTGGTTAGCAGTGAGAGGGCTAACCAGGACTATTTAGTTGGCTACAAAGCAGCCTCCTAGTGGGAGTATTAATGTGTTATAATTTGTATTTTGTTTCTCCCCCCCCCTTTTTTTTTTTTTTTTTTGCTTTTGGTGGTTTGTCTGCCCTTGTATTATTGTTTTTAATCCAATGTATCTGGAAACCGGGGCAGCGATAGAAGTTTTGTAGGGAAGAGGGAGATATGATGATGGCAGGGTAACATACCCTTCTAGAGGAAGGAGAGAAAGGTGTTTAGACCTATCCCGTCTTCCAGTTACCCTGCCTGCCTGAGAAACTTGGAGAGTGAGCCAGACCACCCACAAAACCTCACCTTGCTCTTACAGATTGCTGGGTCAGTTAAGAATAAGGCACAAATAATCTATGATCTCCTCAAGGATGAAGGGGCTGACTTGGCATGTTTCACTGAAACCTGGCTGGGAGATGATAGTGCTCCAACCTGGGCACAAGCCCTCCCAGCTGTGAGCAGGTGAGGGAAAGTGGGTGGAGGGTGGGGTAGCTGAGGTCTACAAAGACCATCTTAACATGACCAGAGTGCTTATTAGGGAGCTGAATCACATTAAGTCTGTGTGCCTAAGTCTGAAAACCAGGGATAGACTGGGTATTTGTTAGTGTACCATCCACCCCACTGCCTAACAAATTCCCTGGCCGAGCTCACAGAACTGGTCTCAGAGGTGTTGCTGGAGTCGACCAGACTTTTGCTTCTGGGTGACTTCAACATACCACTGGAGGCCAGTTTGTCAGGTGCAGCTTGGGAGTTCATGGTATCCATGACAAGCATGGGCCTATCTAAATTGGTTTCTGGACTGATGCATTCAGCACGTCATAGTCTTGATGTGATTTTCAGCTTGGAACATACAGATCTGTGGGCAGAGGTAATCAAGACCTCCAGGTTGTCATGGACAGATCATTTCCTGGCCAGAGCTAGTATCACAGCTACAACCTACCCTTGCAGGGGTGGAGAACCTAGTCACATGATCCACCCTCGAAGACTAATTGATTCTTTGAGATTCCAGGAGGCCTTAGAGGGTTCTATGGCTAGAATCACCAATTATCTTGTTGAATCCCTGGTTAATAAGTAGAATTAAAATCTAACTAGGGCTATTAATACAATAGCTCCCAAATGTCCTCTCTGACCCATTACAAATCAGGCTCCCTGGTATACAGAGACCCTCAGGGGAATGAAATGGGAAGGACAACAACTAGAGTGCATATGGTAGAAAACTCGACTTTCATGTGACAAGACATGGTATAGAGGGCATCTTCACTCCTGTACATGCAATACGTGCAGTGAAAAAACCTCACAACCTCTGAGGATGCTTGCCATAGATGCAGGCGAAACGTCAGGAGAGAATGCCTCTAGAACATGGCCATATAGCCCAAAAAAACCTACAACAACCTAGAAGAAAGCTTTCTTCTCTGCATGCATTGTGTCTGCAGGTTCTTGTCCAACTGAGCCGTTCAGAGTGTTGAGAGGTTTAACCCAGGTGCCCTCCCCTCCAAACCCTGTTAGTGCTTCCAGACCTCTCAGTGGCTTTCAATATCATTGACCATGGTATCCTTCGGGAATGCCTGGGGGGAGGGGTATCAGAGGAACTTTGCAGTGGTTCTGGTTGTACCTCTCAGGCAGGTTCCAGATGGTGATGCTTCGGGATAGCTACTCCTCTTTATAGCTACACCCCTTTCTAGGTTTGGAATACCTAAAGGATCGCCTTCTCCAGTACAATCTGCCCCGCACACTTAGGTCCTCTGTGGGGCAGTTACTCCAACTAGGCAATACCTGACTGGCAGCCACCACCTAGTGGACCTTTCCATTCGCTGCTCCACAACTGTGGAATGACCTGCCTGTAGAGCTCTGACCACTGGATCAACTGTTGAAATTTAAGATACAAGTGAAGACCTATCTCTTCTGGTAGGCCCACCCAGACAGTTTTAATGATGAATTTTAAACTTCCACTGTGTCTGCCTAATTTTGTTTAGTGTATTTTAATATGCAATTTATGGAAGTATGTTTTAATATATGTATTTTATTGAGTGTTTTATAATGATTATGTGTTTATGTTTTAGTAATGCTGTAACCTGCCTTGAGCCATGAGGAGAGGTGGGCAAGAAATAAAATTATTATTGTTATTGTTATTATGAGGCTCTGTAATAGGACTTAATCTGTACCAGCCAGGGCTGGCCAGGATACCATGCAGGTACTACACTGCCAGTCCCATTAAAAGAAAGAAAATCATAATATATCTAAGTAGAGTTTTTGGGATTACAACCCAATACTCATTACAGAATTTATCTCAGACATATTTTCCACAAAGCCTAGATGCTTCCAGAAAGCTGAAAAGCAGACCCTGTTAAAAACAGTTTTCTCCCATTTAACAAAACCAATAAATATTTGGTAACATAATATTTCTAACTGAAAAGAGTCCCCAAGATCATCTTGAATCTGGACATAAAGTGACATGAAATTGGCAGTTTTATTTCCCATCCCTTCTAACGTAATGGATTTTTAACAGAGCTGTCCAGAAGGCCACTACCATATTTTGTTTAGCCCCCGTGAGTCTCCATGTATAGTATGTACATGTGAAATCAGTTATTTTAGTCATTTTTTCATCATTTATTTACAAGAACTGATTCTGAATGTTATTTGCCAATTTGTTGCTCATATTTCTAGTTTGGATAGATCATTCACATTCAGCTTAGATTGTCACCATCTTGGTTTCATGGTCACTTCACTGCTCATCCTAACTTCATGTTTGCCAGTTGTGTCATGGCTCTCTTTGAAACTGTGAGCAAACAAGAAAGCAGAAAGGAAGAGGATTGGCCAACTGGTTGCTGCTGTCACAATAGTCCCTTGATTATGTATTGAGACAGCTTTTTCTTTCAGCTCAGATTCTCTTCTGCTAGGTAACACTCAGGCTGATTAAGTGCAATATAAATGTTTAATAAGGAATTGGTTACATTTTGAAAAGAATACATGAAATGTCCCTTTGGAAAGGGTGGATTTAACAGCAATGCCAGTTTAGAAATAAAGATAACAAATTGGGTGCTGAAAACGTGTATTTTAACACAAGGTGCTGCATGTTTAGTGTGATTTTAAATTGTTTTAAATGACATTGTTGGTTTAATACAATGATTGTTTTAATTGTATTTTAATGTTATAACAGTAGTATTAATGTTTAAATATAAAGTATCTGCTTTTCTAATCATGTTAGAAAATCAGATACTGCCTTGTGTCCTAGTTTTTGCAGTAAAATGGGATAGAGATTTAATTAATTAATTAATTAATTAATTAGTATTATAACATTGTAGGGGAAATAGGAAAGTGCTGCATTACCACTTGGGATGGGATAGTTTGGAATGATGGGGAAGGCATCATGATTGCCAGCAAGGACAGAGGGGAGACTACAAAGCTTAGGTATAGAAGCAAAGAAATTTGTGGAAATAGAGTTAAATAGAGGAAGAAAAGAAATAGAGGGAAAAAATGTGGAGGCAGTGACAGACTTTATATTTCTAGGTGAAAAGATTACTGCAGATACAGATTGCAGCCAGGAAATCAGAAGACGCTTACTTCTTGGGAGGAGAGCAATGTCCAATCTTGATAAAATAGTGAAGAGTAGAGACATCACACTGGCAACAAAGATCTGCATAGTTGAAGCAATGGTATTCCCCATAGTCACCTACAGATGTGAGAGCTGGACCTTAGGGAAGGCTGAGCAAATGAAGATAGATGCTTTTGAACTGTGGTGCTGGAAGAAAGTTCTGAGAGTGCCTTGGACCACGAGAAAATCCAACCAGTCCATATTTCAGGAAATAAAGCCCGACTGCTCATTGGAAGGAAGGATAGTAGAGGCAAAGATGAAGTACATTGGCCACATCATGAGAAGAAAGGAAAGCTTGGAGAAGACAATGGTGCTGGGGAAAATGGAAGGAAAAAGGAAAAGGGGCCAACCAAGGGCAAGATGGATGGATGGTATCCTTGAAGTGACTGGATTGACCTTGAAGGAGCTGGAGGTGGTGACGGCTGACAGGGAGCTCTGGCGTGCCCTGATTCATGAGGTCACGAAGTCAGAAATGACTGAACAAATGAACAACTACAGAGTTAAATTCCATACAAAATGTATATAATGACTCTACTGAAGTAGAAAAAAACATGGGAGGAGGGATAAGAGACCTACCATTCCATATTATATTCTCATTATACTTTCTCTCACCTCTCTCCCCACATTGGCTAGTGATTTCCTTGTTACTGTGATGGTGAATCTATTCTGGATTTTAATTGTAATTTTAAATAAACTATCCAAGGTGCTGAACCCTACCATTAAATGAGTTGTGCACCTTGGTCTATCATAGACCAAAGTTTTCCAAACTTGTTTGGCTGACCATCCCATTTAAAGAAAAACTCTGTGCCCCCTTGTAAATCTACCTTCTTTAAGTGAACAAACAGAAAGATGTAGTGAATAATTTGCATTTTTATGTATCTGTAATGGGGAAGCTCTGGTTCCGTCTGCCACTGTTAAAAGCCTTGGGGTTATGTTGGACTCATCGTTGGCGATGGAGGCCCAGATCACTGCCATAAGTAAGCAGGCCTTTTTTCATCTTCGCCAGGCAAGGAAATTGGCATCCTACCTTTCGGTAGAAGCACTGGCAACAGTAATCCACGCAACAGTCACCACGAGGTTGGACTATTGCAATGCCTTATATGCTGGCCTTCCGAAGTCAACGACCCAGAAGATTCGGATGGTCCAAAATGCGGCAGCCAGGCTGCTAGCGGGATCATCTATAAGATCCCATATTACACCGATTCTGCAACAACTGCATTGGCTACCAATAGAACATCAGATCTCTTACAAGATACTGATCCTGACATTTAGAGCTCAAAATGGCCAAGGACCTTTATATCTTAGGGACCGCCTCATTCCTTTTCCCCATCAGTGGTCACCTCGATCCACCCAGGAAAATCTCCTCTACATACCGGGTCCTAGGGAGGCACATTTGGAAGTTACAAGGCGTAGAGCTTTTTCGATCAATGCTCCAATTCTGTGGAACTCATTGCCTCCATATATTAGAGCAATGTCGGAGTTGCGACCTTTTGCAAAGGCGCTCAAGACTTGGCTGTTATGGCTGTGCATTTAAGTAACCGGAACAAATTTTGCCATAGTCACTGCTGAATGTTTTTATGTTGAATGTTTTTATATTGAATGTTTTTATATTGAATGTTTTATATTGTGTATAAACTATTTTAAATTGTAAGTCGCTCGGAGCACCTTGGTGGAGAGCGACTAATTAAGAAATAAAGTGATGGTGATGATAAGTATTTTTACTTATATGCTACAATATAGTAAAGAAAGATATTTCTGTAATTAAGACACATTGAAGCTTGAAATTATAAGAACATGTTAATTAAAATCAACAATAATAATGTTTGTATTACCGACAGAAAATTTAAATAACAAAGGATAATATTAAAATTAATGATTATGAATAACATTAAAAATGAACCTAAATGAGAAGGATGGTCAATTTACTCATATTCATCTCTATTTTTATTATCAGCATGAATTAAATTGTTAAAATATTTATTGAACTACCACCATTATTAACTGCTTGTCACACAATTCAGAAACAATTTAAATGAGATTTCATACATATCACATGTCATATTGTAAACAAGTCAGTACACACATTCCCGCAGATGCATGCTGGACTTCCCAACAATGCACAATATGCATACCTTGCATGTTAAGACTGATCAGCGGACTTGACCACTGGTTGATTACACTGCCCAACACACATTTTGGTTCCTCAAATGTTACGACCTCATCACATTGTGGGTTTTATTGCCCCTTTCCCCCCTTCTGAGCACCATCTAACAACACTGGCTTGGCCCCATCTCCATTCCTCCTGAAGTGGAGGGGAAGCATCGCAAGATGCTTCCTTTGCCACAACAGAGAGGAAAGTAGGTTTTGAGTAGCTCCAATGCAGCTACCTGAATTTGTTTGTCCTTTCCTCCATCTGATGGGGGAAAGGGCAATGCAGCAATACATGTTGTTAGCCTTTCATCCATATGATGGGGGCAATGACAGGATGCCTTGGCCCATCCCCACCATGTGATGAGGAAGGGGCGAGGGTGTGCAGGGTGCGACAAGGCATCCAATGTAGAGTCTGTTTCACTAACGACTGCTGGCAAAATGGCACAGCCCCAGTGGCAGTGTGAAGTGGTCCTTAGACTCAATTCTAGGCAGATTTGACCAGCTTGGCTGCAAAAATGGCATCTGTTCACCCCTACCTGTTCTAGTTTTTGAGATACAGAACATATACTACATACCAGTCTTTTTCTGTTTGCCCATAGAAAACCATGATAAAATTTTCTCAGAAACTAGAGCTGATGTGGTCTATCCAATACAATTATATGTATCAGTTCCCCCAAATAACCTCAGGAAAATGCCTAAAAACCAGGACACTGAGAATTCTTTTTTTTTTCCCTGTTTGCCAGTGTTATAACTTGCATTTTGTGTGTTCACATGAAAAATAATGTAATCCCGATGACTGTAACTATGTTACACATTGGATGAAACATGCAAATGGTTTTTCAATTTTTCCTCTTTCTTTATGTTTCCACAGCCCCTTATTTTTATTCAAAACTATCCAATTACACCCCAGGTTACTACCACCTCCCTGGCTCACCCCAACAACCCTCCACCGGGAACAATATTGCCCACTTTAGGAAACACTTAAACAGACAACCTTATAGTAACTTTGGCAGGTCTCAGTGGCACTCTGGTATCAAGAAGCTGCTGCCACATGCCTTGCTTTGCTGGGCTCCTCCGGCAGCTCTTCACACCGAGGGAAGCATGGTGTGCGCATGGAGTGTGTGGGTTCCGCCATTGAAGGAATGGAAACATAGGAATCCTCCCAGATTGTCAGGGCGGTGGTGGCATGCTAGTTTTGCCCTCCTCCAAACATGGAGGCAGCACAATGTCATGTGATGGGAGCCGGCTGGCTCTGTGGGTGACCAATAGGCTGCCGAATCTAGCCCCATAAGATGAGGAATACCACCTCTGCTCTCACATCACATCTCACAATACAATTCATGCATAGAGCCCCCAAATAGTACTTTAAAAATAAATGCATCGCTTGGTTCGTGTGAATTCTGAAAGAGGAATGTTTATTCTCATTGCTCACATCTCACAAGTAACATAGTACAATGTATTGAACATCTATTTGAGGCCATTATTTAAGTTTCTTTAATGGCCTGATCCCTTTAAAAAGCTCTACCCTATATCAAATCTTCGACACCAGTGCCTCAAGGGGTACTGGTAGCTTTTGGCTCATGAACCAACCTTCATCCTTAGACTTTTAGTAGCACTAAGAAGAAGCAGATGGCAATACACAAACAGCTCACTTTTTTTGCAAAGCCATTATTTATTTTAAATATATATTTATATCCTGCCCTTTAGCAGGAGATCTCAGAGCAGTACACCTATAAATGTAAACAAGTTCAAACAAAAGAATTCGAAACAGAAACAACTTAAACAGATTAAAAACACATTGAACAATGTAGCAAGTCAAAACAAGGTTAAAAGGATAAATCATTTCAAAATTATGTACATATACAATAAAAAAGAGACCCACAAGGAAAAACATATCTTAGCCAGTGCCAGTCAGATCTCTGTAGGGACGGCATTCAACAATCAAGGCACAACAGGAGAGAGGGCTCTTTCCCATGTGCTTCCACAACACCTTGTTCCCACTGTGTATGGGGGGCTTAGTCATATGATGTTAGCGGTCCAGGCATTAGGGTGGGGTGGGGGGGGGAAGAAGTGGGCATGATGCAAGCGCAACCCATAGGCCTCTGAGCATTTCCCATACCTTGTGCAAACTGTGAGTGTTGAGGCTCAGCGTCATGGCACCGTATCTACTACTGGTTGAAGGAGAAGACACTCCCTCCATCCCCAACACACACACTATGACATACCTTGACTTTAGGCGTGTAAGAGTATATCGGCAATATGTGCATTTGTACATACAGTGCATGTCTGATTGAAGACATGCAGTTGCACTTTACTCAGACATAGGTATTATTGATCTAAATAATTTATTCCCAGAAAAACATGAATAGCTTTTGATTCAGAATCAAGGATGAATCATGACAGACATCACAAATAACAGCTCAATTTTCGGTAAACTTGCCTGTTAACCATTGCATGATAACTGCACAGGAGTATACAATTGATGTTTGACTCTTTTTACATATCTCTAGTCTTAGCCATGAGAGATTAAAGGAAACTCATAAACAGTGGCAAGTCCTTGTGAATGGGTGACATTACTGTCAGCAATCAGTGTTATGTACACAACCATATACTTTCTTGTTTACAGTCTATATCTCTTAAACTTTTTTCTCTCAGAGCTACCTTATTAATTTTTTATTCACTTCATTTTCTCACCATTGCTACCGACAGCATTTCTGTGCCAGTGCATGTCAGGAAGCAGACCTCAGGCAGGTTTATAATTTTAGATCTAGGGTGGACACAGGATTGCCCCAAAGCTGTTTTTTAGTCTTTAACTTCCCCAACCCACCTGGGAAAACAGGGGTGGAAATTCACTTTCTCAGCAGTCACCAGGGCCCTGTTATACTAACACCAGAAGTACATTAAAAAAAAACAAACCAGCAGTGGAGCTCCCAAAGGGCTAGCAGAATAAAAATTGGAAGGAGCTCCTGTGCCTTTAAAGGTTGTATAGAAGAGGAAATTCCACTAGGTGGAAACAAGCAACACTTACTGAATTTTCTATATAATTATTAAAGGTACAGGAACCCTCTCCCACTTTTAGTCTGGCAATCCTAACATCCAACCGCTTCCTTTTCTCTTTTGTTATGTATGGAATTTATGGAAATGTATGCAATCCTGGGATCTCAGGAAAATTTGCCCCTGGATTCATGGTGCTTGGCCACCTCCGTTTCAGTGGTCAAGGGTAGTTATGAGTCACATGAGTGAAGAAATCTCCATGAGTCACCTTATCAGCACAAAAACATGAAGACTACAGGTTTAGTTCATGGGAGATGAAAAGAATTGTGGATAGGATATGTTCATAGGAGAGGAACAGAATCATAGGTAGTTCCACTAGTTGGGCCCAAATCCAGCTAGCTTTGTCTAACTCTCCAATCAGTAAGGAAACACAAGTTAGGTAGGTCTTGCAAGTAAAAAGGACACAGTAGGGTTCTGCTTCTGAATGCCATTACCTGCAATAAGGTCAAAAATGCTGTGATCACATGTGTTCTGCTCAAATAACAGAATTTCTAAGTGGAAGAAAAGAGGGCACCCATTAATCAGACTGACATGAGAAGACACTGTTCCCACACCATATAGTTAAATATTAGGTAAATTAAAATATTGGTTTAAAATGTTGCCCAGTCTGGGATTTTCAAGGTGAATTATGTGACACATGGAACACATTTAATCAAAATGCATTCAGAAATAAATTCTGGTTCAAAGGGACCAATTCAGAATAATATGGGTATAGGACAGCAACATTAACATGATTTTCCTGGCTTTTACATGGATGAAAGAGATCAAATTAATTAATTAAAGTGCTGAGGGTTGCTTAAAGGTCAAGGATGAACTGATAATCACTTGAATGCACTTCATAAAGTAGGGGTGGGCAAAGTGCATCCCTTGTGTCTCATGCAGCCCCCAAGATTTTAGGGGTTCCCCTGGTTTTCTCTGGTTTCCCTGGATTGCTTTTTCTCTGGCAAAAGAGCAGGGAGGGCTTTATAATAGGGATTTCTTGGTAAAGTTTAGTCAAAGGAGGCTTCCCATTGTCTTTCCTTTATAGAGAGAATGTGAATTGAGAGAATGTGAATTGCTCAAGATAGCCTAGCAGGTTTACATGGTTTAGTGGGAATTTGTATTTTACCATTCCTGTATTTTATATTAAAATTATTTAGTTATATTTCACCTTTAATAATTTTTCTGAGGTGGTTTAGAGTGACATAAAGATGAATAAAATATACCAAAGCAGTCTTGGTGCTTAAACATATAAAGATAAAACTTATAAAATCCAGCATATCATTTATAAAAATCAATGTCCAAAGTGTCCAGTTTTATTTTAAATTCAACATGTTGAACCATTTTTAAATGAAATAGCAAGTTTGTATCCTTATGTGAGCTGCCTATCTGTCAAGTGGCATTTTAGCCCCTTAATTGCTTAGATTTTAATGAACTAAACAAATATTCCATACTTACTCAAATCTAGTGCGCAATCGAATCTAATGCACACCTCAATTTTCAAGAGCCTGAAAACAAAACAAAAAAGGATTTGTTGCCAAATGTAATGCACAGTGGAAAGAAACTCATTTAGCCAACATTACTGCTGCTAAAAATACCACTACAAAAGACAGAAATCACAATGAAGCCTTTTTCAGTGGTTCAAGTTTTCAATGCCAGGTTGAAATCCCATGTGGAGGCTTAAAAATCATTAGTGGAGTCTGTCAAGTTAATCCTCAAAGAAACTTTTAACATGAGGACTGGACAAAGAGAGGGAAAGAGAATAGAAAGAAGGCACAAGAAAGAAGTGGAGAAAGAAGCCTTGAAAGAAAAGGCAGAGAGACTGAAAGAGAATAGAAAGATGGTACAAGGAATATTTGTATTTTTAATGGTTTTATGGCTTGTTTTAATTAATGGTTTATGTTATGCTGTTTGTTTTAATATTGTGGGCCGCCTTGGGTCCAACTGGAGGGATAGAAATGCCCCAAATAAATAAATAAGAAAGAAGTGGAGAAATAAGCCTTGAAATAAAAGGCAGAGGGGGGGGGGGGGGGGGAGGGGAGAGAGAATAGAATGAAGGTACAACAAAAAAAAATCAGAGCAAAGGAAGGGTGGAAAGGAGAGAGAAAGAAGAAGCTCTGCATCAGCAGAGTCAAGACTGGCTCCACTGAGGAGGCTGTAGGGACTCCAGGTGAGGAGGCCACCTTCGGCTCCTCCTCCTCCTCCTTGACTCCAGGACCTTCGCTGGCTTGCCCCTTTGCTGACTGCTTTGCCACTTTGCCAGCTTGCCGCTTTACATCAGAATAGCGTAAATACGGTAGTTGATTCCATGTAATTATTCTGTTACTAGTAAGTCATATCCACTACACTAGATAGCTAGTATTGCAGTGTTAATATTTATGTGTCTGTAGGCGTTTCTTTATTTACATGTTTGTTTAAAATATTTTTATATTGTCTTTTCATCATATCTACAGCATGCCACAGAATAAATTTAAAAATCAATACAAATATATTCTTCATACACACATACACACACACACACATCCATCAACTTTTAAAAAACCAACATCACTGAAATCAAAGTCCATTTGCCACCAGACGTTTTGATCAATAGTACCATCTTCACCTGGCATCTGTAAGATATAATATATGTTCCCACAAATGCCACACCACTACTACAAAGATCTTTGACAGCAATTAAAATTGTCTCTGAAAGTAAAGGCACTGAAATCAGATCCTCAATGTAAGAGTCAAACAAATGAGTGGATTTGTATTACAGAAGATAATTTTAAAGAGTCTTAATGAAATTGACTTTTAAAGATTGCAGCCAGCACTTGGAATACCACTTGGAAATAAACTGGAATATCTTTTAACCCTGGTGATATGTGCCCAACATGACTGGCACCAGTCAACAAATAATTCAAACTCTGGTTTGAATAAGTTGTAGATAGTGCATGCTTTTCGCAGTTCTGATTGTGTTTGTTTTCTTCTTGATTTTAAAACTCTAGAGGAAATAAGGGAAACATCTCAAAGTTTACAGAGGAAGTCCAGCTTCAGTTAGCTTAGGCAAAGCATAAGACAAAAGGAAGGTGAGAGAAAGAAAGCCAGAATTCTTTCAGTTCTGTTTGTATCTTGAGACTCCTTTAACAAATAGCTCACTCACTTCCCTTACCATGTTTGCTCCTCCATGGTAGACTCTGTCCCAAGTAATTTTCACTATTAGCATTGACTCCTATGATGGAAACTCTAAAATAGCACTTCAAAAGTGACACAAGAAATATTGTCTTGGATTATTGGAAACTCTAAGAAATGAGTTTGTTGATAAAGAGTAGATGCTCTTAGAACCAAAAGCTCAATTCCAAACACGATCAGTCCCAAAGTAGAGGCACATGATTTACAATCCTGTCCTAAGAGCACATTCCTCACCATCTACTTGCGGTCAACTTTCTATTGATTAGTGGTCCATATGGTGCTACACAAGAAAGGACACACAAGATAATTCTGACACTGTTGTAGTTGCCTTCTGATCCTTCACTGGTGTCCTTGTGTCTCTGTATAACACTATAACATGCTATGGGTGGAGACAGCCAACACCTAGCAGCATGAATGGCGATTTTCAAAATTCAATCTTGTTGTGTTGTGGCCCCTTACCCTGAAATCTAGACACATAATCGCAAGATCGGATCCAGAGGTATTATTGATAGAAATGATGTTGGTGGTGTGATCTAAAATCTCAGCAATGCAGTTAATTGGTGGAGCTGAGATGTGGAAGTAAAATCAGGCCATCAATAGAGTACTGGTAACATAATATATTAAAACATGGTGGAGAATCACAAAGAAATATGAAAAAAATGTAAGATAACCATTACATTTTCTCTCTGGCAGACTTCCTTCTCCTGGAATCCTTCAGGAGTAGCAAAACCTTTGAATATATTGCAGACCCCCCCCCCCCCCCAACTTTTCTAACAGCCAAGATGGAGCAAACAGCTCTGTATCTAACACAGGCCTGGTGATGCTGCTTCAATCCAAAATTAAACCGGCTCATTTCATTGAGAAGTGAACCCTTTTCTTAAATTCCTCTTCCTGAAACTACACTTCAGACTGCTTTCAATTTTAATGAATGTGTTCTCTGACACATTTCCCTGCCCACCCCCCTCCCTTTAGCACTTTGGCAGGCCCTTGGACCAACAAATGCTACTCACCTCTGCTTTAATGGCTGTAAAAATTATATCCCAAATTAAGCTCAATGCATCAGACATCCATTATAAAACAAGAGATTGAGGACTATTTTGTGAACAGTAGATTTGAAATGGGAAAAGTATTTGAAGACTTTCTTATAGTGGAATGAAAATTGTTAAAATTACCCATTGATTCCTTCAGGAACAAAATCAACAAACAATTATATACCTAAGACTAATTCTTGATTGATTTTCTGTGACAAAATGTCTTTGATTTTTTTCCCCACTTCTGGTGTGAGAGAATTGGCCGCCTGCAAGGACATTGCACAGGGGATGCCTGGATGTTCGGTGTTTTACCATCCTTGTGATAGGCTTCTCTCATGTCCCCGCATGGAGAGCTGGAGCTCAACTTGATCTCCCCAGATTCGAACCTGCCACCACAAGGGTTTAACCCACTGCACTACCAGGGGCTCCTTTGATGAAAGAAGTTCAGTAGGTGATTTGGCAGAGCGTATCTGTCAGTTTAAGTAAAGCGATTAATAGAAACCTATCTTCAGAATGATAACTAGACCATTCTTTGGGGAAACACTATTTGAATTTCTTTATTATCAGACAAAAGGAGGAAGCATTATATCAATTAGGAATACATATAATGAAAATATCTATCTGTGTATGCATGTAATATCTCAGATTCAATTTGTGGCATACCTTTTCCCCGCTGACTTTCAGTCAGACCCCTTTCTCCAGTACAATGTCTACCCTTAGTAGCAGACCTTTCAGTTCTAGTCCTTCTATATGGAATTCTTTTCAAAGGATATGCCAAGAAATACATTGCACATTTTTCTCCATTTAAAACAAGTGGTGATCTATAGCTATAAATCATTCCTTTGTTTGTCCATCCCTCCTCTGCACTAGCCTATGGAAGATTACACAGAACCACTTGCCAATGTGGGTGACCAAGAATTTGGAAATATGTTGGAACAGGGGCATGTCAGAATGACATAATAGGAGGGCGTGTTCACCATTAAGAACAGGAACTTGGAAGACTGAATTGGAAGCATGGAAAAATCTATAAATTAAACAATAAATTAGGTAGGCAGGACTAGCCTACAGGATTAATAAATTGGGCTGTTGACACAGAGAACAAGAGGATCTTGATGATTTAAACTATTATTTATTTATTTCATACATTTGTACCCCATCCTTCTCACCCCCAAAGGGGGACTCAGGGCAGCTTCACAACAGGCACTATTCAGTGCTGTCCACATTCATAACAATACATTTAAAAACAATTCATTAAAACACTACAATAATAAAGGCATTTGTTTAAAATCACATCAGTTTAAAAATCAAAGTCTGGATCAGTGCATTGTAATTCATATCACTTGAGTCTTATTCTTAATTGCTGCCTCTATCGTTCGAATGTTTCGTCCCATAACCAGGCTTTGTGTTTCTTTCTGAAAAACAGGAAGGAGGTAGCCAATCTGATGTTACAAATATTCTGTGTTGTCTTCACTGAGCTATAGGATGTTGTCTTCAAACTTCTATTTCCCTTAAAGAGGCTGTGGGTGTGCTAAGGGAAAAAACCAACCCCCCTCCCCCAAATAAAAAATGTTATCAGTCCCCTTCCTTTGAAGTATGTTTTCTTTTTTCATTTCATCAATTTCCAGATTGATATAATGTTTTTAGTAAACAAATCACAGTTTTATACTAAAGCAACATCTCTCAGGTGCTATAAACACTGTGATTTGTGTTTTTAAATACATTATAAATACATTATAATGAGAGGAGACAAGATAGCCATGTATAAGTATGTGAGAGGAAGTCATAGCGAGGAGGGAGCAAGCTTGTTTTCTGCTGCCCTGGAGACTAGGACATGAACAATGGCTTCAAACTACAAGAAAAGAGATTCCATCTTAGCATTAGGAAGAACTTCCTGACTGTGAGAGCCGTTCAGCAGTGAAACTCTCTGCCCCGGAGTGTGGTGGAGGCTCCTCCTTTGGAGGCTTTTAAACAGAGGCTGGATGGCCATCTGTTGGGGGTGCTTTGAATGCAATTTTCCTGCTTCTTGGTAGGGGGTTGGATGGCCCATATCCCAGTCTCCAGGGTAGCAAAAAACAAGCCTGCTCCCTCCTCCCTTTGACTTTCCTCACATATTTATACATGGCCATCATGTCTCCTCTCAGCCTTCTCTTCTGCAGGCTAAACATGCCCAGCCCTTTAAACCGCTCCTCATAAGACTTGTTCTCCAGACCCTTAATCATTTTAGTCACCCTCTCTGGACACCTTCCCAGACCTTGTGCAGTATTCCTTTTCTTGATTGCATTTCTCTCAATCTCCCACTCAATATGACTTGTGTTGATTCTGGAAGTTATGACCCAAAAAGTTACACATCCAGTCCCTGTTCATTCCTCTGGGGAAGTGGTGGATGATCTGGCTTTTAGTGCCCAAGGAAACAGAAAAATGAGCAATGAATGGGCATTAATTGGTTTCAAAATGTTTGTATCACTAAACTTTCTCTGCTCTGGTTGACAATGTTCTTCCAAACATTTCCTGGCTGCTCATCATCTTTGGTTGACATGATGGTCTGCCCACAAGAATATCACACAGTAATGTACCTCCAATGATGAAAGGGATCCCTTCCTACATACACAGGCATGTTGGACTCAGGATAACAGATACTCCTGGACTTCATAGTAAATGATGCTGAATAAGGCTTTTAAAAATATGTAATCACCAAATCACACCAGGAAATCAATTATGTGGCATTTTACGTCTGCAAATGATTCAAGTGATTGCAACTGATAATACACATCACAGGCTTGAGGTTGCACTGCAAGAATTTTTATTTGTTTGTTACTATTGTGCATCAAGAGAAAACCAGAACTTCCTGAAAGTACATACACTGAGTTTCTTTGTTGCATTTCAAAGTAAGGAATGTTAATGCCCCTAAGTCCATTTGTAACAAGAGAAGCCGTGAGAAAAGAAATCTGTAAACTTCAGTCAACGGCTGAGCGATGGCAATGCCAGACAACCATAAGAAGCTGAATTAGAAATCACGTCATCAGAACCTCCCAACGCAAACAGAATGAACAAAAAAGGAATGGCAGAACTGCTAAAGCGTGTAACAGAATGTTGTTGCAAAGTGAATCCACCAGCCTATACATACAAACATACCATAATCAGGATTTCTTTACATTTCCTACCCTCGGTACCAGCACTATGGATGTTCTGGAAAAGCAGCCAAAAACCATTCAAAACTTTTTAAACTACATGTTCTTCTACTATCTTATTCCAGGATTATGACTCCCCAAATTACTAATAACACACCAATGTCTATAAACGAACACCACATTACATGTTTCTTGGAATTGCAGCTGAACTTTAATAGCTATAGATTTCATGGTCTCCCTGAACTGTTTAAATTTTAAAATTGCCTATTTTTCAAACCAAAAGTACATTTGTCACCACTTAATGGGGACTTGTTTTATTTTTTATTTTAAAAATATTTTAATGTTTGAACATGTGACAGTGACCTATTTCTGATTTATGCCTTGTTATTTATACCTTGTTATTGTTGGTATCATTATTTATTTACTTACTTACTTCCTATATTTATACCCCGCTCTTCTCACCCCCGAGGGTGGCCACTCAGGGTGGCCTCACAGATGCACCATACAATGTCATCATCATAAAAACAATAAACAATAAATTAAAATGATTAAAAACAGTAATTAAAACATGCCTGTTAAAATCAGAATCCAAAATACAAGTCCGGGTCAGTTCATTATCTTAAGACTTTTTTCACTTGCTGCTAATCACTGGTCGAACGCTTGGTCCCATAGTCAAGTCTTGAGCTTCCTTCTAAAGGACAGGAGGGAGGTGGCCAGTCGGATGTCCCTGGGAGGGGGGGATTCCACAGATGGGGGGCCACTGCTGAGAAGACCCTGTCCTTAGTCCCCACCAGTCGCATTTGTAATGGTGGTGGGGTCGAGAGCAGGGCCTCTCCAGATGATCTTAAATTTCGTGATGGTTCATAACAGGAGATATGTTCGGACAGGTAGTCTGAGCCATAACCATTTAGGGCTTTAAAGGTTAAAACCAGCACTTTGAATTGTGCTCGGAAGCTGATCGGCAGCCAGTGGATTTTGAAAGGCTTGTCCCAGATCATAACTGCATTGGTTTTTTAAAGGTCTAGGCATTTATTGTATCTTGACAGCATGTCACTTTGACTGCAGAAAGGAAAAGCTGAGTGTTTATACATAAATACATAAATAAATACATAAACACATCTGTTTAAATTAAAGTATTTTACTGCAGTTACTGTGATATCATATTGGCATTGACAACAACATATTTTGCAGTGTAAGCCAAGAACATATGTGTAAAGTAGCATTAAGCATAAAAGTCAACAGTTTTTTTCATTCTAGTTTGTTTTTTAATGTTGGCAGAGTACAGAAAGCAAAGCCTGTTGTCAAGACAAGTGTCTGTCATATACTCTGCAAAGAGAGTAAATAACTTCAGTGGGAGGTGATAATGAGACAGATCTTCAGATAATGAGAATGCTATACAAATAACACCATACCTTTGATGATTAGACGGTCACTGCTATGTATTTGAGCCTTTCTTTATTGTTTCTTTAATTTTCTGAGAACACATTATTAAAGAAAATAAGGAGGAGGAACCTTTAACATAAGAAAGCATTATATAATATTACTTGAATTGTTGGTGCCATTTGAAAATTGACTTCTGTCTGAGTAAACCATATTCTTGGAGATCCCTCTAGTGGCTAAAGTGAAAGTAAAATGCTTTGTTTCAGGCAGGCTGGTGGGCACTGGCTAAAACAAGAAAGCAACAAAAAGGCTGGGTTCATTCAAAATACCTGAAGAGGCTACAAAGTTCTTTTTTCACAACAGTACTAATTCAATATTGCCATATCAGCATTTACCCCAAAGAGATAAGAACAACTAATTATGAACAACTGTAATTTTTTATGAGGCAGACTAGATGTGGGCATTCTATTCTATGAAGTTTTCATATTCTAGGGATAATACACCTAGGCCCCTTCTATACAGCTGTATAAAATCCAGATTATCTGCTTTGAACTGGATTATATGGCTGTATAGACTAAGATAATCCAGTTCAAATCAGATAATGTGGATTTTCTGCTTTGATAACCAGGATAATCTGGCAGTGTAGAAAAGGCCTTGCAAAGTTGTCTGCCAAAGGAGCAATGAGAATTGGCATTAAGAAACCTTGATTGCATGGTTCTGACACAATTAAGGAGGACAAAGGTGTCTGCTGGTGTTTTCTTCAATTGAGAAGGGCATAGGGAGAAGCTAAAAATGTTCAAAACAATGTTTACACACTTTATCTTGTATTACAGCTTCTCCAAAATGCAAGGCTTATTTAAAGAAAGAGCACAAAGAGGATGCCTGCCATATCAGGAACAGGAATCTGACAACTGTACTTGTCATAGGTGTAAGATGGGATATTATTCTATACTAGCCAAATGTGGTCTGTCTGCTTGTCTTAAAACAAACACATTTTAAAGGATTTGGGGATGGAAAATGTTATCTTTGCCTTCTGCTGTGGACACATATGAGAAAAGTACTTGAATGGAATTTGGGGAGTACACCAAGGTGACATAGCCCGGCACTTCCTCGAACCTCACAACCATTAATTGCTTGTAGGGTGACCTACACTCTACAATATTATAGAATCATAGAGTTGGAAGAGGCCATCCAATAAAACGCACTGACATGCACCAATACACAAATATATATAAAACACATGCATATAAAATGTAGATATGCCAATGTATACATGTAGGAATGAAACTGGAATTCCTATCATTCAAGTAGAAATACCATGTGAGTTGCATTGTATTTCACATAGTATATAAAATAATAATCAGGTGACCCATATATTTGTTCAGTCTTCTAAATTCAAGGTCACATATTCGAAGACACTGTTCTCCTTCTTTACAGTTCATTTTCATTATGCTAATTTTGAATGGGAAATCCTTTCAAACAGAGGAGGCTTTCCAATTTAGAAGTGCTATTTTGAAGTCATACTCACTGATAATGTTAGAAAACTCAATGGCACTGGCTGCTAAATAAAGTGTATATGGAGAACATCTTTCTTCCATATCATGCCAGGGGGGTGATGTGGATTAAAATGCCATGCCTTTTAAAAATAATAAGACAAAGACAATGATAACAGAAGTTAGATAATAGAACTTAGATAACAGAAAACATATAAATTATTATACAGTAGGCCTGTTTGATCAAGAAAAAATTTGTTTCTAAATTCGATTCTTAATTGGGGTGTTTTTTTGTTTCGATATTTAAAATATTTACAAAACTTTCCAAAAAAATGTTTTGTTATTTACGAATTTTCGTTATTATTTACAAAACATTTTAGAAAAAAATTTTTTCTTGATCAAACAGGCTAAGTGTGAATGTTGCAGTAATGGTCACCTTGATTAGCATTGAATGGCTTTCTCCCACCCTGGACATTCCATAGATAATATTAGATGATATATAACTCACCATTTGCCTAGTTTCCAACAGACCTCTGAGGATGCCTGCCATAGATGTGGGCAAAATGTCAGGAGAGAATGCTTCTGGAACATGGTCATACAGCCCTGAAAAGTCACACAAGCCGGATGGCGCGCGGAGGCCGCTTGTGAGCCCGCGCGCGCCATCCAATGGGCTCCGGAGGAAGAGGAGGAGCCAGAGCCGGATGGCGCGCGGAGGCCGCTTGTGAGCCCGTGCGCGCCATCCAATGGGCTCCCTCCGGCTCCTGCGCCCCCCTCCTCCTCCTCCTCCTCCTCCTCCTCTTCCTCCCAGCTGGGAGGAAGAGGAGGAGGAGGAGGAGGAGGAGGGGGGCGCAGGAGCCAGAGCCGGATGGCGCGCGGAGGCCGCTTGTGAGCGCGCGCGCGCTATCCAATGGGCTCCGGAGGAAGAGGAGGAGCCAGAGCCGGATGGCGCGCTCAGCAGCAGCCTCCATGCCATTAACGAGCGGAGCTTCAGCTCGTAAAATACATGGGGCTGCTGCTTCGATATTTTTAAACCCTTCCGGGTTTAAAAATATGTTTTGATATCGCTTCGGATATGCAAAAAATAACGATTTTAATACGAAATAACGAATTAACGAAACGAAACCGACAGGCCTATTATACAGCCATAAAAATATTTCATACACTGACAAGCAGACCATTTCATAAAGTGCCAAGACAATTGTTAGGAAGAAATAAATCACAAGAAACCATGAAACCAAAGAAATATCTTTGAAACACAAAGCAACTGGGGCTTCAAATCAAGTAGTTAGAGGACCTGCATACATTTAAGGAAGTTCAGAAACAGTGCAGAAATCTCATTACAGTCATGGCAGAATTGAGTGTAATAACTGGCCACCAAAATCAGCTGGCACTCAATTTTTGCTTTACAGTCCTAGTTGTAATCATTTACTTGTCCTTCTCTGCATTACAACTCAATTGATCCAGGGAATGAATCAGATGGAGCATGTGTACCCCCTCATTGCCAAGGAAGTTTTTGAGAGAGGGAATAATACAATTCCAAATTGGGGACAGGGGGAGGGAGACACGTTTGACTTTTTGGAGAAAGTGCTATGGATTTTTGTCTTGCAGCCTCATCAGATGGGGTGATTTTAGCATCCTAGGATGCTTTCACTTCATCTGGGGGATGAAGGTCAACACCAGACATCACACAATATCGTGTGACTTTCAGAATAGGCCCAGCCTCCAACCTGGGTAAAAAGTGTTACCAGACACTTTCACCTCAACACAGAAGGCTTCCCATGTTGTGCTGGCTCCAATGGAGCCAGTATCAGACCTTCCTGCAAGGGCGATACTTTCCCCATGTGATTGGGAAAGTTTCACGAGAGGGAGCTGTGTGCAGGGTGATGAATTCACCCCACTGCTCTCTCTTTCCTCTCAGAAGCCTGGCAAAGTGGGAAGCTCAACCTGGGCTTTCTGATGGGGTCCTTAAAGTTGCTCCCAAGATGGATAGTGGTCATTCAAAAAATAGTCTCCATGGTGAATCATGTACATGAATGATGTTATCCACCCATATATGCCTATCCACTAAGGACAGTTAAGCTTTCAGCTACAGAGGGAGGGAGCTCTTCTCAGTACTCAGGCCCTACATGTCTGAACAAGCATCTATATTCTATGAGATAAATCAAGTCACTTTGTTGCAAGTCTTTGAGAATGCTGTTTTTGCTTCCTGTTTCTCAATTTGTGTTCTGATTCTGGCCTAAATACAATGGAGATCTCCACTGATAGAATTGTTTCTCTCAATGGAATCTGTAGGTGGTAATCTCTCCTCTGCACTGCAAGCCTACAAATCTTCCCAAAAATCTATTCCAGAGGGAGAACTGGAAAACATTCTGGAACCTGGGCTCAGTGCTGTAGAGAGGAGAGGCAAACAAAATCCCATTGTCCTGGCACTGCAGCACCATCATGGCATTAGATGTAGGGCTTTATTTGTGATTCCTTTTAGCTGAATTTTATTGTTTGTTTGTTTTTTATTTTGTACTATATGTCATCTTGACATGCCATCTTTCCTAAAGAAGATTCAAATAGGTTTAACCAAGCCAGCAATAAATATTATAAATTAAGATTAACAGGCCACAAAAACAGTACTGTTACAGACAGGCATGTAGCCGGGGGAGGGGGGGGGGCCTCAGGGGGCTCCAGCCCCTCCCCCCCGAAATTCTCATGGTGGTTCGCGAAAAGGCCTTACTGGTGCATTACTTAAAGTGTTATGTTTATTCATATCATGATCTGATCACCATACTCAATATATCCCATATGCATGGGGGTATTGGGGTAATGATACAAAAGGTTTGCTAGGGTAGACCCTCTTTCACTCAGACTCAGCCCCCCCCCGAAACTCAGCCCCCCCAAAAACCCCCCTGAAAAAAATTCAGCCCCCCCCCCCCCCGAAACGAAATCCTGGCTACGGGCCTGGTTACAGAACATACATCATGACAGTATTAACAGGTCTACAAATATTTCATATTTATATCTACAATTACAGATCTATTCCCAGGTTCAGAATATAGAGTTGTGCCAAATCAAACAAACATAAAACAAATCAAAACAAAAGAGGCATTATCTCTATTCTTGTAGAAGAATGGTTGGGCCTCATGTGGCTTCCCAGTTCTTGCTGGAATAGAATTCCCATTATTGCTCAACATTGGCTACGCTGGCTAGGGATGATAGCATTTGTGGTCCAGCCACTGCTGACAAATTATAATTTGTCATAGAGTTCAAAAAGAGCCTCATGGCCATTGAGTCTAACCCCTTGCTCAGTGTAGGAAATCCAGGTAGATCATCCTCAGCAGGTAGCTGTCTAGCCTCTTTTTTTGAAATATGTAAGGAAAGAGATCCCACCACTCTAGGTAATTGGGTCTATTGCCGAACCACCCCTTCAATCAAAAACTTCCAACTAGTGAGATATGTTTTACATTAGGACTAAGATCAAACAACTCCTCCACACATACAGTTACCCCCACCCCCCACCCCCCGCTGGCATCCACAGGAGTAGTATCTGCAATTCATTTATCCATGTCCAACAAAATGTGTCCTCTCTAAGCATTTTCTAGGTCCTCCAACACACCTCTTTGAGATTATTAGGCCAGAAGTCCTTCATTTCAATAAGGTTTGCTGTTATCTATCTATCTATCTACGTTATTTCTATCCCACCTTTCTCAAGCCTGAAGGCAACTCAAGGTAGCTTACACATTGACAGAAATTTGATGCCATAGCAACTCCCAATATACAATTAAAACATTTAAAACAGCTTTATAAAGTCTATATAAAATCAATACAATACAAAACCCACTAAAAATATATAATAACCACAGTTTCACATATCCATCTGTGTTGTATGGTATGTTAAAAGTTTACAGGTTTATATAGGGAGACGTGTATGGTTTCTTCCTCACCAAAGAGAAGCCTAGCCACCTTTTAGTATGAAATTGTCCATTACAAAATTTGGTCTCAAATGGCTGCATTGCGTCAAAGTGCTTCCTTACCTGCCATAATGAATGGCTAAGCTGACATAGGTGATTAAACTATGTTCCTTTTCCTACCTTTGTTGTGGCTGATATTGACAGGGAAGTGTAATGAGGTAAGTTGAATTATGTTACAGGAAGAAAAGATAAACTTACTTCAATTTTATGGAAGGGAATTTACTGAGAGCAATATAAACATTACTTATTTACACATTGACCTATTAACATATAACTAAACAGAAAGAACTGTATTGCCTCAGAAGCAAGAAGAGTGCAGTGTCAACATGAAAGGAAAACTTCCTCATCTTGTATAACATGTAGCATAAAGTTCCATAGGGTTAAGGCATAGAAACCTTGAGAACAGGCCCGAAAGGTTATGAATCATCTATGGGAACAACAGTGTTGTGTGGGAGCCTTTTTATAACCATTATAAAAAGTTGTTTACCTCTTGTTCTCCGTCAACCCCCCCCCCCCTCCAACCGGTCTTCTAGAAGAGTCCCAAGATTAGCAAGCCTGTTGGTTCTCTGTTTACCTTGGAGTTTATGTACATCTAACATGCATCCGTTTGTTGTTTACATGTCATTTGATTTTCACATCTGCCTTAAATGAAATCATATACTTTGACATTTCTCAGAATACATTTGTCTCCTTTCTAAAGTAGAACATTCATATATCTTTCCCCAATGATGATCTCAGATAAGGATTACCACATATGCATTATATATTACTCATGCACACGTTGTCTGCATAATTCTTAAGTTAGATTTAAAAAAACAACAACCTTGAAGCATAGAAGAAACTTTCCACTTCATCACACAGACTTCAGGAGGTGTCCTAGGATGCTTCCAGGATGCTTCCTCGATGGAACCCGAAGGAGCCCATCAAACAACGTACAGCTACTTCTGGTAGGGCTCTGTATAGGAAGCATCCTGGCAGCATGCTAGAATGCTGCCCAGAGAACATGGGAGGTTTCCCATGTTCTCATTGAGAAGAACAGGGGGAAGCTAGGCAGCGATGCTTCCCCCTGTGGGGTAAGGTAAGAGGCAATGCGGACAATGTGAGTCTCGGTGCGATAGTCCCACCCCCTCCATCCCACTGCTGCCTGCTGGATTTGCCACACTGCATGATGAATGCCCCTGATGCCACCCACCATATGGACCTCAATGTGATAAGGTTGGACCAAAAGCAGTACTGGACATGATCATTCAAAAGTTATTATTTGTTGTCTGTTTGCCTTCCACTTCAGGACTCACCCTAACATTGTGTCCCACACAGGAGAAAACTGCAGGATTGAAATTTCAGTCCTACCCTACAATGTGACTTCGCTTTCCCCTTCATATTTTGATAGGACAACACACCAGGATAAAAATGCACAGGGCTTTAGTGGTATCTCATCATCTGACATCCAAGGTTCATCACCTGCTAAAATCCTCATATCCTGTCTGATTTTAAGAAGTTAAGCAGAGGCATCCTTGTTTAGTACTTTCATGGGAGATTCAGGATACATAATAGTGTTATACTTTGGGGAGAATGGATGGAGACAAGCAAAACAAACCCCCTTTTACACACACACCCAGTATTGATGCTTGTACATTATTTCCCTGCATCAAGATAACTTGGGCCCTCCATATCCATGGGCTCTGTATCCATGAATTCAATCATCCATGTCTTGAAAATATTTTTTTTTAAATCCAAAAGCAAACCATTTCTACATTTTATAGGAAGGACACAATGTGTCTATTTCACTGTATATATTGGGACCTAAGCACCCATGAATTTTGGTATCCGTGAGGGGTCCAGGAACCAAACACCAGTAGCTCACCATCACAAATCAAGGCCTTTTTTTGGAAAAGGTTGCTGGTTAGGGAAAAGACCATTTCACATTTTGCTGTTTCATTCATCAAATTGTTTTTGTGTTGTGTAGCATATCTATTTTTTAAAAGAAGCTAGATTTCAATGGCAATTGGCTTTAGACATTATGACAGAAGTATTTGTCTACTATTTGTATATAAATTTGAATAAGTTCCATCATACATGTGTCCCAAGCATAGTGATTGGCTTCCAGTAGCATGTCATGTTGGTTGTAATCCTCTTCAGTAGGTTCAATGGAAAGGCTGCTGTGGCTAAAACAGAACCCACTGTCTACACAACAGAAAGTGTGAGGAGAAGCTATAATGTCTTAATTTCTTGCAACTTATAAGTGTTCAGCCATGTCCTCTGCCAAGGATAGCCAGCAGGTAAGACTAATAAAGAGACTAGAATTACAGTTGCCATAAATTTGAAGATAGTTTGATATGCATTGATGGTAGCTATATATTTGATATAATTATGCATAGATTTCTATGAATATCAAGTATCTGGAGATTTCCATTCATTGTAAAAGACAAGGCTGGCCTTTCTGCAATGATGCAGAGTAAAATGGCTACCTTGGGCAACAGAGTTTGGCTATCATGAAAGTTATTGCTGTTATTGTATTCCTAGCACCAGGGATTGGAAAAGTTGTTTGTGTGATTTTCTGCTTCAGTTGCCAAAGTAACATGTAAGATTTGGGAATTCCATTACTATTGAGAATAGAAATGAAACAATATTTTTGGTTTTCACTATAAGGATACTTAGCAGCACACTTCATTTACATTCACTTGTCTTATTATAGTCAGCATCATACCTGAAATAAAACTTTTGACCCAGGTTGCAATGTTTATAATTTGTATTGTATATGTGTTTCATGTTTTAAATTGAATACTGTTTTTAATTGTTTTTAACTTTTTAGTTGTTGTAAACCGCAATGAGTCGCTGACTTAGGCTGAGATATTAGCGGTATACAAGCGCATAAATAATAAATAAATAAATATATATATATATTCATCAGTGTACAAAATCTATTTCCACCAATAAGATTTTTCCTGTAATCGGATTTGCATACTTTATACAATTTTTATAGGGCAGGGGAAAGAAGAAATAATTCCTTCTTACAAAACTCTTGACTAAACATAAAAATAATATTCATATCAGTGGGGAAATGAATGTTATATAATCAACCCTCCGTATCTGTGGATTCAATGTCCATGGATTCCACAATCCATGACTTTAAAATGTTTTTTTTTAATCTAAAGCAAGCCTTGATTATTGCCATTTTTTATAGAAGGGACACTATTTTACTATACCATTGTATATATTGGGACTTGAGCATTCATGGATTTAGGTATCCATGGAAGTCCAGGGCTCACCGAACATTAATATCTTTTCTCTTCCAGTCAAGTAATAAAGAGCGATGCATTCTGAAAGAAAGTTACCACTCTCCTTCTAGTATCTTGATTAAGCTTTCCACGTGTCATTTTTCATATTGTCATGATCAATTGCTTTATGTTCTATGGACTACAACGGAATGGAGAAGTTTTCAGACGTTTCTGATATCTGAGTTTGATTAATTCAGTTAAAATAATGAAAAGTGTTTCACTGAATTATTTTATTCCACCATGAACAGAGAGATAATAGATGTATCACAATTCTAGTAATATCATTATTTTATAGGGAAGCATAATGATTGACAATTACTCATGCTCCTATTATGGTGCTTTTATGTTAAATACATTTGCAGGAATGTTTGGCTTTTTGGTATTTTAAGGACCTCATCCCATTTAGGGAATTGTCTTCTTTGCGTACCATTTCATGTAGTTCCAGTTTTAAAGAAGATGGAGAATTTACTCACTCCAGGTGTTTACATATCAGGTTTTAAAAGGACAAGTTGTTAAATGGTGAATAAAGCCCAGTATCACCAAAGTGTTGTCTAGTTAAGATCAGTGCCTCTGGTCTCCTTGAGAGTAATGGGATTGGAGAGGAAAGCCAACTATCCCCCAAAGCTTTTTCCCCACAGTGGTTTTTAATGGAGTGGGCGGGAATTGCACTCGCTCATGTGATAAATCTGAAAACAGATGATTTCGGGGGGAAAGGCAAGAAAGCACAACATGTGATGGGATCAGAGAAATGATACAGTTTGCTTTTTAATGCAACAGGACATAACACCACAGTAATATGACACAACTTCCCCCCTCCCCCCGCCCCGCCATGGGATAACATCCTTAAGTTTTTGTACACAAAGCATAAGAAAGATATCTATTTGCAATACTTTCATTCCTTTCATGCTAGACTTACATTTAGTGTGGACTGTCTTTGAAGTCTGGGATCAGTTCCTGGATTCCTTCTGTCATCAATGATCTGAAAACTAATGGTGTATCTATGTTGTAGGAGGAATGCAGTTTGGCACCAGTTCAACTAGTGAGGTAATCCAGACTTTTGGAGTTCGGTGCAATCTCTATGCAGATGACACTCAACTCTATTACTCTTTTCCACCACTTTCCAAGGAAGCCCCCCACACCCTTAACCAGTGTCTTGGTGCAGTGATGGGCTGGATGAGGGCTAACAAACTGAAACTTAATCCTGACAAAAAAGAGGTCCTTCAGGTTAGTCATGTGTCTGATCAGAGTATAGGGTGGCAACCTGTGCTCGGGGTTACACTCCCCCCTGAGGACACAGGTCTGCAGTTTGGGGGTCCTTCTGAACTCCACTTTGATGCTTGATCCCCAGCTGTCAGCAGTGGCCAGGCCTTTGCACAATTAAAGCTTGTGCGCCAGCTGCGCCTGTACCTCGTAAAGTCTGACTTGGCCTTGGTGGTCAATGCCCTAGTTACCTCCAGATTGGATTACTATAATGCATTCTACTTGGGGCTGCCTTTGAAGACTGGCCAGAAACTGCAGCTGGTCCAAAGATCGGTGGCCAAATTACTAATGGGAGTTAGTTACAGGGAGCAGTCAAGCCCCCCCTCCTTCAAACAGTTTCACTGGCTGCCATTAAGTTTCCAGACCAAATTCAAGGTGCAGTTTATCACTTACAGAGCCCTAAACAGTTCAGGATCTGCCTATCTTTGGAATTGCATCTTCCTCTATGAACCAGCATGTATTCTAAGATCATCCGGGGAAGCTCTCCTCTTGCTTCCATTGCTGTCCCAAGCACGGGTGGTGGGGACGAGGGAGAGGGCCTTCTTGGTGGTGGCCCCCCAGCTCTGGAATTCTCTCCCTAAGGAGCTCAGACTGGCACCTACTCTGGCCATTTTCCACAAGGAGTTAAAAACTTGGATGTTCCGCTGTGTCTTTGACTAAGCAGTTCAGCTGAGAATTGGTCTGACTTTACCTAAGCTCCTGCACTTTAGTTTGGCCATCTTCTTGGTATCCTGACACTTTCATGGCTAAAGACATTACCCTTCCAGTCCGGCCTTAATTAATTTTGCACATCTCCTCGGCTCTATAACCACTGCACTTACTCTGAGCCCTCCGAACACAGCATCTATTATTGTTCAGCTATGATACTGTTTTTATGATGTTTGCTTTGAAGTTGTGACATGTTTTTACCTGATTTGTTGCTGTTGATCTTATTTAATTGTGCTTGTTTTAATCTGCATATCTTGGGCTTGTCCCTCTGCAAGCCACCTTGAGTTCCTTTGGGGAGATGGCGTCAGGGTATAAAAATAAAGTTATTATCATTATCATCATTATCATTATTATTGCAATGGTTCAATACTATGGAAGCCATACTATTTCAGTTAAAGTGGTCTCAGGCTGCATTAATTCTACAGTGCAGAGATACTAAAAGTAATAGAAACCTTGTACTGGTTGTATTTTGCCAGCATGAAGTGAATTCCTGGGATAGTGAATAATTTTTATAAAGATGTGAATTAGACTCACCTTATTTACTATAATCTGAGCTCTGCTTTAGCATTCATTATATTTGACTTATATGTGTCACATTTATTGGAGGGATCTGAATGGGCACAAAGGTAAGGTGGTATTGATTTTTTTTTAAAAAAAATCTCTTTCCTAGATAATTTTACATCTAAACTGGCCATGAAGTATCTTCTAGCTATTCTCTATGAAAATCACAGTTTGAATCTCTTAAAAATATGGTTAGATTAAAGTTCTGCCCCAATTTGATACCCTGTAGATGTGGTACACCATTTCCAACCAGAATGTATGTTGCTGGAAGAGGATGACGGGATTTATATCCCAATGAATTTGGAGGTCACTTGTATTTTGGAAGGTTGAGATATAAGCATATAATAATACAGCTTTATAACCTGTTAAACAAAGCAGAAACATAGCAACTGTTTTGTTTTCATAGAAAATGGGTTTCATTCAAAGAAGGGTTGGTGTGCATAAGGACTCCATTTTCAGTGGTCATTCTCTATTTTCAAAACAAAGTAGGATAATCCACCTTTCCACGGGATGTCATTTGAAGCATGCAGCTATTTGCACTTGATGCAAAAGAGGCTTCTCTGTATTTGTATACACTTCCTTTTCAAACTTGCCCATGAAATTTGATACAGACATCATATACAAAAATGAGTTAACAACAACTGTCATCAACCTCTAGACTAAACCATACACCTTCAGTAAAACATTTATTTTTGTAGAAGGAAACAAAATGAAGTCAAATTATTGTTATCCCTTATCAGGGCCTGCAGCCTTTCTTCCAAATTGTGGTCAGAGGTAATCTAAGATTCAAGCTGAAGTCTGTCCAAGGCAAAAGGAGAAAGCATAGCAAACTCCAGTTTCCATTACAGAAGGTCAAATGCACAAGTTTCATCAAAACGTCCAAGTTCGAAATCCAAAGAATATGACAAACACCAGCCCTTTATGCTGCTCCTGAAAAGTCCTTACAACTGTGAGATTCTCCTTTGAGCTAGCCGATTGGACCTTTACAGCTGGATGGCATCAACCCTGAACTGAAGATGAGCAGGGAGAGTTAACTCCTGTTCTTTCTCCTGAAGAGCCTCAGGTTCAGGTGCTTCCATTCCTGGAGGGTCCTGGTCCTTGCTCAGCAATAGCAATCTCCACAGCGTCAGGCTGCTCATCCACCTAGGGCTCAGCTTCTGCTGATGGGAGGAAACCCTCCTCCCCATCTTCCTTTTCTTGCCCTAAGGTTCTGACATCCCTGTTTGTTGTGTCACACTGAGTATTGAACAGAGTCTCCCAGTTAATGCTCATTCTCTTAAGGTTGAGCTTTTCAATAGTGTCAGAACAGTATAAGTGTAAACAAAGAACCAGGGGACTGGGGTTGCATCTACGCTACATAATTAATGTAGCTTGACACCATTTTAAATGTCATAGTTCAATGCTATGGAATTGTGGGAATTTTAGTTTCACAAGTATTTAGCTTTCTCTGCCAAATAAATGTAGTTTAGGGTGGGGCCTTGGGAATTCCCAGCTAGAGAGGTCCTCTGCTTCCCTAAACAACATTTCCCAGAATTCTGCAGGAGGCAGCCACACAATTGGGAAACAGGACCTGCCGCTTCATAATGCTAATGTGATATCGCCCTCATAGAGAAAATACTTATATACTTGAATATGTTATAGCACTGCTTCTTAAACTGTGGGTTCTGGCCCATTAGCTCAATATTGGGGTTCCGAAGAAATTTCTGAGCACGCCACCTCCCAAATCTGTTGTGTAGTGTTTGCAATGGACTCTGCAGAAGATACTTCAGCTGTAACTCATAAAAAGGAATCTGTATGAAAGAACCCTTGCAAATGCTGAATTGTTTTCCGTCTCCTGCATCTTTGTCAGTGCATCCTTATGTATGTATGTATCATTTTAGCAATGATCTGCTGTTGGTTGGAATGAAGGATCAGGATCTCACTTATTGGAAGAGGCCACTGGGCAACCATAGAATTGCCAACACTGGCTTGAGTTTTTTTGGAGTTACAGTCTGAAAACCTGTTTTAAGCTCTATCTATCTCACTTAATGTCTATTTTGCAATTGGTGTGGTAGTGTGACCTTGGACTCTGAGAGGCCCATGGTCATACAATGGGTTTTCATAGCCAAGCAGGGATTTGAACCCTGGTCTCCAGACTTCTAGTCCAGTACTCAAAACATGATGCAATTCTGGTTCTCAGTTTTTCATAAATGACAGGATGGCCAGTACTAAACTAATAGGCATATTCTGGGGTTTCTGAAATTTGCCTGACTTTTCAATAGCAGCTGGTGCTGGGTGGGAGAGGATAATTTTCATAGGGGAAATGGCATGTAGAAAATTAATTTTGTATGCCTTCTACCATGATCCCATCTGAATTTTTCCCCTGAAGTTTCTCCCACCCCTAAAATAGCTTGCTACTGAAATGAGATTCAGCTTTAGGTGAAATAAAAAGGTAGCACCCATACCTTGGGCAGCAAAAATATTGTGACTTTCTTCCCCATTTCTATTTAACAATTTCTTACATTCACTACAGGGTCATGACAGTACATAAGCAAATGCTTTGCCAACTCACTAAAATGACAATAGCCAAATGCCTACAGGTTTTGGATACAATATTAAGCTATGAGAAATGAAGAGGCAAAGTAGGCTTATTTGCATTAGAATATTTGTACTGCAGAGCTGTGTGTACTAAATGAAAACATCTTTGAAAGGGATTGTGTCAATACACTTGCTCAGAACCCAACAAAGTGAATGGATGTGCAAATTTAGGCCTATGTATCTGTGCTCCAAATTGGTAAGGAATTAGGAAAGTAAGTTCACAATAGAGATAAATCAAGTAGCATCAAGGATGTTCAGCTAAGAAGGCATTTTGGTCTAGTGGACCTTTCATACTACACAGTTGTTGTTGTTGTTTATGTTATTTATGCTACATCTTTCTCCCAACTTAAGGCAGTTAACAATTATGCATCTCAAGTGCTAGCCCACAGACAACATTTCAGATTTAAAAAGATACAACTACTGAACTTGAAAATCTTACATAAAGCAGGGCAGATTTCAATCTGTCTGAGGTGTTTCTTTCCCGGAATTGATTCTGAGTTTTAGCTGCCATTTTCTTTCTTGCCCATTCTTCCCAGCAATATTTCCAGAATGCTTTTCCTGTATGTATATATCCACCCAGTTCTTCCACCACTTCCCCATAATAAACAGAAATAGTTCCATATTCCTATATGCTATCTATTTAAAACAAAACATAGAATTAAAAAATTAGTACTTTGTGCTTGGTTAAAAATACAATTAAAACATAATAAATACAGTTAAAATGCATTTCTGAACACATAAACTCCCCCCCCCCCAAAACCCCGCCCACAACCTCCCTAGCAGTGTGTCCATTATCCTTCTCCAAAAATCTGCTGGCAGAAGAAGGTCTTGATCTGCCTGCAGAAAGGAAGCAGGGATGGAGCCCTCCTGGTCTCTCTTGGGAAGGAATTCCCACAGTCTTGGAGCAACCACCAAAAAGGCCCTCTCCTGTGTTCTCACCAAATGCACTTGAGCAGATGGTGGGGGAGAGAGAAGGCCCTCCCCAGTTGATCGTAAATGTCTACCAGGTTCATAGAAAGAGATGCAATCCTTCAGATGACCTGGACCGGAGCCATATAGAGCTTTGTAATTCAAAACCTATTGGCAGCCAGTGGAGCTGTTGTAACAGTGGAGTTGTGTAGCCAACCACACTTACAGCAGTATTATTTCACTTTAACTGACATCGCTCCATTCTAGGAAATCCTGGGATTTGTAGCTTCATGAAGGGTAGTTAGGATTTTCCACTAGAGCACTTCAGTTCCTCCACAAACTGTAAACCCTGGGATTCCAAGGGATGGGACCATGACAGTTAAAGTGGAATCACAGTGCCAATATTGTACTGTGAAAAGTCTCAGGGTCAAAAATGAAAACTGGGACACATATGGCCAAGATGGCAAAAATTATTGAGGAAGAATAGACAACATAGAATCAAACCATCACCTTTAGTGATGGTCCTTATTACATAACACTTCTGCTTCTGTGCAGGCATGCTGACAGTAAAGTGACCTCAGGGGATGGCATTCTCCTCTCCACCCCCTTATTATCCCAAAGCAGTCAATTTTCAGATTATTTTGTATTTTACAATTTTATTTGGTTTATTTGGCCAAATTTTATTTGGCTGCTTTGAGTCACCTTTGGGTTTGAGAAAGGCGGGGTAGAAATATCAGAAATAATAAATAAATAATAAATAAATTCTGCACCTTCCTGTTTTCTCCCATCACTCTACTTAAAATCTGGCTTCTGCCTCCTGCAGAATTCTGGGGTTTGTAGTTTAGGGAGGAGCCTTTAACAGCCCCACTAAACTACAAACCCCAGAATTCAGCAGGAGGCAGAAACCAGGTTTTCAGTGGTTTTTTTGTCTAGTGTGACGAAGTGGTAAAACTACACTTTTTTTCCATTTTGAATTCAGTTTGTAACAACTAAAATGAGCTGAGGATGGAGAGGGAAATTGAAGAGGAGAGAAAGCCTCAGACCTCTCAAAATCAACTGAAAGTGGGAGGACGGAGGATTAATCAAAAGTGTCCCGGCTAAATTGGGAAAAGTAGTAGAAGATATAGGTACGAATGGGCCAAGTTGGGAATCCAGGAACAAAGGCTCACTGTGGATGCTAAATGTGGGAAGTGCAGCTCCTTATCTTGGTGTGACTTCGTGCTGGCATTGGTATGCATGAGGAATTTTTACCCCAATTAGGGCTTATGAACTAATTGGCACAGCACTCCCATTCCACCAGACTAAACCAAACAACTCTGGGCAATCAAAGCCCAGGATCATACAGTGTATGTTCTGAAAAAAGCCAGAGCTGTTCCATTCTTCAAACCACTTAAGTATTATAAAACAATATTATTTACAAAAACAGAATTTTAACAAATCACACTCAACATGGCTCAAGAAAGTATTGAAAGAGTAAAAGACAGCCTGTAATTCAACCCCCACATTTGCTAAGAACCACTTTTGCTTCCTACCAAACTAAAAATATATATGCAAAGGATTATCTGTATGAAGGTCTAGTTATAACATTTTCCATGCACCACTATTATAACTATAAATAGAAAAGGCTGTTTTCCAGTGATGTAAACCCATGATATTGATTTATAGCAGGCCAAACTACTTAAAACTGATGTTTAGAGCCACTCTTCCATTATTTCAGCTACAAATGCTTTGCCCTTTACATGATTAAAGGACTAGATTGCTAACTTTATTTTAAAAAGCTAACTGTGTGCCGATTGCAAATCCAACATTGTATACCCTCACACGTCTTTAATGTGCATTTGCATGATAGAAAAGCTGGGGAAAACTCTGAAACATCTCTATGGTATTGTCATTTAAACCAGATTGGAAGACACAGGTTCCTGCCTAACTTTTATTCTGGAATTTCGCAGAAAATAACAAGGCACATATAGTTGGTAGAGAAACATGTCCAATATCAGATGTTTTGAAAAAATTTATTAATTGAATGAGTGAGGGAGCATGATAATAGTAATTGGCCAGGATGAGGGTCAACATATCATATTTGTCCAAATATAAGAGGTTATAAAAAACAGGAACATAAAATTTCTGTTCACTAGTTTGATGAAACTCATGATGAGGAACTGAATTGTATCTCACAGCAAAGGAAAGGTGGGTTTTTTTGGACTCAGCTTCTAGAATCACCCAGATACTGGGGGATTCTGAGAGCTATGGTTCAAAGAAGTAATTTTCCCAACTTCTGCAAACCCAAGATGAGCTGTTCTACATGCGTTATTTACTTAGGTGATCCCTCGTTGTCCGAGTAGGATTGTCTTCCAAGATCGGTGTACTGGCGGTGGGTAGTTATTTATCTAGGTCAGACATAACATGGTCATCTTTGTTAAAAAGAACATAGATGGCATCTTTGGGCAGAGGCAATATAGTGGGAATTACCACTGACATCTGGTGATCAAACACTGCCAGTCCAGCAGGTCATCCAGGTGCCTTTTTAGTGTCCCACAATGACCTGGAGTGCTGCTATGTCTTGAACATTGTAAGGAATTATAATGATAAGCAGACTCATTTCCCAGGCATGCTTGCAAGAGAGCTGATGTTGACTATCCAGGCCACCTGGGAGCCTCTTGTGGGTTTGTTAACTGCTGAAGGTCCATTCACTTTATATCTATTCTAATAAAACTGTTCTATTGAGTGACATAAAAATGAAGATAACAATTTATCAAAGAAGTAGCAATTCCTATCAGGAAGCTAGGTGGTGGCATTAATCTTTCTTGTTCTAGCAATAGAATCACTGCTAAGCTGCAGTATTTAAAATATATGTTAAGAGTCTAGTGAAGTCCACAAAGGCAGCTACTGCTAAATATTTTCTATATGAAAATTATATAATCAGATTGCATGAAGAATGATTCAGGTATTGAGGTCATTGCTTGGTTGGGTCTAAGGTATGTTGAGTCATGTCCTTTTGTGTAGGTGGTTTTGGCCGCTCTTCTTTTTCATTTGTAATGTTAACTTGTTATACTAGTTTACTATAGCTAATAGGCTGTTTTGTTTTAGGAACATGTCATAATTACTTGGCCATGGCCAGATTCTTGCTATTAATATTTGTGTTGGCCTCTTATTAATTTGCATTGACTTCAGATTAAAGGAAATCAACACATTGTGGATATCTAGGGCACTGTAGTTACCACTAACATACTTCTGTACATATATAAAAAGTGGCCAAACTGGAGTTACTGCTTAAGTTAGGTAATATTACCTTCAGGTTGAATATAAAATGTAATTCAAGTCAAATCTCTCAATCCCTCTGTCAGTTGATTCCAAGGCAGCTGTAAAAGTCCAGAACTGTTGTCTGGAGACAACAGTGGGGCATGAGTGTAGACAAATAAACTGAGGCTAAATACAGGCAAGAAAAAGACTTTACTGGGATGCAGACAAACTGGGCCTGCTTTAGGTGGAATTTCAGTGTCTCAGAAAGGCTAGGTACACAGTTTGGGGGCTGGTTTGATTCCAGTTCAGTCTTACATGATGACAGAAGCTATGAACAAATAAAACTGATTAAATAAAACGAATAATAAAATAAACAAATGAATCACATGTTTCAAAAAAAGCAACAAAGTGGAAGATGTTTTAAAAGTACTGTTGTTCTATTCCCAATTGGTGACTTTAATGCAATGTAACTAAGGGCCCTTCTGCACAGCCCTATATCCTAGAACATCAACTCACAATATCTGCTTTGAACTGGGTTATCTGAGTCCACACTGCCATATATTCCAGTTCAAGGCAGATATTGTAGGTTATTCCGCCTTGATATCCTGGGTTATAGGACTGTGTGGAAGGGCCCTAAGTGGAAACTCTTATAACTCTGGAAGCATCCTGAAGATGTCCCATCTGATTTTGAAGATTTTCACGTTGAACCTCTCATGTAACACATTCCTCTTTTATACCTTCATCTGATGCATTTTCATTCACTCCTAATCTCACATCAAGATGCTATGAAAAAATATTCCCCCTTTCTATATATTTTTTGCTATTTATCTTATAATATATTAAAGCTATTCATTATTCCTTTAGCATTCTGATATAACTAGATGATATATGATACAATGACACTGTACAAAATGTTAACACCATCCAACTCCCAAACTTATATTCAAAACAATATCTTGCCAGCATATGCTGTATCTGAAATAATCTGTTCTACATTGTCTTGTGGAGTAAATATGAAATAACATTGTTCAGGAAGGATGGTTGACATTATCAAGGAATTCAAATATTCTACAGGTTTTCCATTTTTGTTCTAGAAAATGTAATGCGATCCTACATCCCCCTTTTACAGTCTTACGCTGCTTGTTCCTATGCTAAAGAGAAACACTGATAGTGCTAATATAGTACCATTTTTTTAAAAGGACAAACATTTGCTTGTTTTTTCATGCTAATTTTGAATCTGAGCACTTGTGTTTCATCGTAAAAATCAGAAGTGATGCCAAACCAAGGGTATGACTATGGTGGGGTAGGGGGGCATTTTGCCACACAACACATTTGAGTTGCATATGTGAACAGTTTCAAAGTCTCACACTCTGCCATACTAAAAGGCTGAGGAGTGAATTAAACATGAAATTAAGGCATCAAATTATTAAGCGGGGTGGGGGGGATGGGACAATACTTTCATTTTGCCTCCTTGCAGCTCTACCCTTGAAGATTTGAAGCATCAGATTCATAGAAGAAGACATTGTGCTAAAAAAATGTGTAATAACTGGACTAAGGGCCCTTCCAAATCGCCATATAACCCAGAATATCAAGGCAGATATTCTGCAGTATCTGCTTTGAACTTGATTGTCTGAGTCCTCACTGCCATGTAATCTAGTTCAATGTAGATTTTATACAGTTGTGTTGCAGGGGCCTACGATGAATCTCAGGAAATAACTGGTCCTGATGCCTTTTTACCTTCAAGTTTTTGCCAGTCCTAGACTAAAAATAAACATAAGTACAGGCAGTCCCCAAATTACTGCCAAAATAGGTTCTCTGGAATTGTTCTTAAGTTGTATAATGTGTATGTAAATGGGAAAATGTACATTTTAAGTGTAATTAGAGAGCTATCTATATCTATCTATATATAGAGATAGATATAGATAGATATATCTATATATATAGATATAGATATCTATCTATATCTATATCTATATGCATGCTTTGGATAACATAGCTGTTTTGTAGTCTGTGCCCCTGTTCAGAAGATTTCACTTCACTTTCTGGCGCCGCTCCCAACGCCCGCGGGCCAATCGGAGCGCCCGCCAGTTTATAAAACCTTTGTCTGGGCACCCGCGGGCCAATCGGAGGACGGAGCTCCCGCCAGTTTATAAAACCTTTGTCTGGGCACCTCGCCCACCTTCCTGCCTTCCCTCTGCATCGCGTTTGGAGGATCGAACCTTGAGCTCCCCAGCGTTCTGAGTCTTAAAGGAGCGGCGCGGCTCTGAAGCAAAAGGAACGAGGGGAAAGTAATTAAGAGGGGGGAAAGTGTTTTAAAAGCCAGGCAAAGATGAGGTAAATCGTGCACATCCAAGCTGGGCAATGTGGTAACCAGATCGGTGCAAAGTTCTGGGATGTGATTAGTGATGAACATGGAATTGATCCCACTGGGACTTACCATGGGGACAGTGACCTACAGCTTGATTGCATCAGTGTTTAACACAATGAAGCCACTGGTGGCAAGTATGTTCCTCGTGCCATTTTGGTTGATTTGGAGCCAGGAACAATGGACTCCGTGAGGTCTGGACCTTTTGGGCAGATTTTCTGAACAGACAACTTCGTATTTGGCCAGAGTGGAGCTGGTAACAACTGGGCCAAAGGGCATTATACAGAAGGTGCTGAGCTGGGGGATTCAGTCCTGGATGTGGTGAGGAAGGAAGCAGAAAGAAAAAACTATGACCTTGTGGCGCTGCAAGAAACACATGTATGCAGTAAACATGTGAAATATTTAGCACAGGGAAAACTAGATAAAGATTTCTATGAAGCAACTAATGAAAAGAAGAAAGGGGTAGTCCTGTATGTCAAAAATTGGCTAAATCCAAAACAAGCCTTCAAAGATGATGAAGGAAGATATATAGGAGTTTTAATTGAAATAAAGAATTTGAAAACACTGATTTGCAATACTGTCCGAAAGAATTAAAAAAACAGATAGAAAAACAAGAATATGACGAACTTATACTATTGGGGGATTTCAATGGGGTAGTAGATCTAAATCTGTATAAATCATATAACAACCTAAAAAATCCACCAGATAGAAGTAAAGCATGCCTGCTGCCTAATTTTTTTTATTAGAATTGGAAAATCTAAATTTACGGGACACCCGGAGACACATCAAAGGTACAGTAAGGGACTTTACATATTATTCAGGTAGACACAAATCCTGGTCCTGGATAGATATGATCTGGGCCACTAATTCAATATTGCTAAAAATAAAAAAGATAAAAATCACAGCAAGGACCTTCTCAGATCACTGCCCTATAGAAATTACACTTAAAGGAATAGACACCAAATATAGATGGTGACTTAAAGATTATCTTCTAAAAACAGAAGAAGATATGTAAAAAAAAATAGGAAATTATTAGGAGAATATCTTGATTTGAACAAGGGAGAAAACATCAAAAAACACCCAATGGGATGCCATGAAAGCAATAATGCGTGGGTACTTTATCCAACAGGAATCTATTAACAAAGCAAATAGGAACAAAGAGATTAAAAGCATCCTGGAGAATCTAAATAGAGAGGAAGATTTGTTGAAAAAAAAACTCTAAAGATAAAAAAAATATTGAGACTAGATGCCCTCAAAAAACAATTACAACTAACACAAACAGGTAAACTAGAAAGAGAGATGAAATATATGAAGGTAAACTATTTTCAAAATGCAAATAAGATAGGTAAATGGTTAGCTAATAAATTTAAAAAACGCAAACAGAAGCAATTAATCACAAAGATAAAGGTTGAAGGGGAAATCTATACAGAAGGAAGCAATATCATAAACCAATTCACAAAATTTTATAAAAAATTATATAGAAAAACCGAAACATCAGAGGAAGAAATCACTAAACATCTATGTAAACTAGACTTGCCAAAATTAACAGACAAAGAGAAATATTAAATGGGCCAATAACTATGTTTGAATTAGATAGTGCAATCAAAACATTAACAAATAATAAGGCTCCTGGCCCAGATGGCTATACCACAATATTCTATAAAGTATATAAGAATGAGATTCGCCCATTGCTAAAAGATATTATGAACAATATATTAGAAAATAAATCAATCCCCAAATCTTGGGAAAAAGCAAATATCACATTAATACATAAAGAAGGTACGGACCCATTAGAGATCAAGAATTACAGACCAATATCTTTGTTAAACAATGACTATAAAATATTCACATTAATTATGTCAGAAAGACTGAAAAACGTTTTGAAAGATTGGGCCTCTAAAGAACAAGCAGGTTTCCTCCCCAATAGGCAAATCAAAAATAATACTAGAATTCTAATAGACACGATTAAATATTACGAAAGCCATAATGAAAAACAATTAGTTTTGCTCTTTATTGACGCCGAAAAGGCATTCGATAAAGTTAACTGGAACTATCTAAAATTATTACTACAAGAGATAGACATGGGATACAATTTCAGGAATGCAGTGGATGCAATTTATAAATCACAAGAAGCCACCCTAATAATAAATGGACAAGAATCCTTTCCAATTAAGATTACACAAGGAACTCGACAAGGCTGCCCGCTTTCACCACTCCTCTTCATCCTAATAATGGACACCTTAATAAGAGATATAAATAAAGACAAAAATTTAAAAGGAATGAATATTTTGAAGCAACAATACAAATTGAGAGTCTATGCGGACGATGTCGTCTGCATTATTGAAGACCCGTTGAATAATATTAATGATTGGCTGAATAAATTTGAAACTTTTGGGAACCTAGCAGGTTTTAAATTAAATACACAAAAAACAAAACTTCTAGTGAAAAATATGGAGAAAAAGGCAAAGGAACTATTGCAGGGAAAAGCAGGCATAAAGATTGAGAATAAAATTAAGTATCTAGGAGTAACTATCACACCAAGTAACACAAAATTAATAAAAATAATTATGAAGACCTTTGGAAGAAAATACAAAAAGATCTCGAGTGATGGAATTACGAAAACATATCCTTGTTGGGCCGAATTGCAATACTAAAAATGACTATTCTTCCCAAACTACTCTTCCTTTTCCAAACCCTGCCCAACAATGTCAAAACAGCCATGTGCGACATCCCTCCCCAAGGTCTCAAAATGGCAGTCACCTTCATCGGCAATAGCACAGCTATTCAAGAGCTGTTCAAGCACATCTCCAAGCAGTTCACTGCTATGTTCCGCCGCATGGCCTTCCTCCACTGGTACACAGGTGAGGGCATGGATGAGATGGAGTTCACAGAGGCTGAGAGCAACATGAGTGACCTGGTCTCCGAATACCAGCAGTACCAGGACGCCACAGCTGAGGAAGAGGAGGATTTCGGCGAAGAGGCCGAGGAGGAAGCTTGAGGTTAACCCTGCTATCATTTCACTTCACTTTCTGTCCCTGTGATAATTGGATTTTGAAAAATTTGGCTTGTTGTGGAAACAATGATTCGTTGGAAAGCTTCAGTTGAGACATCTTTTCCCCATGATAACCCTCATTTCCTGTTGTCTCAACCCCCCTCCTCTTAACTATGAGTTGTTTATAAGTCAGATGTTTGTAACTCAAAGACTGCATGTAAAAGCCAAGCTGTATGCCATCCCAGTTAGTAATCTGGCTGCCGCCCGTTGAACTATCTGAAGTTTTTGAGCCGTCTTCAAAGGCAGCCCCACGTAGAACACATTGCAGTAATCTATTCGGGATGTAATCAGAGCGTGGACCACCGTGGCCAGATCAGACTTCCCAATGTACAGACACAGCTGGTGCATGAGTTTTAACTATGCAAAAGCTCCCCTAGCCACTGCTGAAACCTGGGGTTCCAGGCTCAGCGATGAATCCAGGATCACTCCCAAGCTGCGAACCTGTGTCTTCAGGGGGAGTGTAACCCTATCCAACTCAGGCTGTAACCCTATGCCCTGTTTGGCCTCATGACTGACCAGGAGGACCTCTGCCTTGTCTGGATTCAATTTCAATTTTTTAGCCCTCATCCAGTCCGACACAGTGGCCAAGCACCAGTTCAAGGTCTGGACAGCCCCCTTAGTAACAGGTGGGAAGGAGTAACAGATTTGGACGTCATCTGCATATAGATAACACCTTACTCCAAAACTCCGGATGATCTCCCCCAGTGGCTTCATGTAGATGTTAAATAACATCAGGACAGTACTGAATGGTTGTGGAGCTGAACAGGTGTCACCCAGTAACACCTTCTGAGACTGACCCTCCAAGAAGGACTGAAGCCACTGCAGAACAGTACCTCCAAGTCCCATTTCTGAGAGGTGTCCCAGAAGGATACCGTGGTCAACAGTATCGAAGGCCGCTGAGAGGTCCAGCAGAACCAACAGGGACACACTCCCTCTGTCGAGCTCCCAGCGAAGATCATCTACTAAGGTGACCAGGCTGTTTCAGTGCCATGTCCTGGCCTAAAGCCAGACTGTGCCGGATCTAGATAATCAGTGTCTACCACGAAGCCCTGGAATTGCGAGGCCACCACACGTTCCATGACTTTGCCCAAGTAGGGAAGATTGGAAACTGGCCAAAAGTTGACGAATTGCTTCACAGTGATCTGCCAAGTTGTCAGGGATCTCGCTCTGAGGCGGATTTAATAGTCCTCTGACAACTCTAAACAGCTCAGCCATAGGATTCTTAGCAGACAAAATATTGGCTGCAAGAAATGTTTTTTATGCAGCCTTTATTGCCACATTATAGCTCCTGCTTGGACTGACCCGCTATGCTTCTGTTGCCACAAGCGCTCTAGCCACCTCTTCTTTTGCTTCATCATTGCCAGCTCCTCAGTGAACCAAGGAGCTGGTTGAGCTCGGTTATTCGAGAGGGAGCATTCTGGAGCAATCGTGTCTATGGCCCTGGTCATCTCCCTGTCCCAGAGAGAGACCAGAGCCTCAACAGGGTCACTTACTGAGGAGGCGGGAAAATCTCCAAGAGTTGTCAGAAAACCATTTGGATCCATAAGTCTCCTGGGTCCACTACCCCTGAGGAGGTATTTAGGCGCAATAAGTCTAAACCTGATCAGATGGTGGTTGGCCCATGGCAGCTCCTCCACCCCACCACCTTCTTCCCATCCCTGACAGAAAACCAGATCCAGTGTGTGTCCAGCACTGTGGGTGGGACCAGATACTAATTGGGACAGGCCCATGGTTGCCATGGCTGACATGGTCCTGAGCCATTCCTGACAGGGTGGTCTTGGCATGGACATTGAAGTCCCCCAGCACAATGAGCTATTGGGACTCCAACGCCAGGCCTGAGACCACTCCGGCTAGCTCAGGTAGGGACACTGTAGTGCAGTGGGGTGGACAGTACACTAACAGAATCCCTATCTTGTCCCGGTCACCGACCCTCAGGCCAACACACTCAAATGTGGAAGACTGCGGGATGGGGCACCTGGTCAGGGGGATGGAATCCTTATAGATGATTGAAACACCCCCTTCCTGCCCTCCAGATCTTGACTGGTGCTGATCGGAGTAGCCTGGTGGACAAAGCTGGGAGAGATTAACCCCCCCAGCCTCATCCAACCAGGGCTCCATTATACAAGCCATATCAGCATGTTCTTCAAGGATTAGATCCTGAATAATAGATGTTTTTCCATTCATTGACCTGGCATTGAACAGCACCACTCGCAACCTGAAGGGACCGCCATCCTGGTTACTCAGCTTAACCTTGTCGGGAGCCCTATTTAAATTTACAAGAATTCTTCCTTCAATTTCTGGCCGAATTGGTAATTTGAGTTTCCGTCTATGCGTCGAATTACTATTTTTGGTCTGTTCCATTTTTTTTTGCCACATTGATAATTTGGGTCTCCCTTTCCCGCATCTCCCCCTCCCAGTCACCACCTCAATGGGGACCCCCCACCCCAGGTCCACACACCCCCGGCTTGTCCCTCCCCCCTATCCACAGTGCGTGTTCTAGGTGATGTGCTTTGATTTAGGCCAAGATTACTGGGTATTGATCTCCCCTTCCCCCTCCCTCCACCCTGCAGTCTCCACCTCTCTCCATACTGCCCTGATCTCTAGTCAATGCACAAAGTGCTAGTATACATATAAATATAAATCTAATTTTCCTTGGACAACAGTTTTCCAGTGTATTGACACTACAGCATGGAAACAACATTGTTTTTTAAAAGTGGACATCTCCAATAGCAATCCACAAAAATAAAACAGGACAAAATAGGGACACATAATCGAACATATACTAAAGGTTTGTCAGTGTAAATACAGAGAGCTGGAACATATGTTTCTCTTGCAGGTTTATAACATGGAGAGCTGTTATGCTTTTAGAAGTCTATAGAGAGATCAGAAGTTACACTTTCCCCAATGTGATTTCATAGCCTTTCCAAGTATGGTGTGGCAAATCAATGACTAATAGGATTGATGTGCTAGGACGTTTTGATTAGCAGAGACGATGTTATCATCTGCCATCTTTGTCTCTTTCTGAGCTTAACGGCTTTATGTAGATGAGAAGCTAGAATAGATGTTCCTGGAAACAATCTCTTGTCATCAGATGTCTGTGTTATACTGCAAAATATTTTGGGAGTGGTTTAGTCTTTAAAGTATAATTAACATCCATTTGATTTACTTGTTTCTTGTGCTATAGTTGGTTTATTATGCAAAATACAGCTGCCTAAAACTGCAGGTTCTTTTTCATGACACAGATATGGAGGTTGTTTTGATGAGTTCCTAAACTTCAAAATTTAGCATTGTGACACCATTTATATATTTTTCCAGTTTTTGCATTCCAACAAATATTATCCTGTTCTCTTCCATTTATTCTTCATGCTATGTGCCCTTAGGACCAATTGACATTTGACAACTCTTCTTTATGTGATAAGGTTCTTAATTTACCTAATTCTAAGTTGGGAGTGGTCAGCTTGGGCGTGGTCAGCTGTTGTTGGATGTCATTTCTCAGAAGCTCCAACCAACATGGCTAATAAGAATAGATTCTGGGAGTTGAAGATCACCATGTTGGATTAACATGATTTAGCTCTTCTCTGCATCCCTATAACACCAGTGCATTTAGTTTGTATTCCCCCTGAGCTTTAAATATGTTCTTATATGCCAGGAAAACTGAAAATGGAAACAAAATGCAAAATACCTTGGCAGGCTACAAGAGCCAGTTTGCAATGGTAATATGGTATAATCTGTCACAAGGCTGAATGCACCAGACAGTGAAATTAAGAATACGGGTGGAGTTGCCTACCAAATTTTAGATCAGTGTTTACGCCAAGCTGGTTTGGGGAAAGATGATGCTCCTTTGCTACCGCACAACAAGGATTACAGCAGGCATTTTTCAAAATTCCAGAAAACAATAACAACCAGGATTTGGTCAGGAACAAACTAGAAACTATAAAATGTGTTGGCTCTTTACAAGTCTCTAATTTAATTAACAAAAAAACTTAATAATTTACTTCTACAATTAAGTTGATAAAATTCTAAGCCACACTGTTCACTTAAAAAAAGTACTTCAAATAGCTCATTTTCATTAGAAAAAACTAATTAGTAAATGAACTGATTTTAGCTATTTTTAGCTGATTTTAGCTATTGTATATACTTGAGTATAAGCTGACCCAAATATAAGCCGAGGCACCTAATTTTGCCACAAAAAACTGGGAAAACTCAAGTATAAGCCAAGGATGGGAAATGCAGCAGCTACTGGTAAATTTCAAAATAAAAATAGACACCAATAAAATTAATTGAGGCATCAGTAGGTTAATGTTTTGAATATTTACATAAAACTGTAATTTAAGATAAGACTGTCCAACTCTGATTAAATCATTATTCTAATCCTCTTCAATGTAAATGTGCTCATGTATCCTTCCAATAATAATAGAGTAAAATAATAAATGTCATAACAAAAATAAAATAAAATAATAAATGTAATAATAATAAAATAAATAGAGTAAAATAATGGAAATGTAATAAAAACAGTAATAATAGAATCAAATAATAAATGTAATAATAATAAATAGAGTAAAAGAATAAACACAATAACAGTAATAATAGATTAAAATAACAAATGTAACAATAATAAATGTAATAATAATAATAATAATAATAATAATAATAATAATAAATAGAGTAAAATAATAAATAACTTTGACTCGAGTGTAAGCCGAGGGGGGCTTTTTCAGCCTAAAAAAAGTGCTGAAAAACTTGGCTTACACTTTAGTATATATGGTAATTTGTTTGTGTCTCTGGCAGGAATGAGCTCAGATATTAGTTGGAATGCTTTCTGGAGCCAAAGTGCTATGGTAGAGAGTCTTAAAATGATCTTTTCTTGAGTTTCCTCCCACAGTAGTTCAGCTTCAGAAGCTTTATGTTGTGTTTTATGTAGTTTAATAGATTTCTTTAATGGTTTCATTGGTTTTAACTATATATATTTTATAATTTCTATGTTTAATTATAATGTTTATATGTGTTGGATTTTAATTCATAAATTGTTATGGTTTTAATGTTTGTGGCTTTGAGTCTCCTTTGGCAGCAAAAAGGCAGGGTATAAATACTAATATTACTAATAAAAACCAGCGAATTTCTGTATTCTCCCCTGACTCTTCCTTCAGTAGTAGGATGGGTGCAGACAAAAGGATATGTGCATGTGCACACTCTTTCATGAGTCAGTAGTGCTGTAGAGCCACTGTAATGACAGAGTAGGCCTTCCTCTACCAGGAATGGGAGACACTGCTGGAGTACATTTCTGCTTGAAGGACCTGAGCCTCCTAAACTTTACCATTGTTGCAGAAGAAAGCAGTCTTTGAATGAATTCATCCTTGCAGGGCTGGTACCTGAAGTAAAAGTAAAGATCATTCCATTCCATATGCTGAAGCTGACCTGATTGGCAATAAAATCAAAAAATTGGAAGAGCTCACAAGGGCCATTCTGTCCATACCCCTGTCATGTAGAAATCCACAATCAAAACACTCTTTACAAATGTCTACCCCACCTATGTTAATAACATCCAGAACAGACGTGTATACTATACTAAGGCCACAGAGAAGTTCAATAGGTTTTGCCAATATTCAGCCCCTTCCCAATCCAGCATTTTCCTCTAGGGGCAGTAGTTGGGAGGGATAACTGTGCATTTTTGGTGGAGATTAGACTTACGATCTCATCAGACAAAGGCAAAATCAATGGTATGCACTGGTCTGCCTTCTCCTTAACAATAGAGCCTGCCAGCTCCCATTCCACAATGCACTGCAACTTCTGCTGGGGCTCCATCATAAAGGAGAAAGTGAACCAGTGCACGCTGCCATGACTGCAACACGGCAGATTTCCCGTGCTGTCTTGGATCAATGGACGGAAGCCAGGTGGCAGATGCTTCCCCCCATGGAATGGGGATGTGGGTGAGTCAGGCAATGTAGGGTGTGGGGCAACAGGTTCCCCACGCCACCAGATGGGCACCACCTGAATCGCTGCAATCTGTGACAATTCCCGCGGGACATCTGAAGGGGTAATTGAAAATACCCTTGTTGTAACCTCTGGGCAATAGAACTAGACACCACCGTGATAATCCATCCAAGAAATAGTAGTACAGAGAAACAAAATGAACATAGCTGATGGATGACATTCCCACAGCTAAGAGTGGCAAGCTCAACAGCAAGGAGCAGGGCTGGAAAGTTTAATTGACTTAATCAGTAACTTGTGAGTAAGAATAACTTTGTTTACCTGCTGGTGCTATTTTAATTCTGGTGAGTAATGGAACTGCGGGAATCTTATAGTCCACCAAGCAGTGTTGGACTACCACTTTCCAATGCATCCTATCAAGAAAAATCTTGGGAGCTGAATTTCACTTACATCTGAAGTGCTGTCCATTGTTCATTTGTGCTGTAATGTGAAATGGGGTGATGGGTGTCTATTGATCAGTGTCAGAACCTTCTTTTAAATCAAAGTCACAATGCCTTCATCTTAGGCCCCATTTATACTGCTATATAATGTAGTTTGAACTTCATTATAATGGTTGGTGTAGACTCATATAATGCAGATTGAACTGCATTCAGCTGGGTTATTTACACTGCTATATAATCCAGTTCAATGCAGTTAATCTGCATTCTGGCAGTGTAGATAGGGCCTTAGATATGAGGACTAGAAGAGTCTTAGAGAATTACTTCTAGTCAATGGGGAAACAATGGGGAGCTGCATCTGTTGTTCATAGCTTTTGAGCTTCTAGAGTAGTGGTTCTCAACCTGTGGGTCCCCAGATGTTTTGGCCTTCAATTCCCAGAAATTCTAACAGCTGGTAAACTGGCTGGGATTTCTGGGAGTTGTAGGCCAAAATACCTAGGGACCCATAGGTTGAGAACCAGGTTTTGGACTTCGCTTCTCCAAATCTCCAAATAGCATGTCCAATGGTAAGAGGTTCTGGAAGCTGAAGTTTTAAAAAATCACAAAGGGTTGAAGATTGAGAACAACCCCACTAAGGGTCTGGTCCATCGGTCTGGTTTCAAAAAAACCATATGTGCCTTTCTTCTAACAAAGTGTGGCAACTGTTATTTATTAAACTGTGAATGATTTCAGATTTCACTCAACATCTCCAACAAGTATGATATTGAGTTTTCATATGGGAAGTCAGTCAATAAACTGGAAAACAATAATAGGTTATTTACTTGATTCATTTTCTTTTCTGGAAACCCTAGGGCCCCGTCACACTGTGCACTATTATTCCATTTTAATTGCAGTGGAAATTCTCTGTGGAATCCTAGGATTGATTGTTTATGGAAGGACCATTAAAACTTTCTGCCAGAGAGTCCTTCTAACGCCTCGGCTAGTTATAAATCCCAGGATCTTATAGGATGTGGCCATGATGGGTAAAGTGAAACCACAGTGCTACAACTGTATAGGCCTTCTCTACTTTTTGGGGTCCTAATGTACTTCAACAGCCCTGGACAGGACACAACACTATTTTGAAAGGAGAATTTAAATGCAAACTTGCAACAAACATCCCAGGTCCCTTGTGCACACTTTACCAAATGCTGTTTTATGTAGCCATCTAGTGGTTGTTCCCTAGTTCTGTCTGAACTGGCGGGGAATGTGGAAGTGGAAGAATGGGCTGTAAAGCAGAACTGTTGATGATTATGAATTCACACGTTGCAATGCAAGTGAACGGAATGCTGTATAAAAGGCCAATTTCCACTGGTAATGAGAACAGAAAAATGGGGTGAGGTGAGAGCATGGGGCTTGAAACAGTGGAAATTGGGAATCATGAAGGGTAGGACAGCACTACTGTGTTGTTTGTTGAAACCTGATGGTCCAAAGGCAAGCATGGCAAAATGTCGCAGGAGTTTTCCTCGATAATAGATGTATATAAAATGTGCCGAGAACAATATACATCTTTCTGCCCATGTTAGAAACTGGTGTGTGAAACAGCAGAAATCTGTTTTGGTTTTGTTTCAAATTTTGGATCTCTCCCCCCCCCCCCCCCCCATTTCATTTCAGGAAGATTTGGGAAGATTAGGAGGAGACGTTTTGATTTGTAATTTGAAATCTGAAGTTTTATTATTGTTTCGATAAGATTCAGTTCATTAACACCAATGGGGAAACTTGTAGGGTGCGTTTTTCCATCATTTTTATGGCTATCAGGATGAAACTTGCCACATGTATAGAACACATTTACAACTGTAAGCCTGCCATGTTTCATAACTTTTTGGTCATACATGGAATTAAAGGATTTTTTTATTTTTCTACAAGTAAAAATCCCTTTAAAAACAAAAGAAGTATCCTACTGAATTTTTCCACAGCAACATAATAGGGCATCCTTCCTGCAAAATTTCAGAAATATCTGGTTATTATGGTATTTACTATTGTCTCTTCCTTGATATATATATATATATATATATATATATATATATATATATATTAGTGTGCACTGCAGAAATTGTAATGCTATGTACAGCAATACAATGGCATTTCCCCTGAGTAGACACGCACAGGATGATAAATTGTGCCCTGGAACCTGCATCTTTAAACCAAATCTTTTCTATGTTAATATTACTGTGACATGAAAACTGACACAGTTAAGCTAAATGTAATCTTTACTTTTCTTCTCTTTCTTCCTCAGAATATTGTACTCCAAGCCTTCAGAAAAAGAGAAAGTGTCTCAAATGATAAATTGGACTTAAGGAATGAAGTGTAAGTTCTTTGGCAATGATTTAGATAGTAAAGAAAGAGAATTGTTCTATGTGTAAAGGATAATTCTACATCTCACTATAATCGCTCAACGTATAGCAGGCCCGTTGCCAGGATTTTGTTTTGGGGGGGGGGCTGAGTTTGCTTTGGGGGGGGGCTGAGTCTGAAAGAGAGTCTACCCTAGCAATCCTTTTGTATTGTTACCCCAATACCCCCATGCATATGGGATATATTGAGCATGGTGATCAGATCATGATATGAATAAACATAACAGTTTAAATAATGTACCAGTAAGGTCTTATACTGTATAGTATTATCAACATGCAAACACAGATAAATATATAGTTTTTTTTAGTCATATATCTTTTATTTCATTTTCACACTTTTATACCATAAGAGTGAGGGGGAAAGCCAAGGAAAGTATAATCAGTTGATTTGGGAGTTTTGTTAGTAAGTTAGGTCTATCCATAAGTCTAATTGAATGTTTGCCGTATATATGCTGTGCTCCACCCTGAATCCCCTGTGGGGTGGGAAGGGCAGAATATAAATGTTTTAGATAATAAATAAATAAATAAATAAATAAATAATGTACATCCAAGATTGAAGGAGGGTATTGCTATACAAATTTCTATTTTTTTAAAGCAGTTCCATTCGCAATGTCTTTTGCTTAAGAAAAACAAAAATAATTTCCCCCTTTTTTATTGCATTTGTCTTTCTTGTTGCTCTTCTTTCTTCTTTCTGTATATTGTCCCATTTATCATAGATCAAGTATGCATGCCATCCATATTTTAAGTCTGATCCTTCTAAGTTGAGTAATTTTTCATTTTTTTTAAAAAACATTCTTTTATCCAAACCCAGGCTGCTGGATCATAATATAGTCCCAAATTAGGTAACTTCATTCCACCTTTCTCTCTTGAGTGCTGCAAATTTTTCATTTTAATTCTAGGATTTTTTTTACATTTTTCCAAATGAATTTTGTCAATTCCTTATTCCAATTTTTTTAAAAAAATGATTCTTTAGACACAATTGGTAATGTTTGGAATAAATATGACACTTTATGTAGTATGTTAATGTTGACTGTCAATATCTTAGCAATAAAAACATCTTTGCTCATCCTTTTGTATCTCTTCCCACATTTTT